>NC_040098.1:37055857-37680857 GCF_003369695.1 Bos indicus x Bos taurus | reverse complement strand
TTTGGTTTATGGTTCCTGATATATTAAAGTCACTTTATGTTAATAGTGATGATATCTCTCCTTATTTAAGCCACTCTTGGGAATTTGGAAGGAGATAGCCAAAAAAACTCCAGGCCGGCATGCTTCCACAGAACAAACTACCCGAGGAGTTTCCTGCTGAAAATGCAGTGACCTGGGTGTTGCATACAGTAGACAAACTGAGCTCCGGGAAGGAGGGTGACTCCCTAGACCACCCAGCCCGTTAGTGAGGCTTTGAACTCTCCTCCCTTGAGGCTCCTAGGCCCGTTCACTCTCAGCACTGGCTTATCTAGAAATTTAATCCACTCTCCTTCAGGAAAAGTGGTTGTGCCCTGGGAAGGCGGCTGGGGCAGAGGAGAACATTCATCTTAGCCATAAAGTCACGGGCAATCAAACACTGAGCTTTCATCTACCACCCATAAAAGAGAAGTTCAGCTTTCAAAATGTCTGCAGAAAAGGTTCTTTCAAGTTGTGCCTTTCCGACTGTAAGAAATGAGTCCTGCATATGAGTCCTGCTTGAGATGGTGCCTGATGAGACACTTGGTGTGGGGTTGAGAGATGCAGGGCAAGGCAGTATTCTCCTGTCTTCCCTGTGGAGTTTAAGATCTCCAGGTCCCAAGAATTGACAGTGGACCAGTCACAGCTACGGTTACAAAGTTGTACTTGAGATCATGAAATCATACATAAAGCAAATGTTTTCTCTAATGCTCGATAATAATTTCCCAGTGCACAGAGCCCTTCAAACAACAATATTGCTGGGTTTTTTTTTTTTAACCCAAAACCCAATATACTGTTTCTTTCTACTAAATCTTTCAGCATATTCCTTACTCGTTGCAAATTTCTACCACCCATCTGTGTACAAAGGTGCTAAATCTGAGTTGGATATAACAAATCCTCATATAATGGGAGTCGTGCTTTTTTCAAAGGCTTTCTTCCCCGTTGCTTCAGGAATGCAGCTATCTCCGAATCTCAGGTTTTTAACACTGAAAGAAACCTCTTAGTTCAATATATAAAAGAATCCAATCCCTTCGTTTATAAATGAGAAATACTGAGGCCCAAAGAGAAGAAAGATTGTGCCCAAGGTCACGGAGCCAGTTGGAGTTTTAATAAGTATCTCTTCAATTGCTTTTCTGTCTTTGCAGAACAGATTAAAAAGACATAGCTTTTCTTCTCCTTCTGTTTTCTTAGCCACCCAGCATTCCAGTTGAGGTCTCGTGTTTGGAATCAGAAATATAGGACAACAAAGTACTACAATATACAATTCATCAAATATATATATACACATATATATATATTCTTTTTTTTTTTTACTCAGAACAAAATGTATCATAACAATTCATTCTTTCTCACCTTTGTCATCAGCCTTCTATGCATGAGATGAATGGGCTGTTCTCTGCACCGAGATGCGTTGTGGAGATGTCATGCATTAACAGCTAATTAGGAGCATTTCAGAGCAGAAGCTGGCCTGCTAGCACAGCTGAGATTCTGTGTCATGGTGCTGTTGGACGCAGCTGCAGCTCATGGGTGTCCACAAAGAGCGCCCAGCACAGTGGAGACAATTAGCCCAGGGTTAGAAGAAGGCTTCTGAGAGCAGCCAGGGTGCTCGCTTGGAGCCTGCCAAGTAGCTGTGTTGGCTTTTGGTCTGAGCAAACTGCTAGATGCCCAAAGGCCCCTGGTAACCCACCGTGAGCTCCCAACACCTCTTCAGATATTCACAGGGAACAAACTGCAGGCATCCAGAAGGGGCAGCAGATACTTGTGAAAAGGGCCGTAGTGCTAAGAGGAGGAGACAGAGATCATCGGCACCACTCTGCCTCTAAGTGGGTGATGTTTCTGTCTGACTCACCTGCACTGTCAAAACATCAACAGCCGTTGGCCAAGCTTTCAGTCCCCAGACAGAAGTAAAACAATTAATGACACAGCATGCTTTGGGGAAGGAGGAGAGAGCGTGACATATTAGGATACCATCACTAGAGGTGATAAAATTCACACCTTCTATACATGATTTATCTGATTTACTATGGACAGTATCACTAGTATGTATCAAAGTTCTACTTGATGCATTCCAGGGAATTCAGTATTTTGCCTTCATTGAAATTGATGAGGGTGTAGTAGTTTTCACTTCTCATTTCAGACATTTAGAATGAGAAGGGCCTTGCTTTTCTAGCTTCAACTCCAGAAAAACAAATAGTGGATTCCTCAGTATTTATTCAGCAACAACTCAGTATTCATGGGCCTGTGCTCCAAGATGTTGGGATTAAAGCTGGACCCACCTGATTCTTGGAGTACTTTATAAGCATCACGTAAGTCATATAAATATTGAGCACCTGTTCTGGACCAGGCAAAGAAGAAGACTGTTTAGACATTACTATTTTGAGATGGCTACTAGTGAAGGACAAGGAAGCCTGGTGTGCTACAGTCCATGGTGTTGCAAAGAGTCAGACGTAACTGAACAACTGAACAAGAACTGGGTAATTGGGGCTTCCAAGGTGGCTTGGTGGTAAAGAATCTGACTGCCAGTGCAGGAGATGCAAGAGATTCAGATTCAATCCCTGTGTTGGGAAGATTCCCTGGAGAAGGAAATGGCAACCCACTCCAGTATTCTGCCTGGGAAATCCCATGGACAGAGGAGCATGGTGGGTTATGGTGCATGGGGGCCGCAGAGAGCCAGACATGACTGAGCACACACAAATACACTCTTGGTAATTGCCACCTTCACTTCCTTTCTTTTTCCTTCACAGGGAATTCAAAAACTTCTGAACGCTTTCACTAGTGTTTAGTGAAAACTAATAGAAACTGATTGTCATGCAGAGCACAAAGAATATAATTGGTTTCACAATTACTTAATTCTCCCCAAAAACAAACCATAGGGACTTCTAGCTAAACATAGCAGATAAAACAAACAAACATGATTATATCTCCATTCCCACTCAAAGCCTCAGTAGGATGACAGTAAGAGAATGGAAAACATATGTCGGTGAGGGCCATGGGGACAAAAGAGGAAATAACATTATTTTGAAACCCAGAGATGGATGGGCAATAACTAACTTACTAGACAGGAGAAAGCTGAATGGCAAGAGCCTCTAAGAAGCAAAGCCAAAAATCAGATTTGATGGAGCCACGGAGGCCTGGAGAGTCTCAGCAGCAGACACACCAGCTGCCCCCAAAGGGGTGTGTGCAAGACTGATGCCAGGAGAAGTGACTACAAATCTGTTTAAGGAATAGCTGGACCTAGATTCCCTATGGTTTCTTGCACTGCCAGCCACTGTCTCCTCCCTACCCAGGACAAGTCTGGAGGTTTATTCTCAAGAGAGGCTAAGAGAGAACATTCTGGATAGAGGAACACTGGACCCAGCTGAGGGCCTTTGTGACATATAGAAACCAGGGACGCTAAGAGGGGCATCTGCACACAAAGAGTGGCATCAGCAGCACCATTTTTAAAAAAATTGGGGTACAGTTGCTCTACAGTGTTCTTAGTTTCTGCTGTACAACATGAATCAGCTATACACATATCTATATCTCCTCCCTCTTGAGCCTCCCTCGCTGCGCCCCCCGCCCCCACATCCCACCCTTCTAGGCCATCACCAAGCACTGAGCTGAGCTCCCTGTGCTGTACAGCAGCTTCCCACCTGTGCTACACATGGTGGTGTCTATATCTCAATGCTACTCTCCCAATTCACCCCACCCTCCCCTTCCCCAATATGTCCACACATCCATTCTCCACATCTGTGTCTCCATTGCCTTGTAAATAGGTTCATCAGTACCATTTTTCTAGATTCCACATACTACACGCGTTGATATACAATATTTGTTTTTCTCTTTCTAACTTACTTCACTCTGTATTGACAAATTCTAGGTCTATCCATGTCTCTACAAAAGACCCAATCTCATTCCTTTTCGTGGCTGAGTAATATTCCATTGTACATATGCACCATTTCTTCTTTATCCATTCATCTGTTGACAGGACATTGAGGTCGTTTCCATGTCTTGGCTGTTGTAAATAGCAGCACCATTTCACCCTTGTTCCCAGAAAGCTGGCAGCCAGGCTGCACATGCACTGGCAGGAGAAAGGAGGCTTGGGGTAAACTGATCAGCCCCAAAGAAAGTATGTACAGATACGAGGTAACTGGCAAGCAGTGCCATGTTCAGTCCTAATCCCTGAGACCTGTGACTGTGTGAGGTTACGTGGCAAAGGGTAATTCGGGTGGCAGATGGAATTAAAGTTGCTAATCAACTGACCACAAGAAGGAGAGGGTCCTGGGTTATTCAGGTGGACCCACGGTCATCACCAAGGTCTTTAAAAGTGGAAGAGAGAAGCAAAAGAGGTCAGACTGATGTCATGTAAAAAAGACTTGACCCACTGTTATTGGCTTTGAAGACGGAAGGAGAGGACTAAAGGTCAAGGTATAGGAGTGGCTTCTAGAACCCAGAAAAGGGAAGGAAATGGATTGTTCCCTGGAGGCTCAGAAAGCAGTGCAGCCGTGCCAACAACCTGAAGCGAGACCATATCAGACATCTGACCTCCAGAACTGGAAGACAGTAAACGTGTGCTGCTTCAGCTGCCAAGTTTGTGGTAATTCGTTACTGTGGCAATAGAAAACTAGATATGAAGAGTTGGGGGAACCCAGCAAAATCCCCATCACCCTCCAGTGAATCTCATTCGTTGCAAATCCCATACATATACTTTCATTCCTCAGATAGGAACTTTTGAGGACTTCTGCCATTGACTTTTTAGGACTTCTCTTGAAAATGGACAGCAAAAGAGTTAACAGATATTTGAAAGAAATATCTAACATGAAAGGTGAAGTCAAAAATTATCTACCTAAAGAAACTAAAGACCTATATATAGAAAACTATAAAACACTGGTGAAAGAAATCAAAGAGGAAACTAATAGATGGAGAAATATATCATGTTCATGGATTGGAAGAATCAATATAGTGAAAATGAGTATACTATGCAAAGAAATTTATAGATTCAATGCAATCCATATCAAGCTACCAACAGTATTCTTCACAGAGCTAGAACAAATAATTTCACAATTTGTATGGAAATACAAAAAACCTCGAATAGCCAAAGCAATCTTGAGAAAGAAGAATGGAACTGGAGGAATCAACCTGCCTGACTTCAGGCTCTACTACAAAACCACAGTCATCAAGACAGTATGTTACTGGCACAAAGACAGAAATATACATCAATGGAACAAAATAGAAAGCCCAGAGATAAATCCACGTACCTATGGACACCTTCTCTTTGACAAAGGAGGCAAGAATATACAATGGAGAAAAGACAATCTCTTGAAGAAGTGGTGCTGGGAAAACTGGTCAACCACTTGTAAAAGAATGAAACTAGAACATTTTCTAACACCATACACAAAAATAAACTCAAAATGGATTAAAGATCTAAATGTAAGACCAGAAACTATAAAACTCCTAGAGGAGAACAAAGGCAAAACACTCTCCAATATACATCACAGCAGGATCCTCTATGACCCACCTCCCAGAATATTGGAAATAAAAGCAAAAATAAACAAATGGGACCTAATTAAACTTAAAAGCTTCTGCACAACAAAGGAAACTATAAGCAAGGTGAAAAGACAGCCTTCAGAATGGGAGAAAATAACAGCAAATGAAGCAACTGACAAACAACTAATCTCAAAAATATACAAGCAACTCCTACAGCTCAATTCCAGAAAAATAAATGACCCAGTCAAAAAATGAGCCAAAGAACTAAATAGACATTTCTCCAAAGAAGACATACAGATGGCTAACAAACACATGAAAAGATGCTCAACATTGCTCATTATCAGAGAAATGCAAATCAAAACCACTATGAGGTACCATTTCACACCAGTCAGAATGGCTGCGATCCAAAAGTCTACAAGCAATAAATGCTGGAGAGGGTGTGGAGAAAAGGGAACCCTCTCACACTGTTGGTGGGAATGCAAACTAGTACAGCCACTATGGAGAACAGTGTGGAGATTCCTTAAAAAACTGGAAATAGAACTGCCTTATGATCCAGCAATCCCACTGCTGGGCATACACACTGAGGAAACCAGAATTGAAAGAGACACGTGTACCCCAATGTTCATTGCAGCACTGTTTATAATAGCCAGGACATGGAAGCAACCTAGATGTCCATCAGCAGATGAATGGATAAGAAAGCAGTGGTACATATACACAATGGAGTATTACTCAGCCATTAAAAAGAATACATTTGAATCAGTTCTAATGAGGTGGATGAAACTGGAGCCTATTATACAGAGTGAAGTAAGCCAGAAAGAAAAACACCAATACAGTATACTAATGCATATATATGGAATTTAGAAAGACGGTAACAATAACCCTGTATACGAGACAGCAATGTATAGAACAGCCTTTTGGACTCTGTGGGACAGGGAGAGGGTGGGATGATTTGGGAGAATGGCATTGAAACATGTATAATATCATATATGAAACAAGTCACCAGTCCAGGTTCGATGCACAATACTGGATGCTTGGGGCTGGTGCACTGGGACGACCCAGAGGGGTGGTATGGGGAGGGAGGAGGGAGGGTTCAGGATGGGGAACACATGTATACCTGTGGTGGATTCATTTGGATATATGGTAAAACCAATACAATATTGTAAAGTTAAAAAATAAAAAAAAGAACACACATAAAAAAATAAAAATTAAAAAAATAAATTTTAATTGATTTTTTATTGAATATAATTGCTTTACAGAATTTTGCTGTTTTCTGTCAAACCTCAACATGAATCAGCCATAGGTATACATATGTCCTTTCCCTTTTAAATAAATTTAAAAAGACTAACATGAATCAATTTTAAAAATCAGAAGCATGTATATTTAATTCTTGCAATTAAAAAATGCTATATATCCTAACTCATTAGCTAAAAATAAAGACTCTCAAAAAAAAATAATAAATATCACAGAGAGAACAGACCATTGAGGGAGCAGAAGAAAATGTAAATAAAACAAAACCCTCGGAGAAATAAGAGAAGATGTTGCATCCATAACACAAGAATGGAGTCCTTTTTCTTAATGGATTTTTTTTTTTAACTGGAGGATAACTGCTTTACAGTGCTGTGTTAGTTTCTGACAGAGTGCTCTTAAAAAGGAACATTCACAAGACTTAAAGCACTTTTAGACTTTCAAAATAGGTACATGAATATAGTAGTATTTTATAATGTTTTAGTGAGATGTGATTTAGTTGCTCAGTCACATCTGACTCATTGCAACCCTGTGGGCTGTAGCCTGCCAGGCTCCTCTGTCCATGGGATTTTCCAGGCAAGAATACTGGAGTGGGTTGCCATTCCCTTCTCCAGGGGATCTTCCCAACCCAGTGATCAAACCCAGGTCTCCTGTATTGCAGGCAGATTCTTTACCTACTGAGCCACCAGGGAGCCTGATACAATAGAATAAATAAATATTAAATAGAATGGTACAGAAATAGTTGTTAAAACTTCAAAAAAAGTCCATGGCAAGCCATCAGCATGGATCTCTGTTAAAGATATTAACAATAGGTCTTACTTTAAGAGCTACCAAGTGAATTTAGAAGAAATAAGAGGATAAAATTTATTGCTATGCTCAGAAACACCGTGTGAACGAGTCCATCATAACTCGCTAGAGGATGGAAGATTGCATGGAGAGTGAGAGAGGCTCTCTAGCTGAGGCCACTCCAGCTAGCCAGCCCACAGCAACTCCAGTAACCAACTACAGCTGAACATGAGCTCAGTCAAGACCAGGATTGCCCAATCCAGTTCAGATTTCTGATCCACAGATTTGTGAATACATAAAGGGCTGGTTTAAGCCAGTATGTTTTGGGATGATTTGTTACACAGCAAAACTAGCTGATACTATGCGTATGTGTGCATGTGTGTATACGGGAGTACATAGTAAAGTGAAGTTTGTGTGTTTTATAATGGGAAATCAATACATCTATCTAAACTTGAAAAAGCAAGCAACACAAGAGAAGCAGGTTACTTAGAAACATGGGGACAAAAACAGTGAATAGATTTTAAATGGATAATCTAGTCAGTAAGTCTGTAATCTGAGAAGTATAAATCAGGGGTTGGTAGAGATAGAGGATTTCCTTACAGGCTGGTAGAATTGTTTGCCTTCTAAAAATGAAGTAAACATTTCATTTTGATAAAACTGCAAATTAAATGGAAATTAAAAAGGAAAATAGCCCAACTTCCAGGTTGCTGGTACTCAGCTGGTGTAGAGCATCGACCATTGCCAGCAGGAGTCATGTGTTCAACACATGCCCTGGCAGCTGGAGGACTTTCCTACTAAGGCCTTAAGCCGCAACCAACCCAGTTTTCCCTTTTGATTAGTATTCAGTCTTCGGGCCTGCATACTTGTGGTTAGTACACAGTGGGAGAACTGAAAAAAAAAGCATATGGAAAAGTTAGATGCTGAGTCGCAGACACTGCAGGTGTTCTTCAAGTTGGTATTCTCCATCCTCGCAGAGTCAAATAAGGACCACAAGCATCAAAACATCATGGAAAACCGGCTGCAACCAAAAGCTGGGCATGGAAAAACTGGTCACTAAAAATTGTGCTGTGGTCACACTGTTGAATTGGCAGGGAGAAAAAAATGGATCAAATCACCATGTTCAACACCATGAAGTAGCACCACGAAAACACCACACAAACAGCAGTAACAACATCTGTTGTCAGACGACCACCCTCTTCTCCAATACTATACTCTCTGTGCTTTAAGTACTTTTCTTCTTTGAAATGATCATTTCTTAAGCGTGTTTGTTAAATTTGTTTTCTTCTATTACCTTAGGAGAAAGTACGTGATATTTTGAAAAGGCACAGAAGGTAAAACTAAGGTACTCGACCTTAAGTGATGTATTTATTAGCCAGGATAGGTGGATACTGTAGTAATCAAAACCCCCAAATCCCTGGGACTTCACAACACAGGCTACACCTTCAAACTCGGGTCTTCAGAAAGACCCTGGCTATCTAATTCACTCAAAATCTGGGCTGATTAATGCTGCCATGGGCACTTCCTTTCAAAGGTGACCGGAAGTGACACTCATCACTTTTGCTTGTTTTTGTTATTTGTTTTTAGCCTTTTTCACATGGCTATGTCTAAATTCAAAAGAGTGAAAAGATGTAATTCTACCAAGTACTTACCCAGAAGGAGAACTGGAGTATTTGTGACATGTGCCAACTCACTCTGCTATTTTCCCCGCTGCTGAACATTGTCATACATCACCTAGAATATAAATGAGTTATGTGTATTTTTATCCAAAGTATAGGAACTTTTTTCCTAGACATGTTTTACTCCAGAAAATTATCATGCTTTAGAGGCAGATGATGAATCTGGCTAAGAGGGGAGGGCCGGGAGGTTACATGAGGTTTGAAAGTTATATAAAGTAATGTGGTTTCCTTTTTGTTTTTATCTTCCTGTGGTTTAATGATGCAGCAAAACATAATGGAAAATGCACAAATCCTGGTCTTCTTCAAGTGGTTTCAATAACAAGACAATTTCCTTTCACCCGATCACTAATCAATTGTTTTTTTTTTGCTTTCAAGTAGAGCCTTATTTCGGAGAAGGCAGTGGCACCCCACTCCAGTACTCTTGCCTGGAAAACCCCATGGATGGAGGAGCCTGGTGGGCTGCAGTCCATGGGGTCGCTAAGAGTCGGACACGACTGAGCAACGTCACTTTCACTTTTCACTTTCATTCATTGGAGAAGGAAATGGCAACCCACTCCAGTGTTCTTGCCTGGAGAATCCTAGGGGCGGGGGAGCCTGGTGGGCTGCCGTCTATGGGGTCGAACAGAGTCGGACACGACTGAAGTGACTTAGCAGTAGCAGCAGCAGCAGCAGCAGCAGCAGCAGCGCCTTATTTTTGCCTTTATTCATCTTTTAAACTTTTTTATTTTGTATCGGGGTATATCTGATTAACCATGTTGTGATAGTTTTGGGCAAACAGCAAAGGGACTCAGCCCTACATACACATGTACTCATTTTCCCCCAAACTCCCCTCCCATCCAGGCTGCCACATCAACCGAGCGGAGTTCCCTGTGCTGTACAGTAGACTCTTGCTGGTTATCCATTTCAAATATAACAGCGTATGCATGTCCATCCCAAACTCCCTAACTATCCCTTCGCCCCTCTCTCCCTCCCCAACAACCTTAGTTCATTCTCTAAGTTTATGAGTCTGTTTCTGCTCTATAAGTGCACCTCTATCATTTCTTTTTAGATTCCACATATAAGGGATGTCGTACAATATCTCTCCTTCTCTGTCTGACTTCCTTCACTTAGTGTGACGATCTCTAGGTGCATCCATGCTGCTGCAAATGGCATTGTTTCATCCTTTTCAATGCTTTTTGCCTAAATTTCAGACTGTGACTACAAGGGCACGCCACTTTCTGTCTATTTAAAAAATAATCAGAGGTGGCCTGGATGTAAAAATGCCAATGCATGAATAAGAAAACTTTATTTAAATCTCAGAGCAACAGTTGAGCTTTGAGAAGGAGCAGTTCAGGTGAGCAGGGCCTGTGGATCTGCAGAATCAAAGAAGGGGAGTTTTCAGATGAGACACTGGGGTGGATAGGAGGGGATAGGTTTCCATCTCTGAGGACAAAGGAAGGAAACTTATTTTCCTGCTGTTATTTGTGAAGAACTTCAGTGATAACCACTGGGCTTCTCTCTTGCATCAGAATGGAAATAGATAGAGAAGTAGGGGTTCCAAATATTTAGGGAAAGTACCCAAACCCTTTGATCCTGCAGCTTCAAATATGTCATGCATCACAGCCAAGTATGGTTATAGTTCCTTGCTAAAATCCAAACAGAAAGCTGAAATAATCAGAACTCTTTATTGCCTTGGAGTCAGGAAAAAAAAAACATGGCAAGTAAACCAGTTGAAATCAGGCACACCTTCAAAAGAAAAGCAATTTCTGGAATGCTACAGGGTTAGGACTGATTTCAGCCAAATTTCTTAACTTCTTCAAGACACATGGCACATTCAGGCAGAAATAAACTTTGCTGAGATGAACCATTTACCACACATTGCTCATTTTGAACTCAAAAATCTTGCTTATGGAAGGTTCCATCTAGTCAGAATTATAACAGTAAGTTCTTTACCATGAGACCTAAGGAGATTTGTTGTGAATATTTGTGTGGATACTCAGACACATAAGTATGTGCCTTAAACTGCAAACCGTCTATCCAGGGTTCTGAGAGGATCCTCCAGCTCTTCAGAACTTGCTGGTGACATGTGACCACCAGGGTTCTGAAGGGGTGACATCAGCTGCCACACACATGGCAATGCTTCTGGCCTCAGGCCCTTTTTCTTGCAAATAGAAATTTATTGGTCATAGATCACTATATCAGACCCCATGGACAATAGCCCGCCAAGCTCCTCTGTCCATGGAATTCTCCAGGCAAGAATACTGGAGTGGGTTGCCAATCCCTTCTCCAGGGGATCTCCCCGACCCAGGGATTGAACCAGGTCTCTTGCATTGCAAGCGGATTCTTTACCATATGAGCCACCAGGGAAGCCCTACCACATCATATGTAGTCCATTATATAGATGTAGATTTGTAGGTTTCACAGTGTTCACTTTAAGCTCTTTTTATACCTTATTGAATTCTCTCCATCAGAGTTTCTCAGTTTTGGCACTGTGACATTTAGGATGGGTAATTCTTTGTGATGGGGGAAGACTGTCCTGTGCCTTGTAAAATGTTTCGCAGCATTCTGAGGCCTCTACCAGCTAGATGTTCATGGCATCTACTCCTTCCAGTTATCACAAACAAAAGATGTCCCCAGATATTGCCAAATGTCCCTTGGGGGCCAGAATTTCCTCCATTTCAGAACTGCAGAGCTAGACCAATGCTGTCCTACAGGAAGATGATGCAAGACCTAAGTGTGAGCCTCAGAAGTAATCTTCACTTTTCTAACAGCTACAAGAAGAAACTAGCAAAAAAAATTGTAATATTTTTCACTTAACCCAATATCTGAGAGTCTGTTGGACTGCAGGGAGATCAAACCAGTTGATCCTAAAGGAAATCAGTCCTGAATAATCATTGGCAGGACGTAATGCTCTCGCTGAAGCTCCAATACATTGGACCTGATGCGAAGAACTGACTCATTGAAAAAGACCCTGATGCTGGGAAAGATTGAAGGCAGGGGGGAGAAGGGGACAACAGAGGACGAGATGATTGGATGGCATCACCAACTCAATGGATATGAATTTGAGCAAGCTCCGGGAGTTGGTGATGGACAGGGAAGCCTGGTGTGCTGTAGTCCTCCGGGTCATAAAGAGTCAGACACGACTGAGTGACTGAACTGAGTATATCTAAAATATTACCATTTTAACAGGTAAGAATACAAAATATGAGGTACTTGCCATAGTATTTGTCCCCCATACTAAATTTTTGAAATCTGGTGTATAACTTACACTACAAGACATCTCCATTTGACTGAGCTTTCAAGGGCTTAGTACTTCCCTGGTGGCTCAGACGGTAAAGTGTCTGTCTACAATGCGGGAGACCTGGGTTTGATCCCTGGGTTGGGAAGATCCCCTGGAGAAGGAAATGGCAACCCACTCCAGGACTCTTGCCTGGAAAATCCCATGGACAGAGGAGCCTGGTAGGCTACAGTCCATGGGGTCGCAAAGAGTCGGACACAACTGAGCAACTTGACTTTCACTTTCACTTTCAAGGGCTTGGTAGTTACCTGTGGCTATTGACGATCCTGCTGGACAGCCCAGGTCTAGATGGCTGTTAAGAACTTTGTGTTTGTCTCTCCAAAATTCATGTGTTGAAACCTACTCCCCAGTGGATGGTACTGGGAGGTGGGTTTGGGACCTAATTATGTTCGTATAAGGTCATGAGGATGGAGGTCACCCCCAACCCCCATGCTGGGTTAGTGTCCTTACAGGAAGAAACTCCAGTTTGTTCCTCAGCTACGTGAGGATACAGCAGGAAGACCACTGTTTGCAAACCAGGAAGAGGGCCCCCACCAGACACCAGTTTTGCCAAAGTAACACTTAAATCTTAGATTTCAGGTGGCAGAACTGTGAGAAAGAAATGTTGTTTAAGCTGCTCAGTCTGTGGTATTCTGGGATAGCAGCCTGAGCAGACAAAATCAGTGACTTTCCTTTTTTCCACTGTCTCCTGCAAAATGATGCCTGCTTTGCTTGTTGACAGCCTGATGCCATGGTTCTCTGTCTCTCTAGTTAGAATGTAAGTACTGGAAAGGCAGGGACCAGAACTTATGCTCACAGTGGTAAATCTATTGCCTGGCACAGCGCTTGGCACAAAATCAGCACCAGTTGTTGAATGAATATGAGTGCATACCTGTACTCTCTCTGAGCTGTGTCTTCTTGCCATGGTGTTGGAAAAGGCAGATAGAACACAGACAGCTCTGCTTAGTCACCTCATGCCAATTTTGTGTGGGTGTATTTGTACCTGAAGAATTGCCCAATGAGAACTAAAGACATGAACTTCTTGATTTATCAAAAAACTTATATTCAGGGATGGGGGTGGGGGGTTGAGATGGGTAAAGGAGATCAGCCGTATTGGATGGAAACTAACTTCTTGGGGGTGAGCATGCTGTAGTGATATAGAAGTAGAAATATAATGCTGTACACATGACTGTTACACGTATTATAAACCAATGTTACCTCAATAAGTTTAAATATTATATTCACAGTATGTTTACTGTTAAATACATGCATGAAACAGTCAACATCATTATTACTAATTTATCACAATGTTGGGTTAATTAGAATTCTCCACCACACATTCTGGAGGAATAGTAAATTGTAATTTTGTTGTTTTGTTTCACCATATTAGGTTTCTGGGGGTTTGTTGATTTGTTTGTTTTTTGGCTACACAGCATATAGGATCTTAGTTCCCCAACCAGGGATCAAACCAGTACCCCTGCAGTGGAAGCACTTAATCTTAACCACTGGACTGCCAGGAAGTCGTCATATTAGGTTTTTGGATGAATGCATCCTATTCTAACACTGCTTAATAGAACTGTGTGCAACAACAAGTATGAAAGAAAGCTCAGTGATGGCCATTCTTTCCTATAAAGACCCTTTTTTTCATTTGCAATTACCATTTAGAGAATTAAAACCGGTCTCAGAGTAACATTTGCATATGAGCTAGCATGGCTGGGTCTGTTTTTTCCTTGGTAAGAATGATCTCTTCTTTGTATTTTCCTTTGTGTTGCTTCATCCTTGAGTCTTCTTGCCTGACAACCGTCTCCAAAAATACTGATGAAGCAATGATTAAGAAACTCCCAAAGCAAATGATTTTCCTTTAATTCTTTCATTCTGAAGCAGAGAGTTTTAGAAATTTTCTATCACTGTCTCCTTTCCAAATCTGTAAGATCATCAGAAAAATCCTTTGGTGTGGGCAGCTTTTAAAAAAAAATGAAAGGGACAGAGAATATACAAAAGGGAAATGACGAAAAAAGAGGATGACATTTCCAAACAGGAAATAAAAAGCAATATGGAAGTGTCAGGCAGTTGACTAGTAAATATGTTATTTTTCCTAAAAAAGAAGTCTTAAAGGATTCCACCCTCAGAGATTATAATTCATTGGCTCTGGTGTGGGTCCCGATCACTTCATGTTTTTAAGCCTCATGGGTGATTTTGATAATCAACAATAGTTAAGAATTAATGGTTTAATTTCCTATATGAATTAAAAGAGAGGGAATAGGATAGGAAGATATATCCTAAAATCCTTTATTTGTCTCTTGTGAGCCCATCTCTGGGCTAAGTGAAGTCTTGTCCAGTAGTGAGTCCTAGACATAAGTGAGGATTAATGAGAAATATTTTGAGCTAAAAGTGAAGACAACTATGTTTAATTTTGTTTTTGACAGTCTGTCTTTAACCAAGTCATTTATTCTTGCAATCAGTTTTTCTACCTGCAAAATGGATTTTATAAGCAATTACTGTACATTTGTTGACAATGTGGTTTGAAATGTATTTAGGCTTCAGAAAGTACCTTAGTTAAAACTGTTATGATTATTCATTGGTATATAAAACAAAAGATCCGACTTACTTCTTAGTATCCACCCCCCCGACCCCGACAAAAAGTTTTCTTGCTACTTTTTCTTTTTTGGTCATGCTTTGTGGAATGGGGGAATCTTAGTTCCCCAACCAGGGATCAAACTTGTGCCTCCTGCAATGGAAGCTCAGAGCCTTAACCACTGGACAGCCAGGGAAGTCCTGTTGCCACTTCATTCACTGGTAGAAGATCCTTTTTATTGTTCCCATGAGAAATCATCCTAAGATTCAGTCTTAGAATGGAGATACAAGCACAGTAAGATCACAGATACATAAGAGATAGGCACAGATACATATGGTTTCTCTGATCTCAAGTAAAATCTTAACACAAAATTAGTTGCATAAAAGTATCTCTTTATTGTTTTATAGTATATTTTCAAATATATGGGTTTTTTACTTATTTGGATAATATTTCATATTAAATGCATAAAAATGCAAAGCATTCTTTGGTTAATATTTTCTAAATGATAGGGCTAATTTCAATGAGACATAAAAGAAAACTGTGGTTAATAACCAAGTATGAAAACATGGCTAGTTAGAATTAATTTGCATATGTAAACTTAATTAATGTTTATTTTATTCAAACTGAGGCATTTGCATAAAATTTGAAGGGCATTTCTTTTATGGCATGTTTTCATTTTGTTAAAGCTCTGATACTTTATAAATATCGTAATGGCTCCAAGCAGTTATTATTCTGAGATAACAGGGTGTTATAGCTCAAAATTTGTGGTGAATTTAATTTCGTGGATAGCCAGTATTATATACCCCATCAAGAGTGTTTAGAATCTATCTTCAGAGAAGATAGAAGCAGCACATACTTACCTATCAATGTAAAATCTCAGTGATCTAGAAAGATGGAAGGTGGTCTCACCCAGCAATGGGCTGCTTTGCCAAGAGGCTATTTCTCTGATTGGTTTATCGCTCATGGGAAGAGGCACACGTGTGGAAACCATCTCAGATGGAAGCCAGCACCATATGCCTCTTGTAAAATACCACCCTCGGAGGCAAAGGAGAAGAGCTCTTTCTTCCCATCTCCATCCCATTTCCTGCAGCTTCTGTGAAGTCACAGAATTTGGGGAAACAGTGGTGCTTCCTGGCCTCCCTCTCTCACCATCTGGGAACCAGAGTGGGAGGCCCGGCCTGCCACCACCACTTTCATCTGCCACATTCTGGGAAGTTCATCACCCATAGGATGATTCTAGCCACTGCAAGTCACCCTCATCCAGGGGAAAGAGAAAGACTAGGATGTGAGTCCTCCCGGAAACCTCCCCCTGGCCACGCCTAAGGGACACCACATCCTGAGCAGAAAGGCCTTCGTCTGACTCCCAAGGCCGCCAGTAACTGGGCCTGGCCCTGCCAGCTTCTCTCCCCAGCCAAACTGGCCTCAGGAATCCCTGAACAGACTCCTCCCCGCCCCTGTCTTTGTGGAGATTGTTGCTCTTCCTTGTTAGCCTTCCAGGGGGCAGCCCAAGTCCCAAACCTTAGACAAGTCTCTCCCAGTTCCTCCAGCTCACACTAAGCTCCTCCCTTTTAACCTTACAATTTTTTCTGTAACAAGTAATTTAGAATCTAATTACATGCTAGGATGTATAGTCCTTTGACTGCTTCATGGTTAATTTCAGTTCCCCCACTTAAATTGTAAGCTCCTTAGGATAACTTTTGTGACTAATGTCTCTTTGCTAAACTTTCACTTTCCTTTCTTCCGGGAACCATCAGAGTGCTAAGTCCATAATAGGTGTTCAATAATTCATAGCATCTTAGACTCGGGACTTTTAAATCCAGATAATAGATGGCAAATAAACTCTGCTGTATTAGAGAAATAACCGCTTCCATAATGCTGTGTTCCTTTCTTCCTTCCTTCCCTTGTTCCTGCCTCCAGTCTTTCTTCTTCCTCCCTCTTTCCCTCGCTTCCACATTTATGCTCAATTGAAATCTCTCCACCCTTATTAGTTTATTCATTCAACCAAGATTCTTGAGCCCCTTCTGGGAGGTAGATCTTGCTAGCTTCTGAAGATATAAGGGTGACTATGACCTGGCTCAGTCTTTAGGGAAAGACAAATCGGTGAACACGGTGCAATATGAAAAGAATTATGCTGGGGGAAGGTTTAAAATTGCTGAGAGAGCGCCTGCCGCTCCCTGAGGGTCACAGTTTTGCAGTCCTGGAAGGTCAAAGCAGATCATTACTAAGGTTAAAATAGCATTGATTCCATTGTGAAGATCTACTACAGATTCTTAGCAGGGAAATGGCTACGGTAGACTTAAAATCATACAAAGGACTTTGAAAATTATGTACCAGTTGTGTCCTAACAGTCCACCACGAAGAATATTCTTTGGGACTTTGCAACACCTTTTCTAATTCACGTGCAATTTTGCACGGTGATTATGTCCTGGGGCTAACACAGAAAAACCTATTCTATCCTCTATATACATAAAATTTAGCACAGTATAATATTGATATTATAGATTAATACTAATAGATTAATACTAATATTATAGAATCTAACCATATGAAAATGGATTTTTTTAGAAAACAGTAGAGCTCTAACTTTGCACATTGTGACCATGGCATCCTGCCCCTTCAACTGCTTCAGTGGTGCTCCCCGACCCTACCATTATCAATCCCTGTTCCCCACCCCCATTTAAGAAACACTGGACTAAGTAGTCATCTAGCCTTTCTCATAGCAGCCTAGGGCCAAAGTTTCAAGAAGGAGCAGAGAGAACATTTTGTTGTTGTTCAGTCGCCCAGTCGTGACTAACTCTCTGTGGCCCCACGGACTGCAGCACGCCGGCCTTCTCTGTGCTTCACCATCTCCCAGAGCCTGCTCAAACTCATGTCCATTGAGTTGGTGATGCTGTCCTACACCATCTTGTCTTCTGTCATCCCCTTCTCCTCCTGCCCTCAATCCCTCCCAGCATCAGAGTCTTTTCCAATGAGTCAGTTCTTTACATAATGTGGCCAAAGTATTGGAGTTTCAGCATCAGTCCTTCCAATGAATATTCATGGTTGATTTCCTTTAGGATGGACTGGTTTGATCTCCTTGCAGTCCAAGGGACTCTCAAGAGTCTTCTCCAACACCACAGTTCAAAAGTATCAGTTCTTCGGTGCTCAGCCTTCTTTATGGTCCAATCTCAGATCCATACATGACTACAGGAAAAACAATAGCTTTGACTATACAAACCTTTGTCAAAAAGTGATGTCTCTGCTTTTTAATATGCTGTCTAGGTTGGTCATAGCTTTTCTTACAAGGAGCAAGTGTCTTTTAATTTCATGGCTGCAGTCACTGTCTGCAGTGATTTTGGAGCCCAAGAAAATAAAGTCTGACACTGTTTCCATTGTTTCCCCATCTATTTGCCATGAAGTAATGGGACCGGATGTCATGATCTTCGTTTTTTGAATTTTGAGTTTTAAGCCAGCATTTTCACTCTCCTTTTTCACCTTCATCAAGAGTCTCTTTATTTCCTCTTCACTTTCTGCCATAAGGATGGTGTCATCTGCATATCTGACATTATTGATATTTCTCCCAGCAATCTTGATTCCAGCTTGTGCTTTATCCAGTCCAGTATTTCGCATGATGTACTCTGCATATAAGTTAAATAAGCAGGGTGACAATATACAGCCTTGACATACTCCTTTCCCAATTTGGAACCAGTCCATTGTTCCATGTCCAGTTCTAACTGTTGCTTCTTGACCTGCACACAGATTTCTCAGGAGGGAGGTAAGCTGGTCTGGTAGTCCCATCTTTTTAATAATTTTCCACAGTGTGTTGTGATCCACACAGTCAAAGGCTTTAACATAGTCTATGAAGCAGATGTTTCTCTGAATTTTTGCTTCTGGGAGTTTTGCTTTTTTGATGATCCAATGGATGTTGGCAATTTGATCTCTGGTTCCTCTGCTTTTTCTAAATCCAATTTGTACATCTGGAAGTTCTAGGTTCACGTACTGTTGAAGCCTCACTTGGAGGATTCTGAGCATGGCCTTGCTAGCATGTGAAGTGAGCACAATTGTACGGTAGTTTGAATATTCTTTGGCATTGCCCTTCTTTGGGATTGGAATGAAAACTGACCTTTTCCAGTCCTATGGTCACTGCTGAGTGTTCCAAATTTGCTGGCATATTGAGTGCAGCCCTTTAACAGCTGATCTTTTAGAATTTGCTTTGTTCATAGTGACGTTTCTTAAGGCCCACTTGACTTCACATTCCAGGATGTCTGGCTCTACGTGAGTGATCACACCATCATGGTTATCTAGGTCATAAAGGTATTTTTTGTATAGTTCTTCTGTATATTCTTGCCACCTCTTCTTAATATCTTCTGCTTCTGTTAGGTCCATACTGTTTCTGTCCTTTATTGTGCCCATCTTTGCATGAAATGTTCCCTTGGCATCTCTAATTTTCTTGAAGAGATCTCTAGTCTTTCCCATTCTGTTGTTTTCCTCTACCTCTTTGCATTGTTCACTGAGGAAGGCTTTCTTATTTTGCCTTCCTATTCTGTGGAACTCGGCATTCAGATGGGTTTATCTTTCCTTTTCTCCTTTGCCTTTTGCTTCTCTTCTTTTCTCAGCTATTTGTAAGACCACCTCTGACAACCATTTTGCCTTTTTTTTTCTTGGGGATGGTTTTGATCACTGCCTCCTGTACAATGTCACAAACCTCCATCCATAATTCTTCAGGCACTCTGTCTATCAGATGTAATCCCTTGAATTTATTTGTCACTTCCACTGTATAATCCTAAGGGATTTGACTTAGGTCATACCTGAATGAGTATGGTTTTCCCAACTTTCTTCAATTTAAGTCTAAATTATACAATAAGTTCATGATATGAGCCATTGTCAGCTTCCCATCTTGTTTTTGCTGACTGTATAGAGCTTCTTCATCTTTGGCTGCAAAGAATATAATCAGTCTGATTTTGGTATTGACCATCTGGTGATACCCATGTGTAGAGTTGTCTCTTGTGTTGTTGAAAGAGGATATTTGCTATGACCAGTGTGTTCTCTTGGCAAAACTCTATTAGCCTTTGCCCTGCTTCATTTTGTACTCCAAGGCCAAACTTGCCTGTTACTCCAGGTATCTCTTGATTTCCTACTTCTGCATTCCAGTCCACGATCCAGTCCAGTCCTACAATGCAAAGGACATCTGTTTTTGGGTGTTAGTTCTAGAAGGTCTTGTAGGTCTTCATAGAACTGTTCAGCTTCAGCTTCTTTGGCGTTAGTGGTTGGGGCATAGCCTTGGATTACTGTGATATTGAATTGATTGCCTTGGAAATGAACCGAGATCATTCTGTCATTTTTGAGATTGCACCCAAGTACTGCATTCCAGATCCTTTGTTGACTATGAGGACCACTCCATTTCTTCTAAGGGATTCTTGGCCACAGTAGTAGATACAATGGTCATCTGAATTAAATTTGCCCATTCCTGTCCATTTTAGTTCACTGATTCATAAAATGTCAGTGTTCAGTCTTGCCATCTCCTGTTTTACCACTTCCAATTTACCTTGATTTATGGACCTAACATTCTAGGTTCCTATGCTCTTTACAGCATCGGACTTTACTTTCACCACCAGACACATCCACAACTGGGTGTAGTTTCTGCTTTGGCTCAGCCTCTTCATTCCTTCTGGAGCTATTTCTCCGCTCTTCTACAGAAGCATATTGGGCACCTACTGACCTGGGGAGTTCATCTTTCAGTGTCATATCTTTTTGCCTTTTCATACTGTCCATGGGGTTACCAAAGCAAGAATGCTGAAGTGGTTTGCCATTCACTTCTCCAGTGGACCACGTTTTGTCAGAACTCTGCACTATGACCCATCTGTCTTGTGTGGCCCTGCACAGCATGGCTCATAGTTTCATTGAGTTAGACAAGGCTGTGATCCATGTGATCAGTTTGGTTAGTTTTCAGTGATTGTGGTTCTCATTCTGTCTTCCCTCTGATGGAGAAGGATAAAAGGCTTGTGGAAGCTTCCTGATGGGAAGGACCAGCTGTGAGGAAAACTGGGTCTTGCTCTGGTGTGCAAGGCCATGCTCAGTAAATCTGTAATCCAATTTTCTGCTAATGAGTGGGGCTGTGTTCCCTCCCTGTAGTTTGGCCAAACTATGGTAATGGTAATGGAGAAAGCACCTCCAGAAGGACTTATGCCAGCATGCCACACCTCCCAGGACGACCCACGCCTCCACCAGACTCCTGGATACTTACAGGCAAGTCTAGCTCAGTCTCTTGTGGGATCGCTCCTCATTTCTCTGTGTCCTAGAGCCCACAAGATTTTGTTTGTGCCCTCCATGAGTCTGTTTCCCCAGCCCTGTGGAAGTTCTGTAATCAAATCCCACTGGCCTCCAAAGTCAAATTCCCTGGGGGTTCTCAGCCCCTTTGCCAGATCCCCAGGTTGGAAAATCTGTTGTAGGCCCTAGAACTTTTCAACAGTTTGAGAACTTCTTTGGTATAATTGTTCTCCAGTTTGTGGGGCATCTGCTCAGCAGCTCTATAGTGGGGCTGATGACGACCTCCTCCAAGAGGACTTTTACCACACACCATGCCTTCCAGGACTGCTGCTGTCTCGAGAACCCCCACGGCAGGCCACTGTTGACCCATGCCTCCATAGGAGATCCTCAACCAGTAACCAGCAGGTCTGGCTCAGTCTCTTGTGGGGGTCACGGCTCCTTTCCCTGGGTCTTGGTACATACAGGGTTTTGTTTGTGCCCTCTGAGTGTCTCTGGTGGTATGAGGTTTGATTTTAAGTGCAACTGCGCCCCTCCTTCTGTTTTGCTACAGCTTCTCCTTTGCCTTTGGACAGGGGGCATCTTTTTTTTAGTGAGATCCAACATTCTCCTGGTGATGGATGTTCAACAGCAAGTTGTGATTTTGGTGCTCTTGTAGGAGATAAGTGCAGATCCTTCTACTCCACAATCTTACTTATACATGGGAGAAGATAAAGAGAGCTTTGCATGTCATAGCCACATTCTCCCAATTTTTTTTTAAATGAGGGTAAGCAGTGTGACAAAAGATTTTTGCATCCTTTTCTTGACAGTAGTGGCAATCTGGTAAATGTTGTTTTGTCACCAACTTCTGCAATTTCCAACACATTTTCTCCCTTCCTGGGTTGTCGTAAGGATTAGAGGCCATGTATGCAAACTATCTGCCTGTGTAGTAATGACCATTAAGAGTAAAATAAGTTTAGTATTGTTGAGGGCTTACTGCTGCTGCTGCTGCTAAGTCACTACTATTACTATTAGATACTATGAGGTATTAGCAGAGATGGATGCTATTTTAAGCTATTTTTCATATTATCACTTTTAATTTTCACAGAAGCTCAGTGTCCTACTATGTCCTATTATGGCTGATTTATAAGTGAGAAACTGAGATTCTGAACATTAAGGAGGGTCATTCAGTCACTACGTGGCAAAACCGGTATTCAAAACTGAGCAGTCTCGGTGCTACAGCCCAGCCCTCTGGCTTTTGCTACTATTGTCTGTAGGGCCAGAAGACCATTCACAATTGAAACTGTCTTAGAAAATTCAGGACACTTGGTCTTGGTAGTTTCCAGTGGGTGGGCTCAGCAGAGGCCTTCTCTGGTGGCTCAGCTGGTAAAGAATCCACCTGCCAATGTAGGAGATGCAAGAGACTCAAGTTTGAGCCCTGGGTCAGAAAGATCCCCTGGAGAAGGGCATGACCACCAACTCCAGTGTTCTTGCCTGGGAAATCCCATTGACAGAGGAGCCTGGCGGGCTACAGCCCATGGGGTCGCAAAGAGTCGAAGGTGACTGAGTGCGCACGTGGGCACAGGCTCAACAGAAGGGACAGTGGGTCGTGTGTGAACATGTCACAGGGGCAGAGTGGGGATGAAGAGGAGAGCCACTGGACTCATACATATGTCATGAAATCCAGCCATCTTGCTCTCATTCACCCACAGCTACCACCTCACTACCTCACACACATTCTCCTGGGACCCATTTGAGCTCCCTGAGAAAGCTTTTACTCTTCCACCCCACTGGTCTGTTATCAAATGTCCCAATTTCACTTGCATGACTTTTAATTTTTTTAAATTGGAGGATCATTGCTTTACAATGTTGTGTTGGTTTCTGCCATACAACAGTGTGGATCAGCCATAAGTATACATATATATCCCCTCCCTCATGAGCCTCTCTCTCACCCTCCCATCCCACACCTCTAGGTTGTCACAGATCACCAGGTTGAGCTCCTTGTGTTATACAGCAGCTTCCCTCTGGCTATCTGTTTTACATATGGTAACGTATATGTACCAATGCTGCTCTCAATTTGTCCCATCCTCTCCTTCCCTGGCTGTGTCCACATGTACGTTTTCCTTGTCTGTGTCTCCTTTCCTGCCTTTGCATGGCTTTTAGAAACCAGGGTTCCTTTCTCGTTTTCTAGTTTTGCCATCTTTACAGCCTTCACACAGCAGGGTGGGTCTTTTGCCTTTCCCCTCCACCTTTTCATTTTCAATTTCAACCAGTAACAGAGATAGATTCATTAGATGATAAAAGCTAGCAGCAGGTTATTCCCAAACACCATTGTTTAAAGTAAAAATCACACTATCCATAGGGGATTGATTCCAGGACCGGGCAGATTCCAAAATCTGAGGATGCTCAATCTCCTTATAGAAAACAGTGTAGTATTTGTGTATAAGTTACACATATCCTCCCTTACTGTGCATGCTAAGTCACTTCTGCTGCTGCTGCTAAGTTGCTTCAGTCGTGTCCAACTCTGTGCAACCCCATAGAGGGCAGCCCACCAGGCTCCCCCGTCCCTGGGATTCTCCAGGCAAGAACACTGGAGTGGGTTGCCATTTCCTTCTCCAATGCATGAAAGTGAAAAGTGAAAGTGAAGTTGCTCAGTCATGTCTGACTCTTAGCAACCCCATGGACTGCAGCCTACCAGGCTCCTCCGTCCATGGGATTTTCCAGGCAAGAGTACTGGAGTGGGGTGCCATTTCCTTCTCCAATGCATGAAAGCGAAAAGTGAAAGCGAAGTTGCTCAGTCATGTCTGACTCTTAGCAACCCCATGGACTGCAGCCTACCAGGCTCCTCCGTCCATGGGATTTTCCAGGCAAGAGTACTGGAGTGGGGTGCCATTTCCTTCTCCAATGCATGAAAGCGAAAAGTGAAAGCGAAGTTGCTCAGTCATGTCTGACTCTTAGCAACCCCATGGACTGCAGCCCACCAGGCTCCTCCGTCCATGGGATTCTCCAGGCCTGACTACTGGAGTGGGTTGCCATGTCCTCCGCCAGGGGACCTTCCTGACCCAGGGATCAAACCCAAATCTCTTAGTCTCCTGCATTGGCCGGCAGGTTCTTTACCACTAGCACCACCTGGGTACATACCAAATACATGGTAGATGCTCTGTAAATACAATGTAAATAACTTTTAGCACACTGCAGATTCAAGTTTTGCTGTTTGGGGATCTTTCTGGAATTTTTTTATTTTGAACATTTTCTGTCCAAGGTTGGTTGAATGTTGGGATGGGGATGCAGAACCCAGGGATACGAGGGAGCAACTGTACTCTTTTGTTTTAGTAAAACCTCAGCTTCAGGGTACAACTGAGGAGTTGGTGGCCAGAACAGAGGAAAAGAAACTTGGGGGCTTCTGGGAGGTAGAGTGTAGGGTGAGCAGTTAGGTGAAGCTGAGGAGGCAGGTGGGATGGAAGAGAAAGGAGTGTTTGGCTTCTCTCTCGCTCTTCTCCCTCCGCCCCTCACCTTTATCTGTTCTGATGTCATAGACTCTGCTCTTGCCCAGCAGGGTGAGATAAGGACAGCCAGCAACCAGAGGTTGGTGAGCCAGAGGGGCCTGGTGGCTGCTCCGGATCTGCTTTTGTGCAGGAGACAGATAAAAGCTGGCCCAGTGCATTGCGCTTGCCTGCCTTTTTTTTTTTTTTAAAACCACAATTCAAATGTCCCATTTTAACTTATAGAAATTAAGTGCAGAATGACTGTAGAAAAATCAGGATACTTTAATCCAGACAGCACTTTTTCTGATCTCTTTTTGTTCTATCCAAATAATAGAATCTGTGGTCATCTCAGCTGCCAACTCGTCATTTGTGGTTTTATGCTAACTTCAGATTTGAGGGATAATCTTAGATTTAGATTGCCCTGGGTGCATGAATATAATGGACTCCAGTAACTCCTTTACTCCTAGGCCAGGCCAGAAACAGAAAGTAGAATACAATCTATCAAAATAAAAAAAGCAAGGCAAGACAAATTTTGAGAACCAGCATTTTAATTTTTCCAGCTGAATGTATTCACAGCCCAGTTTCTCTTTTTTTTTTTTCCCCTCCCTCCTCCCCTGCTTGCCTTTTTTTGCCAACCTGTAGAGAAATGAGTGGTCTCCAGGAGATTGAATATTATAACTGCTAACAGTAAACTCTGAAGGGGGAGTTGGCCCAGAATGTCATACAGCTGAAGAATAACTCCATGGGGGATTAGATAATATGAGGACAGAGGAATCCTGAAGGGGTCATGGCAATTGTGTTCAGGTAAC
Organism: Bos indicus x Bos taurus; assembly: GCF_003369695.1. NCBI lineage: Eukaryota > Metazoa > Chordata > Mammalia > Artiodactyla > Bovidae > Bos > Bos indicus x Bos taurus. The sequence goes on along the minus strand of NC_040098.1, from coordinate 37,655,322 downwards.
CTTGAAATCATAGCAGTTTGCAAAGAGTTAACTGAAGTTGCTGACTGTCTTTCACGTGGAGAGAAGGGAAAAGGTACCCAATGACTGCACAAGGTTCACTCATTCCTTGGCCAGCCATTGGGCAGTATTTTGGGGGACGGGACACCTTGGGAGTGAAATTTTGGGGATTCCACATCTCGATTGTGCTAGGTGCCAAAACGAGAGCTTGCCTTCTTTTTAAGGAATCGTAGCCCCAGCCTCACCCCCTTCCCAAAGTGCCTTCTGGCCCTTGGTTTGCCAAATCAATGTGTAGAACCATGTCCTGTGAATGTGAAGATGGCGAGAGAAATCAACAGGGGACCTGAATTCTAAGCCGTAAGCCCAAAGGAAATGGTCTTCCCATAAATAAACACCAAGTTTGTCATCAGAAACAAATCAACCACAAGCCTACACTTTTCTTCTTGACTAATGGCAGGTGACCTTTAAAAAAAAAAAAAGATAATAATAGAATAAGACAACATTAACAATCACAGAGACCACTTTAAGGGCACTTCCTCCCCTGGTTCCTGTATTTGTGTATTCCACAGCTGCCTTCCCAATGCTCAAAATGTAATTAAGAGGTGATAATGATATGTATCCCCCTTATCAAAGTCATTAACACATTATTATTGTTGTGAGTGGGCCAGCTATCGCGTGGTGGTGGAGATGCCGCTGTAGGAGAAGAGTCTTTATTGCTCTACCGGGGGTTTCTGCTGTGATGAAGAAATTACAATTTGGTGATGAATTAGCAGGTCACATTCTCTGTGAGTTTGAGTGTGTCTGATTTCCCCAAACCCTGTGGGTTTCTGGGAACCCCCAGAGCCGTTCTGACTCTCAGTTTAACCTAACCGCTTTCCTCCTTTCCAAGCTGTTTTCTGCAACGCAGGGATGGAACTCCCTTCTAGCCATCTATTGTACTTGAAGGGTTGGCTCAAAGCCCCCTATCCTTTGTACCTTCTTGGAATCTGGGCTCAGATACGGACTCTATACACATTCTAAGATCAGGTGGTCTCCCTGTTTGGTGAGCAAGTGCTACCATGTACAGATTGCGGCAGAGTTTTGTAATTATGTAACCTCTTAAACATCTTGGAAAAATGTGTATCTGCTTATGGAACTTTTTCACATTTTAAAGATTTCTACAGACTGGAGAGGAGAAGGAGAAAACTGCACTCAAATTGGTTTCTAAAATCTCCTCCAGCTTTGTTGTATTAGAAAATGGTCTGATTCTTCTCAGATTTGTGTTTAAATGGTATGACCCTTGAGGGCAGCAGTGTATCTAATTTGTTGGTCATAAGCCTCCTCAGAACCACAGTTAGAGGAGCTTAAAAATGACTCCAAATTTATCCAATAAATGTATATATTTCAAGGGTCAAATATTGCTTAAGAGCTTTAAAAAATAAAGACAAAACCCACAGTTATACTCCTGCCCCACCCCCTTTAACACCAGTCCCTGCACATAGCTACTGTAAATTAATTTTAGCCATTTCTTCGTGTGTTTATCTACATATTTCTAAGTAACTTATGTGTCTCGCCAGATCATTATTTAGGGACTATTACAGTTGGGGAGGACTTAAGTCTCCTATCCCCCAACACTGCTTCCTCTTGTTCCCCTTTTCGGCAAAATCAATATTTAGGATTTATATTATTATAACTGTGTAAATAATGTTCTCTACTGAGCTAACACTACACTATAATTACCTTTCCTTTCTTGTACAACTTTTTGTTTTTCTTGGAGTTAATAATTGGCTTGTTTTTTTCCATCAGCCTGGCTCTGTATAGAACTCTCCCCAACTTTCAACAGCGTCCCCAAACGTTCCACGTGGTAATCTGTCAGTCGAAGCACCTCCTTTCTGGGACCCTTGACTTCTTTTTTCCAACCTGGACGCTTTTTCTTCTGGGCCACTAACCACCGTTCTCCTGGGACTCCCCTCTGCTCTCATCTTGTGGAGTCTCTTCACCTCCTTCCTGTGTTGGAGCCTCTCCTTGGTTCCTCCCTGGTTTTCCTCTTTCTTGCTTTTCTCCCTCATTTTGGTGGCACACCCTTCCTAAGACGGGTGCTTGTGAGGTAAATTTACTGAGAGCCTTCCTGCCTGAAAATATCTTTATCCTACCCTTGCATTTGTTTGGCAGTTTGGCTGAAATTTAAATTCTAGGTTAAAATAATTTAAATTCTAGGTTAAAATAATTCTCTCTGAATTTAAAGGCATCACACCATTATCATCCAGCTTCCAGTGTTTGGATTACCCAGTCTAATGCCATTCTGATTGCCCATGACTTTTATGTGGGCATTGGGTAGTTCTGAAATTCCTAAATGATGTACTTTGGTTGGGTCTTATCGTGTTCAGCGTTGAGTCGTCCTTTTAACTGAAAGTTCCATATCCTTTTGGATCTTTAAAGATGCATATCCTTTGGGTCTATGAAACATTCTTATAGTGTTTCTTCAATAATTTGTTGCTATCAGCCCTGTTTCTCTCTCTACTCCCCAATCTCCCTGATTTCTCCTGTGGAACTCTTATTGGTCAGTTATTCACCCTTCTGGATTAATACCACATATTGTTATCTTTTCTCTCACAAATGCCTGCACTATCTTTTTGTTTTATATTCTGGAAGATTTCACCTAGTTTGTCTCCCAAACTTGCTATTGATATTTTTAAAATACCAAGACCCACATTTCTAATTTGTAGGGAATCTTTCATGTTCTAAGATTGCTCCATTTTTCCAGTACCTAAGCTTGGTGCTATTTAATAGATGCCATCTGTCTTTTGACCTCTCTGTGACTAGTCATCATACTTTATTTGAAGGGTTCTTCTAACCTCTGCATTGTCTTTCTTCCCTCTGGTTATCTTGTTTCCTGTTTGCTTGTTTCGTCTTTGTCTTTCCTGTTGGAGGCTGCCCCTCAAATCTTGGGATCCTTGGCTGTGAGGGGTCACGTGTGAACTGAACGTTCTGTGTTATGTAAAGCTCACCAGCTGAGAGATTCACTATAGAATGATAGGCAGCAAGCCAACGGTTTTATTAGTTTACTCCTGAATTCTGCAGATCTTTTCCTTAAACCTTTTGATTTCTTGACAACAGGCTTTTCCAAAGCTCTTCCCCGGGATTATAAACTTGGCTGAGGCTTTCTGGGTGGTAGGTAGGAGAAGGCTAGAAGAGTTTGTTGATCAGGCTTTTGCTAACAGCCCTGTTTCTCTGTCTTCTGTGCCTTTGCCCTGACTCCCTGGTCCTGAGCCCATTTGGTTGAGTTTTTTGAGAGAATAAGTCACCTGTCTCTGGAGGTAGGTGGTGATGATGGATGGACTGAAGGAGCTGGCTCTCTTATGTTGACTTTCACTCACCCTTGACCTCATGCCTGTACCTTCTGCAGGCCCCACACCTCCAGCTCTTGAGACTTCCTGGAATTCTGAGGGATGGCTGGCTTGTTGCTTATTGGGTTGCCTCTGTGGGCTCACAAAATCCTCAGCTTAACCTGTTATCACTTCTCCAGTAGATTTCATATAGCAGATATTTGTTGACATCCTTGTCCACTGATATCCTCTTTTTCCTGTGAGTTTTTACTTTTATATTCTTTTACTGACATGTGAGTGGGGTCCCAGGAGTATAAATATATATATATATGTATGTATTCAGTATCTCACATTTAAGTAGATATGAATTGTGTATCTTGATTACTTCTGAGTTATATATATATTGATAAATGAAATTAGAATGGGAATTTATATATAATATTAACATAGCATTTATTTCAAGGTTGATAGGTGTCGACCCAATCTTCCCTTATAAATTAAACAAATAATATGTGAAAGTGGGATGTGCTAAACAGGTTAGACCAAGGTTTGTTTTATTCAGTTTCATGTCAACCATTCTCCTAGGACTTAGCCCACCAACTTGTACAAATAAACTTAAAACAATAATACCAACAGTGAATTAACAGACATGCAGTTTTCTCCTTTTCTTCAGTAAACATTGTAATTAATGATCACCTACTAAGTGCAATACACTTCTGTATGAGCTGGAAATATGATGATGAAGGAAACAGTCCTCAGCCTGCAGAGTATCACAGTCTAGTGAAAGAAACTGACAAGAAAACAGACAAACATCAGGCAGTGTATTTCATCTTAGTTTAGAAATAGGTACCCAGTAGATGGGGAAACAATGGAATCAGTGAGAGACTTTATTTTGGGGGGCTCCAAAATCACTGCAGATGGTGACTGCAGCCATGAAATTAAAAGACACTCCTTGGAAGAAAAGCTAGGACAAACCTAGACAGCATACTAAAAAGCAGAGACATTACTTTGCCAACAAAGGTCCATCTAGTCAAATCTATGGTTTTTCCAGTAGTCATGTATGGATGTGAGAGTTGCACTATTAAGAAAGCTGAGTGCCGAAGAACTGATGCTTTTGAACTGTGGTATTGGAGAAGACTCTTGAGAATCCCCTGGACTGGAAGGAGATCCAACCATCAGTCCTAAAGGAAATCAGTCCTGAATATTCATTGGAAGGACTGATGCTGAAGCTGAAACTCCAATGGTTTGGCCACCTAATGCAAAGAACTGAGTCATTTGAAAAGACAGTGATGCTGGGAAAGATTGAAGGCAGGAGGAGAAGGGGATGACAAAGGATGAGATGGTTGGATGGCATCATCAGCTCGATGGACATGAGTTTGAGCAAGTTCCAGGAGTTGGTGATAGACAGGGAGGCCTGGCGTGCTGCGGTCCATGGGGTTGCAAAGAGTCAGACATGACAGAGCAACTGAACTGAACTGAGGTACTCAATGCGGTGGGATATCACTCCCCCTGAAGGTGATAAAAATATCTAAATCATTTTTTATTGATGCTCTTTATGTAGGATCCAAGCTCTGACTAGTGTGAAGATTGGAAATGAGTCTATATGGCCATAAGTTCTATCCTAGATATATAGCTATATGTGATAGATCAACAGACAGACAGACGGATGGATGCTCTATTTTAGCAAGCCCTGTAGCCTAGAGGAGTATCACCAGAGATGGATGGAAGCTGTAAATACATCTTCTACTCATCAAGGAGAGACTCCCCAGGCTATGCCTTCAGAATTGATCCAGTGGTGGTGGGGTGGGTATGGGTTCAAAACTGCTCCTCAGTCCTGAGAAGAGTCCTGGTAATCCTTGAAAACTGATGTTATTACTACAATAATCATATCATTGTTATTATCTGTAAACATGTCTGTGTAATCTTTGAGGGCAGGCTGAAGGTCTTATTCTTTTCTGGGGGTGCCATGGTGCAGTGCAAAGAACGCGGTCTTGTGTAGGGAAGCTGGGTTTAAATTCCACATATTGGCTGTGTGACTTTGGTCAGTTACTCGTTCTTGCTACACCTACATTTCCTGATATCTCAGACTGATGTAGTAATACCTAAATCCCAAACTTGTCATATTAAATGAACAAAGCCAGATAAAGGGCTATGCACAGTTCTTGATGGAAAGTCGGTACAGAATAAATGGTTGCTATTAGTTTTTCTTCCTTCACCATCAGGCTGTGAACCTGACAGAGAGACCATATGCTGTTCTTACATGTAGCCTCACCCTTTGTGCAACACTGGGCATGAATTTGGCACTTGGGTCATAGTTAACGAATGAGTGAATAAATCAAAGAATGTTTGGATTGCACGAGTTGAGGTTATTTTCCTGATATATGAATCATTTGCCACTTTCTTCCTTTAGAATTTATTTCCTTAACAATTTGCTAATACTAATACACCACTATTGCTTTCTGAGCTCCTGGATTTCTTGTGCTGTAGTGCTGCAAATAGAGCTTAAGGACACTAACATTATTTTAAAATACCCAAACAACATTTCAAATCCAGTACCAGAATAAAAGGAGGCAACAGATTGTCTCCATTCTTCATTTAAAAGACTCTTTGGCCATCATTTCCCTTGGTGGGTCTGCAAATAAGAGTCTTTGGCTGTGAGGCTCTGCAGTGAGAATAAAAGGTGAGAGGAGATGGTGAGATGTTGAGGTCATATGTCTTTATTTTTTATGATGTGTCTTTTCATGCATTGGTAGCTTTCATCCATAGAGCTGGAGTGGGGCATTTCCATCATCTCTTTCATCCATTCATGAATGCAGGAACAATGTTGGCTAGACAGTCCTTCATCCTTTTCTAGTTGGGGCAATGCCGTTCTCTTAGGGTCATTATTTTTAAAGTTCTAGCCTCAATGTCATCCATACAGTAGCAATCTGGGCAGTAGCTCCTTTCACTCTTTGTGGAGCTAAATGGCTTCTTGGCAGCTGGCATCTTGGACCACTGCAGAACATTGCCCTCCCCGCCTCAGGTAATTTATCATGTAATTTAGCTCTGAGTTCTAGTACCACTCTTTGGGTCAGCTTTTTTCCCTCACCTATTATTGGAAGTCCTTTGTGTGCCAAGACCATTCCTTTATCATTTATTTCCCACTGTGCTAGGCACATGCCTTGCTCCAAAGGGATCTACCATCTAACGGCCTCTTGTCTGTCAGTGTTTCCTTGAACTCTGCAACAGCTGTCTCTTTGAAATATCTTTTTAGGTTAAACTCTCTTAGGAGAACTTCTTTGAGCTTATGCTTTTGATTCTTCAATATTATTGCTCATCATGTCTTTTTCTTTCCTTTCCCCAGGGGAATCTCATCTATTTCCAGGGCTCAAATTATGAATTCTATGCTAATAACAGTTAATCTACATACTCATCTTTACCCCTTAGGAAATTCACAATCAATACACCTAAAAATAAAAAAATTACCTTTTTGCACAAATCAGTATTCCTCCCTCTTGAAATTTATTTTAGTCTACCTTGTATTTATTTATTTAAATATGTTTCATTTGATTGTAAACTGTCTCTCCAGCTATACCTATAAAGATATGTCTCTATGGATATTTATCTCTGTACCCCTTCCTCATTTGGCCTATATAGATGTCTAGTGAGTGTTTGATGGCTTATCTTGCTTCATTGTTCTGGCCTTTATATTTATACAAAGTTAGGTCAAAAGGGCAGTGCTTTGAGCTGAATATTCTTCCAATCCAATAGGAAGGAACAGATTCAGTGTGTTCTCCAGAAATGATTATAGGGTTTCAGACCAGGAAAATTAAAGTGATAAGGACATACATATACATTTTTTAAAGTTGATATTTTAAATTGGAATATAATTGTTTTACAATGTTGTATTAGTTTCTGCGGTACATCATCATGAATCAGCCATATGTATATACAGATCCCCTTTCTCCTACGTCTCCCTCCCACCCTCTCATTCCACCTCTCTAGGTCATCACAGAGCACCCAGCCAAGCTCCCTCTGTTATACAGCAGCTCCCTACTAGCTAGCTGCTATTGGACACTTGGTATCCCCTGAAGGAGGAAATGGCAACCCCCTGCAGTATTCCTGCTGGGATGATCCCATGGGCAGAGGAGCCTGGCGGGTTACAGTCCACAGGGGTCGCAAAGAGTTGGACGCGACTGAGCGCGCACGGGTCTGTGTCGGTGCTGCTCTCTCGATTTGTTTCCTCCCCTTCTTCGCCCTCTGTGTCCAAAGTCTGTTCTTTGCACCTGCACCTCTTTTCCTACCCTGAAAATAGTTCATCGGAAGGAACTTTTTTTTCCAGATTTTTTTATGCATTGATATACAATTTTGTATTACAGAAAATAGTTGATTTTATAAAGGAAATCACTAGGCCATGACAATGTCATGACAACTCAACTGGAGGGTCCAAACTAGCTCAAGGTTGTATTTTTGAGGCAGCTAGGACGGAGATTAGAAGAGTTTTGTGCAGTATTATTATAGGTGACATGAGTTAAGTCATCTTTTTCAGCATAGTCCTGGAGAATATGTTTGTTCTGATGATTTCCAAGAGATTTCAGGGATGGCGCTTGAAACACAAGGATTGATAAGGAGGTTGTCCTTTGAGTGCCAGAGTTGTAGGGACTCACCTTATCACGAGCACTTGGTGGTAAGACCACAGAACACATTGTGTCCCATGGGTGCTGTCACTGCTCCACCCAAATGAGATGGGGAAGCTCACTGAACTTGCCAGGCAGGACAGACCACCAGAGCGGGTCACTTGTATAGAACCTTCCCAGAGAATCCCTCCCCTTGCCTGCAGTCATCTTTTGTGGTGCTTCAGATTCACCAGTGTCTTACACACCCAAACATCCCAACCGTGCACAGATTTACAAGTGAGGGTACTGGAACCTTCCATTTCCACTCCAAAGTGTCTCCCTGGAACCTCCATTGTGATCTCTGTTTAGACTGGACCTTAAAACGCTAAATGTGCTTTTGCTCCACTAGAAACTTGGAAAGGGGGCTGTGAAATTTACAGTGCAATTCATATCATGGCAAGGATATTTTAAAACAGTGGTTTATGGTGTTTAAGCAAGCTGATTAGTCAGTGGGGATTTCTGCTGATGGTCCTTGGGATAGCAAGTTAATAGCTGGCTGCATGTCTGTGTTTTGGGCTTTGAAATGCTTTGGTTTCTTGGGCCACGCTATCACAAACTTCACTGCATTTTCAAACAACACACATAATAAATGACGTCTCCAAGAATCACTGTGAGGCTTACCTGGATCCCTCTCCCCTTGTTTTGCACTCCATCATCTGTTGCTTACATTTAAAAGCCTTCTGGAGACTGGTTTTCATCTAGCTCACTAGAGAGGAGTAGTTTTTCATGAAGAATTGGGTTGTTGGAGTGATTGTAATTCTTATTCTGACAATCTTGGCACCAGAATCGATTTAAAAATGTATACATTTAGCTGGGTTGCTTTGACTTGCCCTTTGATGGTGGATTTCGGTTGAATTCTCAGGCCTATACATGAACATTGACATGCTGATATAAATTAGCGTTTATATCTGCAAAGTCTCCAGTTAGATGCAATAATATTTAACTTAGCTGGAGAAATGAGAAACAACAAAACTTTACATGTGACACTGAAATCAGAGTATATTAAGATTCCCGTCTTCAGGCAGTGCTTCTGCAGGCAGCCCTACGTGACAGTAACCATGCCAGATGGTTAAGTTAAAAAATGCTGATAGACCTACAGATCTTTTGAGTTCAGTTAGCACACAGTACATTTCTCTGGTTCTCTGAGACTCAGGCTGTCTGTAACCAGACATAATTAAAAGATTAAAGAGACATTTAGAAATGTGAAGCTGGTCACTTTTTAATCAGGGAGATTGATTTTCCAATCCCAGTGTGGAGGTGGAATCTTAAATAATTTATAGGGTGGAGATCAGTGGCTTGTCACAACTTGGCAAAGAGAATAAAGGAGAGGGGGAAAGAGGGACTTAATTTTTTTCTTCTTCTCTAAATGCTTTATGGAAAGGAGCATAGAAGGGAGGGAGCCGTGATTGGGTGGCTATGGTTGAGATGTTTCCCAGCCTCCATATCTCTGCTGGAAGAATGAAGATTAGTTTGGTCCTTCCCACCCTCCTTCCTTTTCTCCCCGTGGCTGGAGGTCTGGACAGATTCTCTTGACTACTCAGCAACATTTCTCTTTTATCCTACAGATACCAGTCAGGTTGCAATCGGGCTAAAACCAGAGTCTCCTAAAGAGGGATCGTGACTGTAATACAATGATGCTTCCATTAGTCATGGGGGGCATTCCAGGGACACCTGTTATCAGAAACTAAATGATCAGAGTCAGAATATAGGAGCCTTCCTTGAGCAAGGAGGGCTCTGTGGGGCTACATCAGGGCACTTCTGGTATTAAAAGAAAAAGTGTCATCTGATTGTAATGTAGGTCCAGTAATATGTGCAAGAAGATATTAAAACTGTGTCTTAGAAACCTTGATGCTAAGGGAAAGAATGGGTTGGTTGGTTGATTGACAGAAACCAAAAGAAAGCTTGCAGGGAGCAGATTGCTGGCAGAAGCGATTCTTTTAAGAGTATGGAGCATTCTGGAAGGATTGAACAGGATTTCTCCTACACCCAGGCCTAGTTGGCAGGTCTTCCCTGAGTCCAGGGGTGTCAGGTAACAGGCTCACTGCCGGTGGCTTCTGAGCACGTGCCGATTATGACACCTGTCCCCTCTCACCCAAATGAGCTTTGAAAACCAAATCAGACTTATCTTCAGACACAGGAGGCTTAGTGAAATTTCCAAATTTGGTTTGCCATCACCCAAGATCTCTCTGCTGTTTTGAAAGTCTGGAGTGGCTTTGCCAGAAAGGAGGGTGGAATGGAGAAATCCTTTTATTCCTCAGAGACCCTGTGACATCACTGTTTGCTGTGAATGGGTTGCTGTTAAAGTGCATAGATCAATAACGAGAAGTAAGTGATGGCAGGTCCTTCTGTACTGGCTCTTGGTCACCTGCCCTCACTCGTGGGGAAGGAGCAGGTGGGACAGAGAAGAAGGTAGACAGGTGAGGGTTAAAGCACTCACACTGTGCTGGAGGAGAGGTCGGAGGAAGTTCCTCTCATCAAGGGGAAGGAAATCTAGAAGATGGTCTCACATGGCATCTGTCTGCCATGAATTTGGCTGGAAGAGTTAGAAGCCTGGAACTAAGACATTCTTGCCACTCAGCAAGATACATCAATTGAGTGGTTTATCTATAGGAAATTTCCTCCCATAGAACTTACTGATTAGAGGTATCACTGTAAAGGGAGCCCAGAGCTTCTTAGAGTGAATTGGCTAAGATTCCTAGCCTTCTCCTTCTGAGATAGTGATGAAGAGATTAAAGGTAGGGACCAAAAACGAACGGTCTAAATAGTAGACTGTGGGGCTGGACATAGCAGTGAATTTCTGAAGATGAACAACATCCAAGGGGCGCTTTCTGCCTTCATACCATATCCCTGTTCCTGTGCAAAGTGTAACTGGAAACTACTATATGTCAGTTCTGTCATTTCTACCATCCTGGCTACTTGCCTATGAAGTCGGGCTTTTCAACTGCAGCACAACTGATACTTTGAGTTGGATCATCATTTTTTTGGAAGAGGCTTTCCTGTGCCTTGTAGGATGTTTAGCAGCATCCCGCCTCTGCCCATTCGATGCCAGTAATACCCACTCCCATCCCCACTTGTGACAACCAAAAATGTCTCCAGATATTGCCAAGAGCCCTGGGAGAATGGGGCCAAACTGCCCACTGTTGAGCATCACTGTCTTAAACAAAACCCTATAATTTCTATTGACTTGATAGGCCAATTACAAATCAGGTTGAATCTTCACCTATTTATCACACTTCCCTACAAACACATAATCAATAGTAAGACCACATGAAGCATGTGCCTGTGGGTTTGAGCCATACTGGAGTCATTCTCTCATAATTGTTTACTACTACTCTGTTTATACCGGTGTTGCAATACAGTCCTTAACAAGACTTCACACAGAAAGTCGTACGTTACCACCTTCATTTCACCTCTTTGCCTCTTTTTGTAATGACTCTCCTCCCACCCGCTTAACCACCAATTGACTTAAACATGATACCTCTTTGAAAAATGTTTTCCAAAAGGCACTGTTTACTGTAAAGAAATGATTCACTCTGGTGGAGTTTCAGGCAGCGGGGCTCAGGTGGCCTGGGAGGGAGTTGGCACCTCTCCCCATTCTTAGACCCCACCAGGCAGTGGCCACCTAGTCCCTCTGTCTGTATGGTTGGCGGTCATGTTATGTGTGGCCTCTGACAGCTGGCAATAGTAGTCAGGTTCGGGGCAGCTTTGCAAGGAAACCGATCTGGTTTTACGGCAAAGGATATTGTCTTAAAGGAAATGGAAGCTTTCTGCCCCAGGAAGGGAATAAGCACAATCAATGATTCTTCCAGGGCTCCTGGTCCAAGCAATTTTGGTCAGGTTAAGCATGTCAGCAAACTGAACAAAGCGTTAACCATCGCAGATTATGAAATGCAGAGTCTCCTAAGGTTACCAGTAAATGTGGGAATTCTGGGTCAATAATGGCAAATTCTGGGTAAATCAAAGTCAAAGAGAAAAATTAGGAGGACAAATCAACCAACAACCACCGGTACGGTTACCATAAAGAGCTCTTTACTTAACTGAATGAGAACGGGCAGTATAATTTCTGTCTGTGAAACTGAGGGCCTTCATCAGTTCAGTCCCTTAAACTAAAGCTTGCTTAATAAATAACATCCTGTTACCTGCCTTCACTGACTAATAGTTCTTGGAAACTGCATACCCTGCAAGCTTCATGCAGCTTAGGCAATAGATTACAAAACTCCTTTCACTGCCCGCTGTAGATAACACCTCAGACTTATGGATCACTATGTTTATGGTTGATTAAGTTGTCTTTCAGGAACTTAAGAGTTAGCTGCTGTCCAGCTTGAGTCTGAGCCAGTTAAGATGGGCTGGGGCCACCTAACTGACAACTGGGCACGCACGAGTGTCCGCTTAGTGACCTTTTGACTTCAGAGGGTCAAAAACTCCATCCTCACATCATGCTAACACCACCATTTTCTGAACATATATCCCATGAAAAAGCTGGTAACTCAGAGGCTCCTGTGCAGAGCAGCCATTACCCTGCCCCTGTCCTGCCTCCATTCACCTTGCCCTGTCCCTCCCACCTCATAGTCTCTTCATTCACAGATACCCCAGGCCCCTTGCTTCCAGGAGGCAGATCTGTTCCCACCTCCTAGTTCAGCTGCCTCATGAGTAAATCCCTTCTCTGCTGCAGACCTTGCTGCCTCAGCATCTAGCTTGCTGCAAGTCAGGCAAATGAATTTGGTTCAGTAACATCTGCATTAGCATAGTGTTGCAAATGATGTTTGATCACCAGATACATGCCAGGGTAGGGGGCAACCCCTGTCCTAAGGGTCTTCTACCACTCAGGCCAGCTAGAGGAGGGAGTGGACACTTGGGGCCACTGATACCTAGGTCTGTCTGACGATGGAGCCTGAGTAACAGCCAGTCCCTCTGAGAGCCAATGTTGCTCTATTCTGTACCACTCTGCTGGCTGAAGAAAGTAAAAAAAAAAAATGATTTTGTTGGTTAAAATTCTCATGCTATATATTTCAAGAAGTTTCTCTGATTACTGGAAACACACGTTTATTCAAAATAGTAAAATGAAACACAATAAGACTGAATAAACTCCATCCCGTGCTTGTATCTGACTTTCCTGAACTGGGATGCTGTTCTTGGTAGGAACACAACGTCCCTGAAATCTGCAGAGCAAAGGCGGGGCGGCAGTGAGCTGTAATCCGTGACTGTCAGGTCTCCCCTGTGGAAATCTGCTCCTGTCTGTCTCTGGACACATGCCATCTCTCCTGTCTGTACATACATGTTGACTCTTTGCTGAACCCTTTTGAGATGTCTGGTGAAAACTGGATCTGGCGTGCAAATGTTTACTGAGCTTCCAAGCTCTGGAACAACTACTTTCCTCCCCACATAAATGATCTGCTCAGCATAAGACTCAGGCCTTTTTTTCCCTTGACTTTCAAACATTGGGTAACTCACTCCCACGTGATCTCATTCAGTTTTAAGGTTTAAATACCATCTGTTTTCTGATGTCTCCCAATTGGTGGCTCAGATGGTAAAGAACCCACCTGCAATGCGGGAGACCTGGGTTCGATCTCTTGGTTGGGAAGATCCCCTGGAGGAGGGCATGGCAACCCACTGCAGTATTCTTGCCTGGAGAATCCCCATGGACAGAGGAGCCTGGGGGCTAAGTCCATGGGGTCGTTTAGAGTCAGACACAACTGAGCGACTAAGCACACACCCAACCCGCTATGTCCCCTAGTCCAGAGTTTTATCTGAACTCCTGCTTCGCTTTTAGGGTCACAATGGGGACGCATCATAGGCATCTCAAACCTCTCCTGTTCAGAAGTCTGACTCCTGATTCCCATCCAGCAAGCCTGCTCTCCCTGCAGTCTTCCCCATCTCAGCAAATGTCAGTTTTACTCTTCCATAGGACCAGACCAGAAACTTTTATCACCCCATCCCTCACTTCCTATCTCTAATCCATCAGCAAAACCGTTAGTTCCACCTTCAAAGCCCACCGATCCCGAATCAAGTCATTTCCTGCTGCCTCCACAGTTGATTCTGATCCAAGCCCCGCCTCGACCCTCGCCTGGTTAAACGCAAGGGCTTCTAACCCAGCTTCCTGCTTCCTCTCTTGTGCCCTTTTATCTGCTTTCTCAGCACGGCAGCTAGAGGAGTTCCTTTAAAATTGCTGCTCTGCTTAGGATCATCCAAAGTCCTCCCATCTGAGAGTCAAGCCAGTGTCTTATGGATAAGAGGCCATGGCAATCCTCCCAACCGCATTTCCTGCCCCTCTTCCTCTTACCGTGTTCCAGACCCACTGTCTTCCTGGTTTCTCCTTAAGCCCACCAAGACTTCTGCATCTGAGTCTCTGCACTTGCTATGACCTGCCAGGACTGCTGCTTCCCCGGACAGCAGCCTGACTTCCACTCTTACTGACTCTTCATTTCTGCTCAAGGATCAGCTTACCAGTGAGGGAATCCTTGACCCAAGTGTCTGCAGCGGCACTGGGGCCTGTGCTCCCCACATACACCTCTCTGTCCCCTTACACACATTACTTTTCCCATGGCATTTGTCACTTACACTTTTACACCTGCTTATGTCCTCTGTCTTTTACAAGGATGTAAGGTTTATGAGGGCAGGATTTTGTTGACTGCTGCATCCCAAGGGCCTATCAATGACTGCTACCAACATTTGTGGAATACATTGTACCTTTTAATTCCATTTAAATGTGACTTCTGTAGGAAGCCTTCCATGATCTCCTACGTCTAGGTTAATCGTCCCTCCCACAGCTTTCTACACACTCCCTGTTACAGTGCTGCTCACACTGCAGGGTGGTTTCATGGTTAATTTATTTTAAAAGGCTCCAAAAGGGCTGTATCTTTTTTCATTGATGAATCCCCAGTCATTGCACAATGGTTAGCATATCATCAACACTCAACTATTTGTAAAACTGAATGCAACTTATAGACATATGTATACATATGATGAGACAGGATTTTGAGTTAAAATTCATATAAGGTAGAATTAAGTATTTTAAAGTGTACAATTCAGTGACTTTTCATACATTTGCCATGTTGTGCAGTGATCAACTTTATTCAGTTTCTGAGCATTTTCATCACCCCAAGAGGCAACCCCATGCCCATTAAGCAGTTACTCCCTCCCTAAGTCACTCCAGCCGCTGGCAACTGCTAATCTTCTGTCTGTCTTTACGGATTTACCTATTCTGGACATTTCATATAAATGGAATCCAACAGTATGGGCTTCCCTGGTGGCTCAATGGTAAAGAATCTGCCTGCAACGCAGGAGACGCAGGTTCAATTCCTGGGTCAGGAAGACCCCTGAAGAAGAAAATGGCAACCCACGCCAGTACTCTTGCCTGGGAAATCCCATGGACAGAGGAGCATGGCGGGCTACCTTCCACGGGTCACAAAGAGTCGGTCACAACAGAGACTACACAGCAGCAACTGTTGGGACTCTTTTGGTCAGTAAGGTTTGAATCCATGTGACCTAAAGCGTCTTTAGTATATAGCAAGACTGTTTTAATCCTATTGGCACGGGTAGCAATATGTTTAACTTGAATCTTTTTCTTTCAAGGACATACCACTTGAAAAGGCTAAATAAATTAACCTGAAGAACGTTCTTCCAAGTTATCACTGGTATTTTACCAGAAGCCTTTTTTAGCACTTTGGCCAGTCCATCAGGCCTTCATCTTTCTCCAGTTCCCCATCCTGTGTCTTTTATTCCATCCCCCGCATCGCCACCAGTTTACTCTCTCCTCTCCTACCTCTTTCTTGACGCCTGCTGGGATGAAAGTGCTGGCGGTAAAAGACGAAAGCGGAGGGGAACGGATGAAAGTCTATAAAATCATGAAAGGTAGAGAAAAATCTGTGTAAGAACTTGTTCTCCCAATCTCAGAATCTTTTTGAAGCTTAGAGGCACTAGTTTAAGGGAAAAATAAAAGAGAAGTTCTTCTATCTTATGTAGTAAATTGAATACATACAGAGCTTGTTATCCCAGTGAAAAGATAAATAGCTTTAGGGTTTAGACAAATATACAGACGATAAATCAATAACAGGCTGTTGAGAGGAAGCTGGGGAGAGGAGTTAACATCCGAGGGCAATTTCATTCCCTCACACAAATGCCCCCTCACTGGGGCAGGCACTGAGCTGACGGGCCCAGCGTGGGTCCCATGGTGACAGGTTAACTGGGGCCTCCTCACTTCATCTACTAGACTGTCTCTTCCTCAAAAATCTTCCTGGAATTGCAGTCAGCTTCAGATTTTCAGAAGCAGATTGCACAAACTATCAGTTAATGTGCCCTTGTGTTGGCCATGAACGTATTTCTGGCTTTGGGCTATTTCAGAACTTGGAGGGGAGAAAGGTGACGGGGGAAAGAAGGGCATGGAAACCAATACATCATTTTCCTTGTTACCAAGAGTGGATTGATTCTACCTTGGAGGAGGCAAAAGCAATGATTTTGGATTACTTCAAGTTTTCAGTAGCCTGGTTAATTACCATGGAACACCGAAGAATTAGCTGAATAGTTTCAAAACTTTGTATTTGATTAAACACCTTATTGAAGAAACAGCACGTCTGTTGTAGGCTTTGACTTCAGCTTGTTTTTACTGTTAGAATTTTTAGTAATTTGCATGCTCAGTCACTTTGGTAGTAGTGTCCAACTCTTTGCAGCCCCATGGACTCCATGGGATTCTCTAGGCAAGAATACTGGAGTGGGTTGCCATGCCCTCCTCCAGGGGACCTTATTCCTGATCCAGGGATTGAACCCACATCTCTTGCATCTCCTGTATTGGCCGGCAGGTTCTTTACCACTAACACCACCTGGGAAGCCCCTTAATAATTTGGGAAGGGGGCAATATTAGCTTAAACCTGTTGTACATAATTCATTCTATTGTAATATCCCAATACAATGGTCCAAGACTGATTTGGTCCCAAAATATTTCTTTGTTTACTAGACTGTTAATATATATGGTTTAAACTGGGGCATGCCAAAGCTTCCCTGAAACAAATGAACAGTAGTAACCAAATATCATTTCCTTTCTCCAGTGAAAATAGCTGGATCAATGGATGGGCTGAAGAAAATGAAAGCCAAAGCAGTGAGATTTCTTTTCAAAAGCTTAGTAAAGAGGCAACTAGAAAAACTCACAGACATTTTGATTTCTGAAAATGAGGGTGTGCTTTTCTCTCAGAAAGAACCTGGTAAAATTTAGCATAAAAATGAAAGTAACGTCAAAGCTTCAGGCACAATGCAGAGATTATTAATCTTGGAGCAAAAGGCACTTGGCCAGTTAAAATAATGATTTTAAACAAGGACTCCAACTTTCCCAGCAATGGCTGAAACCCAATTAGGTCTTTCCAACTGGAGTTGTAGTGCATTCTTCCAGATTATGCAGTTTGGCATAATACAGAATGAGTAAACGTTCAAAAGAAAATAATATCATTTAGTGGCTTGCCCTGACCCAGTATTAATGAGTGGGGAGGGTGCATTTGCTAGTTAAAGACATGCTAAAGCCCAAGGGTAGGAGGTCCCTTGACAAGAGATGACAAATGAGAAGACACATGTTTTTGATTTGTGTGGTTTCCAGTAGGAAGTAACTGATCAACTCACATGTGTTTTTTTAGGACCTACTTCATGTCTAGCCCTGTGCTGGGTGTTGTTGGGTTTGCAGGAACTTAGCTCATCTGGGATCCTTGCATCCCTCATCATCATCATCACCACCATCACCATCACCACAGCCCCTGTGAAATGAACTATATACATCAGGCACTTTCAACTTATTTCACTGAATGTTGACAAATCCCCTGCAAGGGAGATATTTTGCCTATTTTACCAATAGGAAAACTCATGTTCAGAGAGATTAAGAAACTTGCCCAGTCAGTGTCTTTTATTATTGGCAGAGTCCAAGCCCAAAATTCTACATTTTCAATATCTATAAATCTTATTAGAATTTACTGAATTTTTAAAAAATGTATTTTAAATCTGGTCAGTTTTAGTTCTTAATTACTTGGAGGAAGTTTTAAAGCAAAGCTGAAATTTTCTTCTTCCACATAATAACTTGGTTTTCCAACTATTTCCACATAACTATTTACCACTATGATGACTGCTATTTTAAGTCACTTTGGGCCGCCTTTGGAGCTTTAAAATTATTTTTAATGTACATATGTATTCATGGAAAGGGACAGACCTGTTCCAACACATTCTCTAATAAATATAGCACATCTGAAATTATTTTGTTTTTATCTTGACTAAAATTTATTAGACTGCATTTTTTTAGAGAGATTTTAATTCACATACCATTAAATTCACTCTTTTAAAGTGTACAATTCAGTGGTTTGAATATAGACACAAAGATGCACGCAACCATCACACTCTCATTGTCCCAGAAGGAAACCCTAACCCATTAATGGTCATTCCTCATTCCCTCTTCACTCAGTCTCTGACAATCCCTAATTTATTTTCTGTCTCTCTAGATTTGTCTATTCTGGACACTTCATATAATCATACAATATGCAACCTTTCATGTTTGGCTTTTTTCATGTAGCATAATGTTTTCAAGGTTCATCTGTGGTACAGATGTATCAGTAAGTAATGCCTTTTTATGACTGCATAATATTCCATTGTATGGATATACCACCTTTTGTTTTTATATTAGTCAGCTGATGAACATTAAGTTTGTTTCCAGCTTCTGACAGTTATGAGTAATACTTCTATGAATAGTCACGAAAATGTTTTTGTGCAGAAATATGTTTTCTGTTCCCTTGGATATATACCCAAGAGTAAAACTTCTGGGTTATACAGTAATTATGTCCAACTTTTGGAAGAACTGACATACTGTTTCCTACAGCAACTGTACCATTTTACTTTCCCATCAGTAAGGTAAGAGGTTCTAATTTCTCTACATTATTCCTAATACTGGTTATTGTCTTTTTAATTTTTAAAATTGTAGCTATCCTAGAAGGTGTGAGGTGGTATCACCTCATGTGTTTGATTTGCATTTCCCTAAAGACTAATGACGGAGAAGGCAGTGGCACCCCACTCCAGTACTCTTGCCTGGAAAGTCCCATGGACGGAGGAGCCTGGAGGGCTGAAGTCCATGGGGTCGCTGAGGGTCGGACACGACTGAGCGACTTCACTTTCACTTTTCACTTTCATGCATTGGAGAAGGAAATGGCAACCCACTCCAGTGTTCTTGCCTGGAGAATCCCAGGGACGGGGCATCCTGGTGGGCTGCCGTCGATGGGGTCGCACAGGGTCGGACACGACTGAAGTGACTCAGCAGCGGCAGCAAAGACTAATGATGTACAGTCTCTTTACATACACTTGTTGGCTATTGTGTATCTTCCTTGGGAAAATATCTATTCAGGTTCTTTGCTTACTTTTTAATTGGGTTATTTGTCTTTTTGTTGTTGAGTTTTAAGAGTTCTTTATATATTCTTGATACTAGACCTTTATCAGATATACTGTTTACAAATTTTTTTTTTCCTATTTTATGGATGGTCTTAACTTTCTTGATACTGTCTTTGAAGTGCAAATTTTGATAAAAGTCCAACCTTTTTTTCACTTGTTTTGCTTTTGGTATCATGTCCAAGAAATCATTGCTTAAGGACATGGCTATGTTTTCTACTTGGAGTTTTATAGTTTGCTCTTACATTTGGGTTTTTAATCTACTTTTGTATATGGTGTGAGGTGGGATTCCATCTTTGTTTTTCTATTGCTATAATTAAATGTCTTGGCAGAATAGCAGAGTGATTAAAAGTTCAGACTCCAGTATCTAACTGCAGAGATTTAAACCCCTCTTCTTCAGTTATTAGTCGTATGATCTTAAGGAAACTCCCTAACTTCTCTATGCTTCATCTTTCTCATGTAAAGAGAGATACAACAGTAACTATTCATTAGTCTGCTTTACAATTCGAATAATAGAACTGTCATAAGAATTGAGTCTGTGCATTTTAAGTACTGACAGTAAGTACTGACAGATAAGTTACTATCATCTCTGGCTATATAAACTCTCCTTACATAGGATTATAGGAATATGTTTTCAATGACAGTCTTGACAAGTGTCTTATCAAGAATAAAACAGATATATTTTAACATACCTCAAATGTTCCAATAGGGTTGGATGTGGGCTGAGTTTATAGTTGTAACTCAACACGAAAAGAAACAAAGTATTTGGAGAAAGGCATTTCCAATCTTTTCCAGAGCTTCACACAAATATAGAGAGACTACAGCAAGGCAAATGGATAAGTTTGCCAGGGCTGTTGTAACAAAGTACTACAAACGGATGGTTTAAACAACAGAAATTTAATTTTTTCACAGTTATGGAGGCTAGATATTTGTCTTCAGTTTCCTCTTTTTGGTGGCCCTGCCCACTCCAAACCCCTCTGGGGGCCAGTCCTCACATGCAACTAGCATCATTTTGATCACATAGAAAATTAGACACAAAAGAAATCTAATTTCTACCAATGTGCAAGCAACTTAAAATGTTACCTGTTGATCCAATAATGGATTCCTTACCCATGAAGCACCACCAAACTATGAATTGTTTGACTCCCAAAAGGAGGATCTGAAAGCCTGACTTTCTTGCCAAAAAAGGTTGCCAGCCCTGATTCGACTTTTAGTACCCTGCCAAGAGAGTGTCCTCTGCTACCCGTTGTCCTGTTCATCTTTGCAAAACTAAGCCTCACGCTCCAGGGCTTGGCGGGGCCCTTCTGATCTGTCTTTGCTGGACCTCCTTCCATGTGAGTGGGTTCCAGTAAGAACCAGAAGTTAACTTCTTCTTGGCATGGTACATCCTGATGCAGAAGCAAAGGCAGTGCTTTACTCTAAAACTGATGTATTATTGTGAAACTCTGATATTTGCAACAAGCCAATGAAGGCAATGCATTGGAAAGGAACATGGTTTTGTTAACTCTCTAAATCTTTTCATGTAGGGAACAAACTGCCTCCTTTATAGCACATCAGTCTTACTGAGATGAAAGGTCCTTAATTTGGATAGTTTGTAGAAAAGATTTACCAGGAAACTTTCAGTTCACATAACGAGAAGCTTCTAGGTAACTTCTAGAATTTCTTGTCTTCCAATGTGAACTCAGTGTTCTTAAAAAGAAAGGGCAAGGGTTAGTGCTTCCTGGGATCTGGCTTCAAGTAATTAATACACCATCACTGTCTTCAACTGGGGGAGTAGGCATGGGGTAAAAGTGTTGCCTTAGGGAGACTTTTGTCAAATGGATAATTCAAAAAAGTCATTCCTTTTGAGCTTGGAGTCATTAACTCCTCTAGTAACCAACTGTGAGAGTTATGTTTGAGCTTGTCTTGAAAATTACTTAAAAAAAAAAAAAAAGGAATAGACAAGGGGCTGTTGACTTGGCTGCCAGTTTATTTACACATCTTAAGCAAGAAGCTGCATATACTTGTTTTAAGATTTGTTTGGAATCCTACTGGCATTCTGCAGTCATGTCACAGAAGAGTCCGTCTGTGTCAGAATCAGCCCCTGCTACGGTGCAGATCAGGCTCCAACATTACAGATGGTAGGTAACTCATTCCCTTTTAATTCAGGAAAAGTGGTATTCAAATACCTGTTTTATACACTCAATCATTTGAGCTGCGCTGTGCTTAGCTACTCAGTCGTATACAACTCTTTGTGACCCCATGGACTGTAACCCGCCAGGCTCCTCTGTCCATGGGGGTTCTCCAGGCAAGAATACTGGTGTGGGTCGCCATGCCCTCCTCCAGAGGATCTTCCCATCCCAGGGATCGAACCCAGGTCTCCTGCATTGCAGGCAGATTCTTTCCCATCTGAGCCCCGACGGAAGCCCAAGAATACTGGAGTGGGTAGCCTACCCTTTCTCTAGGGGATCTTCCCAACCCAGGAATCGAACCAGGGTCTCCTGCATTGCAGGGGGATTCTTTACCAGCTGAGCTACCAGAAAAGCCCAGTCAACTCAAAGGAAACTCTTTAAGGACAAGCTCAATGGCTGGTACTTGATTCAAAGAAGTGACAGCTCATCAGAGTGCTGTCAGTTCTGTTGGTTCTTCTGTGATGAACCTGAGGAAGGAAAAAGGAATTCCAGCTCTCATCATGTTTGGGGTTGGAGTAGGTGTCTTAGTTTGTCAGGATTGCTGTGCCAGAGCACACCGATGAGGAATGACAGGAGCCTATGGCCCCACACGGAAGCTGGGAAGTCCAAAATCAAGGTGTTGGCATGGCTGGTTCCCTCTCAAGGCTGTGAGGAAAGGATCTATTCCTGGCCTCACCTTGGCTAATGGATGACCCTCTTCTCTGTCTGTCTCCCTTCCGTAAGTGGTCCATGTCCAGGTTTCTCCTTTCTTAAGGACACTGGTCACACTGGATTTGTTGCTGCTGTCGTTTAGTTGCTCGGTTGTGTCCGACTCTTTTGCAACCCCATGGACTGTAGCCTCCACCAGGCTCCTCTGTCCATGGGATTTCCCAGGCACCATCAGTCAAGTGGATTACCATTTCCTTCTCCAGGGGATCTTCCCGACCAGGGATCGAACCCACTTCTCCTGCATTGGCAGGCAGATTCTTTATCCCTGAGCCACCAGGGAAGCCCTTTCCTGGTTGAGGGCTATCCTAATGACCTCATATTAACCTGTTTACCTCTATAAAGACCCTGTTCCCAAATAAGGTCACAGTTTAAGGGCTTTCCTGGTGGCTCAGGGGGACACAAAGAGTCAGATACCACTGAGTGACTAACACTTTCTAAGGTATTACATGTTAGGACATCAACAGATGAATTGTGGGGGGATGAAATTCAACCCATAACGTGTAGAGGGTCGGGGGGGAGGTGTGGCATTCAGTGAAAACCCACATAAGGGACACCCACGGCTGATTTCTAGTAGCCGCACCGATACCCTCAGTGCAAAAACAAATGCTTTCAGCGTCTCAAAAACAAACCTCCTAGAAGCAGTCAGCTTCGTTCACTGTGTTCTATTAACTGATGCACAGAAGTGCCCAGGACCTTTTGGAAAAGACCTTCACCAGAAAGTGTAAGTAGTTAAAAGACTTGGTATTTGAAGGACCATCATTTTACTTATCAATGACTTTAATTTATGTTAATACCTCACTCGCCGATCTTTCATTCTGAGTAAGTGAAGTTCCTCTGTTTAAAATTACGCTGTAGCCTAATTCATCCTTATCTAGAGGATACCTAGGACAGTGTGTCTTTAGCATGGAGTAATGATAACTTCAACGGCACGTTTGTTGAGACACACAGATCTACCTCTTAAAACCTGGACTACTTTGAACAGGTGACTTAACCTCTCTGTGCTTCTCTTCCCGTATGTATAAAGCGGCTTACTAACAGAGTTGGAGAATCAGATGAGATAATGCCAGTGAGCGCTCAGTTTGGGACCTGGCACACAGCAGATGCTCAATCAGGTGGGAGTTGTTCCAACTTTATTATATTTTGTAACTTCATAAAGCAAGATTGTGGATCACAGGCCAGGTCTTTAGTGTCTACAGGCTGAGAGCGGGTGTGGAGGGCCTATCATAAAGGGAGCTTCCTGATTCTGAGGACACTTAAAAGCTGGGTGACCCACACTCCCAACATCCTGCATGTCCCTTGCATGTATCACTGCTTCGTCTGGACTTCCTGTTGGTATGCAATGGTGGTTGGCGCCAATGTGATGCAGAATGCAAGGTGGAGATAAAGTCAGAAGGGAGGAGAGACAGAAGGATCTGTGAGTAAATAAGAACTGAAATTCAGAGTATTTAGCCTTTTCATCACCTACAATAAGTAAATGCTTGAGAGAAGCCCATGCTGTTTAAGATACATCTATTGATAGAAAATTCCCCTCGATCTTGTTTCTATCTATAGTCTTCCATATAATCAACCCTTAACTTTCCTTTCTAAAGTCGATTCTCTTGACTTTCTTTGGTTCTCTTGGTTGCTTGGTTACTGGTTTTTCATCTGCATAATTAATCTGTGTGACTTTCTCTGATACCATGTGTGTAACCAAACCTATTACTACTTTCCCTATATTTCTGGCTACTTCCAATCACTTATAGTCTAACTGGCTGTAGCCAGAGCTTAATGGAGAAGCTCACTCTGATCAGCAGACAATTCAAGACCACCCAGAATGTTCCTCTAAACCATTTTTCCAGCCTCATTACCATCATTCATTACAACGGAGCCCTTTAATCAGGGCAAATAAGTGACTTACTGTTCCCCCTGAGTTCCCAATTTCCATGCTGTTGTTTTTTTTCTCCCTGGAATAATCCTATTTCTTTCCATCTCTTCTTTACCCTGTGTGCCCCCCCACCCCCACCACTTCCCACCCAAAACACACACATCAACCAGAGCCTCCAACCTCCAGCTCAAAAAATGTGGCCCCTGCCCTCCCAAGAAACTCCACTGCCTCTCCCAAGGTATTTTCTTCAGACTCCATCCCATGCCACATCTAGCAGTATTCTCAGCTTTATTCTTAATGATCTGCATGGTGAAACGGAAGCTCCCCACTCCCCAGAGCCTAGCTCACTGCCTGACATAGAGGGGCCACTTGACACAGGTTTTAATGAAGGGGCAAATGAACGAATGGGAGTGAACAGTACAGGGAAAATCCCAAACATCAAATAATCCCAAAGCAATCTATATGTGAGTTTGGAATGTATTTTATACACACATTCAGAGAACATCAAACACAAAACTTCAAACACAGCAATGAGGCCAGCCTGTGCAGATCCCAGTTGGGTGGGGTGGCCTGGGAAAAGGGTGGGAATCCTAACAGGAAAGGAGGAACTTCTCACTCGGCAACAGCCCTTCCCCAGCCTCAGTGGCTTATCTAGAAATCAGAGAGACTCCATATGGCTTAAGGGTGCAGGGCTGGGTAATGAATAAATGATTGTAATGCCTTTGGAAATGGAAGTGCTATGCAAATGCTAAATGATAATAGGAGAAAATAATCATCTTCCATTATCTTCTTTAAAGATGTAAATGACATAACTCTTTTAAATCTAAAGTGGGTTCAAGAAACAGCAGTATGCTGAACAGGGAGGTGGACCAAGTGATCCTGCAAACCCATTCAGCGCTCTGAATGCAATTATAGTGCTGACCATCAGCCCTGAAAACAAATTACAGTAGCTAATGACAGGGAACAGTAATTAGAATGTTTTTAGAAAATTACTTGGAAACAAAATTGTCAACAAAGACCTCTCAAATATAGATGTAAACAGCTTAAATAACAGAATAATGCAGTGACCTCTGCCCCCAAGTGACACGAAGATGATGTTAAACACATTCCGGGTCCCAAATCACTGTCTTCCAAAGTGATTATGTACATTGTTTTTAACCTCAGTCTTCGTGGGTCATTCCAAATGAGGTGGAGAGCCAAGTGCCCTTGAACATTCTGCTGTTTAGTCAAGTCTTATCCGGGTTCACCCGTATATTCTGGATAAGTCTCCCTTTCCCCTCTCCTTTGCATTCTTTGTTATCTTTGGCATTCGTTTTTGAAAAACATGCGCCTCACTTGGAACAAATCCATTAAAGCAAACAACCTTAAAACTTTCCCAACCGCCCCCACGGCTGTGATCCACAGGCGCCCCGATACTGGGAGGGGGGCGCTCGCCTGCCAGGGGTTACAGTGCTTGGGGGGATCCTGCTGGAAGTTTCTTGTTAACTATAATAGGATCTGACATGTACGTATCTCAGTTTTAATTCCCTGCAGACTGGTACAGCTCAAGCCTGTGATAAGTACGTGGGGGGATGGAGTATAGAGGAAAAAAAAAAAAGGCATGGGTGGAGGGAGGTATGGAACAGGAGACAAGACACATTGCAAGCCTTGAGATTGGAACACGTTCTCATCGCACTCTATTAGTAACAGAGCAAAACCAAATTTCCCCAAACAGGGAAGTTTGAGGAGAGAACAGCTTCAATAAAAGGTTGCCACTTTTTTTTTTTTTTTTTTGGCTCAGAAAAGCTCAAGTTTAACTCCTCATTTTTGGCCTGTAATGGAGATTGGAGCAATTCCTTGCAGTTGTGTTCATCTGTGTGTATTTTAAGGCAAAACAAGTACCAAAAAATATGTGTTTAAAAGAAACCATATTCAGTGGAATTCTTTCTGAAATGTGTGTTCCACATCCTTCTCTGACTAGACAGCATCCCAAGGAGGGCCAGTGTCTTGTAACTGAGAGCTCCAAGGTCACTCCTAGAGCCAACCGCCACAGAAAATGCTGGACTGTAATTTATGCTTGGCCCCTAATATGAAGTCGTTTTGAAAATGTCTTAGCCCACATCGGGGTGGTTTTCTCTGCCTCTGGACTTTGCTGTCAGGCTAGCTAATTTCACTTTTCACAACCCCATCCACTTTTCAGTTTCTTGCTTCTTAACATGCTGTGGCCTAAACCTCTAACTCCCAAGAACTGTAGCCTAAATGGCTCTCAGTAGGGGCCTGTGAGCAAAGTGATATTGACTGCTTGCTAGAAACTTTGCATTTTTCACTTTTGTTCTTTGACCACATTCCAAAGATCTGACTGTATAAATGGGGTACCACAGAAATTAATAAAAGCTGCTAATTATAGCACAGAATTTAGGCATCTGATAGAGATTTATATGAGATACTCATACAACCTTTCTTTCTATTTTCTGGCTTTTAGTTTCATATTTTCAGGATGATGCAATATGTTAACATGCTATTTGTTTCTAATTAATTTGTAAACATCCACTAATAGGATTAATATAATTCTATTACAGAGAATTTGTTATACAGAGGAACAATAACCCTAAAACCCATAGTCCTAAATCTTAACCCTACCATGCCTTGCACTTTGGGGTATTTCTTTGACATGCATACACATGCTTTTGCAAACATCCTGACATCTTCTATACAAGTGTATATCCTGGATTTACACATCCTGACATCTTCTATACAAGTGTATATCCTGGATGTATTGAAGTAGAGTTGATTTACAATGATTCAGGTGTAAAGTGATTCAGTTATGCTTCTGTATGTATACTATTCTTTTCCAGATTTTTTTTCCATTATAGGTTATTATAAGATACTGAATATAGCTTTCTGTGCTGTACAGTAGGTCCTTGTTATCTCTTTTATGTATAGTAGTTTGCATCTGTTAATCTCAAATTCCCAATTTATCCCTCACCCCTTCCCCTTTGGCTTTTCTGTTTTACCAATAAATTCTTTTTGTTTTTTAGATTCTACCTATAAGTAATACCACATGGTATTTGTCTTTCTCTGATTTCACTCACTGTGACAATCTCCAGATTCATTCATGGTACTGCATTCTTTTTTGTGGTTATATCATTTTTATGGTTGAGTAATATTCCGTATTACCTCCATATTTTGGTTATTGAATGGAGCCATGGATATTGGAGTACATGTATCTTTTCAAATTAAAGTTCTTATCTTTTCTAGATGGCTAGGCATAGGATTGCTTGGAGAAGGCAATGGCATCCCACTCCAGTACTCTTGCCTGACAAATCCCATGGACAGAGGAGCCTGGTGCACTGCAGTCCATGGGATCACCAAGAGTCAGACATGACTGAGCGACTTCACTTTCACTTTTCACTTTCATGCAGTGGAGAAGGAAATGGCAACCCACTCCAGTGTTCTTGCCTGGAGAATCCCAGGGACGGCAGAGCCTGGTGGGCTGCTGTCTACGGGGTCGCACAGAGTCGAACACGACTAAAGCGACTTAGCAGCAGCGGCAGCAGGATTGCTAGATCGTATGACAACTCTAGTTTTAGTTTTCTGAGGAACCTCCATACTGTTTTCCATAGAGGCTTCACCCATCTACATTTCCACCAGCAGTGTAGGAGGGCTTCCTTTCCTGTCTGAGCCTTTTAATTTATTGTTGGATTCAGTTGGCTAGTATTTTGAGGAATTGTGTGTCTATGTTCATCAGTAATATTGGCCCTGTAATTTTGTGATTTTTCTTTTTTTGGTCTGGTTTTGGCATTAGGGTGATGGTTGGTAGTTTCACAGGATGAGTTTGGCAGTATACCTTCCTCTGCAATTTTTTGAAGTAATTTCAGAAACAGGTGTTAACTCTTCCTTAAATAGTTGGTAGAATTCCCCTGTGAAGCTATCTGGTCCTAGACTTTTGTTTCTTGGGAGTTTTTAAATTACTGATTCAATTTCAGCACTGGTAATTGGCCTGTTTCTGTTTCTTCCTGGTTCAGTCTTGAGAGATTGTACGTGTCTAAGAATTTTTCCATTTCTCCTAGCTTGTCTGTTTTCTTGGCATATCGTTGTTCATAGGAGTCTCTCTGTATTTTTACATCCTGTGTTTAAAATGCCCTATGTAAAATGCACTATGTCATGGATAAAGAACTTGTGGTACATATATACATGGAATATTACCCAGCCATGAAAAGGAACAAATTTGAGTCAGCTGTAGTGAGGTGGATGAACCCAGAGCCTGTTATACCAAGTGAAGTCAGAAGGAGAAAAATATACTATATGAACACATACATATGGAATCTAGGAAAATGGTACTGATAAACCTATCTGCAAGGATGGAATGGAGACACAGAGATTGGACTTGCGGACACAGCAGGGGAGAGGAGGGTGGGACAAATTGAGAGAGTCGCACTGGCATGTATATACTCCCATGTGTAAAACAGATAGCTTAGACAGCTAGTGGAAGGCACTATAAAACACAGCCCAGCCTGGCCCTCAGTGACGACCTAGAGGGGTGGGAGGCTCATGAGGGCAGGCATATATGGTCATAACTGATGCGTGATGTTGTACAGCAGAAACCAACACCACATTATAAACCAATTATCCTCCAATTAAAAATAAAAAATTCACCATCATAACTATATTCCTTGTTGCTATACACACACACACGTTTTCATTGCTGTCCCTTTATTTTTTTAACTGAAGGAGAATTGCTTTACAGAATTGTGTTGGTTTCTGCCAAATATGGCTATCCTTTTAATGACAACAGATTATTCCACTGAGTAGCTATATAATGATTTACTTAAATATTTTCTTATTATTGGGACTCTAGATTATTTTCAAATTTTTACCATTTAATAACTCTGCCATGAACATCTTCCTGAACATAGCTTTTCCTTGTGGGATTTTATCCTTAGGAGTCTCAGAAGTAACATTACTTAGAAAAAGAGTATGACAATGCAGAACCAAGTCTTAGAAAAGAAATTTTTGAATGGGTGTTGGTAACCTTGGATAGCAACTGAGCACAACTCCAAACCAGCTGGCAGGAATCCCAGAGATGAGAGGTACTAGGTCAGGGGAAGGTGTTCCACAGCTCTGCTGCTACGCTTCTAGTCCCGCTCTACAGTGGAAAGAGAGGCTCAGGAATGTTTTAAAAAAGACAATGTGAAAAGTGTATTTGGATCACTGCTGAAATGAAGCAGCTATGTGGAGAAATCTGTATCATGGCACCACCCATGTTCACGATGATTCATGGGAGGAAAAATGGGAAAGAACTAGCTGGAGAGAATCCTTACTTAAGTGTTCATCTAGAAAAACTCTTATTTTAAGACCAATTAGCAACTGCCTTATACTTGTGTTTTTACTGAATGCCACATGAATGCACTGGGATGGTTTTGACAAGTAACAGAAGATCCAAATAAGAGCCTAAACTGGAAGAGGTTTATTATTTGACATGATAAAAATCCATAAGAAATAATAGTATTAATAATCATTTCAGAAATAACATTAAAGGACTACGTCCCAGATATTATTCTATGCTCTCAACTTATATTAAGTCACTTATTCCCTTGTATAAAGCTCGTGATGTGTCCACAACTTGAGACAAGGCAACTCAGGCATGGAAGGTTTATTATTAAAGTGTGCACAGATATTAGGTGTAAGATCCAGAATTTAAACCCAAGCTGTCTAGCTCCTACTCTTCTAATAGGACTATTGTCTAAACAGTTAATTCATTGGTTCTGTAATTTCACAAATGATAGAACACACCAACTCGAGCATGCCACTGGATTTACGGGTGGTATGCATTCGGATTTGTCGGTGCCTGTAGTGTACTGCTTTTAAATATCTGCTATATCACCCTTGGATCTAGGTAATTTCCAGTTTTCTCCATCACATCGACAATAGCTTCCTTCATGGATAAGGGAGGTTCATTAATTTGAAGGATCACAGATATGATGATGTCCAGCAAAGGTGAGTCAGACATTTTCTTTTAGAATTTACTGCTTAGCTTCTTAAAAAGTACAACATACATGCACAAATCTAAAATGTTCAGCTTGATAAATTTTTACCAGAACACTCAAGTCATCACCACACAGATTAAGATACAGAACATTACTGGAACCTTAAGCCCCCTCTGAGATTCTTATAGTTATTCTGATGAAATTCTCCACTTTTCTGCTATTTTATTAAACATGTTGATCATAGTTATTTTTACTTCCTTGTCTGATTACTCAAATATCTCAATCACCCCTCGGTCTAATGTATGTTTCTATTCATTTGTGGGTTTTTTTTCCATCAATCCCATTTGTTTACATACTGCTTACTGTTTTTTTTTTTTTTTTTCATTGTCAGGCTTTGTGTATGAAAAATTATAAGGCTCTTACTAATGATATTTTCATTCAAAGATGATTTCTTTCTTTACTGAAGGCAGAATAATTTCAGGTCAACCTGGTTTGGCTAAGAGTGGATCCTAGGCTTTCTTAGGCTTGTTCTTCTCTCATAGTAGAGTCATCCTGGAGGGGTCTCAACAGTATCTGGGCCCTTCAGTCATGCTGGGCCTCAAACCTCAACCTCTACCTGTTCATCCTCTTTGGAAACTCCAAACCTGAACTTTCTCCAGTCCAGAGAGATTGTCCCTGTGCCCAGCTGTCACTTTCTGTCCCACCTTCACTCCTTACACCATTGTTGGGTACAAGTAGAACGTCCTGATGGTGGAGGGCAGAAGGAGAGTTGGGTGGAATGCAGGGCTTCTTTCTCCTCTCTCCCCAGAAACTTGGCCACTCAATTCCTGTTTTGCCTTCATTGTTCTATGGCCTTCAGTAGTTGGTTTAAATATTTTGTTCAGTCTTCATAAGTCTATCCAGTATGCCCTCAACGGAATACCTCTTAGGCAGTCCCTGCCACTGGAACTTAAGTGAGTCAGTGACAAGGGCAAAGAGACCAACATATACAGTCAGACCAACCTGGGCACATGGGACATCTGAGCCAAACTGAGACTCTGCCAGAAAATAACGAGAGGAACTGGGATTCCAGACGATCTAAGTGGCGGTGCTTCTCCTTAGAAGGACTACGACGTGGGGCTCTCTACAGTCTCCAGATAGACCTGATGATATAGGCACTTCTTTTCTGCTTTGATTCCATTAGTTTACAGGCCCCTCTGGATCTCTGCTCTGCCTGCGTGTGTGCGCCTGCTCAGTCATGTCCAATTCTCTGGGACCCCATGGACTGTAGCCTGCCAGGCTCCTCTGTCCGTGAGATTTCCCAGGCAAGAATCCTGGAGTGAGGTTGCCATTTCCTTCTCCAGGGGAATCTTCCCAACCCAGGGATCGAACCCACCTCTTCGTATCCACTATCTAAACTGTGTTTAAAATCAAGATAAGGCAGGTTCTACTATTAAATCATTTGATTTTAAATGGAATTTTCTTATGTGAAACATTAGAAATAACATAATAACATTAAAAATTGTGTTATGACACATCCAAAGCTAAAATAATGGACAATCTTCTCTTCAATACCCATAACTCCAGAAACTTTTAAAATTTTCTACAGGAAGTTTGTATTATAGAAACCTACATAAATTATTTATAATTAGTTTAGTTTACTCATTTTTTTTTTTAAAGTACTTTGGTTCCTGGACAAGATGGTAGAGCAGAAGGACCTTGTTCTCACCTCTTCTCACAAGCACACCAGAGTCACTACTAACTGTTGAACAGCCGTTGATAGAGACTGGAACCTACCAAAAAAGGTATTCCATATCCAAAGACATGAAGAAGAACCCACAGCAAGACTGCAAGGGATGCACTCCCGATATAATCAAATCCCATACTCCCCAGATAGGCGACCTACAAACTGGGGGATAATTATATTTCAGGACTTCTCCTACAGGAGTAAGCTTTCCGAGCCCCACATGAGGTTCCCCAGCCTGGGGGTCTGGCACTGGGAGGAAGAACCCTCAGAGCTTTTGGCCTTGAAGACCAAGGGGGCTTGATTACAGTGTCCCACAGGACTGAGGGAGAGAGGGACTCACTCTTGGAGGGTGCACACGAGGTGTGATGTGCCCCGGGACCCAGGGCAAAAGCAGCTGACTTAATAGGAGCCTTTAAAACTATCTGAAGAGATAATAGCTGAAAACAGCCAAGAACAGGAACTGCAGGGAGTTCCATACAGGATTAACCCAGGGAGGGACATGCCAAGACATGTAATCAAACTCACAAAAATTAAAGATAAGGGGAAGATATTAAAAGCATAAGGGAAAAGCAATAAACAACATACAAAGGAATCCCTATAAGGTTACCAGCTGAGTTTTTAGCAGAAACTCTGCAGGCCAACAGGGAGTGGCAGGATATATTTAAAGTGATGAAAGGGAAAAAACTTACAACAACAGTACTCGATCCAGCAAGGTCCTTGTTCAGGTTTGATGGGGAAATCAAAACCTGTACTGAAAAGCTAAGAAAACGCAGCATCATCAAACCAGTTTTATAACTAATGCTAAAGGAACTTTTCTAGGTGGGGGAAAAAAAGGTCAAAACTAGAAACAAGAAAATTATGAAATAGGAAAGCTCATTATGAAATGGGTAAAGGCAGACATACAGTAAAGGTAGGAAATCACACACAAATACGTTATCCAAGCCAGTAACTGTGAGAGGACGAGTACAAAGGCAGGATATGTGAAGTGCAGTTGAAATTGAGATCAGCAACTTAAAAACAATCATATATATGTGTGTTTTTTTTAATGTATAAAAACTGAGTCATTTTGCTGTATGCCTGAAACCCAATAACATTGTTAAATCAACTATACTTCAGAAAAATTACTTGGCCATTCTAGTGTGTTAGTCGCTTAGTCGTATTTGACTCTGTCAACCCGTGGACTGTAGCCCACCAGGTTCCTCTGTCCGTGGAATTCTCCAGGCAAGAATACTGGAGTGGGTTGCCACTCCCTTCTCCAGAGGATCTTCCTGACCCCCGGATTGAACCCAGGTTTCCAACACTGCAGGCAGATACCTTAGCATCTGAGCCACTTGGCCAATATAAGATGTCTGGAAAATTACAGAAATGCACGAAGAAGAAAAAACTTAACTTCAGTCTCACCATCCTGGGATTTTATTACCTTGTTAACTTTTGGAGAATACCCATAGGATATTTTCTCCCTCTGTCTCTGTGTGTGTTTGCACACAATTAGAATAGTTTTAACACTGTGGACATTTTATACATTTTCAAAACAAACTTTAAATCTTTATTGATTTTTTTCCTTTAAGATACAGATAAAAATTATAGTAGGTTAGCTGATTATTAGGGCTTTTTACTTAAATAAAAACTATAAAAGTGATAATTCCTTCATATTATTTTGACAGTGTTTTTCTCCATTTGAATCATATGACCACACATCCTGGGAGTTTTAAAGAAAAAAGTAAAATTTTATGAGAGTCAGGTCACTATGAAAACAAACAAGGAACTCAAGGGTAATGTGTGGAGTTTCAGAATGTCATGCTTACAACTTCACGGCAAATTTTGAGATCAAACTGTGACATTTCCAGACTGAGACTCCAGAACTCTAAACCCTCCTCCTGTTTTATTTCACCAACATATGCAGAATATTGGAGGTCTCATAAGAGGAATCTGAATAGAGAGAGGAAATAGCCAACATCAGGGAATATCCTAGAGAAAGAAAACCATGATTTCCTTTCTACCAGAAAATGTAGCTGCTCAGCTGAGATTTGTCTTTGCTCATGCAAACCATTTATTGGGGTACAAAAAGAAAATATTAAAACTGTAGTTTTATTTCTTCATTAAAAAATATTTTCTCTCTATATATCTTATATGATATATATTAGTACAGTAGGATATATGCATACTTTATAAATTATTATGTATATTCAGTTCTGTTGCTCAGTCGTGTCCGACTCTTTGCGACCCCATGAATCGCAGCACGCCAGGCCTCCCTGTCCATCACCAAATCCCGGAGTTCACCCAGACTCACGTCCATCGAGTCAGTGATGCCATCCAGCCATCTCATCCTCTGTCGTCCCCTTCTCCTCCTGCCCCCAATCCCTCCCAGCATTAGAGTCTTTTCCAATGAGTCAGCTCTTCGCATGAGGTGGCCAAAGTACTGGAGTTTCAGCTTTAGCATCAGTCCTTCCAAAGAAATCCCAGGGCTGATCTCCTTCAGAATGGACTGGTTGGATCTCCTTGCAGTCCAAGGGACTCTCAAGAGTCTTCTCCAACACCACAGTTCAAAAGCATCAATTCTTTTGGGGTTAACTAAAATTTGTATATATTACACAAAAAGATATTCTCATAATAGAAGTATACAAGTAGAAACATTTGGAGATCACTATCATCCTTCAAAAGCACTTCTTTACTAGAGTCTGAGCTTTTAGGTGGAGGAAAATCATACCCTCACTGGAAAATACACTGTTTTAAAATGGTATGTCTTTTACAACAGAACTAAGTTGGAGCTGAAACTCCAACCCTTGGCCACCTGATGCGAAGAGCTGACTCATTGGAAAAGACCCTGATGCTGGGAAAGATTGAAGGCGGGAGGAGAAGGGGACGACAGAGGATGAGATGGTTGGATGGCATCACCGACTCATTGGACATAAGTTTGAGTAAACTCTGGGAGCTGGTGACGGATGAGGAGGCCTGGTGTGCTGCGGTTCATGGGATCGCAAAGAGTCAGACATGACTGAGCAACTGAATTGAATTACTGAATGAAGTCTAAGGAAGAGGACTTCTTTTCCAGCCCCTTCCCTGTGCTAACGGAGAAGAGATTCACTCACTCATTCAGCGTGTATCGAACGCCGCTCTTCGGAGAGCAGCATCCAGAGCACAGGGAAGGAAACAGACAGGATTAAGACACGATCCAGACGATAATCTGTCATTCAGGGAAAAGGGAGGTGGGAGCTCTTAGTTCAGATTGGGGGTATTGGGAAGAAGGTTTCCAAGTGAGAGATTTCCATATGCAAGGGAGTGCCAGGCAGTCCTGGATGAGGAACCGAACAGAGCCATGCAAGCGCAGAAAGTTTTTGAGCTGTTGGAGAAAGGCAATAGTTCACAGAGACCGGATGCCAGTGTACTCAGAGCTATAGAAAGGGCTGTAGACTGGACTTGAAAGGAGACCATAACAGTTCTTGGATATCGTGCTGAGTCTGAGCAAAAGCTTTGCAAAACTCATATTACTATTCCCATTTTTATATGCAGAGAAGCCTGATCACAAGGTGTGTAGAGAATAGAATGGGCTTCCAGTCCGAGGTTCTTTTCACTTTTCATTTATAACTCCTAGCCATATAAAAAGAAAAACGCAACATCTCCTTGAGTCATGAGAATAAAAGCAAAAATAAACAAATGGGACCTAATTAAACTGCAAAGCTTTTGCACAGCAAAGGAAACCATAAACAAAATGAAAAGAAAACCCACAGAATGGGAGAAGGTATTTGCAAACAAAGCAATCGACAAGGGATTAATCTCTAAAATATACAAACATCTCATGCAGCTCAATATCAAAAACAAACAACCCAATCAAAAAATGGGCAGATGATCTAAATAGACATTTCTCCAAAGACGACATGCAGAGAGCCAAGAGGCACATGAAAAGATGCTCAACATCACTAATTATTAGAGAAATGCAAATCAAAATTACAACGAGGTGTCACCTCACAACAGTTAAAATAGCCATCATCAAAAATTTTTCAAGTAATAAATGCTGGAGATGGTGTAGAGAAAAGGAACTCCCCTACATTGTTAGTAGAAGTGTAAATTGGTACAGCCACGATGGAGAGCAGTATGGAGGTGCCTTAAAAATCTAGAGCGTTATACCACATGATCCAACGATCCCACTCCTGAGCATATAGCCAGAGGAAACCATAATTCAAAAATATTCGTGTGCCCAGTGTTTGTTTACAGTAGATAGGACGTGGAAGCAACCTCATGTCCATCAGCAGAGGAGTGGATAAAGAAGATGCGGTACATATATACAGAGACATCTTGGTCATAAAAAAGAACAACACGATGCCATTTGCAGTAACATGGATGGGCCTAGAGATTGTCCTACTGAGTGAAGTCAGTCAGTCAAAGACAAACAGGATACCACTTACATGTGGAATCTAAAGAAATGGTACAAATGAACCTATTTACAATATAGAAGTGAGACACAGATATAGAAAACAAACTGTGGTAACCAGGGGAACAGGTGGAGCTCAAGTGGGAGACTGGGATTGACACACATACGCTACTCTATACAGAACAGATAACTAAGAACCAGAAGCACAGGGAACTTTTTTCACTCTGTAGTGACCTCCATGGGCACAGAATCTTAAAAGAAGAGTGGATGTGTGTGTGTGTGTAACTGACTCACCTTGCTGTGCAGCAGAAACTACCACATTGTAAATCAACTGTTTGTTGTTGTTTACTTGCTATGTCCTATCCAACTCTTGGTGACCCCAAAGACTACAGCCCGCTAGGCTCCTCTATATTTCAGTTTTTAAAATGCAGGATAAAATGCTTTTCAGCGTTGTTGCTTAATTGTCATGTGAGTTTAGAAGAGGTAAATTGAAACACCTAATAAGACTGAAGAGCCCTTTTGTCCTTTACATTATCAGGCCTCTTAAGTCATCATGTGTGATGACTTGCCGCAGCGCTCACAAAGGCTGTCATTAAAGCATTAATGCCAGGGACTGCAATCTCTGTACCTCCATATCCCTGTGTCTGACATAGTGCCTAGGCCCTCACAGGTACCTAATAAAGAAGGAAATAAAAACCAGTTTTTCTGTTTTCCTTTTAAAGAAGTCCATTAAATTTGAATTCAATCAAGGAAG
Source organism: Bos indicus x Bos taurus (assembly GCF_003369695.1). Taxonomy (NCBI): domain Eukaryota; kingdom Metazoa; phylum Chordata; class Mammalia; order Artiodactyla; family Bovidae; genus Bos; species Bos indicus x Bos taurus. The sequence continues at coordinate 37,618,407 of NC_040098.1, read as the reverse complement.
TTGATTAGGGAAGGGCTCAGTCGCTTCAGTCGTCTCTGACTCTTTGCAACCCCATGGACTGTAGCCCACCAGGCTCCTCTATCCATGGGATTCTCCAGGGAAGAATACTGGAGTGGGTTGCCATTTCCTTCTCCAGGGGATCTTCCCAACCCAGGGATGGAATCCGCATCTCTTGCGTCTCCTGCATTGGCAGGTGGATTCTTTACCAGTGTGCCACCTGATTAGGGAATCATGCACACAGATACATTTGCAATCAATTTATGTCCCTTTACTGTGGATTTGGAATTTTCTTTATGAAAATTAGGGTTTTTGAATATCTAGTTGACAGCTACCTACTTATAGTAATGGATAGAACACAGTGATGGGAAGTATTACAGGAGTTAGCTTTAGGTAAAATCTTGGTTCTATGCATCAGTTAACCATGGATAAAACTGTATTTCATCTTAGGTATTTTCTAGAAGTTTCATTTTTCTCCTCTGTGACATTGGAATATTAGTACTATTTTGCAGGGTTGTTGGAAGGCTTAGAGGTATAAACTCTGTATTTAATATAAAGTCTCTTGTCATGTAGGCACTGAATAAGTTACTGCTATTACTGCTATTTTCTATTTGAATTTTTAAAAACTCGGTTATACTTCTTGACAAATAGTCATTTTGTTGGATGGTATTCAAGCTTGTGAAATCTGTGAATCTGTTCTACAGACATATAATTTTTTTAATCTGTGTAAGTTTAAATACAGAACAATCCTGTTGGTCTGGTTAACTTCGGCTCAATTGTTTCCTGTCTGTGAAAATATCACTGTTTGTTTAACAGCTTCTGTCAGAATGGGGTTAAGGCAACCTACAGAATAGTAGTAAAATCGGGTTTAAACAAATCTGTCTGTTTATACTTAATTCTACTTACTGATAGAATGAACAGTTTTATTAGAAAATAATCAGCGTGTGGATCTCTTTTTTTTCTACATTCGCTCCACCTTCACCACACAGACCCTCTTAATCTTCCAGTGATTCTTGTTGAGTTGGGTTCTTAACAGATAACAATGAATTTTAAGCATAGTATTTACCACACTCTTCATTCTCTGGGGAAACTGATTTGATGGGAACAGCAGATTTGGAGTTCTGACCTGGGGCGATGTAGACAATTTACAGAAAAAATAAATAACTCGGCAGAGTAAACAGTATCTTTTGAGAACTTATCATTCCCTCTCCAGAAAAGGCTAGCAGAGTGATTCTTCTATGTATCTTATTTTGTTGGAGACATAAATCTCAGTCATAAAATCAGCTGAGGACTCTGCAACTTTACAACACACACGCTGTGGGCTTCCCAGAGTTCCTACAGATCAGAGCATCCAGCTCGTTCCCATTCCCTCAGGAGTGTTTCACTGGAGGCTTGAGACACGTGAGTTAATAGGGTTCATGCTCTCCATTCTGTTTTTCCTCTTTGCAGGTCTCCTAAGAGGATTAATTTACGCATCCTATTTCAATAGAGACTTTCACACTAAAAATGTCAAATTATTACCCACATCATTTTGTGTCACTTATTAGTGAAGTCTCAATGGCCAAGTCCCCCTTTCACATGAAAAGTTCACGTGGGAGATGAGTCCTGAGTTTTCCACAGTCACCCCAGTGAAGCTTAGCACCCGGGAAATTCTATGTGCAAACCTCAGCCTGCAAACAGACGGTCCCATCTCACCCTCCAGTCCTTCAGTAAAGACAAGTGTCATCCTGCTTGGTAAGTGGGTATGTGTTAAATTCTAACAGTCTAGTCTTTTTGCCTTTTTATCAGCCACACAAATTCCCCAAGTTGTTTGCTTTTCTAGTTGAAAGCAATAAAAAATAAATAAATAAAAATGGAAACAACCCATACAGTAATAAGCTCTTATTTTGTGGCGCAAGTCCAGCGGTCTTTGCAGGGGGCCCCTTGCAGTTTGCTGGGCCTCGGCCAGTGCCCCTGGAGGACACGCGGGGTGGGAGGACCCACGGCCTCTCCCTGTGGTGGTGGAGCTGAGCCGACAGCCCTCGGCCAAGGCCTGGGCCCTGCAGAACTCCACCTGAGAACCCTGATTTGGGCCCCTTCTCCAAATGCACCCACTGACTTCTAAGAGGTTTCCCCTAACCTTTACAGGGTGATTGAGAATAGGTCCAGAGAGAAAGTAGAATGGTGATGGCCAGGGAGTGAGGGCGGGGGCAGTGGCGAGAACGGAGAGTCATGGTTTAATGGCACGGTTTCAGTGTCGCAAGATGAAGAGAGCTCTGGACGGTGCTGATGGTTGCATGACATTATGAATGTTAATACGGCTGAACTTAAAATTACTTAAGATGGTAAATTTTATGTTATGTGGAGTTTACCATGATTTTTTAAAGTGGGGGCAAAAGAGTAAGTCCAGAGTTATCACCACACCTTTAAAGGAAACAGGCTCAGTGCAACTTCAGAGTCTGGGCTCAGATGCCATCTTGTTCATTCCCGTCCTAGTCTCCTCGGAGGGCAGCTCTTGGCCTCCAGCCATTGGGTCCACTCTCAGCAGGAGTCATGGACCGCCTGTGGGACCCTCTGTGCAGCTCACGTCTGAGGGTTGGAGAGAAGGGCCCCAGGGTTGCTTGGTGACCCCCAATCCCCACTGCTTCTCCTGGGCTTGGTGGCACAGGCTCATTCGTCTCTGTGCCCAGGCCTCGGTCTACAGCACAATTTGGAAGCTGATCTACCCTGGGGAACTTTCATTTTAGATGACTTTCTACTGAGAGAGAAGGTAAGATCAGTGCTCTGATGCTCTAAGGATTCGAGGCACCATCAGAATGGCCACCAGCAGAAAATCTACAAACAATAAATGCTGGAGAGTATGTAAAGAAAAGGGTACCCTCTTGCGCTGTTGGTGGAAATATAAATTGATACAGCCACTGTGGAGAACAACAAGGAGATGCCTTAAAAACGAGGAATAAAACTACCACATGACCCAGTGTGTGGGTCATATGGGGTCATATGCTCCCACTACTGGGCATATGCCCTGAGAAAATCATAATTCCAAAAGACACATGTACCCCAGTGTTCAGAGCAGTGCTATCTACAACAGCCAGGACACAGAAACATCCTAGATGTTCATCGACAGGTGAATGGATAAAGATGTGGTACATATATACAAGGGAATATTACTTGGCCATGAAAAGGAATGAGTCAGCTGTAGTGATGGGGATGAACCTAGAGGCTGCTGCACAGAGTGGAGTAAGTCAGAGAAAAACAAGTACTGTATATTAGCGCACACATATGGAATCTAGAACCTATTTGCAGGGCAGGAACAGAGAGGCAGACACAGAGAACAGACTTGTGGGCAGAGCTGGGAAAGGAAAACATGGGGCAAACGGAGGGTAGCACTGACATGCGTGCCCTATGAACGTACGTGCCCTACCGTGTGTAAAGCGGCTCGTGGGGAGCTGCCTGTATGGCACAGGGAGCTCAGCTCTGTGCTGTGATGACCTAGAGGGCTGGGATGGGGGCAGGAAGGAGACTCAAGAGGGAGGGGATATATGCTTGTTTATAGCTGATTCACATTATTATAGAGCAGAGACCAACACAACATCGTAAAGCAATTATCCTCCAATTAAAAAATTTAAAGATTCAAGTATCCCAAACTTCAAAGTTTTCCACCCCATGACTTTTTCCTAATCCACCTCTCCTCACAAAACTTGCCAAGGGAGAGAGTGGCTCTGACCTACGCTGCAATTTCTCTCCCCGCTTCCCCATACCTTCCATGGTTTCATATGATTTTGTACACTCTGCCATCCTCCTCCTCTGCTTTACTTTTCCACCTTAGCACTCAGGACTGTCTGATCAGGACTGTCTGATTTACTGTGGTAGTTGAAAAACGTATCTTATTATCCGTCCGCTTTTTAGAACACATACCCCATGATGTCGGATCGTCCATCCTTTTTGTTCATTCCTGTATCTCGGGCCCCTAGAACAGTGCCTGGTACAGATTACGTGCTCAGTGATCATGTTGGATAAACGTCAATGAGGAACAGACTGAGGGCAGGTCTAGGGCCACAGGACTGTGCTCAGGGGAGGACACCCAGCTCATCTTTCCCAGGGGCCGCATGGCTCATCAGAGGTGCCCCCCAGACTCTGGCTGTGCCCCTGACAGCCTGAAATCTGGTGGATCCCCTTTTCATTGGCCACTGACCTGGTGGAGGGTACAATACTGAAGGGGTTCTTTGTATGTATAAACTGAGTATCTCAAGCCTCACCCTTGTGTAGAGCCAAGGGAGATTATCCTGACACTGAACATCAATCTGAGGTGCTCTCAACTCCCACCCCTGTAACTGCAGGCCCTCGACACCTCTTCCTCTCTGTTTCTGACACGTTCTTCCATGCAAACGTGGCCAAGGCACCTGCCCACCACCCTGCTGCCAGTGCCCTCCTGAGGAAGGTCCTCATGATGCCAACCATCGGAACCACTTGGGAGTCCCCTCTCCACAGCCCTGGAGCTTCGCTGTGGGCTCTAGCGGCGTGATGGAGAGGACTCTGTAATGACTCGCCTGCCAGTGCAGGAGACATGAGAGACCTGGGTTCAATCCCTGGGGCGGGAAAACTTCCTGGAGAAGGAAATGGCAACCCACTCCAGTATGGTTGCCGGGAGAATCCCTTGGGCAGGGTTGCAGAGAGTCGGACATGACTGAAGTGACTTAGCGCACACACACACACACTGCTTCTGCTCAAAACTTCACTGGCCACAGCACCTCTGGGGGCTGGGTCTGCGAGATTTACGAGCAACCCGCCAGGCTGGTGGGGAGTGGGGCAGAGGGCTTGTTCACCTTCCTTCTCCTTCCAGGTGCTCACACAAAGTAACACCCCTCGACTGCTGCACCCAACACACATGGGTCTGTGCAAACAGATTTCAGGGGCTGGGCCCCTGCAGCTGTCACCCATGGGCCAGAAGTTTCCAGCCTCTGAGCCAACAGGACCCCCGTGTGTAGCTCACCCTCTTCTATTTCAAGGGTCCCCTAGGGCCGATCCACCCTCTGTTTCTGACTCAGGTTCACGCATGTGGATCAGGAGGCAAGTCTTAGCTCCTGCACCCCCTGCTGGGAACACCATCCCAGTTCTTCTAGGGGGTTCTGGGAAAGCCTGCTGCAGCTTTCTGTGCACTAACCCATCTGTCTATCATCTATCTTTCTTCCTTTCTTTACACACATGCTCACTGAACGAAGCACAAACCAGCACAGCCCTAATGGACTGACAGCCACTTGCCCTAAATTCAAAAATTAGTATCCTTCATATCACAGCTAAGAGCTACCTAGTAGATAAAAAAATATATCATTCTGAAGTCATCCTCCCGTGATGTCTTCCTTTACTTCAAAATCCAAAATTATGCCCTTTTCATGTCCCTTCAATGCATGTAGCCCCCACCCACTCCCTACACAAAGTCTTGATCAACTTGTGACACACACAGGCCTTGGGTTTGAAAAAATGTGGATTTTAACAAACTAATATGTAAATCCTTCAAAAGGGAATATGCTGTTTTCAGCATCTTTTAATGATCTGCTACTGCTGCTAAGTCACGTCAGTCGTGTCCGACTCTGTGCGACCCCATAGACGGCAGCCCAACAGGCTCCTCTGTCCCTGAGATTCTCTAGGCAAGAACACTGGAGGGGGCTGCCATTTCCTTCTTTAATGCATTAAAGTGAAAAGTGAAAGTGAAGTCGCTCAGTCATGTCCGACTCTTCGCGGCCCCATGGACTGTAGCCCACCAGTCTCTTCCATCCATGGGATTCTCTAGGCAAGAGTGCTGGAGTGGGTGATCTGGCTGTAGCTAAAAGATGCCTATTACATGTCAGCAGTGGGACTAGTAGATGTTACTGTCTGAAGCGACCAAAGGTTGGTGCCCACCTCTGAACGGTGAAGGACAGTGGTCCTCGAGTTATAAATAAATCCCCAGCAGTGAGCTCCCCGTGGCTGCTCCTGAGGCCATGAGGCCTCTCCCAGACCACATGTCTCTCTGCCGGTGTCGACGTGCCCGGGGCTTGCTCAGTCTCCTGTTACTTTGCACACGTGCCCTACTTTGCTTTAGGACAAACAAGTTTGCAGAAGCTCCCAACTTATGCTTCTCTTTAAAAATGACTCAAAGCTGAAAAAACAGGATCAACTGTTGTCAGAGGAGGAAGAAAAATGTGGAGGGCTTGTCAGTGCCGGGAAAGGCGGCACTAAACTTTGACCCGGAAGTATACTGTCTTTCTCCAAAGACTGCTTTTAAACGCCCCCCAGCTAGTTCTCACACAGCAACAAGAGTCTGCCCAAGTCGGGCAGTGGACCGCCTCTAAATCTCTGGTCCAGGAACCTGCAGGCCTCAGGCCAGTTCTTTGCTAGATAGTGGCCTGGTGTGCTGTCTTTCAGGCTCTGTTCAAAGTCCACAATTTTTATAAATAAACGTTTCTCGTGGAAAGGGTATTTTAAGGTTGCTGTTTTGAGAGCCTGTTTTTCCAGAAAATGTGAACTGTTTTTATTATCAAATGTGTTTTAGCCTTGTGATCTGAAACAAAGTATCACAAAGGTCTGGATGTCATAAACTTGAAAAAAAAAATAAAAAATAAAACAACAACCTGCCTACGCCAGCATTTTAATACGTGAAGATGTCAATTTGTAATTAAGGCTCAAATTTTCAATCGCCTAAGTGGCTGACACTGATTCCACTTGGAATCACTGTTGATTTATTTATCCTGGAATAAGTGCAATGCCATTATGTCTTGGTGACAACAGAAATAAGCTTTGGCCAGGTCTGTACATAGTTTGGAGATGAAGAAAATAGGTTTTGAAAGGCAATGGGCATTGCTGATTATAGATTTTTATTAGGAACAGATGTGGGGCCCTGGTTTTCAGCAGGAGACAAACTGTTATTGAAACAAGCAGCTGACTAAGAACCATATAATATCTTCTTTTTTAGGACAGAAAAATAGTAACAAATTGAATTCAGAATCTTTTTCTACAAGGGGTCACCTAACCATCAGAAACAAACTCTAAGATACTTATTTATGCACATGTTGAACAGCCCACAGCAAACACTCCAGGTGGGGGGAGCTGTTTGTGATAAGCAATCTCCAGGCTGAGAAAGAGGTTTAGAAAGAAATTATAAAGAACTTCTTTTACCACTGTGCTTCAGATTGCTAACCCTAACCTAATGTCTGTCACACAGAGTGAAGTCAGAAAGAGAAAAACAAATATATTAATGTATATATATGGAATCTAGAAAAATGGTACAGATGAACCTATTTGCAACGCAGCAATAGAGACACAGATATGTGGACACACTGGGGAAGGGGAAGGTGGGATGAATTGGGAGAGTAGCATTGACGTATATTCACCACCATGTGTGAAACAGATAGCTAGTGGGAACCTTAGAGCTCAACATTCAGCAAACGAAGATCACGGCATCCAGTCCCATCACTTCATGGGAAATAGATGGGGAAACAGTGGAAACTGTGTCAGACTTTATTTTTTTGGGCTCCAAAATCACTGCTGATGGTGACTGCAGCCAGGAAATTAAAAGATGCTTACTCCTTGGAAGGAAAGTTATGCCCAACCTAGACAGCATATTAAAAAGCAGAGACATTACTTTGCCAACAAAGGTCCGGCTAGTCAAGGCTATGGTTTTTCCAGTGGTCATGTATGGATGTGAGAGTTGGACTGTGAAGAAGGCTGAGCGCCGAAGAATTGATGCTTTTGAACTGTGGTGTTGGAGAAGACTCTTGAGAGTCCCTTGGACTGCAAGGAGATCCAACCAGTCCATCCTAAAGGAGATCAGCCCTGGGTGTTCATCAGAAGGACTGATGCTGAAGCTGAAACTCCAATACTTTGGCCAGCTCGTGTGAAGAGCTGACTCATTGGAAAAGACCCTGATGCTGGGAAAGATTGAGGACAGGAGGAGAAGGGGACGACAGAGGATGAGATGGCTGGATGGCATCACCGACTCAATGGACATGAGTTTGGGTAAACTCTGGGAGTTGGTGATGGACAAGGAGGCCTGGCGTGCTGCAATTCATGGGGTTGCAAAGAGTTGGACACGACTGAGCGACTGAACTGAAGTGGGAACCTGCTATCTAGCACAGGGGGCTCAGCTCAGTGCTCTGTGATGACCTAGAGAGACGGGATGGTGGGTGGGTGGGAAGAAGATCCCAGAGGGAGAAATATATGTATGTATGTGTGTGTGTGTATGTATAAACACACACACACACATCCACACACACATCTAGCTGATTCATGTTGTTGTACAGCAGAAACTAACACAACATTGTAAAGGAATTGTACTATAATTTAAAAAATCGTAATTGTAAAGAACTTCAATTGCATCAGATCACTTCACTCTAAATTTGTTTACGGCTGCCCCATTTAACAGTTTCACCCTCTTAGTATGGAGCAGTACCAATGCTAAGTTACATACTGTATGATCATTTTGTGTATTACAGGCCTATTTCCCTCCCCCTCTAAGGACAGAGTGAGCATTTTGGATTACTTGCTGCCCAGTTTGAGGCTGTGTCAGCTAAGGCGACCGTCAACATTACAGACATTACAGATGATTTCCATCTGTCTCTGCCATCCTCTTTTGTCCCCAGTCATTTATTGAGACATCCCCCCCCCACTTCATTTCATTTAATAACACTTCCCAGAAATTTCAGATGATGCCTCCAGTCATATGCCATTGGCCAGCACTTATTCATATGTCCACACTTAGTTTCAAAAGGAGTCTGGGAAATGGAGAATGATCTTGAGTGGGCCATGTGCCAAGTTAAAGAATCAGGGTTTGACTTTATAAAAGTGAGGCCGGCTGGGACCCGGGACCCTTTGCTGCAATGCTTGGATGTCCCTTTGAAAACCAACAGGAAGTGTGTGCCTGTGCAGTTGGGGCACATTCTACAAAAAACCCACAGAGCACAAGTGCCATTTCTGAAGAGCCGCGAGCAAGAACGAAGGGTCGGGAACAAGAAGCAGGGTCCTGCACACGCCCCCTGCACACAAGGCCTCCAAAGGGGTGGGCAAACCACCGAAGCCACCCCTCAGGCCTGACTCCTGGACACGCCCCTACCCTCACCCCATATTAGGAACCAGGGTGCCCTGCCTCGGTGAGTGAGCAAGCGAGGGAACCTGTTGTTCATTCTCACTCCCTGCTTCTGCAGCAGGAGCCCCAAGAAAACCTTGCCTGAATTTCCTGTCTGGCCTCTGATCAATTTCTATTGATTAAGGAGGCCAAGAACCCTGGTGGGTAACAGAAGGGGAAATGGATACAGGGATTAACTAGTAGGCTGTACCAATGACTTGTACCAATTTACACTATCGTCAAGGTATGGGAGTTCCTTTCCCTCCACAGTGTTCATTAAAACTGGTATTGTCAGACACTTTTTGTCAATCTGATAGACACTCTTATTTTTTTAAACTTTTTATATTCATATAATACCACCATTGCCTTCCCCTCCCAGACAACCAATCTATTTACATGCTCAGATGCTCAGTCATGTCCAGCTCTTTGCAACCCCATGGGCTGTAGCCTGCCAGGCTCCTCTGTCCATAGGATTTCCCAGGCAAGAATACTGCAGTGAGTTGCCATTTCCTCCTCCAGGGAATCTTCCTGACCCAGGGATTGAACCCATGTCTCTTATGTCTCCTGCACTGGCAGGTAGATTTTTACCATTAGCGCCACCTGGGAAGCCCCTAATATATTAAATATATATCCATATTATACAGGACAGGAGTATTTGGTATGCTATATAGTCCATGGGATTCCCCAGGCCAGGATACTGGAGTGGGTAGCACCGTTCCCTTCTCCAGGGGATCTTCCCAACCCAGGTCTCCTGCTGAGCCACCAGGGAAGCCCAACTGGTACGCACCTATTTTGAATTCTTTAGTTCATAAAATGGTTGCATTATGTGTCTTTTTTCACCAAGCACTGTGTTTTCAAGGTCTTTCTATGGGCACAGCTGTTCTGTTGCTCCTGCATCATCTCCTGTGATTTTCACCCATATATCTTACTTGCCCACCCTCTCACTGATGGACACTCAGGTTGTCTCCAATTCTCCGACATCACTTACGGCCTTACAACAAACAGGTTCAGGGATTTCCTAGTGGCTCAGTGGTAAAGAATCTACCTGCCAATGCTAGAGACCTGGGTTCGATCCCTGATCCAGGAGGATGCTACACGTCACAGAGCAGCTGAGCCCGTGCACCACAACTACTGAGCCTGTGCTCTAGAGCCTGGGAGCCCCAAAATACTGCAGCCCGCACGCCCACAGCTCGTTCTCTGCAGCAAGAGGAGCCGCCACAATGAGAAGCCCGTGCACCACAACTGGAGAGGAGCCCCCACTCGCTGCAACTAGAGAACAGCCTGTGCGACAACGAAGACCCAGTGCAGCCAAAACTAAATAAAATCATGAAAAAGAAAACTGAGGTTCAGAGAAGTTAAAAAAAAATTAGTCCCAAGTCCACAAAAACAGACATGTGACTAACTGGTACCAGGAATAAACCCACACATCTACAGTCAATTAATCTTCAACAAAGGAGGCTAGAATATACAGTGGGGAAAAGACAGCCTCTTAAGCAAGTGGTGTTGGGAAAGTTGGACAGCCGCATGTAAATCAGTGAAATTAGAACATACCCTCACACCCTACACAAAAATAAACTCAAAATGGCTTAAGCACTTAAATATATAAGACTTGATACCATAAAACTCCTAGAAGAGAACATAGGCAAAACATTCTCTGACATAAATCATACCAGTGTTTTCTTAGGTCTCCCATGGCAACAGAAATAAGAGCAAAAATAAACAAATGAGACCTAATCAAACTTACAAGCTTTTGCACAACAAAGGAAACCATAAGCAAAATGAAAAGACAGCCTACAGACTGGGAGAAAATACTTGCAAATGATGCAACCAACAAGGGCTTAATTTCAAAAATATCCAAACAGCTCAATAAAAAAACAATCAAAAAATGGGCATTAGACCTAAACAGACATTTCTCCAAAGAAGACATACAGGTGGCCAACAGGAACATGAAAAGATGCTCATCATCACTGATTAGCAGAGTATAAAAACTACAATGAAGTGTCACCTCACACCAACCAGAATGGCCAATGTCAGTAAGTCTACAAGTAGCAAATGCCAGAGAGGGTGTGGAGAAAAGGGAATCCTCATATACTATAGGTAAGAATGTAAATTGGTGTAAATTGGAGGACAGCATGGAGGTTCCTCAAAAAACCAAAAACAGAGCTACCTTATGAGCCAGCAATCCCACTCCTGGGCATATACCTGGACAAAACTATAATTCAAAATGATACAAGCTCCCAAATGTTCACAGTGATGCTATTTAGAATAGAATGTCCATCATTAGATGAATGGATAAAGAAGATGTGGTACGTATGCACACACACAATGGAATACTACTCAGCCATAAAAAGCATGAAACTTGCCCATTTGCAGCAACATGGATACAACTAGAGATTATTATACTAAGTGAAATAAATCAGAAAGACAAATATATGTATTGCTTATATGTGGAATCTAAAATATGACACAAAGTAACTATCTACAAAAGAGAAACAGACTTACAGATATAGAGAACAGATTTGTAGTTGCCAGGGTCGGGGAGGGATATACTGCGAGTTTGGGATTAGCAAATGCAAACTAGTATATACAGGATGGATAAACAACAGGGTCCTACTGTGTAGCACAGGGAACTATATTCAATATCCTGTAATAAACCATAATGGAGAAGAATATGAAAAAGAATTAAAAAAATTTTTAATTGAAAAAATGTCCCAAGTCCCATAGCTAATGTACCCTACTACCATTGGTGAATGGTCTCTAGAAAGAAAGGGTGCTAGAGAAATCCACTTGTAAGCAGAAAAGGTAAGTGTCTGGTGTAATTTCAGAGATTCCAGGTAGCTTTCCTGCTCCAAAATCTCTCTTCCAATCAGCTCCAGTGATGCCTCAAAGTTAATAGCAGAGATTCCTTTCTTTGACTTAATGCTCTCTCTCTGATTAGAATCCTAATAGACTGTAAATCTCATTGGTTATTTATGCCTTGTGATTAACTTAGTTTTCAGCCCTTTTTTGGAGGTAAAAGATTAGGTGAGCCCCATAGTTATTGAGGGCTTAAAGGGCAGTCTATCAGTGGGGGCTGTATTCAGCTATGAATGTGTGTGTGTGTGTTAGTTGCTCAGTCCTGTCCGACTCTTTGTGATCCCCTGTGCTGTAGCCTGCCAGGCTCCTCTGTCCATGGAATTCTCTAGCCAAGAATACTGGAGTGGGTAAGCCATTCCCTTCTCCAGGGGATCTTCCTGACTCAGGGATCAAACCGGGGTTCTCCTGCATTGCAGGCAGATTCTTTACTGTCTAAGCCACCAGGAAAGCCCTATAGCTATTGAGGGGTTAAAGGGCAGTGTATCAGTTGAGACTGTGTTCAGCTATGAATATATTAATGTAAAAACAGTGGCTTCAACAGATGGGAGTTCCAAGTGGTTCTCACAGCCTGATCGCTGACCAGTAGAATGAGCATCACCTGGGAACTTGTTCCAAGTCCTACGCCAGAACTTTTGAATCAGATACTCTGAGGGAGGGGCCCAGAAACCTGTGTTTTAATGAGCCCTCCAGGTAATGAAGATGCCCACTGGAGTATGGGGACCACAGGGGTTATTCTAACTGGAAGCCCAGGGTTGAAACAGTTGGGGCTGGTACTCTGACTTAGCAATGCTGAGGATGCCAGCTGCTTCTCTCCCCCTGCTCTGACATATTCAGCATACTGTTCTCATCTTCGTGGGAGCAAGATGTACTCTAGATCAGGGGTCCCTAAACCCCAGGCCATGAACTGTCAGGAACCGGGCCACACAGCAGGAGGTGATCGGCAGGGGGAACCGAAACTATCCACCTGCACTAGCCCCCCCACGCCCCCCAAATGCAGGCTGTGGAAAAACTGTCTTCCACAAAGCTGGTCCCTGCTGCCAGAAGGTTGGGGACCACTGCTCTCGATGCCATGTCTGCACGCTAGGTAGCAAAAACAGGCAAATCCACAATGAGTGGGTCTCGCATCTTTCCCAGACAGTCTCTGCTTATGTCTCCATTGACAGTAAACATCACAGAGCCGTGCCAGATGCTACAGAGTCGCTGTCGAGTGAGTATGCGTTAACTGTGCACACCGCCATTGTCCCCTTATCCTGAAGAGGTTAGTAAGAGGGATGGCGGGGGTGGAGGCGTGGATGCTGTATGCACGGAACTCAGTGGTCTCTGCTGCTGCTAAGTCGCTTCAGTCGTGTCTGACTCTGTGCGACCCAATGGACGGCAGCCCACCAGGCTCCCCCAATCCCTGGGATTCTCCAGGCAAGAACACTGGAGTGGGTTGCCATTTCCTTCTCCAATGCATGAAAGTGAAAAGTGAAAGTGAAGTCGCTCAGTCGTATCCGACTCTTCGAGACCCCATGGACTGCAGCCTACCAGGCTCCTCTGTCCATGGGATTTTCCAGGCAAGAGTGCTGGAGTGGGGTGCCATTGCCTTCTCCGTGGTCTCTGCTACTTGCACTTAAAAGCAGAGACGGGAGAAGCCAAAGTAGAGCAGTAAGGGGTCAAGAAGTCCTTAGCCTGCGTCTGTCATAATTGTTCTGGAGGCCGGCTTAACGTGGAGAGAAGAGGTCGCCACTCTTGACAGGCTGGTACACTGCAGGGAGACGGCTATTTCACCTGGCACGAACAACAGGCATTTCGATTTGTGGCCAGCGGTCCCCTCTTGTCCTCAGAGATCAGGAGACGTTCTATCCTTCACAGTAAGTAAACCCGAAACACTAGCCCCAACACCGAGCAGGGCCTCCTGTGCAGCAAAAACCACAGAAGTGATTAGTAGTGGGACAGGAACAGATTAAGGAAGACTTGTTATGATGAGTTTGTTTACATGAGCTCCCCACAGCCCAGGAGAAGAGATGATCATTTATTTTTGCCTCTCGGCCTTGAGGCTGCTTTTTTTTTTCCTTCTCCTGAGTTTATCTCTGCCTATTGACTTAACTCTCCAGCTCAGGGAGTTCTTCATGTATTTCCTAGGTGTGCTTGGGAACAAGGACCCCGATCGGAAAGAATGTAAATATCTTTATCTTAGTCCTCCAAGGGCCATCGTTTGCAAAAGGAAAACCTAGAGCTGCTGTGCCTTCAGCCTGGGGAGGTTATGAAATGTGAGGGAGATGCTTAACCCAGGGGTCCTCGGGCACGATGGCGCTTCCTCCAGCCTCTGCCTGGGAGGGGCGGGGCCGCTGCTGCTCACTCGAGACCTTTCATGTCTCCCTGCTCCTGGGAGTGGGCTGTGCCCATCAACACTACAGGTGGGTCCCGTGCAAGTGCCAAACAAGCAGCTGCACAGCCCAGGGACTTTGAGCTGTTTGCAGCTCTCCTCTCTTTGTATCCCTGCCAGCTCGCACACACCTGGGATTTCACCAGCTGCCTGCCCACTGCGGCCCCCTTTCCCCCCTGCGACCTAATCCTCACGACACCTGCTCCTCTCCAGAGCAGTGAGTCTCATCCCCACCTTGCCTCAATAAGGCCTGAGGAGCTTTGAACAAGACCTACGCGTTTCATGCCTGGAACAGTCCACTCCCACTCATTTCATGGCAAATTAGGAGGGATTAAGGTTTACTGTGAAGAAAAGCTGGAGCTGACAATCAGCTTGGTCATTTGGGGATCAAATTAAATTGGACCTGAGACCTTGGCTCTACAATGGAATCAAAGTCTTTCTTTGGCATGGTGCGTGTTTTGGATCACGGTAACAAAACACAGAACTCTCGCCATCTTCCTTCGTTGCCTATAGATTCTGGTTTAGCAATTTTAAAACACAGCAAGGGGTGAGGCAAGTACTGCAGTTTGGGTTTTTGAAGTGAATGCAGGCCTTCAATTCAGCAAAGTTATTTTGTCTTTCTTTTGTCTAAGAAGTCTCTCAGGTGCTGGGGGCAGTAAGTGTGATTTTGACCTCCGTGTCTTCAAAATCCAGTAAAAGATATGGAAGTGCTATTAACATAAATTTGACTACGGAGCACTAGAAATATTAAAAGCTATAGAAACTACCAATTCTGATTGTGGACTGGCAGTGGTGTTACAGAGGAAGTGACATTTGAGCTGAAAGATAAGTGGTAGTTTTACACTTCCTTCCAGCAGACACTGGGGAGTGGCCTGCAGTCAGGACCTTTTAATTGTGTCTGACGTTGTTTTTGTACCATTACTGCTCCTAACACTCAGGGCAGGACTACAGTCCAAGACTAAAAGAGGTAATCACCTTTGGAAACTGCCAACAAACATGAATAACTCTTCTGGGGCCAGCTTTTCTCGAGGAAGTAATAAAACCTACCCTTGTGGCCAATGACAGCATGAACGTCTCTTTCTGGCTCCCCTCACTGCCTTGTGACTTTGAACAGGAAACATATCGATTCATTGCCCTTACAAATGTGGTTTCTTTATGATGGTTTGACCTAATCAACAAATGAGTTGTAAGTACTCCCTATGTGCTTGGTACTATTCACTGCCACTTCTCTGAGTCACAGAAGCACAGGAAAGATGAAAAGTAGGGAACTGAAAGCACGCTAATAAGCCGTGTTATTCTAAGACAGAGTATTGTTTTCAGAAGTGGCCACAAAAGGTTTTATAGTTTGTAAAGGTTTAGAATTCTAACTTTTCAAGTAACTCTTAGCACGCACCCCAGGGCTCCCTCTTGCTTAGAGATCATTCACCATGGTACACTGATGGGCATCACCAATATTTCTGGTCCTGTTTTTGGGAACACAGAAGGCTGCATTTCTCTAGCCTCTTGAGTTTAGGCACGGCATAGGTTTTACCAATGGAAAGTGGGCAGACATGGTATTTCCTATCTGAGTCAAAGCATCTTAACCACCAGTCCTCAGTTACAGGACCCTCTCCTCTGGCCTCAGTGTCATGGAAGCCTACTTCCATAAGCAGGTGTCTTGCTAAACCACTGAAGGCGGACAGTGTACCTGAAGAGTCACACAGACCTGCAGCAGCCTTCGCCTAAGTGGGGAAAGGCAGTCAATGCGACGCCAGGTCCTTTCCTTTACCCCTGCTGCCTCCCAGGATGCTTATCTAAATCAGTCCCTCCTGATTGAACTATTTTATCCATATTTACATAAATCCAAAGTCCATATGGACCAAGTAATTAGCTTCCCTCTTTTTAATGGTCTCTAGCCTCAATCTCCGGAGAAGGCAATGGCACCCCACTCCAGTACTCTTGCCTGGAAAATCCCATGGATGGAGGAGCCTGGTGGGCTACCGTCTATGGGGTCGCACAGAGTCAGACACGACTAAAGCGACTTAGCAGCAGCAGCAGCAGCAGCCTCAATCTCACTTGAATTCTGAATCAAGTGCCTGATGAGGTCAGTTGTCAAAGAAACCAGAGAAGAGAATGTAGACAGAATGAAGCAAGCTGTCCCAAATTCTAGAAAAAGCAAACCAAATAATTGGCCAATGGAGTCAGCATTATGTTTGATAACAATATTTTTATGAAATACTCAGATTAAACAAGAAACCCAGAACTTAAAAGCTCTAAAAATTTTGTCCACTTTTTTTTCTAGAAAAGGTGACTGTAATCCAACCAATGCATGTGTAAATAGTCCTCTAATGTCAGTTATCTCCAGTAAAGTTTTCACAGTTTCATGTAGTAATTTGTTTTCCTGAAAGTGAAGTTGCTCAGTCGTGTCTGACTCTTTGTGACCCCATGGGCTGTAGCCTACCAGGCTCCTCTGTCCACGGGATTTACCAGGCAAGAGTACTGGAGTAGATTGCCATTTCCTTCTCCAGGGGATCTTCCCAATCCAGGGATTGAACCCGGATTTGTTTTCCTAGAACCCCTGAATATGGATAAGCTCCCCAGCTTCTAGCCTTACAGTCCAGCATTGAGCTGTACACAGGACAGAGTGAGGCTTTATGAGGGCAGGGACCATGACAATCTTATGGATTGTTAACTGATGGATTTCAGTGCCTTAGTTTGATGCCCAGTAGGTAGTAAACTATTAGACATATTTGGAAAACAAATAGACAAACATAAACATCCTATGCCCACTGACAAAGATGACAAACACAGAAATAAGAATGTGGTTTTACACAAATGAAAGTTTTGTTTAGCCAATGACATGAAGGACTGTCATCTAAGATCTGCTTATGCAATCATAACTAAGTTACATAGGTTTACTTGAAGTCTAAGTTCAAAAATGGAAAATAATCCCTCCCTGTTATATTTCAGTTGAAAACCTTAGATTTTTCTGTTTCATACATATTAATTTAATATTAAAAAGAATTCTATTACTATTCTGAACATATATCTTGATATGCTTTTGAATTGTGATGCTGGTCAAGACTCTTGAGAGTCCCTTGGACAATCAGGAGATCAAACCAGTGACTCCTAAAGTAAATCAACCCTGAATATTCATTGGAAGGACTGAAGCTGAAGCTCCAATACTTTGGCTGCCTGATGGGAAGAGCCAACTCATTGGAAAAGACCTTGATGCTGGGAAACATTGAGGGCAGAAAGAGAAGAAGGCAACAGAGGATGAGATGGTTGGATGGCATCACTGACTCAATGGACATGAGTCTGAGCAAACTCCAGGAGATAGTGAAGGACAGGGAAGCCTGGTGTGCTGCAGTCCATGGGGTCACAAAGAGTCAGACACGATTAATGACTGAAAAACAACAATACCTTGGAAAAAGACAAAATTAAAATTGGAGACTTTTGAGTTGGTGGGGTGCACTTCCAGTGACCCTAAAGTGGCCGGCATGGAGGTCTGACTGACAAAAAGGAGTCAGTGGAATCTGCAAGGGGCTGTGGGGAGGATTGTGCAGAAGCAGTGAAAAGTGGATGCCTGGTTATAGATAAAGCAAGCTCTCATTCCACAGTATTCTCTTCTGCTGCTGGGGTAAACCATAATTTGTATCATAACACCTGGAGGACTGCTATGAAAGTTCTGACTTTTTCCATTAGTTTTACATTTAAATAAAAGATTCTGGGAAAAATCCAATATTGGAGATGGGGACAAGTGATGGAATAAAAAGATGTGCGCTCACCTCTTCTTAAAAAAACACCAAAATCACAACTAACTGCTAAACAACCATCAACAAAAAAAACACTGCAACCTACCAAAAAAGATAACCAATACCTAAAGACAAAGCAGGAGCCACAGTGAGATGGAAGGAGGGGCCAGTTGCAATAAAATTAAATCCCATACTTGCTAGGTGAAGTGAAGTGAAAGTCACTCAGTCGTGTCCAACTCCTTGCGACCCTATGGACTATGCAGTCCATGGAATTCTCCAGGCCAG
Organism: Bos indicus x Bos taurus; assembly: GCF_003369695.1. NCBI lineage: Eukaryota > Metazoa > Chordata > Mammalia > Artiodactyla > Bovidae > Bos > Bos indicus x Bos taurus. The sequence continues at coordinate 37,600,088 of NC_040098.1, read as the reverse complement.
AACACTGGAGTGGGTAGTCTATCCCTCCTCCAGCAGATCTTCCTGACCCAGGAATTGAACCAGGGTCTCCCGCATTGCAGGCAGATACTTTACCAACTGAGCTATCAGGGAAGCCCACCCGCTAGGTGGGTGACCCAAAAACTGGAAAATAATTGTATCACAGAAGATTGAGGGCCAGAAGAGAGTGGCAAGATATATTTAAAGTGATGAAAGGGGAAAAGTTACAACCAAGACTACTCTATGAAACAAGGATATCATTCAGATTCAATGGAGAAATCAAAAACTTTACAGATAAGCAAAAAAGCTAAGAGAAATCAGCACCACCAAACTAGCTTAACAACAAATGCTAAAGGAACATCTCTAGGTAGGAAACACAAGAGGAAAGAAAAGACCTACAAAAACAAACCCAAAACCATTAAGAAAATGGTAACAGGAATATACATATCAATAATTACCTTAAATATAAATGAATTAAATACTCCATATAAAAGACACAAACTGGTTGAATGGATATAAGACCCATATATATGCTGTCTACAAGAGACCCATTTCAGACCTAGGGGCACATACAGACTGAAAATGAGGGAATAGGTAAAGATATTCCATACAATGGAAATCAAAAGAAAGGTGGAGTAGTAATACTCACATCAGACAAAATAAACTTTAAAATAAAGACTGTTACAAGAGACAAGGAAGGGTGAATCCAAGAAGAAGATAAAATAATTTTAAATATGCACGCAATGAAAGAGCACCTCAATACACAAGGCAAATGCTAATGGCCATCAAGGAGGAAACTGACAGTAACACAATAATAGTGGGGGACTTTAACACTCAACTTCCATCAATGGATGAATCATCCATACAGAAGATTAATAAGGAAACACAAGCTTTAAATAACACACTGGACCAAATTGACCTAATTGATATTTATAGGACATTCCATCCAAAAGTAGCAGAATATACTTTCTTCTCAAGTGCACACAGAACATTCTCCAGGATAGATCACATCTTGGGTCACAAATGAATCCTGGTAAATTAAAAAATTAAATCATATCAAGCCTCTTTTCTGACTACAATGCTATGAGATTAGAAATCAGTAACAGGAAAACAACTGTAAACACACACGGAGGCTAAACAATATGCTATTTAATAACCAAGAGATCAGAGAAGAAATCAGGGAGGGAAAAAAAATCTACAGAAATAGATGACAACTAAAACACAATGGTCCAAAGCCTATGGGATACAAGAAAAGAAGCTGTAAGAGGGAAGTTGATAGCAATACAATCTCACCTGAAGAAATTAGAAACATCTCAAATAAACACCCTAATCTTACACCTAAAGCAACTAGAGAAAGAAGAACAAACAAAACCCAAAGTTAGTAGAAGGAAAGAAATCATAAAAATCAGAACAGAAATAAATGAAATAGAAATGAGGAAAATAATACCAAAAAAAATCAATGAAACTAAAGCTGGTTCTTTGAGAAGATAAACAAAATGATAAACCTTTAGAAGGTTTATCAAGAAAAAAAAAAAGGCTCATCAAGAAGAAAAGGCAGGGAGACAACACAAATCAATAAAGTTAGAAATAGGACAGGAAAAATTACAACTAACACTGCAGAAACAGAAAGGATTATAAGACACTACTATAATCAACTATATGCCAATAGGTAACCTGAAAGAAATGTACAGATTCTTAGAAAGGTACACATATCCCCTCCCAAGACTAGATTAGGAAGAAATAGAAAATATGAATAGATCAATCACAAGTAAAGAAATTTAAACCAGGATTTAAAATTTCCAATGAACAGAAGTCTAGGACCAGGTGGCTTCATAGGCAGTCTATCAAAAATTTAGAGACAAGTTAACACCTATCTTTCTCAAACTCTTCCCAAAATTGCAGACAGAGGTGCATACTCAAGTTCATTCTACAAGGCCACCATCACCCTGACACCAAAAGCAAAGCTACTATAAAAAAAGAAAATTACAGACCAGCATCACTGATGAAGATAGATGTAAAAATCCTCAACAAAATAGGATCAAACAGAATCCAACAAAACATTAAAAAGATCATATACCGTGATCAAGTGGTATTTATCCTAGCTATGCAACAATTGTCAATATATGGAAAAATCAATGTGATATACCATATTAACAAATTGAGGAATCAGAGACCACATTGCCAACATCTGCTTGGATCATCAAAAAAGCAAGATAGTTCCAGGAAAACATCTACTTCTGCTTTATTGACTATGCCAAAGTCTTAGACTTTGGATCACAACAAACTGTGGAAAACTTTACAGAGATGGGAATACCAGACCACTTTACCTGCCTCCTGAGAAATCTGTATGCAGGGGTCAACAAGCAACACTTAGAACTAGACATGGAACAACAGACTGGGTCCAGATTGGGAAAGGAATACATCAAGGTGACAAGCTACATTGTCACCCTGCTTATTTAACGTCTATGAAGAGTACATCATGTGAAATGCCCGCCAGATGAAGTATAAAGTGGAATCAAGATTGCCGGGAGAAATATCAATAACTTCAGATATGCAGATGACACCACCCTCATGGCAGAAAGCAAAGAAGAACTAAAGAGCCTCTTGATGAAAGTGAAAGAGGAGAGTGAAAAAGCTGGCTTAAAACTCAACATTCAGAAAACTAAGATCATGGCATCTGGACCCATCACTTCATGGCAAACAGCTGGGAAAACAGTGGAAACAGTGGCTGACTTTATTTTGGGGGGCTCCAATATCATTGCAGATGGTGACTTGCAGCCATGATATTAAAAGACGCTTGCTCCTTGGAAGAAAAGTTATGACCAACCTAGACAGCATATTAAAAAGCAGAGACATTACTTTGCTGACAAAGGTCCATCTAGTCAAAGCTATGGTTTTTCCAGTAGTCATGTATGATTGTGAGAGTTGGACTATAAAGAAAGTTGAGCGCCTAAGAATTGATGCTTTTGAACTGTGGTGTTGGAGAAGATTCTTGAGAGAGAGAGAGCAAGGAGATCCAAAGCTTAAACTCCAATACTTTGGCCATCTGATGTGAAGAACTGACTCATTGGAAAAGACCCTGATGCTGAGAAAGATTGAAGGCAGGAGGAGAAGGGGACGACAGAGGATGAGATGGTTGGATGGCATCACCTACTCAATGGGCATGAGGTTGAGCAAGCTCTGGGAGTTGGTGATGGACAGGGAGAGCTGGCATGCTGCAGTCCATGGGGTCACAAAGAGTCAGACATGACTAAGCAATTGAATGGAACAAATTGAAGAATAAAAACTACATGATCATCTCAGTAGATATAGAAGAAGCTTTTGACAAAATTTGACATCTATTTATCATAAAAAACTCTCCAGAAAGTGGGTATAGAGGGAACCTACCTTAACATAATACAGGCCATATACAACAAACTCAAAGCAAACATCGTTCTCAATGATGTAAAACAAAGCATTTCCTCTAAGATCAGGAACAAGACAAGGATGTCCACTCTCATCAGTGTTATTCAACGTAATAATAGTCATAGTCACAGCAATAAGGGGAGAAAAAGAAATAAAAGGAATCCAAATTGGAAAAAAAAGTCAAATAATCTTTACAGATGACATGGAACTATACACAGAAAACCCTAAAGATGCCACCAGAAAACTACTGGTGCTAATCAATGAATTTGGTAAAGTTGCAGGATAGAAAATTTATGCACAGAAATCTCTTCCATTCCTATACACTAGCAACAAAAGATCAGAAAGAAAAATTAAGGAAACAATCCCATTTACCATTGCAACAAAAAGAATAAAATACCTAGGAATAAACCTACCTAAGGACACAAAGAAATATACCATGTTCTTGAATTGGAAAAATCAACATTGTGAAAATGACTATACTACCCAAAGCAATCTATAGATCCAACGCAATCCCTATCAAATTACCAATGGCATTTTTCACAGAATTAGAACAAATATTTTTACAACTTGTATGGAAATACAAAAGACCCCAAACAGCCAAAGAAATCTTGAGAAAGAAAAACAGAGCTGGAGGAATCAACCTTCCTGACTTCAGACTATACTACAAAGCTACACTAATCAAGACAGTATGATGCTGGCACAAAAACAGAAATATAGATCAGTGGAACAGGACACTGGGAGTGTTTTAATTTCATTCTTTTACATGTAGCTATCCAGTTTCCCCAGCATCACTTACTGAAAAGGCTCTCTTTTCTCCCTTGTATATTCTTGCCTCCTTTGTCATAGATTAGGTGACCAGTAAGTGGTGCTGGGAAAACTGAATAGCTACATGTAAAAGAATGAAATTAGAACATTCCCTGATACCATACACAAAAATAAACCAAAAATGGTTTAAGGAGATAAATATAAGGCTGGATACTAAAATTCTTAGGGGAAAACATAGGCAGAAACCTCTTTGACATAAATCACAGCAAGATCCTCTTTGACCCACATCCAAGAGTAATGAAAATAAAAACAAAAACAAACAAGTGGGACTTAATTAAACTTAAAAGCTTTTCCACAGTAAAGGAAACCATAAACAAAATGAAAAGACAACCGTCAGAATGGGAGAAAATAATCTTTTCAGTTGCTTCATTTGCAATCAATATCCAAAATATACAAGCAGCTGATGCAGCTCAATATCAAGAAAACAAACCCAATCAAAAAATGGGCAGACCTAAACAGATATTTCTCCAAAGAAGACATGCAGATGGCCAATAAACACATGAAAAGATGCTTAACATCGTTCATTATGAGAGAAATGCAATCAACATTACAGTGAAGTATCACCTCTCACCAGTCAGAACAGCCATCAGCAAAAATCTACAAACAATAAATGCTGGAGAGGATGAGGAGAAAAGGCAACCCTCTTGCACTGCTGGTAAAAATGTAAATTGATACAACCACTATGGAGAACAATATGGAGATTCCTTAAAAAAAAAAAAACCTAGGGATAAAATTACCATATGACCCAGCAATCCCACTACTGGGCATATACTCTGAGAAAACCATAACTCAAAAAGACACATGTACTCCAGTGTTCATTGTAGCACTATTTACAATAGCCAGGACATGGATGGACATGGACATCTCCACCTACAGATGAATGGATAAAGAAGTTATGGTACATATATACAATGGAATATTACTCAGCCATTAAAAAGAACAAATTTGAGTCAGTTGTTATGTGGTAGATGAACCTAAAGCCTGTTATATAGAGTGAAGTAAGTTAGAAAAACAAATACTGTATATTAACACATATATATGGAATCTAGAAAAAAGATACTGATGAGCCTATTTGCAGGGCAGGATTAGATGCAGATGTAGAGAACAGACTTGTAGACACAACACGGGAAGGAGAGGGTGGGATGAACTGAGACAGTAGCATTAAATCACATACATTACCATGTGTGAAACAGAGAGCTAGTGGGAAGTTGCTGCATAACACAGGGAGCTCAGTGTGGTGCTCTGTGAAGACCTAAAGGGGTGGGATGTGGGAGGGGTGGGAGAGAAGTTAAAGAGGAGGGGGTATGTGTATACTTATGACTGACTCATGTTATTATAAGGGGTGGGAGGGAAGTTAAAAAGGAGGGGATATGTGTATACTTATGACTGACTCACGTTATTATACAGCAGAGCTCAACACAACACTGGAAAGCAATTATCCTGGAATTAAAAATAAATTTTTTAAAAAACTGAGGAAAAGATAGGCAAAACACTCTTTGACATAAATCACAGTAAGATCCTTTTGGATCCATGTCCTAGAATAATGAAAACAAAAGTAAACAAATGGGACCTAATCAAACTTAAAAGCTTTTGCCCAGCAAAGGAAACCACATAAAAAAAGATGAAAAGTCAACCCCCAGAGTGGGAGAAAATATTTGCAAACAAAATAACTGACAAAGGATTAACCTCCAAAATATACAAGCAACTCAGGCAGTTCAATATCAAAAAAGCAAACAATTCAATCAAAAATGGGCAGGAGACCTAAATAGACTTTTCTCCAAAGAAGACATACTGATGGCCAACAAACACATGAAATATAGTTCAACATCAATAATTATTAGAGAAATGGAAACCAAAACTACAATGAGGGCTCACACTGGTCAGAATGGCTATCATTAAAAAGTCTACAGAGAATAAATGCTGGAGAGGGTCTGGAGAAAAGGGAACCCTCTTACACTGTTGGTGGAAATGTAAGTTGGTACAGCCACTATGGAGAACAGTATGGAGGTTACTTAAAATCTAAAAGTAGAAATACTATATTAGCCTTTAATCCTACTTCTGGGCATATACCTGAGAAAACAATAATACAAAAAGATATATGTAAGGGAAAGATATACCCAACTGAATGCCGAGTTCCAGAAAATAGTAAGGAGAGATAAGCAGGCTTTCTTCAATGAACAATGCAGTGTAGTAAAGGAAAACGATAGAATGGCAAAGACTACAGATCTCTTTTCACTTTCATGCATTGGAGAAGGAAATGGCAACCCACTCCAGTGTTCTTGCCTGGAGAATCCCAGGGACGGGGAGCCTGGTGGGCTGCTGTCTATGGGGTCGCACAGAGTCGGACATGACTGAAGCGACTTAGCAGCAGCAGCAGCAGCAGAGATCTCTTTAAGAAAAATGGAGATATCAAGGGAACACTTCATGCAAAGGTGGGCATGATAAAGGACAGAAACAGTAAGGGCCTAAAAGAGGCTGAAGAGATTAAGAAGAGGTGGCAAGAATTACACAGAAGAACTATACAAAAAGGGTCTTAATGACCCAGATAACCATGATGGTGTGGTCAATCACCTAGAGCCAGACATCCTGGAGTATGAAGTCAAGTGGGCCTTGGGAAGCATTACAACAAACAAAGCTGGTGGAGGAGATGGGATTCCAGCTGAGCTATTTAAAATCATAAAAGATGATGCTGTTAAAGGGCTGCACTTAATATGTTAGCAAATTTGGAAAACTCAGCAGTGGCCACACGATTAGAAAAGGTCAGTTTTCATTCCAATCCCAAAGAAGAGCAACGCCAAAGAATGTTCAAACTACCAGACAATTGGGCTCATTTCACATGCTAGTAAGATAATGCTCAAAATCCTTCAAGCTAGGCTTTAGCAGTATGTGAACCAAGAATTCCAGATGTAAAAGCTGGATTTAGAAAAGGCAGAGGAACCAGAGATCAAATTGCCAACACTTGTTGCATCATAGAGAAAGCAAGAGAATTCCAGAAAAACATCAAGTTCTGCTTCATTTACTGTCTTAAAGCCTTTGACTGTGTGGATCACAACAAACTGGAAAATTCTAAAAGAGATGGGAATACCAAACCACCTCACCTGATTCCTGAGAAACCTGTCTGTGGGCCAAGAAGCAACAATTAGAAATTTACATGGAACTGACTGGTTCAAAATTGAGAAAGGAGTACAAGGCTGTATATTGTCACCATGTTTATTTAACTTATATACAGAGTACATCATGTGAAATGCCAGGCTGGATGAATCACAAGCTGGAATAAGATTGCCAGGAGAAATAACAACAACCTCATATATGCGGATGATACCACTCTAATGGCAGAACAAAGAAGAACTAAAGAGCTTATTGGTGAGGGTGAAAGAGAGTGAAAAAGCTGGCTTAAAATTCAACATTCAGAAACTAAGATCATGGCATCCAGTCCCACCACTTCATGGCAAATAGGGAAAAAGTAGAAGCAGTGACAAATTTTATTTTCTTGGGCTCCAAAATCACTGCAGATGGTGACTGCAGCCATGAAATTTAAAAAAAAAAAAAAAAAAAAGCCTGCTCCTTGGAAGGAAAGCTATGACAGACTTAGACAGCATATTAAAAATCAGAGACATCACTTTGCCAACAAAGGTCTGTATAGTCAAAGCTATGGTTTTTCCAGTAGTCATGTATGGATATGAGAGTTGGACCATAAAGCAGGTTGAACACTAAAGAATTAATGCTTTCAAATTGTGGTGCTGGAGAAGACTCTTGAGAGTCCCTGGGTCTGCAAGAAAATCAAACCAGTCAATCCTAAAGGAAATCAACCCTGCATATTCATTGGAAGGACTGATGCTGAAGCTGTAATACTTTGGTCACCAGGTGAGAAGAGCCGACTTACTGGAAAAAACCCTAATGCTGAGAAAGATTGAAGGCAAAAGGAGAAGAGAGCGGCAGAGGATGAGATAGTTAAACAGCATCACCAATTCAATGGACATGCATCTGAGCAAGTTCCAGGAGATAGTGAAGGACAGGGAAGCTTGGTGTGCTACAGTCCATGTGGTCACAAAGAGTTGGACACAACTTAGTGACTCAACAACAACAACCCCAATGTTCACTGCAGCACTATTTACAATAGCCAGGACATGGAAAGAACCTAAATGTCTATTGACAGATGAATAAAGATGTGGTACATATATATAATAGAATATTACTCAGCTAGGAATTGGAGAAGGCAATGGCACCCCACTCCAGTACTCTTGCCTGGGAAATCCCATGGACAGAGGAGCCTGGTAGGCTGCAGTCCATGGGATCTCGAAGAGTTGGACACGACTGAGCGACTTCACTTTGACTTTTCACTTTCACGCATTGGAGAAGGAAATGGCAACCTACTCCAGTGTTCTTGCCTGGAGAATCCCAGGGACGGGGGAGCCTAGTGGGCTGCCGTCTATGGGGTCGCACAGAGTCGGACACGACTGACGCGACTTAGCAGCAGCAGCAGCTAGAAATAATATTGGATCATTTGCAGTGATGTGGATGAACCTAGAGTTTGTCATACAAAGTTAAATAAGTCAGAAAGAAAAAGTAAGTATTTTCTATCAATGCATGTATATGGAATCTAGAAAAAAATGGTACTGATGCACCTATTTGCAAGGCAGGAGTAGAAACAAAGACATAAAGAAGAAAGTTATGGACACAGAGGGGGAAGCAGAGGGTGGAATGAATTGCGAGAGTAACATTAACATATATACACTCCCATGTATAAAATAGCTGATGGGAAGCTGCTGTACAGCACAGGGAGCTGGACTTGGTGCTCTGTGACGACCTAGATGGGTGGGATAGGAGAGGTGTAGGAGGGAGACTCAAGAGGTGGGATAGGAGGGGTGTATAACAATGGATTCACACTGTTATACAACAGAAACTAACACAACATTTTAAAGCAATTATACTCCAGTTTTTTTTTTTTTAAATCTTCCAAGAAACAAAAGTCCAGTACCAGATGGCTTCATAGGTGAATTGTATCAAACACCCATCCTTTCCAAACTCTTCCCCAAAATTGCAGAGTAAGGAACCCTCCCAAGCTCATTCTATGATGCCATCATCACCCTGATACCAAAGCCAGACAAATATATCACAAAAAAAGAAAATTACAGACCAATATCATTGATAAACACAGATGCAAAGATTCTCAACTAAATAGTAGCAAAGAGAATGCAACAACACATTAAAAACATCATACACCATGATCAAGTGGAGTTTATCCCAGAGATGCAAGCATTCTTCAATACAATGCAAATCAGTCAATGTGAGAAACAAACTAAAGAATGAAAACCATATGGTCATCTCAGGAGACACTGAAAAATATTTTGACAAAATTCAACACCCATTCATGGTAGAAACTCTCCAGAAAGTGGGCACAGAAGGAAATTGCCTCAATATAATAAAGGCCACATAGGACAAACCCAAAACAAACATCATTCTCAATGGTGAAAAACAGAGAATTTCCTCTAAGATCAGGAACAAGACAAGGATGTCCACTCTCACCACTGTAAGTCAGTATAATTTTGAAAGTCCTAGTCATGGCAATCAGAAGGAAAATAAAAATGACTCCAAACTGGATCAGAAGGTAAAACTGTCACTGTTTGCAGATGACATGGAACTATACACAGAAAACCCTAAAGATGCCACCAGAAAACTACTGGTGCTAATCAATGAATTTGGTAAAGCTGCAGGACAGAAAATTAATGCACAGAAATCTCTTCCATTCCTTTACACTAGCAACAAAAGATCAGAAAGAGAAATTAAGGAAACAATCCCATTTACTATTGCAACAGAAAGAATAAAATGCCTAGGAATAAACCTACCTAAGGACGCAAAATACCTGTATGCAGAAAACTATGAGACACCAATGAAAAAATCAATGACAACACAAACAGATGGAGAGATATACCATGTTCTTAAATTGGAAAAATCAACATTGTGCAAATGACTATACTGTCCACAGCAATCTACAGATCCAATGCAATCCCTATCAAATTACCAATGGCATTTTTCACAGAATTAGAACAAATATTTTTACAACTTGTATGGAAACACAAAAGACCCCAAACAGCCAAAGAAATCTTGAGAAAGAAAAACAGAGCTGAAGGAATCAACCTTCCTGACTTCAGACTACACTACAAAGCTACACTCATCAAAACAGTATGACACTGGCACAAAAACAGAGATATAGATCAGTGGAACAAGACAGAAAGCTCAGAGATAAACACACGCACCTACGGGCACCTTACATATGACAAAGGAAGCAAGAATATACAACGGAGAAAAGACAGTCTTTTCAGTAAGTGGTGCTGGGAAAGCTGGACAGCTATGTAAAAGAAGGAAATTAGAACACTCCCTAAGACCATACACAAAAATAAACTCAAAATGGATGTAAAGCCAGTGTTAGGGAAACTAAAACAGGGGAAGTCTTGTTCAGGCTTCAGAAACAGGAGAGCAGACCTCTGATCTGCTTCTGACCTGCCTGGACCCTGCCCAGATTCCGTGCCTGCTTGCAATAAGAAAGGGAGGGCTTCCTTGGTGACTCAGCAGTAAATAGTCCACCCAGGTCCGATCCCTGATCCAGGAAGATCCCATATGCTACAGAACAAGTAAGCCTGTGTGCCGCAACTATTCAGCCTGTGCTCAAGAGCCCAGGAGTTGCAACTGAGCCTCCCCTGCCACAGCTACTGATTACCCACATGCCCTACAGCCTGTGCCCTGCAACGAGAGAAGCCACTGCAAGGAGAAGCCTGAGCACTGCCACTGGAGAGTAGGCCCAACTAGCTGCAAACAGAGCAAGTCCACGTGTAGCAACGAAGACCCAGCACAGTCATAAATAAATAAGTAAACCTCAGAAAAAAAAAAAACCACCGAAAAGTAGAACTACCATATGATCCAGCAATCCCTCTCCTGGGCACAGAGCAGGAGAAAACCATTAATTCCCAAAGATACATGCACTCCAATATTCATTGCAGCACTATTTACAATAGCCAGGACATGGAAGCAACCTAAGTGTCCACTGACAGATGAATGGATAAAGAGGATATGGTGCATACATACAATGGAATATTACTCAGCCATAAAAAGGAATGAAATTGGATCATTTGCAGTGATGTGGGTGGACCTAGAGACTGTCATACAAAGTGAAGGAAGTCGGAAAGAGAAAAACAAATATCACATATTAATGCAGATAGGTGGAATCTAGAAAAAATGGTACAGATTTTTGGTACAGAAATACAGATACAGACATCAAGAACAAATACACCAAGCAGGGAGAGGTGGTGGGATAGACTGGGAGACTGAGACTGACGTATATATACTACTATTATGAAGTAAATGCCTGATCAAGGCCTACTGTATAGGACAGAGGAAAAAAAGAAGGTACAATCTGTTAATAGGACATATATTAAGTTAACCTTAGAAATGCATTCCAGTAAATATTAGCTGCAGAAAAATAGTGTTTGATTCCATTTATACAAGGCACCTAGAATAGTCAAATTCACAGAGTCAGAAAGTACATAGGCTGGTGCCCCTCAGGGGCCAGGGGCTGGGGAGGGTGGATAAGGATTCGTGTTTAATGGGGACCGAGTTTCAGTTTAGGAAGCTGAAAAATTCAGGAGACGAATGGTGGTGAGAGTTGCATAACAATGGGAATGTACTTAGTGCCACTGAACTGTACAGTTAAATATGGTTAACAGAGTATGTTTTATATTATGTGACTTTTACCACAATTAAAAACATTTGAAAAATAAAGGAAGAGATACTCAATCCCTCTGTCATATGAAGACACAAAAGCCAGCTGTATGAGAGCCAAGAAGCAACCCCCCCACCCCACCCACAACACACCCGAACTGGAACATTCTAGCACCCTGACCTCAAATGTTCAGCCTCAAAAATTGTAAAAGAATAAAGTTCTGTTGTGTAAACCACTCAGTCCAAGGTATTTTCTTATGACAGCCTGAGCAGATGAATACACATGGTTTCCATTACTCTCAATACACTTAATCAATCAGCTTCATTTAAGATCCAGTCCTCCATGCTGGGCTACCCCTTCCACGATGGCAACACCTTCCTCACTGTGCTTGGCCTCTGACTTCCCATTCTGGGCCATCCTGTATCTCTTCCTCCCCTCACCATGAACCTCTACTTTCCTGTGCTTCATCTAATGGTTGTGGGGCTGAATTATTTAGAAAGAGCAGGAAATGGATTTTGTTTAGCTCCCTAAAAATATCACTTGATTATTTGTAGAGATGTGTTTTTATCAAGCAAAAGTCTGAAAAGTTCATTAAATTTGAAGCTAGAAGAAAACATAATCTAACTCAACAATCTTATTTCATTTAGTAACTAATATCTGGGAATAATTTTTCTTATTCTGACTAATGAGAAATTGAGTCTTAAAAAAAAAAAGCTTTTGCATTAATGGATCTGTAATTATAAAACTGCTTCTGGAGTCAGAACCACTGCTTTAAAGAATCTCCTTTTTATTTATAGAAGCTCCATTGTTACTTGGAATGATGGAAGAACTGATGCTATATAACATTTTAAAAGTAATCCAAGGCTATTAAGGTCATTTCTTCATCTCAATCAAAGTATTTATCCTGTACCTCCTTTGCATTTGCAGTGGACAGACTCAGGAGAAGCAGGTGAACAATTGAGGCTTCTCAGGAAACTCTAAGAAACACAGTGACCGCACACAAGTGTTTTCCCAGGGAACTGGGGAGGGCTTGGTCTACAGGACAGACTACAGACAAGGATGTGCCTTTAAAGATGGAGTAGATTTAGGGATGAGGGCAGAGAGAGAAGTAAACCAAGAGGAAAGAGAGAAAAGGAAAAAAGGAACTAATGCCTTCATGGGCCTGTTTTGACTGGGGAAGGGAGGAACTTACAAAAGTATAGTGGAAGAACAGGACCTGCCTTGAGAAGCTGAATAGATTTGACTCTTGGGTCACATGAAATCTTTCAGATAATGCATTTCATATAGACCTGAGGTCAACTGCAAATAATAGAAAACCCAACAATAATGGCCTAAAGGAATAGGGGTGGATTTTTCTTATTAGAAATGTGAAGCTTAGTGGTTGCTGGCAGTGGTTCAACTGCTAAAAACTGAAGGACCAGTGTCTGTGTGATTCTCGTGGGCTTTCCCTCATGGATTCAAGATGGCTACTGTTGCTCCAGGCATCACATCTGCATTTAAGACCAGAAGAAAGATGTTACAAGACAAATTTGTCATGCTTTATCAGGACAAAAGCTTATCCAGAGCCTTGCTCTATTGCCACCCCCAGCAGATATTCATCTGCCGAACATTAGCTTGAATTTTTGCATCATTCAGTTCAGTTCAGTCGCTCAGTCGTGTCTGACTCTTTGCGACCCCATGGACTGCAGCACGGTAGGCTTCTTTGTCCATCACCAACTCCCTGAGTTTACTCAAATTCATGTCCATTGAGTTGGTGATGCCATCCAACCATTTCATCCTCTGTCGTCCCCTTCTCCTCCTGCCCTCAATCTTTCCAAGCATCAGGGTCTTTTCAAATGAGATAATTCTTCGCATCAGGTGGCCAAAGTATTGGAGTCTCAGCTTCAGCATCAGTCCTTCCAATGAATATTCAGGACTGATTTCCTTTAGGATGGACTGGTTGGATCTCCTTGCTGTCCAAGAGACTCTCAAGAGTCTCCTCCAACACCACAGTTCAAAAGCATCAATTCTTCAGCTCTCAGCTTTCTTCACAGTCCAACTCTCACATCCATACATGACTAGTGGAAAAACCATAGCTTTGACTAGATGGACCTTTGTTGGCCAAGTAATGTCTCTGCTTTTTGCTGTATAGGTTGGTCATAACTTTTCTTCCAAGGAGCAAGCGTCTTTTAATTTCATGGCTGCAGTCACCATCTGCAGTGATTTTGGAGCCCCGCAAAATAGTCTGTCACTGTTTTCCCATCTATTTGCCATGAAGTGACGAGACCAGAAGCCATGATCTTAGTTTTCTGAATGTTGAGCTTTAAGCCAGCTTTTTTACTCTCCTCTTTCACTTTCATCAAGAAGCACTTTAGTTCCTCTTCACTTTCTGCCATAAGGGTGGTGTCATCTGCATATCTGAGGTTATTGATATTTCTCCCAGCAGTCTTGATTCCAGCTTATGCTTCATCCAGTCCAGCATTTCTCATGATGTACTCTGCATATAAGTTAAATAAGCAGGGTGACAATACACAGCCTTGACGTACTCCTTTCCAGATTTGGAACCAGTCTGTTGTTCCATGTCCAGTTCTAACCGTTGCTTCTTGACCTGAATACAGATTTCTCAGGAGGCAGGTCAGGTGGTCTGGTATTCCCATCTCTTGAAGAATTTTCCACAGTTTGTTGTGATCCACACAGTTTGCATCATTATTTCTCTCTATAAAGAAGCTGAGAAAGGGACTGGATAACTTTACCAGATTTTACGGTGAAGACAGGAAGGAAAAATGTGCTAGCAATGGGTGTTGGGTCTATCAATCTATTTGTCTTTCACAAGAAGCCTAATCAGTTATCTTTCCATTTATTATTTAAATAAAAGTTTCACTTGAATGTATTAATAGAAGAAGTTTTTAACCCATTAGTCATGTTACTAAGGCAGACAGCAGTGTCTCTATCCTTCACCTCTTAAAGTTGAGAAATATTATTATATGACTTAGATTTAGACATTCTGTTGCCTGTGACCTGGAGACTGGATCAAGTGATTCATTTGGTCTATGATATTTGATTAACTATATCATAGTTTGAAACACCAAAAAAAAAAAAAGAAATACAAGAACACCCTTCTCCCCTCCATCTACTTCACTGGAAAACTTCCAACAGCACTTTGCTTTTAGAGGTTCTAAGGTCAATGCCATTCCTTTTACTCAAAACTAGTTTTAGGTATGTCAAGAAAACTGGATAAATGAGGTGTAAGTAAAAATCAGGAAATCAAGATATGTTAAGTTTACTGAAACACATTTGGATAAAGCCAAAAATTGGTCTGAGATCCTATTAAGGAGATGTGAAGCCCCTACTTAAATATGGTGTGGGCACTTTATAGCAGAGTCACAAAACTTCCCTAGACATAGTATTATACAAGAGTATGTGTTATGCTTACTTTTTAAGTAAACACATTTGTAAATCACTTGGCAAACGTGTCGAGAGTCCAGGGTTTATTTCTGCTTCAACACTGCACTGCGGTCTTGGCTATACCAAGTTCCGTAATGGCAGCAACTAACCTTTTTCCCAGACAATCCTCATACCCTGGGGCAGAGAAAACAATGCCCCATTGTGAACTTGCACAAGATTTTCAAATGTGGTGCAATTTTGGTGTACCAGTGGCCTGAAGTTCACAAACCCAGTGAAGATTTCAACTAGCCTATACTTGTCAGCCAGAAAGCACGAGAAAGACTGGGGTAAAGTCCCTTTTCTTAACTACGTTTCAAGACGATCTAAAAGACACTTCTAGGCAGTTCCCTAGTGGTCCAGTGGTTAAGTCTTCACCTTCCAATGCAGGGGGTGCAGGTTCGATCCCTGGTCAGGGAGCTAAGATCTTATGTGCCTCATGGCCAAAAAACCAGAACATGAACAACAGAAGCAATATTGTTACAAGTTGAATGAAGACTTAAAAAACAGTCCACATTAAAAAAAAAATCTTTAAAAAAGATAAAGAGAAAAGACACTTTCTTTCCTGCCAGTCTCTCAAATGACCAGAACAAGATTTGCAATTGATTTCACAATAACCAAACAAATCACCTCTTTCATACACATTTCTTTTTATTCCATTGCTGGACTAGTTTAGGCTTCCCTGGTAGCTCAGCTACCAGGTAAAGAATCCACCTGCAATGCAGGAGACCCCATTTCAATTCCTGGGTTGGGAAGATCCCCCAGAGAAAGGATAGGCTACCCACTCCAGTATTCTTGGGCTCCCCTGGTGGCTCAGATGGTAAAGAATCTGCCTGCAGTGCAGGAGACCTGGGTTCAATCCGTGGGTTGGGAAGATCCCTTGGGAGCCTAGCAGGCTACATTCCATGGGGTCGCAAGAGTCGGACACAACTTAGCAACTAAACCAACCAACCAACCTGGAGGAAGGCATGGCAACCTACTCCAGTATTCTTGCCTGGAGAAAGGGCTTCCCTGGTGGCTCAGACGGTAAAGAATCCTCCTGTAATGCAGGAGACTTGGGTTCGATCCCTGGGTTGAGAAGATCCCCTGGAGGGGGGCATAGCAGCCCCCACCAGTATTCTTGCCTGGAGAATCCCCATGGACAGAGCAGCCTGGTGGGCTACAGTCCATGGGGTTGCAGAGTCGGACATGACTGAGCACCTAATCACAGCATAGCACAGACTAGTTTAAGGAAATTTACTCACTTCTAGTGCTTCTGGGGAGCTCTGCTAGCTGAAAGCCCTGGTTGTTTTCACCAGGTTCCATGCAAGGTGCACCATACGTATCTCAAATTCATTTCATCCATGCAACAGATTTTTATTCAGCACCTACTAATGAGCTGGTGTTCTAAGTAAGTGTTGGAGGTACATGATATTGGGAACCCTCACAACTTTACAAAGTAGTTGTTATTATCTACATTGTAAAAATTAAGAAATGAAGGCCCAGAGAGAGTAACTAACTCCTCAAGGTCACACAGCCAGTCCATGGCAAAGTTGCCTTGGAAGACAGGTCCATTTCACTCCCTATTGTGCTTTCCACCCAGTATCTTGCTGCCCTCCTGCCAGCAACTGGCCTTATTGTAATCACGGGAAATATATGGACTCTTTTTCGAGACTACAATTCCTGAACCTTTACAGTTACCCTGCCAGAAAAGTTGAGGTTCATGTATGAAAATGGGAAGGGGGACTCTACCTTTGAATTTGGTCTGCGAGTTTTCATTGAGTCCTTTCCTTCCCAGACGGCTCACCTTCAAGATCTGGTTTCAGAAGCCTTGAAGCTATAAGGAGTGCTAATCCATGTTTCCACGAATTGACCTGGCAGGTTAGCCTTAGGTTGGGCATCCCATAGCTCTGGGTCAGAATATCCTCCGAGGGGTGAGAAGAGAGCCTAAGTCTGCAGCCAAGCCTCTGATCTGCTTGCTCACCGTCTGCCTGACTTTAAGATGTTTAAATTCTCTGTACTCCAAGGTCAGGCTCATAAGAAACAAATGAGATACCACAGATGAGAGTGGTTGGAAAATTGGAAAATAATATAGAAAGAATAGCCATTATCCAAACTCACAAAGCAGAAGGGACTGAAAATTGAAGGCAGCATGGAAGAACACATCAGCTTAAGTCTGCAACACTCCTAATAAAGCATCATTTAATTATAAGCCTCCAAGGAGGGATAATAAAATTAAACATTGTCTGTCACAGCTCCCTTGTTACTGGTATCTGGGGCATGAAATTCTGAAGAGCATTCATTCTTCTTGAGAGTAAATGCAACTGTGGTCAAGAGGGGATCCCTCCTGCCTCACCGATCTAAAAACCAAGAAAGATAACCAGTGGGTATCAATCAGAGCTTCTGAATGGAAAGTTCAGAGTACAGCAGAGGAAAGCAGGCAGCTGATTTCCATCTGGTTGATGGAGCCAAATCATCTCCAAATGCCCATGGGCAAGAATCCCAGAGGCAGGTTTTCAAGTGTCCCGAGGTCTCAAAAGACAGACATGAAGGAAAGAAAATCAAAATAATTTCTGTTGGCCTAAAGCCCCCCAGGAAAGGGATAGTAGGAATTCTGATACACTTCTCAAACCCAGAGGTGGGCGCACAACCCAGGGACTCACCTTCCCACCTAAGAACCTGCACGAATCCTGAGTCTTCTGCGTTCCTTTCCTTCATCAGCCACTCCAGTTTTCCAGCTAGCTCGCCTGTCCCCGCCTGTTACATTGCCCTTTCCCACTTTCTTTTAACCCTACTTGGAGAGATCAGCCCTTACTCAGAAACACACACAGTGTCTTACAGAGACTGCTGCAGAAAGATGGAGCTGTGCAATGCAAAACAAAGAAAATGCAGCCCAGAGGGGAGAGGAAGGAGAGGAACTGGGCTTCAGTTACTGCATGCTACACATCTTGGGTAAGAGCTCCAGCTCCCCTGAGCCTTAGTCTCCACATCTGGAAGAGTGGGAATTACCCCTGCTTGTTTGGGCCACAGAAATCAAATGAAATATTTGTGGCAATGCTTGAAAGCACTGTGAATATTAATGGGCCCGTCCCTCCCTCAATGATCTTATGACAAATGCAGTCGTTCAGCAAATGATTATCGAGGATCTATGATGGACCACACTAGCTGCGCCCACCTCTGGGTTTGAGAAGTGGATCAGAATTCCTACTATCCCTTTCCTGGGGGGCTTTAGGCCAACATAAATTATTTTGATTTTCTTTCCTTCATGTCTGTCTCCTTCATGTCTTTCTGTCATGACAGAAAATTGGGCATGTTCCCTGACCTTGGGGAGGTGCCCTGGGCATGGGGCACAGCAGCATAGACAAGCAATTAAAATACACTTGGCTACATCTCATCAACTCACTCCAGTATTCTTGCCTGGGAAATCCCATGGACAGAGGAGCCTGGCGAGCTACAGTCCAGGGGGTTGCAAAGAGTCGGGCATGACTGAGCATGCACATCTCATAAATGGACATCAGGGGATGCCCAGCTCAGGTCAAAGGGCTTTGCAAGAAGAGGGATAACACAGAAGCTAAATCTTGAGCGATGACAAGGGAATTTGCTGGGGAAAGAAGGGGGTCAAGGTCATTCCAGCTGGATGAGTAGCATGTACAATGGCAAGAAAAATGAGAGTGAGCAAAGGTTAGAGCTTGTGATCCTGAATAGCTGGCGCCTAATATGAGAAGCCGGAGAGGCGACACGGGAGTCAGGAAGGAGGGGTCCCTTGGAGGACAGGCTGCCTGCTCAGATGATCGTATTTACAGAGTGCTCACCTGGTGCCAGGGCTTCCCAGGTGGTGCTAGTGGTAAAGAACCCGCCTACCAATGCAGGAGACATTAGAGACGTGGGTTCGATCCCTAGGTCAGGAAGATCCGTTGGAGAAGGGCATGACAACCCACTCCAGTATTCTCACCTGGGGAATCCCATGGACAGAGAAGCCTGGTGGGTTATAGTCCATTGGGTCGCACAGAGTCAGACACAACTGGAGAGACTTTGCACACACACACCAGGTAACAGGTATTTTCTAATACATCTCACATATCACCACTTCTAATTCTCCCAACCACTCCCAAGAAGTCAGTCCTATTATATTATTACCCATTACTTCTACTAATAGAAGGGGAAACTGAAGCTCAGAGAAATTAAGTTGCTTGCTCAAGGTCATACAACTGGCAAGTTTGCCAAGGAGTTGGGTTTTTTAAATGATTTATTGACAGTCTGCATAACTGATAAAGTGCATGTCACTTGCTCATGTGGAAATTTATGTTGTTTGCTTAAATACTTAATGGTTAACGATCACTTGGGCTTATCAATAAAGTAATCCAGTCATTGAAGTCTTCTCAGATGGGGTAGATTATAAATGGGAAATTTATGTTTAATGATCAATTAACTTGACTAATTTTGCTTTTCCCTCTTTTCCTAACAATCCATTGTGAGAGATAAACAGAATTGGTGGACTTGAAAAACACAGAAACTTGTAAGACATAGTATATACAAAACCCCTTTAGCTGGAGCCTCCTTTTTTTTTAAGTTATTTCATTTCTAGGAATTTATCCTAAGCAGATCATCAGGCATACTAAGTTATATTGGATTGGCCAAAAAGTTCATTTGGGTTTTTCAGTAAGATTGTATGAGAAAACCCAAAAGAACTTTTTGACCAACCCAAAACAACAACAAAAAAGTCTAGTTTATCACCATAGGGTTGGTGGGATACCCTATCCTTTTTCTAAGTTCTAGTTTTCCTCTTCCAGCCCTTGGGATTGTGGAGCATCCTTGGGCTTAGGCAGTAGGAGAATCTAGGCCAGGTAGTTTAGTCCCTAAAAGTTTTACTCTTCAGGCTTGCATGCATATAGTCGAGGTCAACGTCTCTGTGGATGACATCACACCCTCTGGACCCAATTCAGCCACAGGAGTGTAGGGTGGTCCCAGGTCCCCACAGCCCCCCATTCACAGTTCTGCCACCTGCAGGATGCCACCACGAGCTTGCTGCCACCACTGTCGCCTGAGGATTCCTCTCTCCTGAGAAACCCACCACTCATTCCCAATCTTGGAATATTCCACCTTCTGCTTCCGGTCTGGCCCTTTTCCCTCGTGACTCTAGGAGTTCAAAGCCTCCAACGCTTTCCTATCTAGGACTCCTGGTTGACTCACCTCCCTGAACACATACTTTTGAAAACACAACGGCCTATTGACTTGCCCCTGGGACCAAACAAAGCACAGACAGCCATGACTCAAAGGCCCATGTAGGTCCTTGGGAAGAGGAGGAAAGAAAGACCTTGGTTGCTTTATAATGAACCCACAGCCTGGAAACAAACCCAGCTGATTCTGAATGCATTCTGCCACATTAGATTTTTAACGTTTCCAATTACATCTATAGTAGTAGAAATCTGGAAGAATTTAAATGTTCCAAGGGATTGTATATTGGAATAACACACAGCAATTAAAGGGCTCTGTTCTTGATATACTCATTTTTTAAAAGCAGCTTTCAAAGCAAGGTATACAATTTAAGTCCCATCTTTATAATTTATATATATACACAATTGTATCAATCAGTGCTCGTTTGATGAGTAGTGGGATCATGGTTGAGGTTTATTTTGCTTTTTAGCTTCTGTGCATCTCCCCAGTGTCTCCCATATATTTGTATTGTTCTTGTATCGAGACTTGCTGCAGAGTACAGTGGTTGGAGGTGGATGCGTGTGTGACACTGGCCCTTTTCCTGGAGGAGATACCGCAGCAGAGTGAGGTAGCAAGCTATCTTGTCTTGGCAGATTGTCGTAAGAGTACTATTATCGGCAGATTATCATTATTATAAGAGTTAACTTGAGTAACTGTGTAAAACAACATTTAAGTACAGAAAAGGTAAAACAAAAGCTTAAAAAATATATCAGGATAATATACTGCAGTTTTTTTAAGAAGTTCTTCTTGTTTCCCCTTTAGACATCTAATAAGTAACATAAACAGATACTTTATTTTGGCCAACATCAGCTCTTGGGCAATGCTCCACTCTCAGAAACATGCCTGATATTTGTGTTGGATGGTGGATGTTTTATTAACTCACAGTGTGATTGGGAACAAGTTAATAACCTCTCGATTTGAGTTTCTTCATCTTCCATTTTTGCTCTGTTGTTTAACAAATGCATCTACTCTGTGCACGCACTGTTTTGCAAATATTAACTAAGTTAACCCTCGTCCCTACCCGACAAGGAGAAACTATTACCCCTACTTTACACATGAGGAAACCGAGAAACGAAGAGGGGTTAAAAACTCACAAAGTTCACCCAGATTGTAAAGCAACAAGATCAGGGTTCAAATGCGGGCTGACCGGCTCCGGACGGTCAGCCCTGTGTCTTATGCTGGACTCAGTGACATCAATACATCTATCACTTACGGTGTGTAAAACACCCACAGAGCCCTGGGCATCTTCCCTCTCCATGCTTCTCACATCTCTTTCTGTCCCCTGAAGTTTCATTTGGAAATCCAATTTTAAAAATATCACTTATCTGGTGGGCCAGTGGCTAAGACTCCATGCTCCCAATGCAGGAGGCCTGGGTTCCATCCCTGGCTAGGGAACTAGATCCCACTTGCAGCAACTATTAATAAATGCCCACAACTAAACAACAAAAAATCCTGCATGCTGCAGCTAAGACCTGGTGAAGCCAAATAAATAAATAATAACTACATATATAGATATAGATATCTCATATACACTCCAGGATTTATTTTATGAAACAAACTACCAGGTATTAATTTCTTACCTTCTCTGCTTTCAATTCATCCCTTCAGGACCGAATATTGAATTTAATACTTTTGAAAGCAAATTCACATCTTTAAGAAGCTCAATAAAATGCAGCCTTTGGGTTCACACAGTCTCTACCATACAAATACTACCCAGTGCCTGCCTAATTCAGTTAGCTGCTGGCTTTCTGGCTCAGTCAAATACAAAAAGACCAGTTTACTCCTCTTTAATATGCCCATAGAGAGACAGAATCACTTTCAGGTTTTTTCCCCCATAGAATGTTCTATATGTAAATACAAAATGGAATTTTCATATTTTCCAAATTTACTAACTTTAGAAAGCTCCCACAGGCCACAGTGAAGACCAAGAATCCCACATGCCTCCACTAAAACCCAGCGCAGCCAGATAAATAAAAATAAACAAATGTTTAAAAGAAAACAACTTTGGGATTAAAAAAACCTCAATTTGAGAATGAGCTTCCTAGATTTGAGTTAAACAGCCTTTTCTCTCTGTACTAACTAGTAGAGCTTGACTTGTCCACAAACACAATAGCCAACTAATCAGGTTATCGAGGGACTGAGACCTCCAGAGCTCAGGTTTTCGGAGGACTGAGACCTCCAGAGTTCAGGTTCAGGCTTGAGCTCCTGTGTAGACCCAAGCATGAGCTGGGTCTGGGCAAGAGTGTAGATGGAGACCTCCACGCCATCTCTAAATATTTAAAAGGTACAAACCGAGCCAACAATGCTGTTAAATAAAACAAATCCCACTCTCTTACCTTGACAAATCCTCCTTCCTGAGACCAGCATGGAACGTGGGGTTCTTCTCTGCTCCGGGGTTCCGAGCCAGAACCTGGCGGGGTTACGGACAGCAGCCTCTGGACTGACCAGCCCCTTGGCCGACTCCAGCATGCACACCGAAGCCTATCTGTTGACACCTGGCTGTGGTGAAGGGCACAACAGCGTTTACTGCAGGGCGCCAAGCAAGAAAACCAGGACAGCTAGTGCTCAAAAGCCTCAACTCCTCCATGGGTTTCAGCAAAGCACGTTTACAGGCCAGGTGAGGGAGGGGCGTCCCAGGGTACGTGAATAGCTCGTGCACAACCCTCTGATTGGTTGATGGCGAGGTAACAGGTGTCACACCTGTTAACGTGATCCATCAGTAAAACCCCCAGTAGGTGTGGGGGCTACGTGCCATGATCATCAAGTTGTTAACATCTTCATCTGTAAAACAACTCCGGCAGTGGGCATCAGACACTGTGATCTGGGTACTTGAGGAGGAGTTAAATCAGAGGATACGGGGGAGGGGCCTGTTCCCAGGAAGGCTCCACGGGGTCCTGCTGGACTACAATCTGAGGCGGCCCCCTCAGCAGCCACCTCCACCCATCTCTCGGGTCCAGGAGTGCACACACTGGCAGCATCCTTTATCCTCAGCCAGGCAGGCCGAGGATGCTGATACAGGAATTCAGGGTTCCAGGGACCATGCTCTCCGAGCGAGAGAAGCACAGGCTCTGCAAGGGGGGGGTCCCCTTGACCCACTGACTCTCCCTGTGGGGAAAGCTGTGATAGGGAATGACAGTGGAGGGGCCACAGCAGGCCCCTCTAAAGGATAACTCTCGAAAGCATGGTGCCCAGGGCAGAGGCCCCCCTTGCTGGGTCTTAAGGCTGTTGTTTTCTCTGGTATATCCTTGGTCGTCTGCTATGTTTTGTGGGATGGGAAGGGTCAGGGATGACATGGTAGGAAATTAATCTTCCACAACTCTACGTTTGACCCTCCTAGAAGGAAAACCCTGTGCCTCCCCCTTTTGTCAAAATCAAACTAAACCTGTGCTTGTATGTATTTCGTACTTTGTAAAGTAGAATTCTGAAAGACAGAGGGCAGTCTCATAGGGGAAACACCTGAGGAAATCTTGGAGACCTCACATGGAAGAGCTTGGTCATTCAGTGAGCTTATTGGTTGTTTCTGCTCCACCCCAGACTGAAAGCTGGGGGGAGGGGTACTTTTAGGATTTAAAAGGGGGAGGGGGAGGACTTTAATGGGAGGTCCATTTAGATAAGCAAATTTGGGCATGACAAGAGAGGGCAGTGTGCTAGGATCTGTTAGAAAGCACTGAGTGATGGAGGCCAGTTGCGTTCTAGGACGACGGCGCCTTCAGTTGACACGATGATGACGGTAAGGACACTAAAATATACTGACTAGCAAGTGGGGGCCAAGCATTGTGCTAAATACATGATATATACCTAAGAAAATATCTTAATGATATTATATAGTTATACATTTCATTTATATAAATACATAATTTATAATTATAAATGTTTTAAATATAAATTATAATCTATATATAAATATATGTCTATATTATATATCCTGCTGTTGTGCTGTGCTCAGTTATGTCCAACTCTTTTCAACCCCATGGACTGTAGCCCAGCAGGCTCCTCTGTCCATGGGATTTCCCAGGCAAGAATACTAGAATGGGCTGCCATTTCCTGCTCCAGGGGATCTTTCCAACCCAGGAATCAAACCCACGTCTCTTTTGTCTCCTACATTGACAGACAGATTCTTTACTACTGTGCCACCTGGGAAGCACACACACACATATATATATGTAATTAATGTATATAAATTACATATATATATGTAATTTAATACTCATAGCAACCTTTGAAGAAGTGAAGCTTAAAATGGTTGAGTAACTTGGCTTAGAATAATGTTGCTAGTTAAGTGACAATACAGATTACAATCCAGGTCTGTCTAATTACAGAACCTAAACTTTTAACCAGCCTGTTAAAACCAACTAGCACTTCATAAAAATAGGCAAACTGGTGGCAATCTAGTCAAAGACAGACCCAGTCACAATGCTCTAATGATCTCTTTATCTAATATCTAATGAAAACCTTAGGTATACTAAACTGAATGAAGAAAGATGGCCCTAGGGAGAAGTCACCTAGAAAGTGACTGCCATGTTTACACGGACCAAAGATTTGAGGATTTTCTCATCCTGAGGGGTCAGGGCGAAGCATAATTTAAGAAGCAGGGCTTGGTGCTGCACTGATAGAAGTGTTATGGACCAGAACTGGAGACCAGAAGCTGAGTCTCTAAAACTCAGCAGGTTTGGGAAGCAGAGAGAATGTGCTCATTCTTAGGAGCTGCACCAGTGAAGATCTTAGAGGAGCTTGGTGTAGTGTCCAGCTAAGAAAGGACCAGATAAATATCACCGACAAGACAGGAAGAAGTCTTGAGAGGGCAACCCTTAACTCATTTATATATTTACAACATAAATGACCAAGAGAAATTAATCCCTGTGAGTGTTCTTGTGATTCTTTATTACCCTACCTCTGCTTCCCATAATCATTTCCCTGAAATTGCATGCAGAAGAATGACTTGAAAAATAAAGAGATTTATTTCTTTGTTCTGGAAAAAAAAAAAAAAAATAGGAGTCAGAACAGAGTGGAAAAGAGAAAAGCCAACTGGGAAAAATAGGGCAGGAAATGGAAAAGGCAGAGAAGAACCCAAGTAAAAGAACAGCTGGTGATGATGAAAGAGGCAAAGGCGTAACTTTATAAGTCTCTGCAGACAAAATAAGGAAAAACTGGTCCACGTATGGGCATAGACCTTGGAAATTAACTATGCATACCTGAAACCTCCTGCATCCCAGTACTGATGCTGCATTCCTAGCGGTCCCTAGGCTTAGTGGGTGAAGGCTCACCTGGGCGATGGGCATTCAGACTGGGAAGGGTCTTGTTCCCTCCACCATAGATATGGGATTTGTACCTTTACATGGAGAAGGAAATGGCAACCCACTCCAGTATTCTTGCCTGAGAAATCCCATGGACAGAGCCTGGCGGGCTACAGTCCACGGGGTCACAAGAGTTGGACATGACTTAGCAACTAAACGATAAGAGCAGTACCTTTAAAACACAGCATCGTAAGGCTTTGCAGGCAGCCATTCATCATGTTAAAGAAATACTGCCGCATAAGAAAAAAACAGTATTTTCTCAAAATTCTACCTTCGTCATATATAAATTTGACTTAAAGGAAAACACTATAAACAAATGTTGAATTCTAGTTTTAAACACTTCAGCAGGCATCTCCTTCTAGACCTCCTTAGAGGTAAACTATACTGATGCCTGCAACTTACTTTGCTGCTGCTGCTGCTAAGTCGCTTCAGTCGTGTCCGACTCTGTGCGACCCCATAGACGGCAGCCCACCAGACCCCGCTGTCCCTGGGATTCTCCAGGCAAGAACACTGGAGTGGGTTGCCATTTCCTCCTCCAATGCATGAAAGTGAAAAGTGAAAGTGAAGTCGCTCAGTCGTGTCCCACTTTTAGCGACCCCATGGACTGCAGCCTACCAGCCTCCTCCATCCATGGGATTTTCCAGGCAAGATACTGGAGTGGGGTGCCATTGCCTTAAAATGCAACAAAACAATAAGCTGGAACTGGTGGCTGAACAGAGGGGTACGTAGCTGGATGTAGATGTGATGAAGTCACTATAGGAAAATGATGTTTATAGAGTCTAAGGGGTTAGTATGTGGGTGTTTAAATGTACTTTTCAGCTTTTCTGTATGCTTGAAATTTTTCACAGTAAAATTTTGGTAAGATGTTCTTACTAGAGAGAAGTTCCTCTTTAAAAGACAGTACATAGACCCAGGACACAGACACAAGATTCTCAATCTTTTTGATTATGCTATCTTTTAGAAAGCCTCACTGACTAATGTGAGGGCTTGTCTTTGATATTCTTCGCCTGTTTCTTTTGTCTCACCTGCCTTTTTCTCTCTGGCAGTCTAGGACAGCAGAAATATTGGCACTTGGTAAAGACATGTTTCATAACTATACCCCTAAAACTTAGGAAAAACTACACTACGCCATTGTTCTTGTAGCATATGCTAATTAGAGAAATCACATGTCAACTAGGAATATTCTATTTGACTACATGTGAAATGCATCTCTTCACCACAGTATGTGTGTTGCAGAAAAGACTCTTGGTATTATGTGATAAAGTTTGTACACCCTATCTTAAAGCATATTAAAGGCATTCTTCTAGATTCTGTGAGTATGGTTCCAGGTATTTATACTTTAAATCACTCCTTCTAACTGTAGCTGACTCTCTGCAGTGACTCGGGGTTAGGAATTAGGAGGCAAGGGATAACTTTTTACCTATCTTTCTCATGCTCAAAATAAAAAAAAAGTTGCAAAATAGTGTTAAGCTATGACTATCTGAGATTCACCAAAACTAACCCCTGCCAGTCTACTTTCATGGTTGATTCTTTAATTTTTCAGATTATTTGCAGTTGTAAAGTTATCCTGGTAGTCTTTTTAAGCTATGTTATACTTATCTAGAACATTGTAAGACACATCCATAGTGAAAAACTTGTCAATAATGAATTAGAATTTATCTAAAGAACTTATTTAAAAATACTATTATCATATACATTCGATGGCTTAAATAGAGTGTAAAGAGAAAATTTAATTTTAGAGAAATACTAAAGTTCAAGATTTTTAAGTTAGCAGCTCTAAATACTGCGTCTTATTTGGTGGCAAAACAAGGGGATTTCAATGTCATCAAGCTTTTATACAAGACAGTACTAGGGGCACTCGCATCCTAACAAAATAAAACAAACCCCTTATTTTCCAAGAATATGAACTACAAATACTTGAATCATAAAACTATGTTTAAAATTTGCTATTTTATCAAGTGAATAAAATTAGTTTCTGATTCCCAAAAAAGTAACAAAAATCTGATCTCCAATTTTTCTTAGAGACTTTGGGGATACCTGTTATTACTTATAATAGACTTGTATACCAGTTTACTCAATCAATGATTAATTACTCTGCTCCAGTTTTGACTATTGGAGAGCTTTAAAATGCCAGGAGGTTAAAACCTTGTGCAAAATATCAAGGCTATTTTTTTTTTTTTTTACTACAAAAGAAAACACTTTAGCATCTAGGCAGTGTAGGTTTGTGAAAAGTCCTTTGTCACTAAGAGCCAAGCTTCTTTTTCAAAAGATAAGCATAATAGGTTCAGTATTTAAAATGTGAGCTATCTCACAAAACAGTATGGTAACACAATTGATCTCCAGTGAATTCTTGCTATTTTTAAATAAATTATGTAGTATGTAAAATTGTTTCCCCTTTTCTTTTGAAAAGCCTTAAAACCTTGAATGTATTCAGAGAAAAGAAACAAAAATTATATTTAAATCACTTTTTTAAAACACCATGTTTTCTTTGTATTTAGAAAACACAGGAAAAAAGTTGTTTGTTATCCCACGGTTAATTAGAAT
The DNA here is from genome assembly GCF_003369695.1 of Bos indicus x Bos taurus. Lineage (NCBI taxonomy): Eukaryota > Metazoa > Chordata > Mammalia > Artiodactyla > Bovidae > Bos > Bos indicus x Bos taurus. Next base: position 37,571,693 of record NC_040098.1, on the reverse strand, counting down.
AACAGTGAGTGGAAAAAAAGCACAACATAAAAAAACATATACCCATTGAAACCAGACAAGGAACATCATCGACTAAAGAAACAATTAGAAACAGAACTTACCTCTTTCTGACAAATGTATTTGCAGGGGTGCAGGGAAGGGTAAAGCTGGGGTAATGGATTAAGAAATATACCAGAGTTCAGAGTCTTCAGCCAGAAACTCACAATATTGGACAGGTACCTTTCAACCCTACCTTCCCTCAACCACCAGAGACTGTCATCCCAGAAATCCTATCTAGTCAAACTGAACTTACTTCAGTAGCGGGAGCCCGCACACTGTCTGCTAGCGAGAGTAAAATTCCACAAGTCCCTGCGCCTATTAAATGACTACAGTCTGTTCTCCACGGAGGCTTGAAGAGCCATGCCACTGTCCTGGGGTGACACAATGACCCTAGAGATGGAACCTGCAGCACTTGTTTAGGTGAAACTTCTGCTTAGAGAGCGAGCAGACACAAATAACAACAACCAAAGTCAAGGACCGAAGCTTCATTGATTCACTCAGACTCACATGCTCTTTAAAAGGGGCTGCATCCAGTTATTACTGGATGTCTCTTGAGCTTCTGTCAACCTGCAAAGTTTTTAACGTATCACCCCAGGATTATAATCCTGGGCTCTCTAACCTGAAAGCAGACAGCATTTGTTTCAAAATAGAGACAAAGATGAAAACTTCATCTTGGCTGCATTTTTTAATCTCCTCTCCCAGAATAGAATCTTCCCTCCCTTCCGGTAAACACATGCTTGTATACATTAAAATTTAAAGGGTGTAAAAATTAGCAACTCCATACTCTCCTATACCGAAGAATCAACCCCCAATCCACAACAGGCTCACCATCTCCCCAAATTGCCATTTGGGCTCTAGGAATTCGAAACACACACACACACACACACATACAAATGCAAACCCAACAAAAGAGACATTGAAACCTAGGAGAATGTTGAGGTATCGCACACTCTGCTTCATTTTTGTTCCGGAGGGAGAGCGATCAGGGTTCCAGGCAGGGTGACATAACCATGGGCATTAAAAGCATATAGTCAGTCTTAGCAAATTAGGTAAATTAGCGATCATTTGATGGTATTCTATTGTTGTTATTGTAATCAGAGTCATTTTCCCTGGTAGTGGTGCTTCGTGATGAAGCATAGTTCTCACGGGATAATTGTGAAAGATACTGAAAGATTCAGGCTCAGGGATGCCGCATCTGCTTTCAAAAGCTCTTCTGATTCAAACTGGCATTTTCCTTTATCTTGGAAATTGATTAGAGATTCAGATCATGCCGGTTTAAATGGAAAGGTGAAAGCAGGGTAATTTCAATCTATGAATTATTCAATCTCAGCCTGGTGCAATTGCCATCCAGGAGCGGATGCTCTGACGGTCCTTCCGCAGAGCCTCCATTATGCTTGTCATTTTTATTTCTTTATCTACGATCTCTTTCTCAGTTACCCAGCTTGTCCCTTAGGGCTCAGCTTCACAAACCCAAAGTATTTCAAATTGGCAGTAACCTAAACGTGCGGCTGTCTCAAATCGCTGTCTCCACAGGCTGCCTTTTTTTTCCCCCAAATCATTTTAAACACACATACACACACATTCATGATGATATCTGTGAGGCTCTTTGATTCAATGAATTAAAACACGCACATACACACACACACACACACACACACCCACACACACACACAAAGATGAGGGAATTGCTGCAAAGAAGAGTTATGTTCCACTAACATCACAAGAGGAGATAAAATGATGCTTTCTGCTTCCTTCTTTGTTGTCGGTATGACCCATCTTAGTTGAATAACATCACGCAGGAAGGAGCCAGCACTAAACAGGCTTGCCTGGCACCCTGATTTCCAACCAGCACAGATGAAGACTGCATGGAAGGCAGACTAATCCAGGCAACCGTACAACTTAAGCGAGCACGATTATTTAGGAAAAATAAGAAGAAGCCATCAGAGGACCGCAATTAAACTGTCAATCTCCCAGGCTCCACCTGCACCCAGATTGCAGTCGCAAAGATTCTCCACTTGATGGCTGGCTGTGTCACTGCTAGTCGACAGCTTGTCCCCGAATCCAGAGAGGACTGGGATGGATTTAGGTCAGTGATTCTGGTTTCTCCTTTAAATCATGTTCTAACTGAGGAGCCGGGGATCTGGGCCAGTCAACCGTGAGCCGCCCGAACTGGGAGCTTGGAACATCAGTGCGGTGGAGGAATCTGCCTGCCCAGGCCCCAGCTGGGCACACAGCATCAGCATCTCCTTTGTCCTAGCCTTTATCCCACAGGTAGGGCGCCGCGCTTCGTGAGAAGCCCACAAACTATTCCCACAAGTGCTGGGGAGCCAGCCGCGCTCCAACCGGGGCGGTCTGGCCACCGGGCTCCGGGCAGTACCTGCTCTGCTGCAAACGCACGCTGCCAAGTGTGAAGCCATCGTGTGCATTCAGACTGCTTCTCTGCTGCTGGCTAAACACAGGTAAATGCTCCTCAAGGAAGAAATGCTAGGTAGCAGCAGGAACAGACCACTTTCAAACTGTCGCTTTTTTTTTGCCTAGTTGTACGCCTTGTGACGAGGAACCGGCAGGAGCCAGGGCTGGGGCAGAGCGGTGATGCAGAAAGCAGCAGCAATGACACAGCAGTCAGCTGACTCGCAGGGTGTGATTGCTCAATGTCCTCTGCAGAAGCGGGTCAGCTTCGAGGGTGGCACCGGTCAGACGGCCTTGACTGTGAAGCAGACTTGCAGGAGGGCAGCACCTGGCAGGGCTACCCGCCCCCCCCAACCCGCACCTGGCAGGGACACCTCCCATTGCGTGTCTCTCAGGCACAGTTTTTAACTCACAGCCCTCGGGACTTAACTGTTTCTGTCCTGCTTGCTGGGAAGGCAAGTGATTCTTGGGGTGACGGTCCCAGTGCAAACACAGGTGAAAACCTTCACGGTTCCTATTGTTCGGGTTCACTTCAGCACCAAAAGAAGAATGGTGAGAGTTCTCGCCTGCATTTTGGTTTTAAAAGCACAATGCTTTTTTTTTTTAAGCAGGTAGAAATTGCCTTCAGCTACTGGTATGCCGTAATGAACTAGTAAATTGTACCTAACAGAATGGCACGAGCAATAGGAGAAAGCTCGCAGGTAAATTCATCCAGTGGTTAGCCTTAAATCATGGTCCAGCTGCTATAAAGCAGTGTGCAGGGCTCTACTGCAAAAGGCAGGTTGTGCATCCCAATTAATGGACACTAGAGCAAACAGCCTTATATGGTATCACCCCAGTGATTTGAGGAATGCTAAAATAAGAAAAGCCATCATTACCAGGCATTTGTTTAATGACTGTAATCATACTGAATTAATTTAACTTGCTGCAGTGTGTAACAGAAAGTCAATTATAAATGTGCACCAAAAGAATAACAATACTAGTATCTGCATGGCACCTTCTTCTGACAGGACATGCCCTTAAGGAGATCTCACATCCCCAACATTCAGAGAGCACTCGGGATGTGCTAAGTGCTCACAATCTGCAACGGGCCCCTCAGAGGACAGGCATTTACGGTTCTACACCAGAAGGACACATATCGTACGGATTGCATACAGACAGTCACCACCGTGACCCATGCCAGTTGTTCTGCGAGGACTTAGCCATTTTCCCCCTATTTGTGCCTTATGAATTTTATTTCTCTATTTGCTTCTTTTTTTACTAAACACTTAAAAAAAATTTTTTTTGGCTGTGCCCCATGGCATGTGGAATCTTAGTTCTCCAACCAGGAATTGGACCTGCACCCCCAACAGTGGAAACACAGAATCTTAACCACTAGACCATCAGGGAAGTCCTCTGTTTGCTTTTTATTTGGTTATTTTTTCTTTCTTTCTTTGGTTCTCTTGACACAAATCCTGATTGAATGAGGAAGTTTTTCAATAGCACACAGAGAGATCAAAACTGGAAGGAGTGGTCTCCCCTGGTGTGTGTGTGTGTTCTGTTACTCAGTCATGTCTGACTCTTTGTGACCTCGTGGACTGTAGCCGGCCAGGCTCCCGGCCATGGGCTTCTCCAGGCAAGAATACTGGAGCAGGATGCCATTCCCTTCTCTAGGGGATCTTTCCAACCTAGGGATCGAACCCATGTCTCTTGTGTCTCTTGCCTTGGCAGTCAAATATCTCTACAACTGGACCACCTGGGAAGCTCGGGGGTGGGGCAGAATCCACCTATTAATGCAGGAGACAAGGGTTTAATTCCTGGTCCTGGAAGATCCCACGTGCCAAAGAGCAACTAAGCCCGTGCACCACAACTACTGAGCCTGTGCTCTGGAGCCCGGGAGCTGCAACTTCTGAGTCCACACGCCGCAACCGCAACTGAAGCCCACACGCTCTAGAGCCTGTGCTCTGCAGCCAGAGAAGCCACTGCAATGAGAAACCCATGCACCCCACAACTAGAGAGAAGTCCCCGCTTGCCACAACTAGAGAAAGGCTTCGCGCAACGAAGACCCAGCACAGTCAAAAATAAATAGTGAAAATGAGAGTTGCTCAGTCATGTCTGACTTTTTGCGACCCCATGGACTATACAGTCCATGGAATTCTCCAGGCCAGAATACTGGAGAGGGTAGCCTTTCCCTTCTCCAGGGGATCTTCCCAAGCCATGGATTGAACCCAGGTCACCCACATTGCAAGCGGATTCTTTTCCAGCTGAGCCACAAGGGAAGCCCAAGAATACTGGAGTGGGTAGCCTGCCCCTTCTCCAGGGGATCTTCCCAACCCAGGAATCAAACTGGGGTCTCCTGCATTGCAGGCGGATTCTTTACCAACTGAGCTATCAGGGAAGACCTACAAATAAATAAATAAATTAAAAAAAAAAAAAAAAAACTGGATGGAAAAGTGCCTTCCGTGTAATTAGGTGACTGCTATGAGTAGTAAGTGACATTTAAATAAAGCAAGGATTCTACTTTGAGGTAACAGAGGCCATCTCTCCTGTACCCTTTTTTGAGCTCCCATTCAAGAATCCGAATCTCAGAAATTGACCGTGCCACCTTCTTTCAAAACTTGCTATCAGGAAATGAGCCCCCAGATGGTACAAATAATCCATAAGGTTTCATTTAATTCCTCAGAGGCACTCATACTTTTGAAGAACCTAGGGCTTCCAGAAAAGACATGGCTACCTATTGGGGGCAGATTTCAAGCACCAAAGCTCTAGGTGGGAAATCATTTCTATGGGGCAAGGAGGCCTTCCAGCGGGGTCCACGTCTCCTTCTTCCGATGGCAGGTCTGTGCCATGGTGCTGACCGCCCAGTGATGTGCAAGAATTCTAAAAGCTGGGTACTTGAAATCTGGGAATATACTGGGAATATTTACACCATGGAAGTGGACAAATACTAAAACTTTAGTGTTGTTGTGTTTTCTGGAAAGCTGGTTTACATGTTGTAATATATTTAATTACGTCAAGTTATACTACGTTCCTTTATTTTAACCCTAGAATCCAAAACGCTTAAGAATAAAAAGTACAATGGTTAAGCAAAAGGCTTGGCTTAGAACCCACTACAGATACTACATGCCCTGAATGTGTATGGTCAGTGTGGGTCACAGGGGCCAGAGAGATTCTGACAGCGCCTCTCCCCCTCCTCTAGGGCACCCTATCTTTCCTTGTGACTTCTCTCAAGTCCTCACTCACCAAGCAAAAATGGTCCACGCATTGGTATTTATAAAAATCTCCTCTTGCACCCTATGGCATATTTAATCAGTGATGTGTAGGGATTATAAAAGCTAGGCAGTTGAAATCAACCACACTGGGAATATTTACATCATGGAAATAGGCAAATACTAAAACTTTGGTGGTGGTGTTTTTCCTGGAGAGTGGGTTTACATGTTGTGATATATTTAATTATGCCAACTTGTAATATGTTGCTTTATTTCAAACTCAGAATCCAAAATGCTTAAGAGTACAAAGTACAATGGTTAAGTGACAGGTTCACAGCTTAGAGGGCTTATCCTTGAATCCTGTACCACTGATTATCTCTAAGACTTTTTGGGTAAGTTCATTACCACAAGACTCAGCTTCCTCTTCTATAAAACAGGGCTCATAATACTGTGCACCTCATAAGTTATGTATATTCATGAATATACATATATTTATATTCATGCATAAAACCACTTAGCATGGATTCTCACTCAGGCAAAGCTTCCAGTGGCTGTTAGTCATGATTATTTCCCCCTTCTTCTTCCTCCTGCTCCTCCTCCATCTCATTTAATTGATCTGCATAGCAGACTGACCTTTTTTGGACTGAGATAAGTGAAGATATTTTAAAGAGATTATAGGCAGGAAACAAACACACACATACACAACCAACTTAAGATTCTGTAGAATGGAAGGTTTCCCTGTGGTTCCTGACCCTTGTGGATAACAGAGATTTGAAGGGCTGGTGCTATTTTTGCATATATTGTAGAATCTAAGAAAGCATCACAATCCAACCGAAAAATTACTGATGGACATCAGTTTCAGCACGATTTAGAGGTTAAAGAGAAGCCAAAATAAAACCGCACACTGTATTAGGAATTGCTGTACACAAAATATGCAATCAGCCCTCATGAGTGAAATGCCAATTCTGAATAATACCAGAACTGCAGAAAGAAGAATAAAAGCAGTTCCCATTTAGTGAGTGTCTACAGTGTGCCTATGCCCACGATCATCTTCCCAGGGAAATACAGCCATAGAGACACACATAGGGCCTCCTATGGCCAGAGTTCCAAATGCACTACACGTGATAACTCATTAACCCTGGGAGCCCAGCTTGGTGCTCTGTGATGACCTAGAGGTGTGGGGTAGGCAGAGAGGAGGGAGGCTCAAGGGGGAGGTGAGATATAGATATATATAATTATGACTGATTCCCATTGTACAGCAGAAAACAAAACAACACTGTAAAGCAATTTCCCTCCAATTAGAAAATAAATTTAAAAAGAAAAAAACTTATTTAATATCTACAGCAACACTATGAGGAAGATATTATTCCTGCAATGAATCCATTACGTTGGGGAGCTATTAGGATGCTTTCACAACCCAAAACTTGAAGAGGTGATAAAAAAATGAAAATGTTAACTGCTCAGTCACGTCTGATATTTTGTGATCCCCCTGGACTGCAACCCGCCAGGCTCCTCCATCCATGGAATTCTCCAGCCAAGGATACTAGAGTGGGTAGCCATTCCCTCCTCCAGGGGATCTTCTGGACTCTGGACTCAGAAATCGAACCCAGGTCTCCCACATTGCCGGCCGATTCTTTACCATCTGAGCCACCAGCAGGTGAGCATTATTTAAATCACACATCTGGTATATACAGGTTTGTGGATTCAAACCCAGGTTGTCTGATCTGGGTTCAAATTCAAATCTATGCTCTTGAATATTAATATGCAAATACAGGCTTCCCTGGTGGCTCAGGTGGTAAAGAATCTGCCTGCAATGCAGGAGATGGAAGAGACATGAGTTTGATCCCTGGGTCAGTAAGATCCCCTGGAGAAGGAAATGGCAACCCATTCCAATATTCTCGCCTGAAGAATCCCATGGAATAGAGGAGCCTGGTGGGCTAGGAGTTAATGGGGTCACAAAGAGTTGGACACAACTGAGCGACTAAGCACGTAGTCTTCTTACAAATTAGTTTTCAGTTGTAACAGTCTCTTGAGAGGGTTGGCAGAGCTGCAGAATGAAGGAAAAAATGGAACAGAGATTTGAAGTCACAGATTTTATTTTCTTGGGCTCCAAAATCACTGTGGACAGTGACTGCAGCAATGAAATTAAAAGACGCTTTCTCCTTGGAAGAAAAGCTATGACAAACTTAGCAGATTAAAAAGAGAGACATTACTTTGCCAACAAAGATCAGTATAGTCAAAGCTATGGTTTTTCCAGTAGTCATGTAAGGATGTGAGAGCTGGGCCATTAAGAAGGCTTAGTGCCGAAGAATTGATGTTTTCAAATTGTGGTGCTGGAGAAGACTCTTGAGAGTCTCTTGGACAGCAAAGAGATCAAACCAGTCCATCCTAAAGGAGATCCACCCTGAACATTCACTGGAAGGACTGATGCTGAAGCTGAAGTTCCAACACTTTTGCCACCTGATGTGAAGAACTGACTCATTGGAAAAGACCCTGCTGCTGGGAAAGACTGAGGGCAAGAGAAGAAGGGAATGACAGAGAATGAGATGGTTGGATGGCATCACTGACTCAATGGACATGAGTTTAAGCAAACTCCAGGAGACAGTGAAGGACAGGGAAGCCTGGCGTGCTGCAGTTTATGGGGTTGCAAAAGAGTCTGACACCACTTAGCAACTGAACAACAGGAGAAGGGTTAAAGTCTAAAAGTTAGTGAGTAGGGAGACGCTGTCCCATAAGAATTATTAGAAAACTGAGTTTTCATTATAGTGTTCCTTTAATGATATTTTAACTCAGAGATATCCTGGTAAATTGGCTTGGGTGGGGACTAGAAGCCCTGGCTTGTAGCGTTTGCCAGTTTTTATGGTGTAAATACTCCCACCATGCCTGATTTCAAGACTCCAATAGTAATAACCTGTTCCCAAGATTCCTGAATATTTAACAATTGGTTCTCGCAAGCTCATAGGAGTAGCCCTTAGCAGATTAATGCCTCTACTTCCAGGTCAGCCTTCATCTCTCTGATTAAACCCCAGCTCTCTGATGCTTCAAGGTCTTCCATAGTCTTCTGTATCTTTCTTGTTCTCCCTCCCAAACTGTACTTGTACTTCTTATATTTGATGAAAGATGTTTTTACTTTTGTTGCTCTTGATTTTAAAGGAAGGTGAGACGTTTATATTTCTCTTCCCTTGACTAGCTAGTGCTTGACAGAGGTGTATAGCTTTCTAAGTGGGAGTGACCCTTGACTGACGGGGTAAAGGTTGTTTACTCTGAGAACTGGTCAGCTTCCAAGAGAACTAAGGAGCCTGCAGGTGAGAGTTTGCATGTACCCCCAATACTCACACGCATGCAATAATCTTTATTGCAAGCCTTGTACCGCCAGGTGCTTGTACAAACACACCACACTCACCACTTTGGATCTGCACCTGTTCTCAAGTGCTCCCCTGTACTTTATAGCCAGTACACAGTATTTTGAGGTCCCCATACCCACGCAAAGTCACTCAGTAAGTACATGATTACCATGAGGTCATGATAGGAATTCAGACCTAGCAAATTAAACCGCAATTACCCTTTGAGAACCCAAGTAACTTTAAGGATAATCACCATGTTCTCTGTAATATTGTTTTCAGATCTTTGGGGAAGCTCATATTTAAAGCACATATAACCAAATGAAAAATTACAGCAAGGGACTGAAAGGTAGTTACAAAACAATATGTTAGTCACTCAGTCATGTCTGACTCTGTAACCCCATGGATTGTAGCCGGCCAGGCTCATCTGTCCACGGAATTCTCCAGGCAAGAATACTATAGTGGGTAGCCACTCCCTTCTCCAGGGGATCTTCCTGACCCAGACATTGAACTGGTATCTCTTGCATTGCAGGTAGATTCTTTACCATCTGAGCCACCAGGGGAGCCCAGTTACAAAATAACTGCATGCTATTTGATTCATACAGCTTTAACAGAGGATTCCCAACACCGTTTCTTGTACCTGTGGGACACTTTGAAGTTATTCTTTTTTTTCCCCCTTGGTTCTGTTTAATGCTAAGCCATAACTCTTTTGAATAATGTTGTTTGGTAAAATATGCTAACGTGCAGGCTCTAAGTGTAGGTTAGAGTTCAATACAAAATTTGGGGGTTTTTTCCTGTGTTATGTAGAGAAAGGGTTTTCAGCCTTTAGAAGTTGATTGTAAATGCAGTCTATTTTGGGAAAACACATAGCCGTGCAAGTTTCTTGTTTGTTTATTAATGGAGGGCTCTATTCTAGCACCTAGATGTGCTTGGAGAATTCTCCCCAAGTATCACTGCCTTCTTATTCCATTTATTCTAATAACAAATCTAGCTCTACTTCTTTCTCCCTCTGCCTCCTTTCTCATTTCAGAAATGGAAGCTAAAAGAGATGAAAGTGAAAGTGTTAGTCGCTCAGTCATGTCTGACTCTTTGTGATCCTATGGACTGCAGCCCACCAGGCTCCTCTGTCCACAGAATCCTCCAGGCAAGGATACTGGAGTGGGTAGCCATGCCCTTCTACAGGGTATCTTCCTGACCCAGGGATCAAATCTGGGTCTCCCGCATTGCAGACAGATTCTCTACCATCTGAGCCACGAGATAAAAGTAAATAAGTGCATGCCTGTGGCATTGGGGAAAGGTCTTTGAGCTAGGAGACAGAAGACACAGGGCAAATCATTGACCTTCTCCATCTCCGGCTGATTAACTTTAAGCTGAGAATGAGTACATTTTGTGAGGAACGCCTACAAATGCATAGTGCATGTGAATGTGTTTTAAAAAACTGGAACTACTATTTTAAAATACAGGCACTAATATAACAGTATTCTGTAAATTTCTGAGTAAATCCTAGTAATGGAACTTGATCTAGTTATATGCCGCTGCTCATTCTCCACCCCCTCGCTGTTCCTAGACCCTGCCTCTCATTCTACCCTATCTTTGGCAATTTCTTGTTCTAATCATGCTTTGGTCAAGCACAGGAAACTGCAAAAAAAAAAAAAAAAAAAAGCCAAATCTTGTACAAAACTTGTTCTTTGTATCTTAACAGGAAATTAATTACTGTTGCACTTCTACCTTTAGGAAATTTTAGGAATTTTTCCTTGAAGGATATTGCTTGCTACAATCCACTGGATGCAGAAACAGTCTAAGAAATGAATCTGGTAGGAATTAGAACTTTTGAACACTACCAGTATTGCTGATATAGTCTAGATGGTGAAGCTTAGCAATATATTATACTTGCAACTGAAACCTAAGGTTTGCCATGCCTTTTTGAAATTTTCTGTTTGCAAAGCATTTTGCCAAAGGGATTTATGTCTCTTCTATTCTCAGAGGCCGTGGAGCTGGACAATGCCGGTCCCAGGGTAGATGCAGCCAATACGGTTCCTTTTCTCAGACCCTTCATGTCACAAATGCTTATTCCACTGGTAATTCAAAAATGAATCTAGCCAGTTTTCATATACTGTATCACTCAACATACCATCGTTTCTACAGTAAAATAATGTTATAACCATCAAAATTATTTCCTAAGTATAAAAGAGCTGAAGTAGTTAACCTTATTATGTTAAAAATAATATGATGAGAAAACCAATAACGAGTCAATAAAATCATGCAGAGTTTAGGTTCACAGTTTCAAAGTGAATTAAAAGTCATCCTGATTTAGTAGGAGAACACATTTGTGAAAACTAGACTTCATAACAGACTTATGAATGATTTCTGTATGCAAATCAGATAAATGAGCATCCCTTAACATACAAGCACCCAGTAAGCAATGTGGACTTCTAAAGCCAATTGTATTTGCAAAGGCTGATGATATTCAACATAGTTGGAAAATGAGGAAGGTGTGACTGGGAGGCAAAAAGTGGAGACAGCATATGACGTTAAATATTCTTTTAAGAACTATGGTTAACAAGGACTCATTAGAAGCAGTAATTTAAAAGGTACATATTTCTACACATGAGGTTTGGCGGGTATTTATTTAGGATAGAAACTTTTAAAATAAAGTTATTGGCTGAGGAAAAGTTATTAGTAAAAATGATCCGTTGAGATATGGAAGATAGTAGGGTTGATTGATGGGAGTTCCAGAGAGACACGGGATGGGACCAAGCGCATCCTTGGAGAAGCCCGAGCGCTGCAACCGAGAGTAGCCCCAGCTCGCCACAACTCGAGAGAGCCCACGCTCAGCAACAAAGACCAAGTGCATCGAAAAATAAAAATAAACTACAAAAACACCGAAAACATGTTCTGATCAGAAAAGACAGACCATTATCTCCCTAGACATAAATACTGTGATACTATTAATGTAGTCCATGATTGATGAACTTCTTTAGACAGTAGATCACTTTTCCTTAGGAAATAGTATACTACAGAAGTAATTAACAGGGTTTCCCAGATGGTGCTAGTGGTAAGGAATCTGCCTGGGACGCAGGAGATGTGGGTTGGATCCCTGGGTCGTGAAGATCCCCTGGAGGAGGACATTGCAACCCACTCCAATATTCTTGCCTGGAGAATCCCACGGACAGAGGAGCCTGGTGGGCTACAGTCCATAGGGTCACAAAAGAGTTGGACACAACTGAATCAACTTAGCATGCAGGCATATATACATATACACACACACATATATATACATACACATATAAAGATTGTTCTTACATTAATATCTTACTTTGTAAAAAATGTCATGTCAATAGGTAATTGTTTTGCCTGTGCTAGTCTTAGCTCCATTATAAAAACACATGGATTATATCTTATTTCTTTTATATTTGACACAGTGTCCACCCCCCTCCTGCATTGGTAATATGCATTCAGTATAGATTTGTAAAACTAAAGGGGTCTTGAAAAGATCAACTCCTCATGGTACTTATAGATAAGGGAACTGGGCTCAGATGCCTTGTTCCACCTTAGGCTCTCAGCAAGTCAGGGAGCCCATGCTTACTCTCAGATTCTTAGCCAGTGTTCACTGCACTGTACCACCCCATCTGAATAATTCATACAAAACTTCCTTTGGTCTTATACTGTCTTTCTTCAAGATCTCATTTTACTGTACCCAGAATGATATTATGAACCTTTAAAATATCCTTGAGCATTCAGGAGGCCTTAAAGAAAACTTTCGTTTTCCAGGTGAACATACTTTAAGCTCTGAGACATGAGGATCCTGTCCACAGTCACAGCGAACCACTGGCAGTAAGAAAAGAACATTTAAATGCTTTTGCGCCTGTAGGGGCCATGGTGCCGAAAAGGAAACAGACTGATAAAGACTCTCCATTTGGACTTGATCACTTTTTCCTCACCCCCATTGTTGAGATCTCTATAAAAATAGCTTTTCCACAGTGATGACTGTCACTCTTTCTAAATGGAAAACAACTTGTAAACTTCTTTTACCTCCCTGAAGTGGGACAATATTGGCACAAACATTTCCTTGATATTTAATAACTCTCTCCAACTGCTGCAGCTGCTCCAAGACAGACATAGGCAGAGATTAGATAGGGCGTTTGCACCTGGCCGGCCATAAACTGTTTCTTAGTTGCAGATGAAGGTTACCAGGCCCCATTCCCTTCTGTCCTCAGACCCAGGAGGTGGAAACATGAAAGAGAGCTGCAGTTATTTATAAACAGTAAAAACTTCTGGGGAGTGTATCAAATGAATGGACTGATTTGCCTACTCAGAGTAGAAGCAGTTTTTTCCAGGCAGTTGACAACTCTGGTGCTTAGAAATGCCTCCTCCTGGCCTAGTCCTTTCTATCCCAATGTTAGACTACAGGTTTTGTTTCTAACAGAGGGTAGGTGTGAACTCAACACGGATTATGTGCTCCATCTGTGAGTTCTCAGTTCTATCCTTCGACAAGTAGGATGTTTTGTCTTTGCAAGTTGGCCTTGGTACATCTGCCTCTTGCTGGTCTCTGCACCCACCACTCTGGTTTTCTAGACCCAGAATCGACCCAGGGTCGGGAGAAATGGAGCTCAGCTTGGAGAAGGGGGCGGAGCTGGGTACGTTTTGTGGAGTGTTCTCCTTAATTTGATTCAATGGATACTGGCTGGCAGGAAACACAATAAAAATGAGTTTATAGACCTCTGAGGCCAGCTGTCATCTACTTAGCCACAGTGTGGTAATTTGAAAGCATTATGGGAAAAAAAAAAAAAAAACTTCATATTAGCAGATCATTTGAACAGGCTCCTTTTCTCCCCCACAAATCCTAAGACTCTACACTTCTGTTACCAATGTGTTATGTAAGCATGATTCATTCTTAGACTGGAATAACTCTTTTTGACTATGCCCAGTTCAGAGGCATGGGCTTCCCTGGTCACTCAGTGCTAAAAGAATCCACTTGCCAATGCAGGAGACTTGGGTTCTATCCCTGGGTCAGGAAGATCCCTTGGAGAAGGAAATGTCAACCCACTCCAGTATTCTTGCCTAGAAAATCCCATGGACAGAGGAGCCTTGGGGACTATAGTCCATGGGGTCCCAAAGAGTCAGACCTGACTTAGTGACTAAACAACAAATTCAGAAGTATACACAAGGAACTTCAGTTCAAATGTAAATGTGCCATATTTGTGGCATTTTCCACTCCTTTTCTCTAGTAGTTTCCAAGCTTTTCAAGTATGAGAGCCCCTGTTCTACCTAATGATAGTTTTGTTTTAGTCTGTGTTGACTGAGACTACCAAAAGCTACTGTGAAAGCAGCATATTTTGTATTTATGAATCACGCCAACAGCAACCTACACATGAAAAATCTGCATATATTCCAATACATTATTTATTCTGTCCTTGATAGTACTTGGTATAAATATAGATTCCAGGACCCCTTAAAAGAACTCCAAGGATTTCCAGGGGTGCAAGGCCCAAATTATAAAGACAGTCACTGTTCAAAAAAAGCAATGACTCTTACAGAAGGAATTTGGAGGGAGAGCTGTTGAAATAATCTTGCAAAAACTTGCAGAATAAGATCTTTGGTACATCATGTTCCACAGGATAAAGAGAGGAGAAAGCTAGAGAGACAGCATTTGAATTTCCAGCAATATAGTTTAGGTATTATGATTTTGCCATTTAGCCAAGACTTTTTTTAATGGACCAGTGTAATTAGATAAAACTCCTAATCAGCTCAATTATTTTTATCTTCTTATAGTATGTAACCCTTAACCAGTATATTTACTGTGATTAGTAATACTGAACTATGCTCAAAAGTCCCTATATTAAAACTACATTAGTTAAAATGTAGAATACATGATGCACAATCTGATTTAATTTTTATGAGGTCATTAACAAATATTAAACTATAATATATAATCTAAAATCATGTTCTCTCTCTTTATTCAGACTGGTAAAATAATATTCAGGTAACTGGATATGTATTAAAAATTACTTCTAACTTCATTTTCTGCTCTTGACTTGGAAAAAGCAATGGTTTCTAAAAGATTCTGATTCACATCTTAAAACACAGAGCAGAACTCCAACATAAATCATAGGCCCTTCTTCTCCAAAAAGTGTAGAGAAAAACACATTGTATCCCAATTTTCAATAATCCTTGACTTTTCCTATTTTCTCCTGAGAGTCCACTCTTCCTGAAGGAATTAGGTTTGGTTTGTAATCTAAAGCCCTGATGTTTTCACAAGGGGAGAAGACATGAAAAAGATCAGCCTCACACCTAAGCTAAATGATTCCCTGGATAATCCTCTCCAGATAGCAAA
The DNA here is from genome assembly GCF_003369695.1 of Bos indicus x Bos taurus. Classification (NCBI taxonomy): domain Eukaryota; kingdom Metazoa; phylum Chordata; class Mammalia; order Artiodactyla; family Bovidae; genus Bos; species Bos indicus x Bos taurus. The sequence goes on along the minus strand of NC_040098.1, from coordinate 37,556,382 downwards.
CATTAGAACAAGCAAAGATAAACTTCACATGGGCAGCTCCAAGACTACGCATCCCTAGGAGGGAAACTTCCAGACTTCCCTGGGTGCCTAGTTACAGAAAGGACATGATCCGTGATGAGGAAAGATACACATTCCCACATGGAGTTTACACAAGTGAAATAGTGATCCCCAACAGCAGGCAGGGGACCTGATAACCTCTCCTAGTTGGGCTGCCCAGAATTATCTTTGAAAGCCCAAGGGCAGAATACTGACATAAACTCAACTGCCCTGACAACATGGAGCAACATCTTCTGGATACAAACCTTTGCACAACTTCCAAAAGGGCAAAAATCAAAGCCTTCACTCTCAGTCCTGTTCTGTCTCATGAGGTTGCATTCCTCATGTAGTATAACACCTCCCTTCACCCCCAAAGTTTTCAGCTCCCTCTCCCCAAGCCCACCACTGAGCCCCCTCTCCCTGGATTTACATCCAGGTGCGAATTCATACATGTGGTGGGAATCCTTCACCCAAATGCAAATCATTCTTGCAAGATCAAAATTCTTTTGCTAGGGATAGTCTGGGCAGGCCTCTAAGGAAATTTGCATTTTGACTGGTAGTATAGGCACAGCAGAGGGTTACAGAAGTGAAGGGACAAAGAGATCATTGCAAAATCAAATTAACAAACAAATGAGATACAAATATACTCTATTAACTGTCTACATTTTTTTGAAACAGGAAGAGACTAGAATTTAGAATGCTGATATGCATCCCATTGAAAAGGGGCAAAAAGAATTTTAATGAATCACAACACAACTCGAGATGCAGCCCATATCATTAGAGTCTCCATGATTGTAACTCAGTGGAGAGCTGGCTTGATTTAGCCTTCTGCTGATGATTTCTTATAGAAAAGGACTATAATTCAAAGTAAGAGTTCCATACTGCTTGTAGTTTAAAACAGCTATTATAAAAGAATATTCAAGCTAGCATTTGAAAAATTTTTAAACATTTCCAACCCAATATTTCAAATAGCTTGCTATAACATTTGCAGACAATATTTTTATATTATAAAAAAATGAAAATTTCTCCAAATTTAGCTCCAAAAAGTCCAGTCTTAGTCTGTTCTTTATAGCATTCTCCTTCACCCAAATATATTGACACTGAGAAACCAAAATACCTGGAGTCAGTGATGTGGATAAGCGTGAGGCCAATTAAAATGACTGACGGGAAAAGTATCACCAACACTCACAATTTGTGAGATGGAGTCGTAAGTACTTTGACTATTACGGAGATCCACCATGAGGACAGAAACTTGGATGATGACCAGTGGCAAACATCCTTGATCTCTGGGATCGACCTGCGGTGTGCCTCCCCACCAAACACACAGATTCATATCCTCGAGAGCTTTACAGGTAGGTGTGGGCCCTGTGCACAATGGACCCACCTCTACAGACAGGCTAGCAGTGATTCAAGGCACCACCTGGAGATGAATCTCCTGACTCAGATATGCAGAACACAGTAAGATTGGCCTTTGCAACCACGGGGGATGAATGACACCAGATGCGTTTTCTCGAGTGTGGTTAAAACTGCTCACAGACAGGGATTAGAATCATTCGTATAATATTCTCCTATGCTTCTGAAGAAGACTACAAGCTTCTCTGAGCACAAAAAGTTTCCCTGTTGCTGCTTCTCCTGCCAGATCCCCACTGCAGCCGAGTAGTACCAGACATCTGACCATCAAACCATTGGCCATTGTAGGAACTAGAGGCTAGATCAGCTGGGAGTGTCTGTTTGGAATCATTTAATGTAATTACTGGCACATGATAATAAGATATTTGTCTCTTTTCCTCCGTCTTTCACACCTGCCCTTCTCGCCTTTCTGAAACCAGAGTAGTATGTATGTGTGTGTGTGTGTGCACATGAGCGTGCACACATGCACACATGCTACTGAGTAAAAGTCCTATTCACATCTAACTGTAATTGTGTAACTCTTTCTAATCACAAAAGACTTAAAAGTCTTATCTTCATTAAAAGGAAGACAAAACTGACCCTACCCTCCCTCCTTAACTCTTCTCCATTCTAGCAGTAATACTTCCATTCCTTAAATGCCATTGGGAGTCAATAGACAGGCTTTTACAAACTGTGCTTTCTAAGTGCCTGCTTTAAACAACATGGCATATTACATATTTCCATTCAGTCCTTCCCCAGAGTCAACAGTGGACTCAAAATGCAACTATATCTCCAGGTCTGTTACCACTGTTACATAATATAGTCTGTTCATGAACTACAAATTCTATGTCAGGCATGCATTAAGTGTTCAGTGAAAGTTCCATGCCATTTTACCTCTTATCCTTAAAGCCAACTGAAGGTTGTGCATGCGTGCTAAGTCGCTTCAGTCATTCCAACTCTGTGCAGTCCCAGGGACTGTAGCCCACCAGGCTCCTCTGTCCATGGGCTTCTCCAGGCAAGAATACTGGAGTGTGTTGCCATGCCCTCCTGCAGAGGATCTTCCTGACCCAGGGATGGAACCCACATCTCTTACGTCTCCTGCATTGGCAGGCAGGTTCTTAACCAGGTAAGTGTAGCTTACCTCCTATGCTATTTATTCCACTGAAAGACCATTTGAATGGCAAGCCTCTTCATTTTCTGCATGACTTTAACCTTTTTCATAGTTTCTGATATATAACACTATTACTTTCCTTCCTTTCATGGTTCATTCAATAGACACTCGTGCAGCACCTTTTATGAACAGGATCACAATGAGAGACAATGTAGTGCTGTGGATAACAGAGCAGGCTGCTTAAGAGAAGACTCAGGATCAGCCTCGGCCAAGTCACTTCTGAGCCATTCCTCAGTTTCCTCATCTGTAGACTGGGGATAATTAAAGTGTCTATCTCATAATGTTGTTGCAAGGAATAAATGGGGCAGATCTGTTAAGTGCTTAGAACAATGGCAAGCATCTGTTAAGTGATATATCCAGATATATCCAGGAGCTAGTACGGCAGTTCTTAGTCAGGGGTCCATGAACTGCTAGGGTCCACAGATGGACTTAGAGTGTCCCAGAACTCCTCGAAATTATCTGTAAAAGTTAAGACTACTTTGTCTAGAGGGGAAGTTTATCGTTTTCATCAGATTCTCAAAGGAGTGTGTGAAGACAAAAAGGTTACAAACCACTGAACCAGAGCTGCAGGGACGCAAGACAAACTTTCCTCTAACAGAGGAGATGGACATTTAGTGACAATAAATGCGACAGCAGTTATGTAGAAATGGTCCAGTGTGCAATGCGACACATGGAGGAGCCACCTGGGGGAGTGATGCAACCAACGAAGCTCTCTAGAGTGGGGAGCAGGTCAAGGAAGTCCTCGGTGTGAAGAGACAGCCAGGTGACAAGGGGGAGGAGGAGTGTTCCAGGGACAGCGAGCCCAAAGGGTCATGCATGAGTGGGCCAAGAAGAAATTATACAACAAGTAAGCAAGTTGGGAGGCTAACGCCTCAGTCACAAAGTGAAGCATTTAGTGACTCAGCTAAGGCAGGGGTCTCAGGTAGAGGCCAGAAGGTAAGCCAGGGTCCTTTCTTACACATCGGGGGCTCATGAGTCTCCCACCTAATTATTGCAGATACGTACTGAGATAAATTTTCAAGCATATACCTAAAGTATATTATTTCTACCAACCATAACTACCGGATGATGTTACTGATTTTCACGTCAGAATTAAAAATCTACTGAGGGAAAAAAAGTGCAACTTTGAAAGCTAACTTATTTATGAAAAGGCATTTCCAATTCCATTTTAATTTGTTTCTGAAATCCAGCTGGAATGACCTAAGTATTCCTTGCATGCACAACATTTCAACATCAAGGGTATCTATGATCATTTCAGTGGTGGTAACTAGCTTTACATATTCTGTAGCTAAACATAATCGATTCTGTAGCTTCCTAATGATCTGCGCTGAGGAGTTATTATTCCTGATGGCAATTAATCAAAATTAAAACAGACTGCATAGAATGAAGCAAATTCAAACCTCCGGCCTCAGTTAGGAACACCTGCGTATTTAGATTAATCGTGGGTCCTGCTCGAATGTGACAGGTATATCAATATTATAGAGAAAAGAGAAGGGTAACATTTTCCAGTAGAGTTCCAAGTGTAATTCCAAGGAGCAAAGACTCTAAACCTGAGTCTATGTCAAACAAAACCACAAAATCCATAGTTGCCCAAGGGGGAGAGAGGGAGGGGTAGAAGGAACTGGGAGATTGGAACAGACACACACACACTATTGATACTATGCATAAAACAGACAAGTAGTGAGAACACTCTGGACAGCACAGGTATCTCTACTTAATGCAACAGTGACGTGAATGGGAAGGAAGTTCAAAGGGACAGATTATATGTATATGCACGGCTGATTAATTCTGCCGTACAGTAAAAACTGATACAACAATGTTAATGCAACAGCACTTCAATACAAAATAATTTTAAAGAAATGGAGACATAAAGACTTTCCCAGAGAATCAAAAGCTGCTGGAGTTCATTGCCACTAGACTGATAAGAAAGGATAAAAGGAATTCTCAAGCTTAAATGAAAGGGTACTCATTAGTCACATAAAAAGATATAAACATATAAGATATACTGGTAAAGGTAACTATATAGTCAAATTCAGAATACTCTAATAGAGTGGTATAGTGTTAACTCCAGTATAAAGGATAAAGGACAAAGGTATTACAAATAACTATAGCTACAATAATTTGTTAATGGATATACAATATAATAAGACATAAACTGTGACATTATAAACATGAAATGAGGGAAAAGAGTAGAATTTTTGTGATCAAAGTTATCCGATTGAAATAGACTGTTATAGCTATCAGATGTTTTGTGTAAGTTTCATAGTAACCACAAAGCAAAAATTTACAGTACACACACAAAGATAAAGAGAAATTAATAAAAGCAAACCATTAGGGAGAAATCTGGAGAAGGAAAAGGCAACCCACTCCAGAATTCTTGCCCAAAGAATCCTGTGGACAGAGGAGCCTGGTGGGCTGCTGTCTGCGGGGCTGCACAGAGTCAGACACGACTGAAGCAACTTAGCATGCATGCATGCATTGGAGAAGGAAATGGCAACCCACTCCAGTGTTCTTGCCTGGGGAATTCCAGGGATGGGGGAGCCTGGTGGACGGCCGTCTATGGGGTCGCACAGAGTCGGACACGACTGAAGTGACTTAGCAGCAGCAGAATGGGAAAATCATCAATTCACAAAGCAAATCAGCAAGAAAGGAACAAAGGAACTAGAGAACAGTTAAAAAACAATTAGCAAGATGGCCTTAGTATGTGCTTGGGGCTTCCCTGGTGACTCTGTGGTAAAGCATCTGACTGCAATGCAGGAGATGTGGCTTTGATCCCTGGGTCAGGCTGATCCCTGGAGAAAGGAAATGGCAATCTACTCCAGTATCCCTGCCTGGGAAACCCATGGACAGAGAAGCCTGACAGGGTACAGTCCATGGGATTGCAAAAGAGTCAGCCATGATTGAGTGACTAGTAAGTCACTTACACCACGCTAGTAAGTCCTTACCTATTGATGATTACTTTAAATGCAAATGGATTAAACTCTCCATACAAAAGATACAGAGTAGCTGAATGGAGAAAACAAGAAGACCCAACTGTCTGCTGCCTACAAGAGACACTTCAGCTTTAAGGACACACATATGTTTAAAGTAAAGGAATGGAAAAAGACACTCCATGCTAACGGCATCCTAAAGAGAAAAGGGTAGCTATATTTGCATCAGACAGGATAGACTTGAAGTCAAAAACTGTACAAAAAGCAAAGAAAGTCATTATATTATGATAAAGGAATCAATTCATCAAAAATATATAACAATTGAAACATATATGCACCCAACATTAGAGCACCTAAATATATAAAACAAATACTAAACAATCTGAAGAGAAAAATAAACAAAACAATAATATTAGGGGAATTCAGTATCCCATTTTCAATGCTGAATAATCATCCAAGCAGAAAATCAATATGAAACATTAAAGTTGAACCATACTGTAACCCAGGTCTTCCCAGGTGGCACTAGGAGAGAACCTGCCTGCCAATGCAGGAGACATAAGAGATGTGGGTTCGATCCCTGGATCTGGAAGATCCCCTGGAGAAGGAAATGGCAACCCACTCTAGTATTCTTACCTGGAGAATCCCATGGACAGAAGAGCCTGGCACCTGCCAGTCCGTGGGGTCGCAAAAGAGTCAGACACGACTGATGCAACTTAGCATACCTTAGCCCAAAGGATCTAACAGACATTTATAGAACATGCTATGTAACAGCAGCAGAATACACATTGCTTTTGAGCACACAAGGAACACTGTCCAGGATAGATCATGTATTAGGCCACAAAACATGTCTCAGAAAACTTAAGAAGACCGAAATCATATGAAGTATCTTTTTTGACCTCAATGGTATGAAAACAGAAATCAGTTACAGAAGCAAAAATTGAAAATTCACACATATGTGGAAATTAAACAACAAACTCCTGAACAACTAATGGATCAAAGAAGAAATCAAAAGAAAAATAAAACACACCTTGAAACAAACAAAAATGGAAATGCAACATATCAAAACTAATGAAATGCAGCAACACAGTTCAAAGAGGGATGTTTATAGCAAAATGCCTACATTAAGAAAAGAGAAAGATCTCAAATAAACAATCTAACATTACACCTCCAGGGACTAGAAAAAGAAGAACAAATGAAGCCCAAAAGTTAGCAGAAGGAAGGAAATACAAAGATCAGAGCAAAAAAAAAACAACGAAATAAAGACCAGAAAAATAACAGAAAAGATCAATAAAACTGAGAGCTGTTTTTTTTAAAAAAGATTAAAAAAAAACCTGACAACCTGTTGACTATAAAAAACAGAAGACTTACATAAAAAAAAATGAAAGGAGACATTAAAGCTGATACTACAGAAACACAAAGGATCATAAGAGATAACTATGAACAACTGTATGCCAATAAATTGGACAACCTAGAAGAAATGGATTAATTTCTAGAAATGTACATTTTGTTTGCCCTGAACTAAACCAGAAAGTAGGTAGGAATTTACCGATTGTGAAGTAAAAGTCACTCAGTTGTGTCTGACTCCTTGCGACCCCATGGAGTATACAGTCCATGGAATTCTTCGGGCCAGAATACTGGAGTGGGTAGCTGTTCCCCTTCTCCAGGGGATCTTCCCAACCCAGGAATCGAACCCAGGTCTCCCGCATTGCAGGTGGATTCTTTATCTGCTGAGCCACAAGGGAAGTTGCATGCACGCTAAGTCGCTTCAGTGGTGTCCAGCTGTTTTCGACCCTAGAAACCGTAGCCGCCAGGCTTCTCTGTCCATGGGATTCTCCAGGCAAGAACACTGGAGTGGGTTTCCATGTCCTTCCCCAATTTACCTATTAGTTGTTCCTAAATCTAAAATCAAAATATGCATTTGTGTTTTTCTCAAACTTTCAATTTTTTCTTTTTTTTTCTTTTTGGCCATGTTTCACACCTTGTATGACCTTAGTTTCCCAACCAGGGATCAAATCCACTCACTGATGCTCTGTGACAACCTAGAGGAGTGGGGTGGGGTAGGAGGTGGGAGGGAGGTTCAAGAGAGAGGGAACATATGTATATCTATGGCTGATTCATGTTGATGTATGGCAGAAACCAACACAATATTGTAAAGCAGTGTTTATCCTTCAATTAAAAGAAAAACAAAAAACCCACATCCTCAGCAGTGAAAGTGTGGAGTCCTAACCACTAAACCGCCAGGGAATTTCCCCCAATTCTGTATTCATTAATTGTTTTATCAAACTACAGCACCCCAGAGTAGCACGAGAGAGATGTACACATAATGGTTAAGCACACATTCTCTGAAACCAGATTTCCCAGAGTTGAATCCTGGTTTTACCTTTTAAGAGCTGTGTAACCTTGAACAATTTACTTCATAGCTCTGGGCCTCAGTCTCCTTTTGCAAACTCGGGGGGGCGAGGGGAGGACCATAGACATGACCTATTGGGATTAAGGAACTGAATTCATATGTAAACAGTTTAGAAAAGGGCCTTGTGCATGGTGAATACTTCATAGTTTTATTATTATTTTTTTATTATAATCATTAGGCAAGTTTCTTTAAATTCTCTGAGCCTCAGTTTCTTTATTTGTTAAGAGAGGGATGATAGCATTGGTCACATCATAGTATTGTTACGAGGACTACATAAGATAATAAAAGCACGTACTCTCCAACTAACAGCTAATAAATAACAATGATGATGATGACATCATCTATTGAGTGCTTATCACGTGATAATTCTTTTATACCTGTTGTTTTTCTTGTTTCATAGCAAGTCTAAGAAGTACATATCAGTTTATTCTTTTAAAAGATGAGAAAACTGAGGCCTGGGAAGATGAAGTAAAACTACCTCTGCTCACACAGCTTAATAATCAGCAGAATGAAGACTCTAGCCTGTCCACTGCATCTGAAAACTTGCTCTTTTAACAGGTACCCTATACTAACGAAAAAAGGAGAGAGGAAAATAAAATGGTTGGTGTCCTGTAGCTGAAATTCCATATCACAAATAATATGATTTAGAGTCCAGGCCACCCATTTTCATCAGAATAAATAACGTAATCAGAATAAATAATGCAATATTAGAATACTTTTCAATGAAAGAAGTAAGCTCTCAATTAGAGGCATGGATAAGAATCAAAAGTTTTGAAGTTTTAATTTTCTAGAACTGGGTAGGAATTATAATGGTAGCTTTTTTTCTTTTTAAATACAAACATGTCAATCTTAGTGGAAATTAAAAAATAATCATCTTTAATGAATTGGCATGAATTTATTATCATGAAATAATTTATTCTTTTAAAGAATACATTTGAGATGTATTCTTATGAAATAAATTCTTATCAAAGGATAAATGTAAAGAATTAAGGAAAGTGGCTCAGACGGTAAAGAACCTTCAATGCAGGAGACTTGGGTTCGATCCCTGGTTTGGGAATATTTCTTGGAGAAGGGAATGACTACCAACTCCAGTATTCTTGCCTGGAGAATTCCATGACAGAAGAGCCTGGTGGGCTACAGTCCATGGGGTTACAAAGAGTCAGACATGACTGAGCAACTTACACTTTCACTTTCACAAGGAAAGTCCTTAAATGAAAAAAATTTGGAAGTTCCAAGCTACCATCTTATCCATACCAATTTTTATACCAAATAACAGAAATGATCACCTATTAAGGTTTAAACAAAATCACTCTTATGTCTGACTCACCATCATCAGATGAACGCATTCCCTAATGAGATCACTAGTCACTACTTATAAGAAGAAAAATTTATTAAAATAGAACACGAGAGTAAACACAGGTACAAACTACAAACGCATTCCTTAGCTTTCTGATTCTGGCCCTACAAAAACAGGCCAAGATGGGCAAGGCAGAAATGACCCACGAAGCATTCATGTATTTGGCAAATATTCCCAGAGTTTCTACTTGATACCCTTATATTGAGTTACAATCTAGGAGTCCAGAAAAAAAAAGGAAAAGAAAAAGAAAAAAAAAAACAAACAAGAAAGAAAAGGAAAAGAAAGAAATAAACAATGTTCTGTCCTTGAAGTTACAGTCTAGTGAGGAATATAGCTGAGTGAATAGGCAATTCATGTGCAACATAAGAAGTGCTTTAAATGGGAAATGACATTAAGTGCTCTATTAAAATGCTCCTTTTAATAGGTCCGTAGAAATGAAAGATCAAGAAAGGCTTTTCAAGTCTGAGTTGAGACCTGAAAAGTTTACAGTGGAGGTGATATTGTCAAAGTTGCATATTTGAAAGACCACTGCCCATTGGGAAGAGAAAAGACAGAAGGGGCACAACACCACAGGCCAGTCGGAGACTGCCACGGTGACCCTGGCTAGAGAGGATGACACTGGGTACCAAGGAAATGGCTGCAGGGCTGGAGAGAAGTGGCTAGATGCCCAAGATGATGATGAATTGGAATTATTAGAACTTGGTAATTAACTGGAAGAAGAAAGGAAAGGATTGGAAAGAAGGATGAGATCCTACTTTGGTTTTCCCCAGAAACAGATCTCCAGGAGAAGGTTCAAGTACAAGCAGTTCATTGGAGAACAGGGAATACGGGTGGGAAAATGAGGAAGTGATAACAAGGAGGAAATGCAGCCAAGAAAGAGTGCTTTATCATGCCAACTATGCAATTAATGTCATGGAGAAATCCTGGGAAATGGTATCGAACAAATGTCTCAGAGTTCTCTCATCCAAGAGGTTGAGAAGATGGGGAATTTATAAGCCAATTGCCATGAGTCACTGGCAGCTGGGTTTAATTCTCCAGCATTTCCAGCCTGTTCTGCACAGGCAAGGCAGATTTCTGTTGCTTCTTTAAAGACCCTTAGGCAAAAGACATAGTTTCAGGTTTTAGGAAATGGGCAGGAGCACATGGAATGGTGAGACCCAAAGAATATTTACTACAGATAACACTCAGTCTCTGGTGTGGTTCAGTGGGATAAGGAGATGAAGACCTGAGATGAGCAACCCAGGGGTTGAAGGAAGACAGAAGAGGACTGGAGAGTAGAGGTTATGACTTTGATGTTTGGTATAATTCATTTGAGGTGCTCAGGGGACACCTTAAGTAAAGGTGTTTAGTAGACTGTTGGGTATGCGAATATGAGTCTTTGGAGAGCAATCTGTTCAGTTCAGTAGCTCAGTCGTGTCCAACTCTTTGCAACCCCATGGACTGCGGCACACCAGGCTTCCCTGTCCATCACTAGCTCCCAGAGTTTACTCAAACTTATGTCCATAGAGTCAGTGATACCATCCAACCATCTCATCCTCTGTTGTTCCTTTCTCCTCCTGCCTTTGATCTTTCCCAGCATCAGGATCTTTCCCAATGAGTCAATTCTTCACATCAGGTGGCCAAAGTATTGGAGTTTCAACTTCAGCATCAGTCTTTCCAATGAATATTCAGGAATGATTTCCTTTAGAATAGACTGATTGGATCTCCTTGCAGTCCAAGGAACCCTCAAGAGTCTTTTCCAACACCACAGTTCAAAAGCATCAATTCTTCAGCAGTCAGCCTTCGTTATAGTCCAACTCTCACATCCATACATGACTATAGGAGAAACCATAGCTTTGACTAGACCTTTGTTGGCAAAGTAATATCTCTGCTTTTTAATATGTTGTCTAGGTTGGTCATAGCTTTTCTTCCAAGGAGCAAGCATCTTTTAATTTCATGACTGCAGTCACCATCTGCAGTGATTTTGGAGCCCAAAAAAATAAAGTCTCTCATTGTTTCCCCATCTATTTGCCATGAAGTGGTGGAACCAGATGCCATGATCTTAGAGTTTTCTGTATGTTGAGTTTTAAGCCAACTTTTTCACTCATGAAAGAGGAGAGCAATCAGATCTACAGTTAAAGATTTGGAAACTGTCAACAAGAAATTCATGAAACCCCATGGGAAACTGTATAGTGGGAGGAACAATGATGGGCAAGGGCAGAAACCAAAGATCACCTGGATGTAACAAACAAGGAAAGGAGAAGAAATCTGCAAAGAAGAATAAGATGATGCATCAGGGAGTTACAAGGAAACCCAGAAGAGCTGGTGTCTAGAAGCCAATCAGAGAAACCTAAGAAGCAGAGAATAAAACTGTATTACTTGCTGCTGAAAAATCGAGAATAATAAAAGACAAAACAATATTATTAAATTCAGCAGGAAGCAAGTCTTCAGTGATCTTGGAGTCATTGGGTAAGAGATTCTATTGCACCTAAGGATGCATATGTGTGAGTCATTATAGACAGCAAAGATAGATAACTCAAGAAGTTTAACTGAGAATGGGAGGAACTGGAGAAAATAGAGATTGAAGGCTTAGTACCTGCAACATACTGTAAAATAAAGCATATTGTAATGGTTTAAAAAACTGAAGGTGACTGTCAGGTTAAGGGAAGAGTTTTTGGTTACAAGAAGGCTTGTTTGTTTATAGCAAATGGAAGAGATTTAAAATTTTGATAAGGAAGGGCCTTCAGAGGGCACAGAGAGACTGAAGGTAGAGGAGAAATAATAAAAAGGCAGGAGATCTCTAAAGACAGAAAGGGGACTGAGTCCAGAGACGGGGGGAATAAGACGTTACATGGACTTCATTTCCTTTGTTGCAAGTGGGAAGGAGAAAAGTGATGGGTGTAGATCAGGGCTAAATTGTAGATTTGGTGGCATGACGTTAAGAAGACACCTGTGGATTTTCTCTGTGAACCAAGAGTTGAAGAGAATAGAAAGGTGTGAATGAGGAGGAATCAGTGATATCAAAGGTTTAAGGAGCTTATGGCTAGAATGAAATGTCTCTGCAGAGAAAGCTGAGGAGGAAAACAGCTGTGTGATTTCCTCTCACAGTGCTCAGCTGCCCAGGTGTGAGCCCAGAGACCAAATAGTTGGGCTTTTTCGAGATTGGGTTTCAACAAGTGGTAGGAAGAAAGGATGACAGGGCGAGAGAGTTGCAAGGTGGCTGAAGTGATGACAACAGAAATCAAACAAGGAAGAATTTAGGATCACAGGAAAATAACGGACAGAAGCAATTCATGGGAATGGCATCCTAGAATCTGATCAAGGGATTCTATTTCCAAGGTTTGGGGTAAGGAGACAGCATGCTAAGAGGGAGAAAAGTCACAAACAGGCACCTGTATAAATTGATGAAATTTGACTGACATTGACTAGTTGGTCATGGTAGAGGGATAAAGCAGGAGATGGCTATGAAGAAAGTGGGGAAGAATAGAAGGCTGCCATGGCGGAGATGAGAAATGGCTGGGCCAGCATCCAACTGAGGAGCTAAGTCAATGGTCATGGTATGGCCATTGCTCTTTCCCTCTATTGTGAGTTGAACTGTGTCCTCCCAAAAGATATACTGGATCTCTAACTCCTAATTTCCTGTGAATGGGACCTTCTTTAGAAATAGGGTCTTTGAAGATGTAATCAAGTTAAGATTGGGTGGCCCCTAAGCCAATACGGTCCAAGGTCAGTCTAGTCAAGGCTATGGTTTTTCCTGTGGTCATGTATGGATGTGAGAGTTGGACTGTGAAGAAGGCTGAGTGCTGAAGAATTGATGCTTTTGAACTGTGGTGTTGGAGAAGACTCTTGAGAGTCCCTTGGACTGCAAGGAGATCCAACCAGTCCATTCTGAAGATCAGCCCTGGGATTTCTTTGGAAGGAATGATGCTAAAGCTTAAACTCCAGTACTTTGGCCACCTCATGAGAAGAGGTGACTCATTGGAAAAGACTCTTATGCTGGGAGGGATTGGGGGCAGGAGGAGAAGGGGACGACAGAGGATGAGATGGCTGGATGGCATCACTGACTCAATGGACGTGAGTCTGAGTGAACTCCGGGAGTTGGTGATGGACAGGGAGGCCTGGCGTGCTGAGATTCATGGGGTCGCAAAGAGTCGGACATGACTGAGCAACTGAACTGAACTGAACTGAAGTCAATATGACTTATAAGAAGAGAAGGAGAGACACAGATAAAGACACAGAGGGAAAACACCATGTAGCAATGAAAGCAGAAACTGAAGTGATGTGTTTATAAGCCAAGGGATGAAAAGGATTGCCTTCAGAGAGAGCATGGCCCTGCTGACACCCAGGTAGCATCCAGAACCGTGAGAGAACGTCCTTTTGCTTGGATTGTGGCGCACTGTGATCGTATACTACTTTTGTTTAAGGCTACGCTAACTCTGATATTTTGTTTCAGAACAAATGTGGCCCCAGGAAACTAATTACGCCCTCAATGCTTATATGTCTTAGCCAGGGCCATGGGTCTATTTCTCAGTGTCACAGAGCATCAACAGAAGTCGACAGATACTGGGGCAATTCTCCATTTCTAAGTAGAAATTGGAGCTTTTTGTTCTTATTCAGTGTCATTTTCAACTCTCATCCAGTGATACAACAATTCAGAGCACTTCATTCCCAAGTAAAGATCTCCAAAGGTAAAGTTCATCCAGTAGGAAGAGAAAGACAAAATATCTTCTCTGTAAATTTAGAAGTGTAGGGATATCTTAGATCAGAGTCAATCATAATGCTAGAATATCTGGTGTTTACTATAGTTTTTACTTTCAAATGGAAGTCAGTGCACTTTTTCTGGTGACAGTACATGCCCATTTTGTGTACTAGAGCCTTCTTTTATAGCAATATTGACACACGATTTAATGTTCCCATTTCTCCTGATTGGTTTGGCACAAACAATGCATTTATATGCCAATGAATAAGACAGATGTAGTTGACTCCCTTCTCTCTCTAACATATACACACATACATATAAAACAGAAAATATATCATTATTTTTCTTATGAACAGATGCTGAGAATAATAGATTAATCCATGAGTTCATGAATTAATATCCCAAGGATTATTTCCCCAAGGCAGGGAATACTTTTATTAGCTAAAGATTGATGAAAATTCGAGATTTTCTATGGCATTCGAATTTTGTTAGGTTTTTAGCTTTACATGAATTATTTAAACCTTAAAGTTATAAACAGTCTCTATAAATCGGAGAGGCAACCACAGCCACCCTCAGGAGTTGGGTAGATAATAAAAATAACTGAAGTTGACCCGATTGTATTCTCAGGATGTACTCTGTTTACACATTAAACACGCAGCTTCACATCCACCCAGAAATGTTTTCTCCTATTTTTCTTGCAACACAAGGCCCTGCTCAGCCTACCTTTCGTTTTTCCATCTTTGCAATTCACCATCCAATGAATTCTGTAAAGAGAACCAAGAGGGCAAGTATTAGGCTGACTGGCTGGAGGACTAAGGCCTTGGTGGTAAAAGGAAGTCAGTGGGGAAACTCAGCTGAATGTGAGGGGAGCAAGTCTCCCTGGGCTGTAGCTGGTCCGCCCCAAGTAGGAATTTTATACAAAATACCAGATTGCTAAATGTCAGATATTAATTTCTTTTCTCTCTCTTTTTTTTTTTTTCACCCACAACGATGTCCAGAACAGTTTGAAGCCAAACCATACATGTCTGGGTGCAGGTTTAGCCAATGGGATGCTAGTTCACAACCTTTGCTAAATACTGTTTTCTTGTGTGGCAAAATATATATAAGGTAAATTTTACCATTCTAACTATTTTTCAGTGTATAATTCTGTGGCATGAAGTCTATCCACAGTCTTGTGCAACCATCACCACCATTCATTTCCAGAATATTTTCATCACCCCAAGTAGAAACTCTAAACTAATTAATCTGTTGTGCCTTTTTATTATCAACTTTAAAATGAAAATAGAACTTGAAAATGTCCCCCAAAGTCACCATACTTGATGTTAAAACAAAACCCTTCAATGTTAGGCTAGACATTTACCTGTTAGGCTAGACATTTACCTTCTTCTTCCAGAAACTATCCAGGAATGAAATCCTCTGCCAGATGTAAAAGTCTCTCCAGAAATCCTTTATTTCATCACCTCTCAGCTCATCCTGCTTACCACACCATCATTCCATTTGACAAAACTGTGGCCCTTATTATGGCCTTGAAAATGTCTGCTCTGCACTCACCCAATTTTCCTGTACTCTCCACCCTGCTCTTCCCACTCTTTCCATCTCTGCCTCAGGAAAACCTAAGGCCTGTCCAAGAGCATCACAATTTTGAAAGGTTATACTTCATCTTATATAACTATTGGTTATAGTCCTAGTGCTGTACAATATACTCTTTTGGCTTATTATATACATAATAGTTGGCACCTTTTAATATACTACCCCTATATTGCCCCCCTCTTCTCTTTCCTCACTGGTAACCACTAGTTTGTTCTCTATATCCATGCGTGTGCTTCACTAATTTGTAGTATTTTTTAGATTCCACATATAAATGATAAGTTCAGTTCAGTTCAGTTCAGTCACTCAGTTGTGTCCGACTCTTTGGGCCCCATGGACTGCAGCATGCCAGGCCTCCCAGTCCATCACCAACTCCTGGAGTTTACTCAAACTCATGTTCATTGAGTGGGTGATGCCATCCAACCACCTCATCCTCCGTTGTCCCCTTCTCCTCCTGCCTTCAATCTTTCCCAGCATCAGGGTCTTTACTAATAAGTCAGTTCTTTGCATCAGGTGGACAAAGTATTGGGAGTTTCAGCTTTAGCATCAGTCCTTCCAATGAATATTCAGGACTGATTTCCTTTAGGATGGACTGGTTGGATCTCCTTGCAGTTCAAGGGACTCTCAAGAGTCTTCTGCAACACCACAGTTCAAAAGCATCAGTATAAGTGATAACATACAGTATTTGTCTTCCTCTGACTCTTTGCGACCCCATGGACTGTGGTCCACCAAGCTCTTCTGTTCCAGAATTCTCCAGGCAAAAATATTGAAGTCGGTTGCCATTTTCTACTCTAGGAGATCTTCCCAACCCAGGGACTGAGCCTGCATTTCCTGCACTGGCAGGTATATTCTTTACCACTGCATCACCTGGGAAGCCCCCCTACACTGCCCTAGCTCTCAGCAAATATTCTCTGGGAGAAAATCTCTATTTGAAAATCCTGTATATTCTAATTTGTCCATGCTAATCAACATGAATATAAAAAGGTTTGTTTTTCACCTTTACTATGACAGCTTATGAACAGACTCAGCAGATGCTCCCAGGCAAGAAAACGACCAGCAGTTTTAGCCTTTCCTCTCTCTAAAATTTACTTTTGCTAATTTTATATTCTGCTTGACTTCTATAGTCTTTTTTTTCTAGTTGTGATTGCTTTCTACTACTACTACCTCATACTCAGAAGCAGACATGTTCATGTCTTTAATGACTTCTTTCATCTTAATGTGGCTTTAAAATATGAAGAACAATAAAAACATTAGTCCAGACAAAAAATTTTTTTCATGCTAGAGTGTAATTTTTATTTGAAATGCAGCTGAAAGGCGAATAGGATTTACTTAAAGTAAATCCACTTTATAGCAAATTTAGATGAGGCATATCAATTCCAAAAATAACATGGAACAGATTTCTAGTATTCACTCATACACATTTTTCCTCTTTCCTGGAGCAGAGAGGACAGCCATTATTTCCAAGCCTTCAGGCAGGGCCATGTGCCCAGTTGTGTCCAACAGGCTATGAGCATAAATGATGTGTGTCCCTTTCGAGAAAAGGTACTTAAAGGTGACTAAGAATTCTCTACATTCTCCCTTTCATGGAGACCAGAAAGGTCACATGTTTAAGATATGGAGCCACTCAGTCTGGTCCCGTAAGACACTGCTGGGAAAAGAAGCCACTTTGGAAAGTTGCTGGGCTCATGGTGGACTTGGCATCAGTAGGAAAGAACTTTGTGTTGAGTCACTGAGTTTTCAGAACACATCTACATCTGTGCTGTGCTTAGTTACTCAGTTGTGTCCAACTCTTTGTGACCCCATGGACTGTAGCCCGCCAGGCTCCTTTTTCCCCAGGGATTTTCCAAGCAAGTATACTGGAGTGGGTTGCCATGCCCTCCTCCAGGGGATCTTCCCAACCCAGGAATCAAACCCAGGTCTCCCACATTGCAGGCAGATTCTTTACTGTCTGAGCATAGTACATCCTATAGAGGCAAATAAAATAAGGAATGCCTAACCTAACATAAAGATGTAGCGTTTTCTCAGATTTTTTAGAAAAAAAATCTTTTTTTAGAAATGTTTTTAAGATCTTTAAATCTTTTTTGTAAATGTTTTTTAGAAAAATCTTTCAAATTATAATATTCTAAAAACTGCTGTTTGGAATACTAGGTATTATAGACAATGATTATAATAAAATTATTTCTAAAGGAAGGTTAGTGAAGAATATCCTTTAGTTACATGGTGCATGGTGTAAAGTTTCCTTTGGAGCTTTATTTTTTTTCTTTCTTTTTCATTTTACCCTTGAGGCATAAACATGAAAGGGAAGGTTATATCTATTCTGAGCTAAACTACATCATACTTTAAACTTGAAGTAATTCTAGTGATGCTATTGTGCATATTAACATCAGGGACTTTCCAGTCTCAGGAAATTAAAGCTGTACTTTAAATGGGAGCAGCAAAATTTAACCTTTAGTTCTTTATTTTTTTCATTCAGTCATACCATACCATGCCAAGAGCATTGCATTTAAATCTTCCCTTCTCAAAGTGATCTCCTTTCCCCTTTCCTCAGCCCCTCCTGCCTATGTTTAAACCTATTTGAACCTATGAGAAAAGCTATTCTAAAGAACTATACTATTTTTGTCTAATAGTAGGTCAGTGCAACAGCTTCTTGGGTAATCTGTATAATAAAAAAAATCTAATGTTTTTTATTAGAAAAATACATATTATAACCTCAAGGGATGAACTTTGCTGTTATTTATCAGTTGGTTGTGGGGAGGGGGGTTTATCAGATGGGAAGTTTAAAGATCTTCCCATTTTCCATCAGAACATCTTCTTGGTTGGCTACTTATCTAACCTATCTTTGAATGCCATCCTTGAGTCAAGTTAAGGATGAGGTAAGACTGTTGGTAACCGTCTGTGACGGTTAATTTTATGTGTTAACTTTACTAGGCCATGAGGTACTCAGATATTTGGTCAAACATTGCTCTGAGTGTTTTTGTGAAGGTTTCCATGAGGGTTTTCCCTAACGTGAGTGGGCCTCAACCAATCAGCCAGAGACCTGAATAGAACAGAAAGGCTGACTCTCCCCCAAGTAAACGAGAATTCCCCTTGCCTGACTGCCTGCACAGAGAGACACTGGCTTCTTTTCCCTGCCTTAAGACTCCAGCTGAAACATCAACTTTTCCTGAGGTCTTAGGTCTCCTGGCCTTTGGATTAAAACCACACCACTGGCTTTTAAATCTTGGGAGTTGTCAGCCATATATACTATGTATAAGGTGTGTGTGTGCTCAGTTGCGTCCAGCTCTTTGTGATCCCTTGGACTATAGCGCACCCAGGATCCTCTGTCCAGGGAATTCTCCACGGCAAGAATACTGGAGTGGGTTGCCATTTCCTACTCCAGGAGATCTTCCCGACCCAGGGATCAAATCCACGTTACCTGCGTCTCCTGCACTGCAGGCAGACTCTTCACTCATTGAACCGCCTGGGAAGCTACTATGTATATATGACTCTGATGCTGCTGCTGCTGCTGCTGCTAAGTCACTTCAGTCGTGTCTGACTCTGTGCAACCCCATAGACGGCAGCCCACCAGGCTCCCTCGTCCCTGGGATTCTCCAGGCAAGAACACTGGAGTGGGTTGCCATTTCTTTCTCCAATGCATGAAAGTGAAAAGTGAAACTGAAGTTGCTCAGTCGTGCCCGACTCCTAGCGACCCCATGGACTGCACTACCAGGCTCCTCCATCCATGGGATTTTCCAGGCAAGAGTACTGGAGTGGGGTGCCATTGCCTTCTCCAACATATATGACTATAGATAAGTATTGTACTCCCTTGCCATCTTCCGAACTTTCCTGAAATTCTTTCCCCTCTCAGGAGACCTGCTGCCACCAGCACTGCTCTTTATCTGTCGTATCTGTCGCTCCTTCTGTCTGTGGCCTTTCCTGGCTAGCTCATTTCTCTCCATTTTTTTTTCCCCTTTTTCCTTCTTCCTGGTCTTACTTTTCATTTTCTGCTGTTGCTTCAACGTGTGTTTACTTAGGATCAGTAAACAGACCAACCATACTCAGCTTTCAGTTATTTGATTCTTTAGCTTATCTTAGCTTTTTGGTCATTGCTTCTGCTTGTAAATTTCTTTCAGTCAGTTGTTGGAGGTGAGATGAGTATCACCTCTCTAGATTCTGAAAAAGTGTAGTGGTCACAAACAGGATGTGGTTCTAAAGCCATAGAATGTGTACTAGTCAGGGTTCTAACATCCAGTTTGTGACCACTACACTTTTTCAGAATCTAGAGAGGTGATACTCATTTCACCTCCAACAACTGCTTTTTCCAGGCAGAAAATGAAAAGACCAGGAAGAAGGAAAAAGGGGGGGGGGGGGGGGAATGGAGAGAAATGAGCTAGCCAGGAAAGGCCACAGACAGAAGGAGGGACGGACATGACAGATAAATAGCCGTGTTGGAGGCAGCAGTTCTCCTGAGAGGGGAAAGAATTTCAGGAAAGTTCAGAAGATGGCAAGGGAGCACAACTTGCAATGAGAAAAGATTAACTATCTGGATTATTCAAATCCAGCTAACCCCTATATTCACCATGGGCATTAATGGACATATGGATTGAACTCATAAGGAAGGTCTGGAGTCATTAAAGAGAGATCATCGTCATGAGTAGATTTGTATTTTAGCATCTATCACATGGTATTGTAGTTAATACTACTCTGTCCTTTCTTACTGTATAACAAGTCACCCCTAACATAGTGATTTAAAACAATGATGTATTGTTCTCACAGATCTGTGGCTTGTCAATCTAGTGATTCTTCTGCCAGACTCATCTGGGATCACTCATGTGGCTGTAGTCATCTGACAACCCCGCTGCGGTCCCAGATAGCCTCAGTCACATGCCTGGGACACTAGCACTGGCAGGGCATCGCTTTCTCCCTGTAAGTCAGCCGAGCTTCTTCACAACACAATGCTCTTTATGATTTTTTGCATATGTATTTTTAAAAAAATTTTAATTGGAGTATAATTGCTTTATCATGTTGTGTAAATTTCTGCTATACAACGTGAATCAGCCATATGCATACATATATCCCCTCCTTCTACAGCCTCCCTCCCACGCCCCATCCCACCCATCTAGGTCATCACAGAGCTGAGCTCCCTGTGCTATACAGCAGGTTCCCACTAGCTATCTATTTTACACATTAGTGTATGTATCAACCCTATTCTCTCAATTCCTCCCATTCTCTCCTTCCCCTGGGTCCAGAAGTCCATTCTCTATGTCTGGGCCTCTATTCCCACAATGGTCTTTATATTTCAAATGGACAAATACCAACATGCAGGCACTCATCAAACTTTCCGGAGAAGGCAATGGCACCCCACTGGAGTACTCTTGCGTGGAGAATCCTATGGATGGAGAAGCCTGGTAGGCTGCAGTCCATGGGGTCGCTAAGTTGGACACAACTGAGCGACTTCACTTTCACTTTTCACTTTCATGTATTGGAGAAGGAAATGGCAACCCACTCCAGTGTTCTTGCCTGGAGAATCCCAGGGACGGGGGAGCCTGGTGGGCTGCCGTCTATGGGGTTGCACAGAGTCGGACACGACTGAAGCGACTTAGCAGCAGCAGCAGCATCAAACTTTCTGCTTGGCTCATGTTTGCTAATGCCCCATTAGCCAAAGCAAGTCATGCGACCTGATCTAGAGTTGATGGGACAGGATCCACAAAGGGCATAAATAGGACAAGGTTGATATAAGAATCTACCACGTCCGCCGTGAATTTCAGACTTTGAATTACATTCCCATCCCTGAGTACATTCCCATTCCTCAGTACTTGCCTGACATCCTTGGATTATAATTAACATCTTGGCAGTACTCCCTTTAGACAACATTTTGGGTGTTCTAGTGAAATATAACCTGGGCACACATGGTGGAAATATAGTATTGTATTATGAATTTTGTGCCTATTTCGCCTTCATATTGTAGTTTGAGCATTATATTGACTTTAAAAATACATTAAAACATAGGTTATATTATCTAAGACTTTTCTCACAGGATAAAGTTACACTATTATTGTTGCTTTTTAGTCTCTAAATCGAGTCCAACTCTTGTGACCCCGTGGACTGTGGCCCTCCAGGCTCCTCTGTCCATGGAATTTCCCAGGCAAGAATCCTGGAGTGGGTTGCCATTTTCTTCTCCAGGCATCAAAACAGCATCTCCTGCGTTGGCAGTCCAGTTCTTTACCACTAAGCCACACCTGGGAAGCCCAGAAGTTATATTACAAAACAGTTTTTCCAATAAAGCAGTGTCTGGGGTCTGATATTTGTGAAATGAATGAGTTAAGTTTGAGTGTTTATGGACTAGGCTTCAATTACTTACAAATTCTTCTAGCTCAGAGTTCAGTTCAGTTCAGTCGCTTAGTCCTGTCCAACTCTTTGCGACCCCATGGACTGCAGAGACAGGCTTCCCTGTCCATCACCAACTCCCGAAGCTTATTCAAACGTATGTCCCCCCAGTCGGTGATGTCATCCAACCATCTCATCCTCTGTCTGCCCCTTCTCCTCCCGCCCTCAATCTTTCCCAGCATCAGGGTCTTTTCAAATGAGTCAGTAACTTCGCATCAGGTGGCCAAAGTATTGGAGTTTCAGCTTCAGCCTCAGTCCTTCCAATGAATATTCAGGACTGATTTCCTTTAGCATTGAGAGGTTGGGTCTCCTTGCAGTCCAAGGGACTCTCAAGAGTGTTATCCAGCACCACAGTTCAAAAGCATCAATTCTTTGACGCTCAGAGTAAGTGTCACTAAATTACTAGTTTAAAACTGTGATCGTTAATTTTGATCTCTGTGTTCTGAGAATGCCGCACAGGAAGCACGGGGTAGGGGGTGGGGAGTGAGGGGTCACTCATACGTAAGAAAGCAGAGGAACATCATAAAACTTTCACACCTTACTCTACCAGACTCATCACCTCTCCAGACCTCCAAACTGCCTCAACCGCCCTCCTTGGCAGGGCCAATTTGCTTAGATTACCGTTCGGCTTGTGCACTTATTACACAATGTTATTACACAACACACAGAACAGATGGTGCAGCTCCTGAGCCCAGCAGCTGGAGGGGACGCTCTGCACACAGTAGGAGCACCATAAGCACTGATTGACTGAGTTCATTGACTCGAAGCCATCTTGCCCCCGGGCAATATCCTTACATCTCTCCAAGCTCACACCCTGGCCCGAGAGGCGTGAGCTCGGAGCAGATGGCGAGTGCCGGGTGCCAGGTGTGCAGCACGCTCGGCGCGGTCTGGGGCACCAGGTTCTTTGGTCCCTGCTCCTCCCCACCCCTCCCACTCCCACGAGTCGCCGTCGGCGCCACACGTGATGCCGGGCCAAGGGGGACCCGGGGAGGGGCGGGGAGGGCTGGGAACACGGAGCTCCGGTGCCTGGCGGAGCCCGCGCGTGCTGCGCCCGCCCCCCTTCCCCTCTGACCCGCGTCACCTGGCAGCCGGCGCGGCCTCCGCGCCTCCCCATCTTCCCTCTCTGCGATCGAGCGCCTTTCTCCCTCCCCCGCCCTCTTCCTCTCTTTCTCTTATCTTGACATTTCGCCTCGCTTCCCTCTGCCCACTCCCCGGCGGGTTTCCCTCGCAGGCAGGCGCGCCTGCTCCAGCCTGCCCGCCCCCGCACCACCTCCAATTGTAGGTCAACTCGCTGGCTCATGTTGGCTTAGGTGTGCTCTTGTTTAAGCGTTTTCCATAAGTGGGATCAGACGCTTTCCCCACGGGGCTCCAACTGGAATTACTTCTCCTTGGCTGTGGAGTTGGGGGGCGGGGGCGGGAATCCCGCGGGACGTGCTGCCATTCACGCCGCCCTGGGGTCACTGGGATGGCTTCGGGGCGCTCCGCGCGGGTTGGCAGCCCCACCCGGGCGCCTGCTCCCGGGGCCTGGCTGCCGCGGCGGCCTGCGGAAAGGCAGAAGCACGCGAATCCAAGGGGGACAAAGCGAGCCGAATCCCTCCAGAGCGTTTCGATTCTCAGTAACTGCGCCCGGGGCGCAGCCTCTATCGGTGATTTACTTGCCAGAAACTCCCTCCTCCCAGACCTGAGACCCGGAGCCGATTCCCGGGGGGCGTCGGTGCGCCCCTGCCAAGGGGCCCTGGCACCGCGACTCCCGCCCCCCTCCCCACCTTTCCCGCAAGAGGGAGGGCACCGAGACACGCGGAAGCCTCCTCCGAAGCCCCGGGGGAGGGGATGCTTGAAGACTCGAGTGCAACCAATTGTCAACCTCCCTTGGCCCTACAGCTTTTCCCTCTGTACGCCCCCCCGCCCCGCCCACCGCGCACACACCCTGTTCTCCCTCCCGCACGAGAGCGGGCAACTAACTGCACGCTCCACGGGACCAGGGAGGGGGTTGCCCAGCCCGGGTACGAATGTCGCCTGCCAGCCGGAATGTGGGTTCCAGACGCAGAGCGCACACGGGGCGGTGGGCTCTCTGGAGACCAGGGGGCCCAGGAACTGTCAGTTCCGGTCGGGGACGGAATGGGGCCCGGTGGCGGGGGGTGGGGGGTTGGTGGAGGGGATGGAGGAGCCGAGCGCCGGAGGAAACCACCTCCCCCCAACCCGGGCCAGCGCGGCCAATCGAAATTTCGAAGAAGGCTAGGGTGCGGGGGCTCGTGTGTGCCTGTGTCTTTGGCTTCTTCTCCGGGTCGTAAACCTAAACGGAAGACGGGTGTTAAAGTGTTGCTGACAGCATCGCCCGAAACCTGTTTACAGTAGGAAAGACTTTTCCCCAAAAAAGCACAGCCGGAGTCGATTCCAGTGTATTTCCTCCCTGTACCAGTAACCGAAAGACGAGGCTCAGCCGCCGCGGCGGAGCACCGCTGATCCCCGCCGACCCCTCGGCGCGCTCAGGGCAGGCAGAACGCGGTGCCCGCGCCACCGAGTCGCGGCGCCCGGCAGAGGGAAACCATCTTTTGAGGAGGAGGGGTGCCTCTGCTAGTCCTCGAGTTGGGCGCGCCTCCTCTGCAGCGGCTCTCCGAGAGAGCCTTCTAATTCGTTCCGGCTTCGGCAAGATACGGACCCGGCCATTGATGAGCTCCCGGTTCAGTGACTAGTTCCAAACGGGAGTCCTGGCGTCCCCAAGTCTCTGGGAGCTTCTGACAAGTGAACGGGAGGCGGCGGTTCGTTGCCCTAAACTCTTGACTTATGATTCAAAAAAAAAAAAAAAAAATCATCAGAATTCATCGACACACCCTATTAACCGCTGATCGTTTAAACTGCTACCGAAAGAAGATAGTGGAGGATGCTACGGGTTCAGGAGAGGAGGAAGCGGGGAGAAAGAAGTCCGACCATCCCCACGTTTTCCCACGTCTCCTCGTGGGCGCAGGGAGGCTCAGCGCTGCCACCTGGCGGCCGCCTCTCCCTGCACTGGGAGTCGGCTGATGAACGCGTAAACCCGGGTTCGGGGTGGGTGTGACTTGCTTCGGCTTAGCGAAATGGAGCAGAAGCTCGTGTTCCTGCTTCAAATCTACGTGGCCTGGTGCAAACACTTATTTCCTGCTTGTTCTCATGAGAAAATTGAAAGGAGAGGAAAAATGAGTTGGCGCTGGTATGAAATGCATACAGAAACCTACCAGGTGCCAGCCACTGGTTAGGAGGGGAGAGAAAATGGCAAAAATTTAATTAGAAATGCAGGATTCTTCTCTCTTAATTTTTCCTAAGAGTAAACATAATAATAAACGTGGACTTCATTTTACCTAAGACCCTATTTTAGTATTTTGCAAATAAGGATTACTTCCATACATTGTTTTTCCATACAACCCCCACCCCTCCGGGGAAGTCCAGTTCCAGTGCAATTTCATCAGCCCCCCAAAAATGAAGTGCAAGTTATATTTGTCTACTTGACTGAGAAGTAAATCAGCTTCTGATGGAAGGTTATTTTCCATAAAGTGTGAAACCAAAAAGCCTGGGGCCTTTCAGTTGGCAAAGGCCAATGACATCAAATTTCTCAGGCTTCTTCCCTGTCTGCTAAAGTAACAAAGACAGGATTTTTCCCCTCTTTATTTTCTTTGAACTGAATAGTTGTCAGGTCAGACCAGCTCTTACAATCACAGTTTCTATAACCAAGACAAGGAAAAATCTTGCAAATCACTGTGAATCCAAGAGATTTGTTAAACTAATTTCCCCTCAGGTTTTTTTTTTTTTTTTTCTCTCCCTCTATGCTATAGGAATATATTAAGCAGTGGGACAGAATGCTATTTCCATCTATACCACATACCATTTTATGGAAGCAGGATTTTTATGTTGTGCAGGTGTGTGAGAGCAGAAGCAATGAATTAGCAAATATTACATCTCAAATCGAGTTCCATTATTTAATGGAAAATAATTAAGAGGAAATATTTACCTTAATTCAAAATTTGGAATGTCTATCATCTTTGATAATAAATAAATTTCCTCTATTATTTTGAAACAGGATTTTTTTTTTTTTTTTTTGCAAAATTATCTTGGCTTACTGTTAATATGGCTTAGAGAGTAGCATTAAGAATCACTTCATGTACTACAAAGCCAGCAGAGGGAACACTGAGTACTGATTTAGTAGGGGCCACCAAATATCTGGTATTTGGGGAAGAAAAATGTTAGTAATGGAAAAACTGGTTACAAAGCATGTGAAGTTAGGTAATGAGAACACAGAAATCTTTTCTCATTATTTGCTATTGAGACCTCATACATTTCAGTGTGCACGTATCCAGTTGGTGAGAAAGATGTCTTTAATAAAAGGCCACTTGTCACATGTTTTCTTACATTTTAAGAGGGCTACTAACACATAAAAACAAATCTACTTCAGAAGTCTAAGCATTCATATATACTATAACAATCTTTTATGTCAATGGAAATTACTAATACCATATTTCTTCAATTCTAAGAGGAACTTTTTTCTTTTCAGATGTCTTACAACCATGGGGATGTCAGTTTCACTGGCAGTTGTTCTCCCTTAATAGCACGTGACCATGGTATGTCTGAAAGACATCAGTTAGATTTGTTGAAATATAGAAAATATACCTAACAATAGAAATAGGCCAGTGGCTATTTTTTAGTACACACATTAAGAAAAACAAATCTGCGTGTTTTAAACATAAAATCATTCTGAGTGCTTTAACTTCCACTTTTCTCTGATCTCATTCACTGGTAGAATCACAAATGGCTTTGGAAATATAATCAATGATACTGATTATTCACTCACTTTGACTGAAACATCACAAATTTAGTCACACCCTCAGATTATTAGTTGCTACAAATCTCAAACATAGTATTTATTCTTTTTTTATTCTGGTAAAATTATGGATTTTTAAAATAAATAATAAAATAAATAAATAATAGACCTCTTACAGTAATTTTTATGCCAGATTGAGAACATGTAGGGCTATGTTATAGTATGAATACCAAATAAAATGATGACACACCCAGCTTTGTTAGATGCAAAAGAGGTGTGGGTTTTTTGTTTTCAAGATTTGTTTCCCCTTCTAAAAGAAAAAAATATATATAACTTGGGTAGCTACTGGTCAAAAATTATTTGCTTCTACCCACAAAAACATTCTTGTTTGTGGTTGATCCTTAGAGATCCAGTCAGATGTTGCCAAAGGGTGTTCTTTCCAGTAAAATTCTACATCTGACAACCTGGGCCTCTCCCCAGCCTACATACTCTATAAGTTTGACAAGATTAATAGAAATCTGCTGCCCAGCACTAGTTTGATCAGAATTGAAAGCTGACTTAATTATGTTAGGTTAGCCCTACCTAACCACTTATCACTGGCTTATAGAAAAACAGTTTTACTATTATAGTTTTAAGGAATACCAATCTTTGTTATAATTTTAATTTTCATACCTTAGAACAAAAGAGATGTCTGTGGCCAAATTAACATGTATTTTGACTACCTGGGAACTTTTTTTTGCCATATTCTTCACAATGCTCTTCATGAGGCTTCTTTTCAAATCATCAGGATGACTGGGTTGCCAGTGTGGTCCTTGGATGGTTCACATCCATGATCTGTGATGATTTTTTCACATCAGTGACCTCCCTCGATTTTAGTCGAACAACATGCTGCTTTTACTAGAGGGAATGTCTCTGGAATCTGAATTATCATGAAGGATAATATAGTATTCACTGAGGGCTTACTATATATCAACCTCACTGAACTCCCACAAAACACTATATAAAGTAGTTCCTAGTGTTCCCATATCACTGATGAGGAAAACTGAGACTTGGTCACATCCCCAGAGTCACAAGACTAGTAAGAAAGACTAGCAGCAAGGTCTAATATAAATTCAGAAGTTCCATTCTTTTTTGCTACTAGTTATCATTGCCTTTTACAGTGTCTCTTTGCTTTGGCCTTTTAATTCCATTTGATTGAAGTAACGAACATATAGGAGAAAATATAAAGGAGAGGAGGAGGAGGGTTTGGGGAAGAGAGGATGAAGCGTGAAGCTATCTTTAATTTTGAAAATGTGGAAAACTAATACTTACAAAGTAAAGCTGATTCCCATCCTTTACTCACCATTATCTTCTTACACAAAACTACGGAAATTCTCCTATTAACTATGGAACACTGCCTATTGTGTTCCAGTGGAAAGCTCCTCTGTTTGGGCTACCCAGGATTTACCACTGTGTGTGCTGTGCTGTGTGCTCAGCCGTGTCTAGCTCTTTGCAACCCTGTGGATTGTAACCCATGAGGTTCCTCTGTCCATGGGATTTTTCCAGGCAAGAATACTGGAGTGGATTGCCATTTCCTCCTCCAAGGGGATCTTCCTGGCCCAGGGATGGAACCCAGTCTCCCTTGTCTCCTACATTCTCAGGCAAATTCTTTACCACACTGCGCCACTAGGGAAGCCCATCCAGGATTCAAAGGGGAGTTTAAATCATTCAATAACTATAGTTAACCCCTGTTTGGTTAAGAGAGCAAGAAATTATTGCCCCCCAAAATCCTCTTTCCTGCCTTCCAACAAACAGCACCAAAATAGCTCTGAAGGGATTAACACAATACATCAACATCTGTGCTGTACCTGGAATTGTTAAAATAATAGTGATGACAGGTGTCTAGGTACCACTTTCTTAATGGTTTTCAATATCTATTGATTTATTTTCATAGCTTTCCCTCCCTCTTTTACATCCTTGGCTTTATGAAGGAGCCGAGGAACAGATTTTGCACTAAAGGCTGATTCTCTATTCCAATACTGAAAAGAACTAATAAAAATAATCACTTGGCTTTTAAGCAGAAAGCTTCCATTTACAGTATTTCACCCTTCCCCCTCTTCTAAGCCCCTTGTTATCTAACATAATGGTTAGAATACATTTCCGTCTCTCCCCTTAATAATTTCATGCATTAACATCCTCTTCACACACCACACACACACACGCAGGCACGCACAGCAAAAGGAAAAAAGAGGCAGCAGAAATCTCAGCTGTACTTCTAGCCCTTTTAAAAAGTTTGCTCTGTAAATTGGAATGAGGTCAGATTTGGAGCTTCTCATTGCACGCGGAGATTATTATTGCATCGGGTTCCAAGCCAATGGGAAGCCCGGGGGAGGGGCTTGGCACGAGGAAGCGTTGGTTACAGCGGCTGATTGGCCGCGGCCAAGACTGGGAAAGGATAAAGAGGCGCGAGGCGGAATTGGGGTCCGCTCTAAGCTGCAGCAAGGGAAACCGTGTGTGAGAGGAAGAGGCCTGTTTCGCTCTGGGTCTCTAGTTCTTGCACGCTCTTTAAGAGTCTGCACTGGAGGAACTCTGCCATTACCAGCTCCCTTCTTGCAGGAGGGAGGGGGAAACATACATTTATTCATGCCAGTCTGTTGCATGAAGCCTTTCTGGCGTCCTACCTTGCAACAAAATAATTGCACAAACTCCTTAGTGCCGATTCCGCCCACAGAGAGTCCTGGAGCCAGAGCCTTTTCTGCTTTGCATTGTAAGAGAGGGACTAACTGATAGAGACTATGTCGCTTTCCTGAGCTTCTGAGAGCGCTCGCGAACTGGAATCAACTGCTTCAGGGGAAGGAAAAAAAAAAAAAAAAGACTTGCCTGGGAGGCGGCGAGAAACTTGTATTGGAAGCTTCAGCAACCAGCATTCGAGAAACTCCTCTCCACTTTAGCACCGTCTCCAGGACGCAGAGCCGAGAGACAGCGCAAACTGCGGCGCGGTGAGAGAGAAGAGCTAGAGAGAGGGAGATTCTCCAGCCTGGGAACTATAACTCCTCTGCTTGAGGCGGAGTGCTCCCGCCCCGCATCTTTTTGGAGACTTTTCTCTCTTCGCCCACCTCCGCCCCGGCCAGGAGTTGAGCCGCCCGCTCGACCGCCGCGCACGTCCCCTCGCTCGGCGTGCGCTTGGTCCCGGGAGCCAGGAGGGCCCGGCGATCGCGCCGCGGCCGCCGCGAGGGTGTGAGCGCGCGTGGGCGCCCGCCGAGCCGGGGCCATGGTGCAGCAAACCAACAACGCCGAGAACACGGAAGCGCTGCTCGCCGGCGAGAGCTCGGACTCGGGCGCCGGCCTCGAGCTGGGCATCGCCTCCTCCCCCACGCCGGGCTCCACCGCCTCCACGGGCGGCAAGGCCGACGACCCGAGCTGGTGCAAGACGCCGAGTGGGCACATCAAAAGGCCCATGAACGCCTTTATGGTGTGGTCGCAGATCGAGCGGCGCAAGATCATGGAGCAGTCACCCGACATGCACAACGCCGAGATCTCCAAGCGGCTGGGCAAACGCTGGAAGCTGCTCAAAGATAGCGACAAGATCCCTTTCATTCGGGAGGCGGAGCGGCTGCGCCTCAAGCACATGGCTGACTACCCCGACTACAAGTACCGGCCCAGGAAGAAGGTGAAGTCCGGCAACGCCAACTCGGGCTCCGCGGCCGCCGCCGCCTCCAAGCCTGGGGAGAAGGGCGACAAGGTCGGTGGCAGCGGCCACGGGGGCGGCGGCGGCGGGGGCAGCCACGCGGGGGGAGGAGGCGGCGGCGGCGCGAGCGGTGGCGGCGCCAACTCCAAACCCGCGCAGAAAAAGAGCTGCGGCTCCAAAGTGGCGGGCGGCGGGGTCGGCAAGCCCCACGCCAAGCTCATCCTGGCGGGCGGCGGCGGGAAGGCGGCGGCGGCGACCGCCTCCGCCTCCTCCTCGTCGTCGTCGTCCTCGTTCGCCGCCGAGCAGGCGGGGGCCGCCGCCCTGTTGCCCCTGGGCGCCGCCGCCGCGGCCGCCGACCACCACTCGCTGTACAAGGCGCGGACTCCCGGCGCCTCGGCCTCGGCGGCGGCCTCGGCCTCGGCCGGCCTGGCGGCCCCGGGCAAACACCCGGCGGAGAAGAAGGTGAAGCGCGTCTACCTGTTCGGCGGCCTGGGCGCGTCGTCCTCGCCCGTCGGCGGCGTGGGCGCGGGGGCCGACCCCAGCGACCCCCTGGGCCTGTACGAGGAAGGGGGCGCCGGTTGCTCGCCCGACGGGCCGAGCCTGAGCGGCCGCAGCAGCGCCGCCTCATCGCCGGCCGCCGGCCGCTCGCCCGCCGACCACCGTAGCTACGCCAGCCTGCGCGCCGCCTCGCCCGCCCCGTCCAGCGCGCCCTCGCACGCGTCCTCGTCGGCCTCGTCCTCCTCCTCCTCCTCGTCGTCGTCCTCCTCCTCCTCGTCATCGGGCTCGTCGTCCTCCGACGACGAGTTCGAAGACGACCTGCTCGACCTGAACCCCAGCTCAAACTTTGAGAGCATGTCCCTGGGCAGCTTCAGCTCGTCGTCGGCGCTGGACCGGGATCTGGATTTTAACTTCGAACCCGGCTCCGGCTCGCATTTCGAGTTCCCGGACTACTGCACGCCCGAGGTGAGCGAGATGATCTCGGGAGACTGGCTGGAGTCCAGCATCTCCAACCTGGTCTTCACCTACTGAAGGGCGCGCGGGCTGGGAGAGAGAGGGACGGGGCGGGTGGTGGGGTGGGGGGAGGACCTGAGAGGAAAATGAAAAAGAAAAAGAAAAAAAAAAAGGCGAACAGAGAAAAGAGTTGCAAGAGAAAAGGGAAAACAAGAGGGGGAAAAAAAAAAAGGAAAAGGAGAAAAAAAAAAAAGTGAGCAGGGCCGGCTTCGGCCGCGTCCGGGTGGTCGGAGAGCAACGCCACGGCGTCTGGGGACCCGCGCTCCCAACCCCCATCTCGCCGGCCGGAGAGACGCGGCGGAGGCGGAGGTAGACAGGGGCGACCTTTTATTGTTGTTCTTGGTGTTGTTGTTGATGGCGAAAAAAGCGACTTCGAGTTTCCTCCCCTTTGCTGGAAGAGACCCCCCCCTCACCACCACCACCACCAGCCCTTCCAACGAGCTTCCGGACTTGTGTGCACCCCCGGCCAGAAGCCGAGTTGGTAGTTTTCTAGCGACTGAAGGAATCGTCTGTTCCTCTCTGATCGCTCCCTCGGTGTTTTGGGGCTATTTTACTTGGTTTTTTGTTTTTTTGATCCGGAGGGGAGGGGGACTCCGGCATGCCCCCGGAGGGGTTTTGTTCTCAGCATTCTCGCCCCCATTCTCCCCCCACCCCCCACCCTCCCAAGAAGACCGAAGGCTCCGGGGCGTCGAATTTGACCGCTTGCGGGGATAGGGGAGTCGCAAGGGCCCCAGCGCCGGGACTGAAAGACTCCACGCTGGCGTATTCCCGTTTTGTTTTTGGAGGGCTTTTTTTTTTTTTTTTCCCCTCCCCCTCCCCCGCCTCCCCCCCCCCCCTCTTTTTTTGCCTTTTTTTTTTTTTCTTCCCCTGCCCCTGCAGCCAGAGGAGGAGACGTTGAGTGACCGGCGCTCGGAAATGACCCGAGAACCTAGTTGGAAAGCCACACCAGCCAGGACGAGGGGCGGGGAGGAGAAGGCCACGAACTGGAAGGGGGGCGAGTAATAAAACTGAAATGGATTTGCACGTTCGGGAGAAGGTGGCGGCGTCTCCTGGGCCTCCGCCTCCTGCATCTCTGAAACCAGTGAGGTGAGACTTCACGGCCCCGCAGGCGCGGAGGAGAGGAGACTGTTCGATGTGGTACCCGGGGCAGTGGAGGGCGAGTGGTGTCGGGGGGGAAAAAAGGTTTTTTGCTTCTCTTAATCGGAATCGTGATGGTGTTGGATTATTTCACTGGTGGGGTTAATATAGCATGTTATCCTGTCTATCTTTTAAAGATTTCTGTATTAAGACTGTTGAGCAGTTTTTAAAATAGTGTAGGATAATATAAAAAGCAGATAGATGGCGCTATGTTTGATTCCTACGACAGAAATTATCACCAGCTTTTTTTCATTCTTAACTCTTTAAAGGATTCAAACGCAACTCAAATCTGTGCTGGACTTTAAAAAAAACCAATTCAGGACCAAATTTTTTCTCAGTGTGTATGTGTTTATTCCTTATAGGTGTAAATGAGAAGACGTGTTTTTTTCCCTCACCGATGCTCCATCCTCGTATTTTTTTTTCCTTGTAAATGTAATCAGATGCCATTTTATATGTGGACGTATTTATACTGGCCAAACATTTTTTTTCTTATTTTGTCCCTTTTTTTTTTTTTTTTTTGCTTTCTTTTGCTTTGCTTTCTTCTATTTACTTCCTTATTTCTTCTTTCCTTACTTTCTTTTTTCTTTCGTTTCTTTTTTTTTTTTTTGGTAGTTGTTGTTACCCACGCCATTTTACGTCTCCTTCACTGAAGGGCTAGAGTTTTAACTTTTAATTTTTTATATTTAAATGTAGACTTTTGACACTTTTAAAAAACAAAAAAAGACAAGAGAGATGAAAACGTTTGATTATTTTCTCAGTGTATTTTTGTAAAAAATATATAAAGGGGGTGTTAATCGGTGTAAATCGCTGTTTGGATTTCCTGATTTTATAATAAGGCGGCTGGTTAATATCTCACACAGTTTTAAAAAATCAGCCCCTAATTTCTCCATGTTTACACTTCAATCTGCAGGCTTCTTAAAGTGACAGTATCCCTTAACCTGCCACCAGTGTCCATCCTTTGACCTCAGCCCTATAAAAAGGGGAGGAGAATTAGCCAAACACTGTATGCTTTTAAAGAAAAACGAGTTTTTTTTTAAACAAAATACTGTTTTATGCAGAGGCTTTAAAACTGGTGCATTTACAGCAAAAAGGGATCCTGTAGCTTTAACTTGTAAACCACATCTTTTTTGCACTTTTTTTATAAACAAAAACGTGCCGTTTAAACCACTGGATCTATCTAAATGCCGATTTGAGTTCGCGACACTATGTACTGCGTTTTTCATTCTTGTATTTGACTATTTAATCCTTTCTACTTGTCGCTAAATATAATTGTTTTAGTCTTATGGCATGATGATAGCATATGTGTTCAGGTTTATAGCTGTTGTGTTTAAAGATTGAAAAAAGTGGAAAACATCTTTGTACATTTAAGTCTGTATTATAATAAAGCAAAAAGATTGTGTGTATGTATGTTTAATATAACATGACAGGCACTAGGACGTCTGCCTTTTAAGGCAGTTCCGTTAAGGGTTTTTGTTTTTAAACTTTTTTTTTGCCATCCATCCTGTGCAATATGCCGTGTAGAATATTTGTCTGAAAATTCAAGGCCACAAAAAAACAATGTTTGGGGGAAAAAAGAAAAAGAAAAAAAAATCATGCCAGCTAATCATGTCAAGTTCACTGCCTGTCAGATTGTTGATATAT
Source organism: Bos indicus x Bos taurus (assembly GCF_003369695.1). Taxonomy (NCBI): domain Eukaryota; kingdom Metazoa; phylum Chordata; class Mammalia; order Artiodactyla; family Bovidae; genus Bos; species Bos indicus x Bos taurus. The sequence continues at coordinate 37,522,213 of NC_040098.1, read as the reverse complement.
ACCTTCTGTAAATAACTTTTTTTGAGAAGGAAATAAAATCAGCTGGAACTGAACCCTAAATCTTGACTTTTGTCATTATTATGCCCAAAGCATAAGATTGGAAGGGCCCTAGGGCTTGTAGAGACTACATCATCTGCCCTAGCTTTGAAACAAGTGAGTTCTCAGGCCTGTTACATGCCATCTAATTGAGGAATAAATCTCCTAAATTCCTCTCACTCAGATTGGGCAGGCACTAACCCTGAAACCATGTGTCAACTCTACACGCTTTCTAGGAATTTTCTGAGTTTACCCCCATTTAAATCAACGCCCATTGTCTTGAAATTTTAAAAAGAAGGGGAGGGGTAATGTGGACAGAATTCTTCACAGATAAAACCAGGTCCTAAAACTGCTTTCTCCTTGATTTGCCTAGATTTACCATCCAGCAGCAGCTAGAATTGTTTCTCACAGATTAGGAACAAAAAGGCTGTTAAATTATCAATATATTGTGGTGAAAGGCACTACCTGTTATGAGATAAAAAGTTGTAATCATTTTTTTTCCTCAAAAGCAAGAAACTTCACGTGGTGCCAACATCTTTGTGTGCCATGACCAATGTGGTTATTCCTGTCAGTGAAGGAGAAAAAGTACCTGGGATTTTCTAAGGCCTGTTAGTATTTGGTTTGCAGCCTGCAGTTTGCTAAGAGGCACTATTTCCTGTTTACTTTGAGGGTTAACAATTGCTATTAACTAACAAAGCCCATCTTCCCTTCCAAGTGTTTGTTTAAAACGTCTTCTTTATGTCTTCTGGTTTTTCAGCACTGGAGAAGAGGGGTTAATAAGACCTATGTGGAAATAACTCTTTAATCATCAAGGTTGCTTGTAGGTAAGGAAATCTCCATTCTAGAATGTACAAGTGGATGAAGAGATTTTTGGAGACCAAAACAAGGAATGTTTTCTGGTCAGTGAAAAGCAGTAATTCTACCCTCCAAAATAATGTAACTACTGCATTTCAGTGTAATTTCATCATTCAAAAATCATTTTAGCTACTAGAGTCCAAATTTTTATTACATGTATTCACTAATACATTTAGTTTTAATTGCACTTGTGTTCTGTAATTACGTTTTTTTTTAATTAAAAAATCAACTTGATATATTAGTCTCTTCAAATACACTTGTCTCTTCAAAGACTCTTCTAATGGCTTTTTGTTCATGGTAGTGATAACGATTGTTTAATTTTTTCAGATCCAAAATGTGAACACCTTGCCATAAATGAAGACTATGTGATATAATTTTTAAGTATATTTTTATTCCATAGGGTTCTCCTGCTAGAACAGCATTTATTGCCCCTTGACTTTCCACATAAAATCAGATACTTTAGCTGTTTAAGAATTTTGATAACATTTCTTTAAAAAGAAAAGCTTAAAACGTGTGATCTTCCTAGGAGGTGATAGAGTAGATGTAGGAAACATCTTTGTACTTCCTTTCCTCTGAATCAGTCTTTATTCATAAGGAACACTTATGTATTAGGTGGTAGGAAGGAATAAATCTGAGAAACCAAACAGTTTAGGATGACTTTTAACTTTCAGATAATTGGGATCAATAGAAGAGGATAAATTTCAGATTTTAAGAATAAAAGCCATTTTTATTTAAAAATACTGTTCTGACCCTGGGCTTGATTAGAAATATGAATTAGTAATAGTTGATAAGTAGGTTTTGTCAGTTCTAGTTAATTAACCTGTAAGTGGCAAGAAAAAAAATGTAAGCTAGTAGGGTGGACTGAGTGCCTGAATTTTGTGCTCATATTTGGAGGGGGCGGGCAGGGATACTGGAGGTATTAAGGATTTCCAAGGAAAATGGGAAAGCAAAGGGCTGGGAAGTGGACATACACATTTGCCAAGTCTTCCCTGTGTTTATAGGGTGTCCACGAGTCAGAACACGTGGTTTGGATAGTGAACGCTAGGGTTCCAGAATATTTAATCATAATTTAAAATAATTTATTTTATAGGAGCATTGGGATAGATCCAGATGTCAAGAAAACACTTAAGAATTCTGGTAGGGGGAAAAAAAAAAGAATTCTGGTAGGAATACAAATCCATCTCACCCGTTTGGATTTCTCAGGGCGGAAGGTTGGTACACTTTATTTTTCTTTGTGGTTATTTTTTTATGCCTTTTATTTTTTTCATCCTTTGAGTCCTGTACTACAGTATCTCTCTAACCCATATTTACTAATGTTTACCCTACCCCTCCGGGCTTCCCTGATGGCTCAGCTGGTAAAGAATCCAGCAGTAATGCAGGAGACCTGGGTTTGATTCCTGGGTTGGGAAGATCCCCTGGAGAAGGGAACAGCTACCCAATCCAGTTTTTTCACCTGGAAAATTGTATGGACTGTATAGTCCATGGGGTCGCAAAGAGTCCAATTCTGGAAAATTATCTCCCTATCCATTTTCAGATCTTCACTGGGTATCATTTGAAAACCATAGGAGGTGGGGAGAAGCCATTCCAGGCATCAGGGTGGTGGTCAGACTCTGCTGAAAAAAAAACTAGGGATAAAGCATAGAATTCACAGGCTCCATCCAAAGCCCTGCACAGAATGATTTTAGCCCACCTTTCCAGTTCTCCAAAAAGAATTCCCAGGCAGTCATCTCTCCCTTAAATTGTTGGAGGACAGGAAGCATGCCATAAACACTTGGTTTCCCCAACTTTACTGTCTCTGTTTCACTGCATAAAACACATTTGATTGTTATTTGTTAATTTTTCATATACGTTGTTGCAGTGGGCCTTTAAGAGCTTCCAAAATGTCTTTGCGTGTCAGGCTGTATTATGGCAGCTGTGGTAAGGAGTCTTGGATTTATTGAAAGCTTGGGTTACAATGCTGCATCTTAGACCGTCCAGCTATGAAGGCCGTTGGTCATCTCTTAGCCTCCTTAAGCCTCAGTGCTCTAAACTGCTAAATAGAAAGAAAACTCTGGACATAAAAAGCCGTTGTGAGAATCTAGTGGAGTGACACATGGAACATACCTGGCATCAGGCCTAGCCTCTTGGATGGGCTCATTAAGTGCTAGTTCCTTACCTCATGGGTTGTTCTAAAAAGATAATGCATGTCTAAGCCTAGCACAGTGCAAGCAAATACAGCAGGTACCAATTTCTTAAAATGAAATGCCTGGAATCGGTATCTTCCAATCTGGTACATGAGCCCACACATCATAGAATCACCCTAGGATTCTAGCTAAGGGCAGAGATTATGAAGATTATTGGATTCTGGGGGTGGGACCCTAATAAGCCCCCAGATAGCAGGCTCACTATCTGGAATGCGGTATGTGTTCTCCAAGGATGCAAAGCAGTTTTGTGTACCAATGCACAAATGAGTTACAACTTGGACCTTAAAAGAACAAATCTGCAGGGTAAAGGAAGGCTTTCACATGAAGCTGGAGGATCTCTGCCTCCATGGTTGTTTAGCATATTTTCCTAATAAATATGCAACGAGGACTTATTCGCGCCTTTTGCTCAATGGAGAAAGGGAATTGAGAGTGGCTCAATGGGGTCACAAGGTCAGAAGTGAGAGAAACCAGCCCTGGAACCCCTTTTCTTGAGCCCTGCTCCTGATTTCCAGAAATAGGTGTCCTCTCTACTTCAACCAGAGAGACTTAACCAGGCCTGGGCCATAGAGGACTGGGAGCCTTCTGACTTCCTGTGCATGTCCCAAGGATGCTCTGTAACCTCCCTCATTGAGAGGGTAAGTGTAAGTGATTAGCTGTGCATATGTATCTATCTAATATATTCCATTTCAATGAATGTTAACTAAGATCAAAGGTCAACTCAGGAACTGAGTTTTAGAAGAAGTACCTGAGGCAGAATAGAATCAACTGTATAAACACGGTGAGTGGAACTTCTGCTTTGTTATCAAAAAGGGAGATCACTGGAAATTATTCAGGGGAGTGTACTCAGACTTTATAGAGAGGGCCGCAGCATACCCATTATACCCTAATGAGATTGACCGTTGACTACAGTTAACTTGAAGGGTTTTATGGTTTCCTGCATGTGTTGTTTTCCTTCTTGATGTTAAGAAGAAGATTAAAAAAGAAACACACCTTCCATCACCAAACAGTATTTCCCAGAGGGCTCTTGGATCACGCTGCTGCATTTTGGTCTCTGTCTTAGTTAACAATGCACCTTCATGCGTGTGTGTGTCTGTGGATCCAGGTGATAATAAATTTAGCCCATTTTATTTTCTTCTGACAGGTTCAATTCAGGGCAGTTGGTTTATGGAGTACTGCCAAACAGTCCCGGCCCAAGTCAAGTCAGGGCAGGAAGCTTCAAGTGAAAGCCTTCCTTTACCCTGCAGATTTGTTCTTTTAAGGTCCAAGTTGTAACTCATTTGTGCATTGGTACACAAAATCGCTTTGCATCCTTGGAGAACACATACCGTATTCAAATGATATTCCATTTGAAATTGTTTTAAGCATAGGACATAAGAGAACAAATACCATATTTATCATCATTTAGCCTGCTTGGGACTTTAGATATTTTCCCCAATATCTAATTCTTTGGGCGAGTTATAAGACAACGAATGAATGTGCTATTTCCTTTCACAACATACAGCTGAAAGACAGGAGGCAAATGAAAACACTGAACGTTATCTTTAGTAGGCTCTCAGCAGAAGTGAATGCCCAGCAGCGCGGCAAGATGATTGGCTCGAGCGTATGGTGCATGGAACTGCTCTTATAAAAGCTGAGCAGCCAGGCCCTGTTTAATGATCAATTAGCTCCCGTTGTATGTGTGGTTAATTGGCACTTTCTTACCAGGGCTTGTCCTAACTTCCCTGGCTCCAGCACCTAAAACCTGTGAAAATAGTCTCTTCTGGAACTCCTGACCTTCAGTCTTGGCCTCTGCTTTCTCCCTCCCCTTTCCCACACTCCCCGTGCTGGCCTTTTATCTCGCTTGTTTGCCAATCCCCTGAGACTCTGAATAATTTATTTGAAGTTCCTGGGAAGTTGTGGGGGCTGCAGTCTCAAAACACATTGCACTTTGTTCCTCCTCCGGCAGAAGTAGATCCTGAAGCCTTTGTTTGAAAGAGGTGGTGCTAAGGATGTTTGGGAATTTGCTAACAGTTTTAATTTGATTTTGGGGTGTGCACCCGGTGAATCCAAAAGCTGGAGAGGGGGGAAGCGGGTGGGGGGCAGGGAGGTGTTGCCAAGGGCAAAAATTACTTTGCTTTTTCCCAGACTATTTAAAAATAGTGTCTCAAGATTTTAATAGGTGTTCTGTGGTCAAGTAAATTAAAGAAATGCTGGTTAAGAAGATTCCCATTTTTTAAAATTGTTCTATCAATGTATGTTTATTCGTATCTGTGCAAACATATTAGAACTTTTCTTGAGTAACTCCTAGAAATAGAATTGCTGAATCTTAGTGTTACAGACATTGGCTTGTGACAGTTTTTCCACCCTGGAGTTGGTTAGGTGTAAAGTGGGGTGGGTGTTGAGAAAACTCAGCGATAGGTCTAGTGAACCAAGATTAAAAATTAAGTTAGACTTTGAAACAATCACTTTACAGTTCTCTCCTCCCGCCCAGAGGGTGAATAGATTGTTTTCACGTGTAAAAAAGGACATCTGCAAATGGTTTTGAGGTGATTTTTCTGTCCCTAGTGTCTGATAACAGTACACAATTCAAAAAACAGAACAATTACAGAAATACCCTTGACCCCTGCATGGTGACTAAGTATAGGGATTTTAAATGAAACATAAGGACAGGGATCAACTCCCTCTGGTCTTTTTCTCCTGCTATTAGAATTCACCAGGCTCATTCTCATTCCTGTGTTATTGGCTCTAATTTTTTTTAGGCTCTGTGATTGCAAGAAACAGACTCACTCAAGTAACTTGACCTCATGGGGCTTTACTACAAAGAAAAGCATGATTGTCAGAGAATTAGATATTTCATGAGACTTCTGAGAGAAATATTCAGAATACATGGCTCAAGGGAGCAGGTTAATCAGCTGCCTAATTCAACATCAAGACTGCAAAAATATTAATACTGACCAGATAGTCTCTTGGATTTCCTGTGTGTCTTGACTGTCTCCCAACAACAAATTCTTGATTCTCCATATTTAATTCTTCAAATTCCCTTTTAAGTCAGAACTTCATGTGATCAGTTACTTTATCAGCTACTTGCCAGGCAGTAAATCGGCTGCTTGGGGGTTATATGGACCAATCATTGAGTATTGTTGCTGTTCAGTCCCTAAGTCATGTCCAACTCTCTGTGACCCCATGAACTTAGCACGCCAGGCTCTTCTGCCCTCCTCCAGCTCCCAGAATTTGCTCAAATTCATGTCCACTGAGTCAATGACGCTACCTAACCATCTTTTCCTCTGCTGACCCCTTCTCTTTTTGCCTTCAATATTTCCCAGCATCAAAGTCTTTTCCAGTGAGTCGGCTCTTTGTATCAGGTGGCCATAGTATTGGAGCTTCAGCATCAGTCCTTCCGATGAATTCAGGCTTGATTTCCTTTAGGATGGACCAGTTGGACCTCCTTGCAGTCCAAGGGACTCTCAAGAGTCTTCTCCAGCACCACAGTTTAAAAGCATCAGTTCTTCGGTGCTCAGCCTTCTTTATAGTCCAACTCTCACATCCGTACATACCTACTGGAAAAACCATAGTTTTGACTGTATGGACCTTTGTCAGCCAAGTGATGTCTGCTTTTTAGTACACTGTCTAGGTTTGTCATAGTTTTCCTTCCAAGAAGCAAGTGTCTTTTAACCCACTGATTAGTTGAGTATATTCTTCCCTCTCCCATCCCCCCTGTTTATCTTTGCTCCTAGGCTGTGAAAGCCTTCATACTTCCTCTTACATTCCTTCTGTGTACTTTGTTCCTCCTCTGGCAGAAGGAGGTGGTGCTGAGTACATTGGGGAATTTGCTAACAGTTTTAATTTGATCAAAAGTGTTACTGTATACTCCAGGATGGCAAGCCCAAGATCCACAGAGCATGTACCCCTCCTCCCCCACCATCCATAGTATCCTCACTTGGAAGGGTTTGGTTTTTATCTTCTTAATTGATTTTTTTTTCCCCCTGTAGCTTTAATTTTGTCACTAGGACTTAAGAGATATAAACACTGAGATTAAGTGTTTATACTAAGTGAGATTAAACACTGTATTCTAAAGAGAGTGCTCAACATTAGGGGCCAGAGAAAGCCCCTACCCCAATTATCCAGAGCAGAATTGATCGTAACCTGATCAATATTCTCCTTTTCGCCTTCCCACCCCCCAAGTCCAAGTAAGCAGAAGACTGGAGAAAGGGAAAGAAGAGAGTCAGAGACCTGAAACATCTTTGAGGGAAGCACAGTGGGTCCTCACACCATTGTATTTGGTCGTCAGCTTAGCTCTTCTGCCAGAGAAAGAAGGGGAGACAGCTTGGAGTGGTGGGGATGGGGGGGAGCGGTGGGGGAAGCCTTATACCGTTTGACTCAGAAAGGGTGTGAGTTTGCACAGGTCAAGTACACTGAAGTAGGGAGTCTGAGAAGACTATAGGGAGTACTTTGTGCAGCAGGAATAGAGTGGTAAGGGAGAATCCAAGCTGGCATCTTCTAGGACAGAGGAAAAAAATAGGGCTGTTGTGTAGAAGAATCAACATATATGCCCTTGGGAAAAACAGTATTTGGGTGCCCACCCTTCAGCAAGCCATCAGTGACTATAGGTCTTCGCTACAGAATCAGCACAAAGTCAGGACTCGAGTCCCAGCCAATTCAGTAAAGGGATATTCATGGTTTTTGTCCTTGCTCCCTCCCCCAACACAGTGGAGGAGCTGGGCTTTGGAATAACATGAGGAGAAAGGATTCTTAGACTCCATGCTGCTGAAGTTGACTCTGGAAGGGAGAGGAGATTTGAATCCAGTTTGAGAGTAAATGTAAAATTGTATTCACTTCTTAAAAAATTGAAACTGAGTAGAAAGATATGAACCATACCACCATTAAATGGTTTTTTTTTTCTTATCACACTATATTCTACAGGTGGAACATCTATGTGGCAAATTCACAAAAGATATTTCGGGATGGGTGTGAGGCCATTTTATAAATAAAAAGAATGTCTCTTCTCTCTAGTCATCACAAAGCCCTGGATTCACGACCCACTTTCTTTCCCCTTTAGACAGAGGTGCTCAAAGAAATCCACATGTAAACACACAACCAGAACAGTTCCTCTTTCCGCTATTTTACATTAAAAATTTTGCCTAAAAAAAAAAATTCACTGCTTTAAGATAAGATCATAGAATTTTGAACTTTTTAGATGACAAAAAAATTAGGGGCCTATTGACCTACATTGATCCTACCAAACCCCCCACCTCCCAAATAACCCTGGAAAGCAGTCCATGCTCCCAAATTATTATTGTCAACATTGTGATTAGAATTCCTGTCCCCTCGAAATAAAATAAAACTCAGTATCTTTCTTTGAGGACTTCTGTTAGGTAGGTGTTGGAAGAACATCAATGTGATTGAAACTTTTAAATGATCCTCAGCTTCTTAACTGCTAAACATATTTACATTTTAAAAAGATGATGTTATGTTTAATAAAGCTGTTCATTTGTAGAAGGGTGAGTTATTTGACAAGATGAAGTAAGAACATTCAGGAAATGGGGAGATTTCTTTAGCTGTAGGTTAGTAATTTGGCCTCTATTTTGGCAGATTCACAGGTAGCAGCCTTGGGAATCTGTTGCAGTGTTAATTCCTCTAAATTGTTTCAGCTTCTCCCAGTTAATTCCCCTTCCCCTTCCAGACTCACATGTTCTCTAAAAGAGTGGGTGGGGGACTTCCCTGGTGGGCTAGGGATTAAGACTCCACCTTCCAGTGCAGGGGGTGAGAGTTTGATTCCTGGTCAGGGAGCTAAGATTCCCACATACCTCCTGGCCAAAGCATAAAACAGAAGCAGTATTGTAACATATTCAATAAAAACTTAAGAAATGGTCCACATCAAAAAAAATCCTTAAAAAAAAAAGTGGGAAGATATTAAAGGCAGTGTTCAAATGTAGATTCAAATACATATTACTAATAAAACTGGCTTAAAGAATTTCTCAATACCACAAGCATTTTACAAATGCAACCTTAGCCTCAAATATATAGGGAGTAAAAAAAAAAACACAAGATATTTTCTGTTCTTTCATGCCCATCTGCAAATTAGGACTGCCAACTGCTTTCCCCTCATTGCTACGATTAACGATTAACGATTAACAGAGACCTTAACAACTGTGGCGGGCTAAAACACTAGACCTGACGAGAGAATTGAAACTTACCATGTCTACCCAACGTCAGAGTCTGGAGACCACCGTGGTTCTCTAACATGTACACACTCATCATAGCGTCAGGGGAGGCCCTCCTGCGTTTCCCGCCCCTTGATTCCCGCAGGGCTCAGTCCCTTGGGAGGAAGCACTTTTGTCTCTCTCTCTGCACCATCTCTGATTCAAGCTGGTCCATCTGGAAGTAATACTACCCGAGCGTTTATACCCGGAGCCTGGCTCTCCACAAGTGACTGCATGTTTCCTGCAACCAACTATTGGCAGCTGTTACACAGGCCTTTTCTGCTTTTTAGATACCTATAATTACACCAATTATGCCAATCATTGATGTTTATAAAGGATTTAAAATTTTACACACTCTGAAGAGTCTATCGGAAAGCACCATCTGAGGCAGAGGGACACCCCACAGAGGGGCCCATTTGACCATTTGGATTGCTGCTATGTGTCCCTTAAATTGAGCATCAGAGTAAGTGAGGCTTCTTATGAGCCTATATGTCTGAGGCAAGTTAATCCTGTCACTGGAATAAAATTCTGTTTGGTTAAGGACCGCGGAACTCAATCTAACTTTTATTTTCAAAGCAAGAACACTGTATCCAAGGCAATGAAATCAGAAATTTTGACCCGAGACCCTCTGAACTGCATCACGAGAATGAGATGGTTGGCATTCCTCTATTCCAGGCTCCACCTCCAGATACAATAAAAGACTGGATGAGCACTGCCAAGTCAGCATGCTTGGCTGGAAGGCAGACAGCCACACTGGCAGTGCCCAGAAGGGCATATTGCAACCTCGGGCAAAGGAAAAATAGGTTAACGCTGATCCTGTATTTAAAATTTTGATACTTGCCTCCTCACGGATTTTTCATGCATTAATTTTCACTTTTAGGTATTATTTGATTATTGAGTTTTGTGAGTCTCTCAATTGTGTCTGACTCTTCCCGAAGCCGTGGACTGTAGCTTGCCCGGCTCCTCTGTCCATGGAATTCTCTAGGCAAGAATACTGGAGTGGATTACCAAAGCCCTCCTCCAAGGGATCTTCCCAACCCAGGGATCAAACCCAGGTCTCCTGCATTGCAGGCGGATTCTTTAGCGTCTAAGCCACCAGCGAAGCTGGGTTCTCCTTAAATTTTGTGCCTGGGATGAGTGCCTTGCTGGCCTCCCCTAGTCCTTGCTCCGGGTTTCCTGATGCAGGTTTGGTGTGTGGTTTGCTGGTTTGGTGACTGGTCCTTACACCTGAGTCCTTTTTATATGCCTGTAAATGCAATGTATATATTTGCCATTTGCCTAGCAGGTAGCTAAGCAGAAGTTAACTATTTTTAGTTGAGTCCTTGAGACATTAAAACAATTGCCCTTAATTGTTGGTATTGGTAAGGATTGTCTGGGGTACTAAATTTGGATATCTGAGGTGGAGTTCAGATCTCTTCCCATCTGCACTTTTAAATAAAAATGTTATAAAAACGTTTCTGATGCAGGCAGTTTACAAATCACACTTGTGGGTTTCCCTGGCAGTCTAGTGGTTAAGGCTTCACCTTCCAGTGCAGGGGGTACAGGTTCAATCCTTGGTTGGGGATTTAAGATCCCACATGCCTTGCAGCCAGAAAGCCAAAACATTAAACAGTATTGAACAAATTCAACAAAGACTTTGAAAATGATCCATATCAAAATTAAAAACTAAAAATTAAAAACCACATTTGCATAAAAACCTCTTTTTTCAGGGGATTGTACTATTTTGTGGGTTATACATCGCATCAGGAACAAAGAGGTTTACTGGGGGTTGACAGCTGCCTACTGTAAGAGTCACCAAAGACGTAACAAAATTATTCTCCAAACCAGCCCTGTAAAGAGCCGAGACCCAGAGCCAGAAACTTCTGTTACAGTAGGCTGTTGGCCGTCTGTAGCAGGTAGGAATTTCTGATCATTCGGCAGACATTGAATGACACATGTAAGCCCCTGATATCTAAAAAAGCAGCTCACAAACACAAGTAAGTTATTACACTTATTCCGTGTTTTTAGAGACACTTAAAGGTGTTCAGCAGAACATTACATTCCTTAACAAATCCCCATCCTCCCCAAATCTCTACATTTTAATAGGATTATCCCCTCATGGAATGCTTTCCCAGTTCAGTTCAGTTCAATTCATTTCCGTCGCTCAGTCGTGTCTGACTCTTTGCGACCCCATGAATCGCAGCACGCCAGGCCTCCCTGTCCATAACCAACTCCCGGAGTTCACTCAGACTCACATCCACTGAGTCGGTGATGCCATCCAGCCATCTCATCCTCTGTTGTCCCCTTCTCCTCTTGCCCCCAATCCCTCCCAGCATCAGAGTCTTTTCCAATGAGTCATCTCTTCTCATGAGGTGGCCAAAGTACTGGAGTTTCAGCTTTAGCATCATTCCTTCCAAAGAGCACCCAGGGCTGATCTCCTTCAGAATGGACTGGTTGGATCTCCTTGCAGTCCAAGGGACTCTCAAGAGTCTTCTCCAACACCACAGTTCAAAAGCATCAATTCTTCAGCGCTCAGCTTTCTTCACAGTCCAACTCTCACATCCATACATGACCACAGGAAAAACCATAGCCTTGACTAGACGGACCCTTGTTGGCAAAGTAATATTTCTGCTTTTGAATATGCTATCTAGGTTGGTCATAACTTTCCTTCTAAGGAGTAGCGTCTTTTAATTTCATGGCTGCAGTCACCATCTGCAGTGATTTTGGAGCCCAGAAAAATAAAGTCTGACACTGTTTCCACTGTTTCCCCATCTATTTCCCATGAAGTGATGGGACCGGATGCCATGATCTTCGTTTTCTGAATGTTGAGCTTTAAGCCAACTTTTTCACTCTCCATTTTCACTTTCATCAAGAGGCTTTTTAGTTCCTCTTCACTTTCTGCCATAAGGGTGGTGTCATCTGCATATCTGAGGTTATTGATATTTCTCCTGGCAATCTTGATTCCAGCTTGTGCTTCTTCCAGCCCAGCGTTTCTCATGACGTACTCTGCATATAAGTTAAATAAGCAGGGTGACAATATACAGCCTTGACGAACTCCTTTTCCTATTTGGAACCAGTCTGTTGTTCCATGTCCAGTTCTAACTGTTGCTTCCTGACTTGCATACAGATTTCTCAAGAGGCAGGTCAGGTGGTCTGGTATTCCCATCTCTTTCAGAATTTTCCACAGTTTATTGTGATCCACACAGTCGAAGGCTTTGACATAATAAAGCAGAAATAGATGTTTTCCTGAAACTCTTTGCTTTTTCGATGATCCAGAAGACGTTGGCAATTTGGTCTCTGGTTCCTCTGCCTTTTCTAAAACCAGCTTGAACATCTGAAAGTTCACGGTTCACATATTGCTGAAGCCTGGCTTGGAGAATTTTGAGCATTACTTTACTAGCGTGTGAGATGAGTGCAATTGTGCAGTAGTTTGAGCATTCTTTGGCATTGCCTTTCTTTGGGATTGGAATGAAAACTGACCTTTTCCAGTCCTGTGGCCACTGCTGAGTTTTCCAAATCTGCTGGCATATTGAGGAGATACCCCTTGTCCAAGGTAAGGAGCAGCGGCTGCACTTGGCTGGAGCAGCCGTGAAGAGATACCCGACGTCCAAGGTAAGAGAAACCCAAGTAAGACGGTAGGTGTTGCAAGAGGGCATCAGAGGGCAGACACACTGAAACCATACTCACAGAAAACTAGTCAATCTAATCACACTAGGACCACAGCCTTGTCTAACTCAATGCTTTCCCATGCTAACTCACTTCAGTCGTGTCCGACTCTGTGCGACCCCATAGAGGGCAGCCCACCAGGCTCCCCTGTCCCTGGGATTCTCCAGGCAAGAACACTGGAGTGGGTTGCCATTTCCTTCTCCAATGCATGAAAGTGAAAGTGAAGTCGCTCAGTCTCGACCCCATGGATTGCAGCCCACCAGGCTCCTCCATCCACAGGATTTCCCAGGCGAGAGTGCTGGAGTGGGGTGCCATTAGGTCTGAGTACCACCTCTTTACTGTGCAATAAAACTTTTCCTGAAAGTGTTATCTGCAGCCCCAGGCCCCTGTGGGAAGCTGCAGTATTATCTCAATCAAGATGAGAAGACCCTGGTAACTAGAGAAGCAGACACTTACCTTCACTGTGGGCAGGTCCTATGCATTTGCATGGATTGCCTTTCCCACTTAATCGTGGCAGGGACTTAGCCGTGATAAACAGAGGCAGAATTTGACCTCAGGAAGTAGGACACCGGGAACAGAGCACTTTCCCAGGGCACTCCCACCGGCAGAGCTGGGGACTGTGCTCCAATAAGCTCAAGTCTCTCTCCAGAGTAACTACCATTCCTAACCGGTTTATCAACACCTCTTACCTGGGTAGTTTTTCAGGTGATCCCCCATCTCAGGTCTCTGTTGGAATTTCATGTTTGTGAAGGGCCTTGGAAGTCTGAGGACGTCATCCCTCAGTGTAAATCCTATGTCATACATCAGGCCAGTCCCAAACCTTCCTAAAGTCGCCCTATCTTCTTAGAGCTTGGTCACCCTGCCGATGTCTCTGAGTTTCCTTGTCCTTTGCAACGGTGGACTTTCTCTTACGTGGGTGCTAGCCTCAGCAGCCCTATCTGATGATTGTGGGGTCCACTGTGTATTCTACTAGTAGCGTAGAGTGGTTTGGGCTGGTGCAGAATGCTTTTGATCCAGTTTCTTCCATAATACACAAGCATTGACCTCTCCAACTCAACTGGATTTTTCCTGGCCCTCACTGGCTGTGGTCAGGCATGCTCTGTGTTTGGGATTCTCTATTATCTTTCTGGAACAAGATTGGCCCCGGGCATCTGGTTAGACGAGTCCCCACAGTGAAGGGAAAGAACATACCGCCTCCTTTGAGAGGCCGGAGCAGGAGAGCTTTCTGCTCTAGCTTTCTGCATGGTCTGCTGTGGAAAAGGGTCTTCTAGTTCTCACGATTTCTGCTTTATTGTGTCAGCAGATGGAGAGCTTTTTATCCTCCTGACTTTCTCTCTTTGGAAGGGTGGGGAGCAGGGAGAGTACCTGGGTTGAGATGAGAAGTATAGGTGGGGGTGGGGGGGAGTAGAGAGGGAGCCAAGGCTGGGAATTATCAGAAAGATATCAGTGGATTTTTAAATTTTTTGTTTGGGAGTTAACATGGTGAAGTCAAAAGGCAAATCTAGTTTCTCTCTGTCCACGTTCTCTACACACACACATAGTCCCTTATGTGCTCCTCTTTCTACTGTTGCATTGCTGCATTCTGTCCTTCTGCTGCTGCCTTGCTTAGAAGAGGAAGGTGATTTTTTTGAAAGACATTTGATCCACCTAATGCAAGAGGAAGCAAACAGAGCGATGAGATCAGGGGGATTTCTGGGAAAGAAAGCGTGAAACACGGGGACAAAAGAGTGAGTCACCGGGCCAGAAGCAATCATGAGAGACCATCTGGCTCAGGGCTTCCCAATTTTTTTTTTTAGAGATATTTGTAAATTTCTACGTCGGTTAATAATTACCTGTTTTGTTCCATTAGGGAGGCGGGGGGTGGAGGGTGTATTTTTACTTATTTATTTACCTCTGACAATGAACGTCTGTGTAGAGATTGAAGTAGGGCTTCTATTTTGGCTTAGCCATGTGAAATAAGCCTTTGGGAAAAAAAATATATATCTGATCGATAAGGAAAAGGAGAAACAGAGTTGAATAAGATGGCAAAGCCTGGTTCACTTTTTTTTCTCGGCTGGGAAAGTTGGAAATTCCTTTTCCCACTGTTGTGGGTACAAAGGGCAGATGCTGAGTCCCCAGCCTCCTCTTGGCAGGACTGGCTGTGTGTCCCGCAAGATGTGCTGAAGGGAAGCCTGGAGGGGAGGGGAGGATGTCTGAGAAGGCTCTTCTTGCCGGGTGATGGGTGAGAGGACTTTGATGAGCGCAGGTTCCTGTTTCCTTCCTGTTGGGAGCAGCTGCATGGCTTATCCTGTGGCCGTGAGGGAAAACCCAAGAGAACCAGGGAAGTGCTACCCTAGAGCCCTGACACAGTGAACTGTGGAACCAGTTCAAGAACAGAACCACTGAAGGTCTTGTTAACACGGAAAAAACAAATTCACATTGACAAAGACACAGGTGGTCTGTGGCTTGCAAACAAAATCTTACCTGGTGCAGATAGAGAAGACCATTTTCCTGCAGAAAATATTGATTGGCTTGCTCGGAGGCAAACAGAATGACTACTGAACAATTACTACCACTCAAGGCTTCAGCATTTATGGAGCACTTTATATAATTGTGCTTAATGTATATTGTTTCATTTAATAGTGGCCCCTTGAGATTATTATTATCCCCATTTTATAGATAAGAAAATTAAGTCCAGAGAGGTTAATTTGCCCCAAGTCTAATAAGAACTCAATTTAGGCAGTGTAATTCCACAACTGACCCTCTTTTCCACTAGACATACGACAAAAATTTAAAGTATGACGTATTTTTTAAGGTAATTCTTAGAAAAGTGGGTAGTCATATGTGTTATCCATACATAATATCATTCACTTAAACATTACATTTACTTTAATCAACATGTCCATTTTTACGATTATTTTTGCATAGTAGCTTAGTTAGAATTCTGCTGATTTTTCCAATATCTGAAGTAATAAGTTTGCCAAGAATAAAGTCATACTCAAAAAAATCAAAAGGCATTTTGAAGAATCATCACATCAGGTTTCAAAGTGACTTGGAAATATCATGCGACTTCGTGAAATGAAATCAAAATTTACCTTAAATGGAATATTCATATCTGCCAGATTAGTAGCCCCTATTAAAAGAAAAGAAAAAATAAAAGAAACCAGCATGTAGTCACTTAATTAAGTTTGGTTTGGCACCATGAAATTGCTGAATTATTTTCTCAATGATCACAACCAGTTAAACAGAATGGAAATCCTGGGTTTCTCTGGAGCTTAATGTAAAGCACTTTGGCCTGTGGTCAATCTTACCCCTTCCCTTCCTTCTTGAATGAGGACTGTTTGCCCTTCTCTGACTGTCTCCACGATTACATAAGACGCCTGAAAGTGGTCCTTGTACCATCTGTCAGCCTTTTGGACCTTTGGGAGATTTTCCCCTGGGGCCTCAGAGACTCCACCTTGAGGAGACAGGAAGGCGATGTCTGTTTGGGGCCTTGGTTGCTCTCAGCCAGCATGCTCTTCTTTTTCCAGCGTCAAGCCTGAAGTTGGTGAAGATGGGAACAAAACAGAAGGGAAATTGTTCTGAGTTTTTTCTGGACCAAGCAGCGGGCCTGTCTGTCTCTTTCTGTGCTTCCTTTCTGAGTCCCAGACCTTTTTGCCTTCAGGGATGTCTTCAGAGGCCTCTGGGCATCACACTTTCCGAGTCTGTTTCAGGTTTGCTGCCCTTCTCTCATCATCCTTGGTACTGTCCCGGCTTTCATCTTGAGCGCGCACCCTTTGAAAATCTGAGCGCACCAGAAAGCTTCCCATGCAGCTGACTTGCAGCTGTCTTCGCCTTTTCTTCCTTGTGCAAGTTCTAATAATACAATCACAAAGGATCTGGACTTTGAGAGTCCTCTGTTCTCGTACACTCTTTCTCATTTTCAGTCGCACCCATCTTTGAATGTTTGAAATCTTTCCTAATCTCTTAAAGAATATGTTGGACACCACTTAGCTTTTCCTTTCTCTGTGGGATAATCATGACTCTGTGGGTCACCTGCCCACCTGCCTCCCAAGTTTCTTGTCATTTCCACTGTGTGCTTGCTTAGTGGCTCAGTCGTGTCTGACTCTGTGTGACCCCATGGACTGTAGCCCGCCAGGCTCCTCTGTCCATGGGGATTCTCCAGGCAAGAATACTGAAGTGGGTTGCCATTTCCTCCTCCAGGGGATCTTCCCAACCCGGGGCTCAAACCCAGGTATCCCGCATTGCAGGCGGATTCTTTACCATCTGAGCCACCAGGGAATTATTTTCCAGATAAGAATTAAGTCTACAAAAAGCATCCAAATTCCACTTTAAAAAGGAAATTTTAATGTATTCAAATTCCAGTGTAGAAAAGAAATCCACCTATTTAAAAATTATTCAAAATCTGTAAACAAAGGGAAAAATTCATTCCTCGGCAATAAAAGCGCCAAGTCCTAACCACTGCACCACCAAAGAATTCTTTATTCTGAATTCTTATATCAATTCTATATTCTCCTCCTTCTGGGAGTTAATATAACATATTCCTCTTAGGGTATTACAGTTTATAATAGTGAATCAAAAATCATACATAATTGTGTTGATTTAATTGAAAGATTTAGAAGTACTTTTATTCCCATTTTTTTTCTTTTAAAATTCCAAGGCGACAAAACTTTAAAATTTGATGTGTCTTTTATGATTAGTTGTGACTGAATCTTTAAATAATGCCATAACTTAATTGCACTGTAGCCTCAAATCATGTTTATTTTTAAGAATCCTAACGATTGTTTCCTGCTATTTTTTTTTAATGGAGGCTGATTTCAACCCTAATTTTTTAAAAAAATCAAAGTGGCTTTTGCTACTGTGCATGTGAACAGAGTGGCTTTTTTCTAGACTTTTAAGAAAGATCAATTTTGACTAAATGTCAAATCTAAATGGTGTGACTAAAACCACCTTCATTTGTTGTTGCAAATGAAATTCTTACTCTTTGAGGACCAAATGTCTCTCAGTGTATAATGCACCCTGTGTGCCGAGTGTGTGTGTATGTACATGCGTGCTGTGTATAAAATAATTTTTTCTTGGTGGAGAGGATACAAACACCTGTTTAAAAATGGGTTTAATTATCAGGGTCACTGTGTTCCCGACAAGAAGTCAAGGGAGCAGTTACTGGTTGATTGACCAGCTCCACAGCATCATCAGAAACCCAGGCTTTTTCCTTTTTTCACCGCTCAGCATCACTTAATCACATTAATGGGTTTAGCAGCTCCAGGCATCTCACTGTCACTAAACAACACTGGGAAGAAGGAAGAGAGGACAAAGAGTTCCTCTTCTTGTCTGCCCTTTTCCTCTCTGTTCTCCTGCTCTCTTCAGGGAGGAAAAACTTTCCTAAAAACACCCCCCAACACACACACACATATACACATGTAGATTTTTTATGTCTTATATTCATGCATTTACAATATTATTAAAATTTACATAGACTACCATTTCAGTAGTGTCATGGAACATTATTAAAGCAAGAAAAAGCTAATTCTACTTGCTCTCATTGTTTAAAAAAAGTAAATAAGTAACCTGATAAAGAAGAAGAAATCTTGGAAATAATACAAGAGTGAGGATCAATGTTACCCTAATTTAGACATGTTTCTTAATAAATCACATTTTCTGAAAGAAAACTCTACCAGTAAGAACCTGATATAATGCTATTAAATCTATATTAGGGGTTAATTCTAACCTCAAGCACCAATACTTTAAAAATAGTAGATTCTATCAAAATAAAAAATGTATGTACATAACAAAGACAATAGAACACTTTAAGACTTAGCTGTAAGTGAATCCCCAAGCTGTGTCTGCAAATTACCAGAACTGGAATTGTGTTCTGCTGCTGCTAAGTCACTTCAGTCATGTCCGACTCTGTGCGACTCCATAGACGGCAGCCCACCAGGCTCTCCCGTCTCTGGGATTCTCCAGGCAAGAACACTGGAGTGGGTTGCCATTTCCTTCTCCAATGCATGAAAGTGAAAGTGGAAGTGAAGTCACTCAGTCGTGTCAGACTCTTAGCGACCCCATGGGCTGCAGCCTACCAGGCTCCTCCATTCATGGGATTTTCCAGGCAAGAGTACTGGAGTGGGGTGCCATTGCCTTCTCCAGTACTTTATTTATTCAAACTGTATTAACTGGCTTGAGTTAACGATAGCTTTTACATGTTAGCTCAGTTTTAACCTGATGCTGCAACCAACCCATTTCACAGATGAGCCTGTTTGTACATGAAAGTGACTAGCTTATGAAAGCTGTAATTAAGGACAGGGCATGTATAAGTCCTTTGCTCATTTAATTGCCAACTAAATGAAAGTGCTTGAAAAAAGTTTAAACTTTAAAATTGGCACAAAGCCTTCAGCAAATAAGAGTTCTAGATGAGTTCTTTGTTTCACTCAGGAAACTCTATCAGATGAGAACTTGAGTCTGGTTTCTGTTCCCACAAATCTGCTGACCCAGCTCTCACCTTTTTTAGTCAATGTCACCTCTGTTGCTAAATCTACTGTGTGCTCTTCAATGTTGATCTGATGGGCCCTCCGTGAAGGACTGGACACTACCGGTTGCATCCTCCTGCTTGCAGCTCTCCTTGCTTGCTTTCTCTACCTCTTTCTCCCAGGTGTCCACTGCTCCGTGGCAGCTTCTCTTGGGCTCTTCTGCTGTGGGACCACGCCTTCCATATTTGTGGTCTGTACTTCGTATTTGTACTCTCTTCTCACCCCCTACCTTCTCCGATGAGTAAGAGCATCCAGCTAGCATACTCTTGTTCACTTCCATTGCTTTAAAAATAATATACATTGTACACTCATGACATATTATACATCAACTGTGCTATGCTACATGACTTCAGTTTCATGTCCAAGTTTTTGCAACCCTATGGACTGTAGCCTGCTAGGTTCCTCTGTCCATGGGGATTCTCCAGGCAAGAATACTACGTCAATATAAAATATTAAATTAAAAAATGACGTATGAACTGCTGGCTCCGGGAATCTGTGCAAGCACTTTAGTCTCGCTCATGCACCCCAGACCTACTAAACAGCTCCATGTGGATATCTCCCGTCAGTGTCAATGTGTCTGGGCTTCCCTTCAAGACTGCTTTTTCTCTTTTTCATGAATGACACTCTCATCAGTTTACTGGTGCTGTCATTAAAGGGAAGAATTCTAGAGGCCTCCTCAGCTTTCCTTCATTCCCATGTCCAGTGATTTCCCAAGCCACCTCCAGTCCACCCTTGATGGCTCTGGAATTTACCTTTCACTCCATTCCTTCTGCCGCTACTGTAGGCAAGGACTTTATCATGATCTCACCTAGGGTAGTGTGGTGGCCTTTCACCCGTTCTCCTGTCTAATCTTGCCCTGCTTCACAGTCCATTCATCACACTGACCCCAGAATGGTCTATTTAAACTATAAGTCCAGTCCTCTCATCCCCTGGTTGCGATCCTTGAATGCCTCTCCGTCACCTTCAAGAGGGTTCAAAGACTGCAGCCAGGTTTACAGTGGGCTTGCCAAGTGGTGCTAGGGCTACATAACCCACCTGCCAATACAGGAGATTCGAGAGATGCCAGTTCGACCTAGATTGGGAAGATATCCTGAAGAAGGAAATGGCAACCCACTCCAGTATTCTTGCCTGGAAAATTCCATGGATAGAGGAGCCTGGTGGGCTACAGTCCATGGGATTGCAAAGAGTTGAACAGAACTGACCACATGGCTTACAGTACTTTGGGGAACTGGTCCTGATTAAGCTCTCTGGGGTCATTTGTCACCAGCCCTGCTTCCTTCTTTGCATCCAACCTCTCTATATTCTATACGGCAGCAGAACTAGAATATTTTCAGTTGCCAGAAGATACCATGCTGTCTTATGTTTGTGCTCCTGGTATGATTTCCTAGCTTCCTATTATCTCCTTTCTCCAATATTTCCCCTGACTAACCGTTTCCTTGAGAAATCAGAATAGGCTTCCTTCTTTGGGGAGGACTTCCCCGCACCAATCTGGTTTTTAGGCCACCTCTCTGTGATTCCGTGTTACTCTGTGAATAGAAAGCCTTTATGTTATAAGTGTCTGTCTGCCTGTCTTCCCCCCTCACCATAAAATCTTTGTGAGAGCCACTAGTGTCTTAGCGGTCCTCGTCAGAGCCTCACCTTAAATAGGCCATTCCTTGACACATGGTCTGAATGCAGTGAAATGAGGCAACGAGTGGAGATTTAAAAAGTGGAGTAATTTAAAAGTTACTAAAAAAAAACCTTAGTAACTTTTTTTCGAGAAAAAGGAAAAAAAAGATATTTTCAAATGACCGTTTAGGGTCATATTTTGGTAGAGAATAGGAATGTTTTGATTATAGTAGAAACATGTTTTGATTATATTTCTTTTGGGAGGGGGTTATTTGTTTAATGGAAAGACTCTGTTGAAGTGAAATAACTTGGATGTTGGGGGAAACAGACTTGTCTTTAAACACTAACCCAAGGCTTCTTTAGTGGTTTGTTCTTGGATGAGTTACTTATGGGGCTTCCCCGGTGGTGCAGTGGTAAAGAATCCGCCTGCCAATGCAGGAGACATGGGTTCGATCCTTGGTTCAGGAAGATCCCTTGGAGAAGGAAATGGCAACCCACTCCAGTGTTTTTGCCTGGAAAATTCCATGGACAGAGGAGCCTGGTGGGCTACAGTCCACGAGGCCGCAAAGAGTTGGGCTCAGCCGAGCACACACCCCCAAATTACTTATATGTGGAAAACTCATCTTTCTTATCTGCAAAGTGAGGATTGCATTCACCTTAGAAGTGTGTTGTGAAGGTTTAAATAAGAGACTTAGATAAAAAGTATCTGAGTACAGTGAGGGTAGAGTAAACATTGATCATCTTTCCCTACATTGAGTAGCTAATTAACCTAAGAGGTTAACAGCTTAGTCACTAAGTCATGTCCCTCTTATAACCCCATGGACTGTAGCCTGCCAGGCTCCTCTGTCCATGGGATTTTCCAGGCAAGAGTACTGGATTAGGTTGCCATTTCCTTCTCCAAAAAGGTTAATAGATAATGTCATTTTCAGATGAGGGAAACACATTACTTGACCTTCAGATTATATGGATTATAGAATCTAAATATCTAAAAATTGGGTCATTTGCTCTTTTAATTATCTTAACTTTGGAAGTTGTGGAATAAACTCATTTTATGGTAGTTAATTGGAGAAGGAAATGGCAACCCACTCCAGTATTCTTGCCTGGGAAATCCCATGGACAGAAGAGCCTGGCAGGCTATAGTCCATGGGGTTGCAAAGAGTCAGATATGACTTAGCAACTAAATCACCACCACCATGGTAATCAGTATCCTACACATTATTTTTTCTGTGTAATAATATAGAAGCATGTACAATTTCCCTGATTATCTACTGTACTAACTGGCCTATACATTGAGTAGCACATGAATAAAAGTAGTCTAACTCCATTCCTTTCTGGAAAGCATTTTTAGGTATCCTAAGGAATGTGTAAGTGTACAGAGTTAAAATAAATACAGATGATAATCCACATAACAACAATTACTAGGTAGAAAGTCATACGCTTTATCATTTATTTCTTTACCATCACAAATGGCATAAAGCGCTACTTGTAATTCTGGAAGGTAAATCACAGGAATCTGGGCAACAAAATTTGTTTTAAAAAGCTAAATCTAGGCAGTAAATTGGGCAATTGAACATTTTTTAAGTATTCTGAAAACATTTGAAGTGGCTTTTTAAAGTTTTTTAAAAGTCAGTTCAGTCCTTTTTTAGGCTAAATAATTGTTCCACTTGAAAACTTTGGCAAAGGGATTCAGGCTTGTCTTCCCAATCCCCCTCACTTTATAGGTTCTTTCACCCACAGATTTCTAGCAGTTTCAACTGGCTGCATATTGGCTTCTTTTTGTAAGATATGAGTAATTACCTGAAATTGCTCTGGTTTATTAAGTGAAATCCAAGGTAGCTTCTGTGCCTACCACGCATTTAGTTAATGAGCACAGTGGTACCTCCAGGAGATTAATGGAACTTTGATAAATGGGTAGTTTCATGAGCGAACCAGCACATCTAGATTTCATTGGGAAAGCGTTGGAATAATCCATATATTTGGATACAATTTAATGTAATTACATCATAATTTTGGTTATTGCCAAAAGACAGTTTGCCACTGGAGGTAAGAGCTGGAGGATAACTCATGTAAGTAATTGGAATGTATAACAAATATTAATTGAGTACCTACAAGGTTCAAGGCTCTGGGGTAAGTATTGTGACAAAGGCAAGCAAACACAGGACTTAGTATCTTTTCTCAAGTAACTAACTTTCTTTTGAAATAAAATCAGATTATGTCATTCCTAATTAAAACTTTCATATGTTTTCCATTGCAGAGAATAACTTCCAGACATTTGACCATAGCCACAAGTACTTGTATGATGCTGAATATAATGTTCCCCATTGCTCAGTAGATTCCAGCCACACATTCATTGCTTTCCCTGAACATGCCTGGCTTGTTCTTGTCTTACAGACTTTGTAGGAACTGTTTCTTCTGCCTGGAATGCTCCTTTGCAGGCTTCACATGGCTGCTTCTCATCACTCATATCTCAGCTCAAATGTCCAAGTTTCAGTTAAGACTTCCTCAGCCACCAGCACATCTCTCCTATATACTTACTTTCTACATAGCTTATCACTGTCAGATATTATCTTATTTGTTCTTTCTTTTACCAACCATCACTGCTGCTGCTGCTAAGTCGCTTTAGTCGTGTCCGACTCTGTGCGACTCCATAGACGGCAGCCCACGAGGCTCCACTGTCCCTGGGATTCTCCAGGCAAGAACACTGGAGTCGGTTGCCATTTCCTTTTCCAACAACCATTACTAGGACACAAATAACCAGACTGTGTCTAGTCTGTTCGTCTCTGTGATTTCAGTGCCTGGAATGATGCCTGGTACACAGCAAATAGTCAACAAATATTTGTTGAATGTTGAATGAATAAGGTCACCACATCTCTTTGAGCCCAGAGTTTCTATTGAAAGAAAAGTAAATGAGATTTTATGCATATCATACATGTATATATGTTATAAAATATAATTTAACACATATATAAAATCTCATTTCATATATCTACATGTAATATGTAAAACTGCATTATATATAATCTATACACTGAGATTTTGTAATATATAAATGCCAAATCTGTGTCTATATCTATATCTTTCTGGGCAGTTAGCAAAGAGTCAGGCCCATATTAAGAGTATAATATTTGGTGAATGTTATATTTTCCATGGATAATGAAGGATAAAGTCAGCATCCTAAGAACAAATTCTGAAGCTTACATTCATTTGGTTAACAATACTTATGGAAAAACTTGTATTTTTTTCAGAAATTTCATCTCAAGGACTTGCTGAAAACATGTTCAAAATGTTGAGGAGGCCACGTGATAAAGGTTTTCATAAATATTTCCTCAAACCAGATGGCAATGATTCAGGGTAAAGAAGCCCTTTGAAAATCACTGTTCTGGGTTTTACTAATAACCTGACCCATTCAGAAGATGTGGGAGTTCACTTCAGGAAGCTACTGGGAAAAATAAAATTTGTTGAGTGAATACCTACATTGTTTTGATTAGGAATTAATTCTTAGTATCCAATCTTTCCTGAGAAGGCCATTAAATACCTTTTGTATAGCTCATCTTTATCTTGAATGAAACAATATTGAACTGAATATTCATTTTCAGTTAATAAAAATGAAGAAACAGACTTTTTTCTTATTTTCAGATGTACTTTTACAAACCAATTAGCTTTGCCAGTACTACTTGAATATCATTTTTGTTTTGAGTTGCATTCCTTTGTTTTCATAGCATTTGCTTTTATAATTATTTTCTATTTACAGAAGAATACAGTGCTTTTGATGTTGTTGATATAGTATCAGTTAAATATAAATTTATTTAAATAAAAATGTGATTTTCTTTAAAGAAAGTTATTGAATAAATGGTAAAGTTAATGTACAGATATGTCAGACTCATGAGAATGGTGTATGGCCACTGGTGTTGGAGAAACAGAGGTCTAGAGTAAATATTTCCATCCATAGTAAAGGACTAGTTTTGTGTTTTTTAAATTTTCAAGCCATTGGAAGATCTTACTTTTATAAAACACAGAGCAATTAATTACTAGAAAAATAAAAGTAAAAAAGAAAAAAAGCACCTAAACAATAGGCTTGGTTTTTATTTTTTTATTTTAATTAATTAATTTTATTTATTTTGCTGCTCTGGGTCTTAGTCTCGGCACATGGGATCTTTAGTTGCTGCATGTGAATTCTTAGTCGCAGCTTGTAGGATCTAGTTCCCTGACCAGGGCTTGAACCCAGGCCCCCTGCACTGGGAGCGCAAGTTCCCTGACCAGGGCTTGAACCCAGGCCCCCTGCATTGGGAGCCCAAGTTCCCTGACCAGGGCTTGAACCCAGGCCCCCTGCATTGGGAGCGCAAGTTCCCTGACCAGGGCTTGAACCCAGGCCCCCTGCATTGGGAGCGCAAGTTCCCTGACCAGGGCTTGAACCCAGGCCCACTGCATTGGGAGCGCAAGTTCCCTGACCAGGGCTTGAACCCAGGCCCCCTGCACTGGGAGCGCAAGTTCCCTGACCAGGGCTTGAACCCAGGCCCCTGCATTGGGAGCGCAAGTTCCCTGACCAGGGCTTGAACCCAGGCCCCCTGCATTGGGAGCGCAAGTTCCTTGACCAGGGCTTGAACCCAGGCCCCTGCATTGGGAGCGCAAGTTCCCTGACCAGGGCTTGAACCCAGGCCCCCTGCATTGGGAGCGCAAGTTCCCTGACCAGGGCTTGAACCCAGGCCCCCTGCATTGGGAGCGCAGAGCCTTAGCCTCTGGACCACCAGGGAAATAGCCAAGCTTGAATTTTAAATTATTACATTCACCATTCATAAAATAATTCTGTCAAAGTGCTATAAAAGTTTTAAACATTTACTGTCAGTTTCAGAACTGACCTCCTTTTATACCTGTGATGGTGTGCAGTCTGACAGGTTGGTCCACGGACCACAATTTGAGTAACACTGGCCTTGAGAAAAAGTACGGGCTGGAAGAAGGTCAGTATTGAAGAGCAAAACAGAGGAAGAGTAATTACAATGTCTCCTTTTTCAAATCCTTAATTCCATATAGTCACTACTAATTCCTATTCATTCCTTTCTCTCTATTGCTTTTGCCTTAGTTCAAGTCTTCCTCATGAATTGAGTATAAAATGTACTGTTGTGAAAAAATATTCTCATCAAATTGTTTTTAAAAATGAGACTTATAAAAGTTTACTAAGAAATTATCCAATGACTGTTGAAGATATTGATCCATATACAGTTCCAAATCTCTTTGAAGATGGATCTGTAAAAGTTTTCTTTTGGAGTTTAGTACCAGAAAGTATTTTCTTCTTACGAATCAGTGTGCTTCCTTTTATTCCTTCAATCAGACAATAAGGGTTACATAACACATCCTGTTATACACCTCATGTATTTTTTTGGCAGGAAAATCAGGGATAGATTTTAATATCCAATCACAGTAATTATATTGGTAGTCAACATTCTTCCTCCTTTTACTTCAGTTTTAGTTTTCTATTATATGAATCCCCAAACTGAGAAAAGGAATAACCATTGGAAAATCAAAGATATGATTACTTATACTTTACTTCTAGCCAAGCAAGGTGAAAGAGCTTACATCTTGAGAGAAAGAAATAGTTAACAGACATTGAATCTTAAAATACTCATTAGACTTTCTATTTTTACATATTTCTGAGGTCTTCTATAAGTTCCAAGTAGATGAAGCTTACAAAGCTACAGATTTAAGGGGTGTGTTTTAAAATTGTCTTTTTTTTCACTGACATGGATTTTAATTTCTCTGAGATTGAAACAGTTAACAGGAGAGATCATGATGGAGCTAGTCTGCATGTATTTTCTGGTTATGTTAGTTGACTGTTGGAAGTGAACCTAGATTTGATCAGGATATGAAGTAGGCATGATTCATGCAGTTATTTTGAAAGGGTTGTCTGTCCCAGTTCCGGGAGAGATGCTGTTGTTTGCCTGCTCCACACAGGAGGAAGGCAGACGTGAAGTGAATTGTATGACACCATGATTACTGGTCTTAGATAAGGATTTGAAACTGCAGTGTCAACCTAAGGGCATCCAAGCAAAAGTGGTAGGGAATAGGATTGGGAAATACCAGGAAGCAAAGTCCTGGGCTTCCCAGGTGGCTCAGTGGCAAAGAACATGCTGCCAATGCAAGAGACAGAGGAGACACGGGTCCGATCCCTGGGTTGGGAAGATCCCCCGGAGGAGGAACTGGCAAACCACTCCAGTATTCTTGCCAGGATAATCCCATGGATAGAGGACTATCCATGGGCTACAGTCCTTGGGGTCACAAAAGAGTTGGATGAGACTGAACCGACTGAACATGCGCACACCAAATCCTAGCCTGTAGTTGTCCAATTCTGTGTTTCTCTAGGTGCATTCCTTGTTTTGTTTTGTTTTTCCACATCAGTTTAACTCACCACAGATTCCTATGGGAAGTCCAATGATAACTCTTTAATTTTTTACTATTTTCTGTGTAGCTGCTTGTCAGATAGCAATACAGTTTCAGCCTTATCTTGGAAGATGGCTGGGGAGGAGCCAGTGAACTAAAGTGTGAATTGAAGTGTCAGGAGGATCGGAACTTTAAGTTGATATAATCAATACAAAATATATAAAAGTAGGAAAAGCTCATAGTTTTGGTGGCAATGATGAATTTTTGAAATTTGAATGAATATTTGTATTTTGCATCCATCATGAACACTGATTTTAGAGTCGGGAGCATATAACAACATTAAGATTATCATTCACTATGAGTGATTGGGGTCTGGGAAGTCTTTATTGCGCTACACAGTTGACTTAATGCATAAGAGATGAAAGAGGAAACAAATTCCTAAAATATTTACACTAGAAGAAGTTCTGACTGCTTGTTCACCCTAAAAACATTTATATAAAAATCACTTCCTTGATCGTCATAGGTATTTAGTCTGTGTGAATCCTTGCTGCATGAAATGTCCATTTTTATTGGAAAGGACTTTAGTACAGAAACCGTGACTAAATGAATGGTTTATCTGTGATATAGAAGGAATGAAATAACTTCTATTAGTTCCCTTTAATGTGAGAAATTCTTTCCCAGCTGTATTAGGAATGTTCTGGAATAAGCTGCAACAACATACCAAGAAGTCTTGGCTAACAGACTAAATATTCTATTTTACATTGTAAAAAAATTGTAAAAAGCAATGGACTTATTGATATAGCAATACTGTTTGTTGCAAAAAAACCAAAACAAAACAAAACTGAAACAATGCTTCAGAGCAAACTTCAGCAGAGAAGTTAAGCAAAGTATAAACAGAAAAGTGCCTGATAAGTTATATTACAAGGTGATCAGATTTCACAGGTAATAGGAAATGTTATGAAACCAGAATGTCCCTCATATTTTAGCAATAATTGAAAAAGCAGTTCATATAAAGACTTACTGTAACTCCAGAACAATTTTTTTTATTTTATTTTACTTATTTATTGGTTGTACTGCATGGCATGTGGAATCTTAGTTCGCTCATCAGGAATTGAACCCCTACACCCTGCATTGGAAATGTAGAGTTTTAACCACTGGACCACCGGAGAAGTCCCTCCAGAATATTTATATTGCCAAAGTTGGTTTGACTAGAGCTGCTGCTTCTACTATTATAATCTAATTTTGTAGAATTGTGATTTGAATGCTAAATATGGCAATCAGAGAGTAATAGTCTCTTCTGACTATAATGAGAACTGTTTGTAATTCATATTAATATCCTATCCTCAAGTTATTCTATGTTCAAGCTAAATAATTACTGTGGGATTCAGTTTTTAAGATAACTAATTTGTACTTTGACATTAGTTTTACCAAACAGGTATTCTAGTATAAAATATTTAGGCACTTAGAAATTAGAATCATGGAAGAACTTGTTTCCTTTTTTCTTAGTCTGTAGTCTCTAGACAACTTTCTACTCAGATTAAATATTTCAAAAGCATGAGAGAAAATAAAAACTTTATCTTTCGACATAAAGATGGCCAACAGGTACATGAATGAAAAGATACTCAGCATCATGAATTATTAGAGTAATGCAAATCAAAATCACAATGAGTTACCATCTCACACTGGTCAGAATGGCCATCATTAAAAAGGCTACAAATAATAAATGCTGGAGAGGTTGTGGAGAAAGGGGAACCCTTCTACACTGTTGGTGGGAAAGTAATTTAGCACAGCCACAGTGAAAAACAGTAGAGAGGGTCCTAAAAAAGCTCAACATAGAGTTACCAAAAGATTCAGTGATCTCACCCCTGGGCATATATCCAGAAAAAATGAAAATTCTAATTTTAAAGATACACACACTCCAATATTCATAACAGCACTGTTTACAATAGCCAAGACATGGAAACAACCCGTGCCCATTAACAGGCAGAAGGTGTCACACACACACACACACACACGCACACGCACGTGTGTGTGTACACACACAGGCCTCCCAGGTGGTAGAAGTGATAAAGAACCCGCCTGTCAATGCAGGAGACACGAGACATGCAGGTTTGATCCCTGGGTCTGGAAGATCCCCTGGAGAAGGAAATGCCAACCCACTCCAGTACTCTTGCCAGGAAATTCCATGGATGGGAGAGACTGGTGGGCTTCTCCATGGGGTCACAAAGAGTTGGACATGACTTAGAGACTAAACAACAATAACATATATATCACTATTTCAGGGGATCTTCCCAACCCAGGGATTGAACCCAGGTCTCCCACATTGCAGGCAGATTCTTTACCAATCTTTACCAGATTCTTTACCAGGGAAGACCAAGAATACAGCAATGAGTAGCCTATCCCTTCTCCAGGGGATCTTCCTGACCCAGGAATCCAACGAGGGTCTCCTGCATTGCAGGCGGATTCTTTACCAACTGAGCCACCAGGGAAGCCCACATATATGCATACTTACATGCAATGGCATTTTACTCATCGATAAAGAGAATGAAACATTACCATCTGTAGCAACATGGATGGATCTAGAGAGTATCATGCTAAGTGAGATAAATCAGCCAGAGAAAGACAAATATTATACAATATCCTTTATATGTGGAGTCTAAAAATTAACACCAGTGAATCTATACAGAAAACAGAAACTCACGGACACAGAAAAAAAAACTTATGGTTACCAAAGGGAAAAGGACAAGGGATCAGTTAGGAGTATGGTATTCATAGATACAAACTACTACACATAAATAGGCAATAAGTATCTACTGTATAGCACAGGGGAAAATATTCCATATCTTGTAACAACCTGTAATGGAAAATAATCTGAAAAATATATGTATATAACTGAGTCACTTTGTTGGACACCTGAAACTAACATAATATGGTAAGTCAGCTACACTTCAGTGAAAATCTTTCTCTATAAATGAATTCTAGTGTTTCAGTGCAGCCTTTTAAATACACTTTAAAACTTCTCCTTTTCATGGCTTCCACGTCACCTACAAAAACAGACTTTGTAAGTAATCAACATCAGGATCAGTAGCAATCAGATTGTAAAAGTTTTTCATATTCCCTTTACAATTTTTTTTCTAAAATCTTTGTTATCTACAGTACTATGATTTTCTATAAAAGTGAAAGTGAAGTCACTCAGTCGTGTCCACTCTTTGCGACCCCATGAACTGTAGTCCACCAGGCTCCTCCGTCCGTGGGATTTTCCAGGCAGGAGTACTGGAGTGGCTTGCCATTTCTTCTCCAGGGATCTTCCCAACCCAGGGATCGAACCCAGGTCTCCCACATTGCAGGCAGAGCTTAACCATCTGAGTCACCAAGGAAACCCAATTCTGTTTATTAATATATCCATAAAACTGCTAGAATCCCTATTCTGTGTCTCTTGTTATGTGTCTGCGTGCGTGCTAAGTCGCTTCAGCTGTGTCCGATTCTTTGCCACCCTATAGACTGCCTCCCGCCGTGCTCCTCTGTCCATGGGATTCTTCAGGCAAGAATACTGGAGCAGGTTGCCATGCCCTCCTCCGGGGGATCTTCCCGACCCAGGGATCGAACCCTCTTCGGTTAAGCCTCCTGCATTGACAGGCAAGTTCTTTATTACTAGCACTGCCTGGGAAGCCCCAGTGCACCAAATTCTTGTGACTTCTCATAGGACTTACGTTATCATTGTCTTCTCTGGTTCTGGGCTCTTTTTACTGCTAAGTTATTTAAGATCTGAGACTCTCTGTTGTTATGACTTTCCTGCTCTCCATCATGTTGAACTAGATAAGAAATTCACTCACCCAGTCGTGTCCTACTCTTTGTGACCCCATAGACTGCAGCAAGCCTTCAGTCCCTTAAAAAAAAACCAACCAACACTCCCAGAAGCCATTACCACATGTACAGGTCTTTACTGAACATTTTGTCACAACAGAGACACATTCATAAAAGTTCAAATATCTTTGTTAGGGAAAGTTAAGAAAACCTGGGCCCCAGTTTCTATTTATTGATAAATATGGGCTTTGGCTTCTAGCAGTATTGCAATCTTTTCCTCTCCCTTCTTTTCAGCCTCATTTTCTCGGATCTAAATATTCTCTCTTTAAAACACAGAGGCACTGAGTTTATTTCATTGCCTTGGCTCCTGTTGACTCAACCCCTCACCTCTCCACTTGTCTTTTAGCAAGAAAATCTAAACAAAAACACTTCCTTCCCTAAAGGATTTCATACTCTTGTATTAACCATAGTAGATGCCAAGATCAAGTTCCATGCCCTTTACTTTATCTTTTTTTTTTTTTTTTCATGGTTTGATACAGGATTTCCAGGAGAGTGCTGAAAAGAAACTGTGAAATCAGGACCTCATCATTGTTTTTCCTATCAGTCAAAAAAAAAGTTTCTGACATTTCACCATTATGTATGCTGTTAGCTATAATTTTTTTTGAAGATATCCTTTATTATGTTAAGGAAGGGCCAGTCCATTCCTAATGTGCTAACTTGTTTATCATGAAAAAAAATCTAGAATTATAGTCATTGTTTTCCCGAAATCATTAAAAGATCTGATAATTACTGCCCGTTACTTGTTATTCTATTAAGTAACTTCAATAGATTTTTCTAGTGCTAAATGACTCATGTACCCTTTGGGTATACCATATCTATTCATGTAATATTACCTTTTAAAATACAGCAGTAAATTAAGTTTTTTAAATATTTCATTAGAGTTTTAGGAGTCTATGTTAATAAATAAGATTAAGTTCTAGTTTTCTTTTTTTTTTTTACACTATTCTTTGCTAATTTTGGTATACAGGCAATATTCATTTCATAAAATTAAGTGGGGAACTTGCTCATGTTCTTCAGTTCTGGAATAGTTTGTGAAAGATAGAGCTTATTTTTCTTTTTCTCTTTTTACCTAAGAAGTCACTATGAAATCATTTGTCTCTGATGCCTGATTTTGTGAGTAGATATGTTCACTGACAATTTTTAAAATGCTTATAAGTAAATTCAGATTTCCTCTTCTTGAACCAATTTTGACATTTTATGTTTTTTAAATAATTTTCAATTTTATATGTTCAAATTCATTGGCATAAAGTTGTTTCTAATATTTTCTCATGATTAAACATGACACATATAGATCCATGGAAGCATTTTATCTTCTCTCTTGATTCCTGTTGTGTATTCAGATCTCTACATTCCTCATCTCTGTAATGTCTTTGTCTTCCATTGCATTAATTTCTGCTCATTTTTGTTTTCATAGAGGTAATAAACTGTTTCAGCACCATTTGTGGTAAAGACTTCTCTTTTCCTTTTTAATTGTTTTGATGTCTTGGTCAAAAATCAAATATTGTGTAAGAGTGGGTCTTTTCCTGGACTTTTTAATTTTATTCCATGGATCTGGTTGTCTTGTCTTAACAATAATCTCATTCTGTCTTGATTATCCTAGCTTTAGAGTAAGTCTTAAAATCAGGTAGTAGAAGTCCTCCCTTCATGTTTGACATTCATAGGTTACTTAGAGTCTGCTTATTTTCATTTCTCATGGCATAGCAATTGCTTTGCCCACCCTTGCTATTTGAATCCTGATCCTTCCCTCGAATAACATTTCCTTCCTACTAAAATTTGTTGAATGGCAGATTCTCAAAACCGTTATAGGTTTAAAATGTCTCTCTATTGCCCTCATTCTTGAATGATAGTTAAACTGAGTATAGAATTCTGTGTTATTTTCCCTGAGTACTTTGATAATATTATTATATCATCTTTTCACGTGTATTTCTCTAATGAGAAATTTACTATTCCTCTTTTCATTCATTTTTTTGTGCACGAGTGTATATTTCTATCATTCTCTCTGAGTGCATTGATACCTCTCTTTTTCTTTTACCAGTTTTGCAATGTTGTGTCTGGACTTATTTGTATTTATCCTGAGGACTTGATTGATGATTGATTTGTTGACCGATGCTTTCGATCTCAGAGCTTATAAGCATGTATTTATTATGTAATTATAGATAAAATGTATTTGTGAATTTATAAATATACAATTTATGTATATAAATTGACTCACATTTTCTCCTTATACAAGCGTAACCTAAAGGCACTGCAGCTTCAGTTTCAGACCACAATAAACTGAATATTGCAGTAAAGTGAGTCAAATGAATTTTCGGTTTCCCAGTGCATATGAAAGTTATGTTTATACTATATTGTAGTTGTTTATGTGAAATAGCGTTAGGTCTAAAAAAGCAGTGTATATACATTAATTTAAAAATACATTTTTGCTTAAAAAAATGCTAACATTATCTGAACCTTCAGCAAGTCATCATCTTTTTGCTGGTGGAGTGTGTGATAGAGTGCAAGAATTATTAAAATGTGACCCAGAGACACAAAATGAGCAAATGCTCAACCCAGGGTTGCCACAAACCTTCAATTTGCAAAAAAACCACAGTATCTGGAAAGCACAACAAAGCACAATAAAATGAGGCATGCCTGTACTTTGTTCCTGAAAATTATTTAATGTATGATTGCCCTTCTCATTCTTGCCTCTGAATCAGTTTCTCTTCCATGTATTTTATGTCTATCTTCCTGTTTCATTCTAGGATATTTCCCTTGGTCTCTCTTCCAGCTTATAATGTCTTTCTTTAGCTGTGTTTCAATCTACTCCTTAACTCAGTGTAGTATCTGTGGCCCAGCCATCTGCTTGGGACTTTTCAATGCTTTTTGGCTGATTTACAACTGCCAGTAATGCTTTTTTTTTTTTTTCCCTCTAGAACAGGCTGGAAGTGCTGGGAAATAAGCACCATTTCCTGCAGCCCAAAATGACTAAGACAAGTAGTAGAAATATGGACTCTTTATCCACACGTAGAGAGTTTTAGCATTTTGGTTTCTCATAAGACTTTTTTAGGCACTGGATCTGTATGCTGGTGAAAAGTTTCTCTGTTGTGTCCTCTAGTGGGAGGTGGAGTTTTTCTGGCTCCTCTTTCATAATATAGGCAACTATGTGTGGGATCTCAGCCACAGCAATAGTCTTGCAAGGCAAAGATTACATCTCTATTGTAGGATAAAAAATATTCCAGAAACTAGGGTCTCATTTAGTGTCTGCTGCTGCTCTGTCTCTGGTTCCTTAAGTTATGTTTTTAGTACTCTGTGTGAAGTTCTCTCTCTCTGGCACTTTGGCACTTCCTTTTTATTCTTTCAAGTGTGTGTGTGTGTGTGTGTGTGTGTGTGTGTGTGTGTGTGTTGTTTCTATTTGTTTCAAATGGTGATGGGAGAGAGTGGGCCACGTCATTGCAGCCACGGTGATTTTCCATGGTGCCTTGTCCAGGGTGATTGTGTGTAATTCCCTCAGTGAAAGCTGTAGTGACTGGTGTTTTAAGTGTTCTAATCCATGCCATGTAGACACGGAGGTAGGAATTATAATGAATGGAAAAATGAATGTGTTTAAAATGGATTTTAATGGATCAAGGTATTTCACCTCTGAGAAAAAGGAATTTCAAATTTGCAAGTTCAAAGAAAGATTTGTGAAGAGTATTTAGCAAAAGTAAGTGGGCACAATGAGAGATCTTTTCAAGAATAGCTGTAGCTGATGAGCCTTTGTTTGTTTCTGCAGGTGAAAATACAACCAAAGAGAGGGTATATTTGACACATCCTAATTGCACATTTACAAAGATTTCCTTATAAATATTTACAATGATCATTTTTTTAAAAATCGTGTGTATATATTTTGCCTGCTATGAAACCACAAGCATACTGATTACTCTGACCTTTGGCGTAAGACTTTGTGAGCAAAGTGTATTCGCCATCTTTCCATCCATGAATTTCTAGGATTTTATGTTCAATGTTATATTTGCTACTTTAGACAAGTCCAGATGTTTTTAATTGATGTGATAATGACACAATGATGTGATAAGTACTTAAAACAGTTTCCTGTTTATTCATTTAATGTATGTATTTTTAATTGATTAATTAGCTAATTGGCTACGCTGGGTCTTTGTTACCGCACGTGGACTTTCTCTAGTTGTGGCGACAGGGGCTACTCTCTGCTGCAGTGCATGGGCTTCTCACTATGGTGGTTCCTCTTGTTGAGTACAGTCTCAAGGGGTCTCAGGCTCAATAGTTGTGACTAACAGCCTTAGTTGCTCCTCAGCATATGGTATCTTCCTGGACCAGGGATCGAACTCATGTTCCCCTCATTGACAAGCAGATTCTCAACCTCTGGACCACCAGGGAAGTCAAATGCATTTTTAAGTAATGGTTTCTAAAACATATATGTTTTGAAAACTTAAAAACATACTCATCTATTTCTCAACATTTTTTATGCATCATTTTCTATACCATACTTTTTGTACGAATATTATTTTTTATTACCAGCCTCTTTTTGAAGCTGATGTATCTAAATTACAACCATGTTATTACTCTGAAACAGACCAGGTTCCAGGAAGTCCTGTTAATTATCTTCCATTATAAATTCCAGAGACTCTCAAGGATTGTTTCATCCTAGAATTTGTGAGT
This sequence comes from Bos indicus x Bos taurus, assembly GCF_003369695.1. Lineage (NCBI taxonomy): Eukaryota > Metazoa > Chordata > Mammalia > Artiodactyla > Bovidae > Bos > Bos indicus x Bos taurus. The sequence goes on along the minus strand of NC_040098.1, from coordinate 37,486,315 downwards.
TGTTTCTCAGCCATACTGAAATAAATCTTGAAAAACACCAACATAGGGTAGAGAACAATATTAAATGTTAATACATTTTTTTTTCCCTAGAATGGGGTAGTTGAAATATGTCAAGCCTGAGTATAGAGACCCAGCAGGATATATGAGTGTATCTCAGATCACTTCTGAGTTTTCTAATCCACCATCCATTTTTCTAACTTTCCTACATCTTTCATCTCATAGATTGCAGACTAGAGCTCAAAGTTCAACTAGCCATTTCACAAAAAAGATTGAATGGCATACTCTGGGTTTATACTTTAGAATAGTTTTAGTGATCTCAAATGAAAAATAGACAGGAATTAAGTGAGCTGTGTCTGGGTTTGAATTCTAGCTTTTTCACTTACTACTGCTCCATGAGCTTGAACAAATTATTTAGCCTCTCCAAGAAGTGGGTATAATTGACAGTGCTACCTTTCTGGGTTAATGGAAGGATTATATGAAATCAGGAACACTGAAGACAGTCCAATTATCTGGCATATAATAAACTCATGAAGTGAAGTAAAATGAAAGTCACTCAGTCATGTCCAGCTCTTTGTGACTTCATGTACTGTAGCCTGCCAGGCTCCTCTGTCCATGGAATTCTCCAGGCGAGAATACTGGAGTGGGTAGCAGTTCCCTTCTCCAGGGGATCTTCCCAACCCAGGGATTAAACCCAGGTCTCCTGCCTTGCAGGCGGATTCTTTACCTTCTGAGCCACCAATAAGCTCATAGCAAGCACTTTTCTTTTTTCACTTTTTCAGCACAGTTCTTGGCTTTCTCATACATTTAGATATTACTATAAAATCTGTTTACAATAATTTTATTCTGAATTTGTTTCAACAAACATTTAATAAGTACCTATCACCAGCCAGCGTGTGCTACACAAGAGTTAGTAATACAGGTTCTCAAGGAATAGACTGTGCCTGAAATTGATTTGTCTCTATTTAATGTATTAGCCTTCATAAATGAACTTGTGTTTCAAGTGGGTTTGTATTGATTTACCCATGGCATTTCACTTTGTCCTCCACGTGACCCAGATCACATGTACTTCAGACAAAGCGGAGTCTAACTAGGAAGGGAGCAGGGCTTACCCGAGGCGCTGGGAATCAAGACTATGAGATTCCTTTACCAGCTGGGCATATAAATGGACCAGAATAAGAATTGAATTCTGATTCTCCATTCCCACTTATGTCCAAAACATCAAAGCAAGCAAAAAAACTTTAAAGTTATGATGCTAAAAAATTAATAGCACAGGACAAAAATCGCCTATTACTTGGATGAAAAGCAACTCTTCAAGGTAGGGGAAATGAGAAGCCTGTACAGAGGGAGGTTTAACCCTGGACTTGATGGGGGGAAAAATGCCACATGACGGCCAAAGAGATGGAGCCTCCCAAAGTGGAAGGTGCAGAGTCTAACAGGTGCAGAATTTCTCTCTGGGATGATGAAAGAGTTCTGGTAAGGGATAGTGGTGGTGGTTACACAACAGTGGGATTGTACCTAATGCCACCAATTTTGTACACTCAAAGATGGTTAACATGGTAAATTTTCTTATGCATGTTTTATCACAATAATAAATAAACTTATTTTTAAGTAAATAAATTTTATATTGGTATAAATTTTTATATATTTATAAATAAATTTATTTTTGTAAGCAAGCAAATAGATAACTTAATATTTTAAAGCACAGTCATTCCCACCCCCACCCCCCAAAAAAAGTGGAAGTTGGCTGGTTAAATCTGGGGGTTCTCTAGGAAACCATCTCACTTCCTTATTTCTATGGCTAAAATACTAAGGCTCTGCACTTCCTTTTTTTAACTCATGGACCTGCATATGGGTGGCTTCCTGTGACCTGCTCTACTGAAAAGAAGCAGGAAGCTTTGTAGATGAAGTATCATTGTGTAGCCATGATAATGATGTGTTTTCTGACTCAAAGCCATTCTCTGGTAATCACACACTAAGTCGCTTCAGCCCTGTCCGATTCTTTGCTACCCTATGGGCTGTAGCCTGCCAGGCTCCTCTGTCCATGGGATTCTTCAGGCAGGAATACTGGAGTGGGTTGCCATGCCCTCTTTCAGGGGATCTTCCCGACCCAGGGATCGAATCCTCTTCTCTTATGCCTCCTGAATTGGCAAGCAGGTTCTTTGTTAATGGCCCTTCCTGGGCCATCGGGGAAGCCCACGTAATCACAGAGCAGTTCATATTTTTCGAGGTGCTTTTACATTTATTATCTCAATTGATCTGTAGAACCCAGGAAGCATTACCTTTGTCTTACAGATTCTAGGAATGCACAGAGGCTCCGGCCTTGGCATAAAAGTAGAACTAAGAGCCTGTGTCTCCTGGGAACAGGTTTTACATACAAGGCAGGCAGATTTTCCGTTTACAGGGCCAACACTACAACTTTTATATAAAGAGGGAAAAGATCCACCAATCACATGAACATTTGCTTTCGGTGACAATAAGTGGGACAAACACCAAAGTAATTGAAATTTTTACTAAGTCTTTTGACATTATACAGTCATACCCTGAACATGAAAACAATTTATTACAAGAATTTATCTGCAATGAGATAATCTTGAAATCTCAGTCTCTGGAACTTCCCTGGTGGCTCAGTGTTTGAGAGTCTGCCTGCCAATGCAGGGGATGTGGATTTGATCCCTGGTCTGGGAGCATCCCACAAGCCGCAGAGCAGCTAGGCCAGTTCGCCACAACTTCTGAGCCTGTGCTCTAGACCAGGGAGCCGCAACGACTGAGCCCACGTGCTGCAGCTACTGAAGCCTCATGTGCCTGTGAGCCTGTGCTCTGCAACCGAAGAAGCCACCGCAATGAGAAGCCAGCACTCACCACAACTAGGGAGAAGCCCATGCAGTAAAAAAGACCAAGCACAGCCACAAATAAATGAATAAATAAAAATTATTAAAAAAAAAAAAGCTTGGTGTCCTTGAATTAAGCAGTCTTAAAACTTTACCTAAATGTCTCCCTTTATCAATTTTCATATTTGTGAAAAGAGACAAAATTGTTTTGCCCCGATTCACATGCTACATTTGACACAAATGTGCAATAGAAGCCTCAATTTTTAAAATACTTTTTTTGGGGTAGAAAAACTAAATGATTAAAGCAAGGCATAAGATTACACACAAACACATTTACCTTCTTACCTTGATTAAGTGCTTGAGAAGTGTGGCAAATTGGACTTTACATTTCAGAGGAACAAAGCAAAGAGGGAACTTGCTTAATTACAAGATGTATCCACTAGCTTAGAGACAAACTATAAATGAAACACTTTTTCTGAACCTAAAATCTGTGAAACATTTCTCTTGTAGATTCATGTAAAGAGGACATGCTATGATACCGTGAAAATGTCCTTGGTAACATCGATACAAGAGACACCAAAATAACTTTCATGTCTCTGAGTCTTTGATATCCTTCAGTTCAGTTCAGTTCAGTTCAGTCGCTCAGTTGAGGCCAATAGCATATCATGAAGGAATGTTCTACTAATACAAGGGGTCCCTGAGAATCTGTGTTCTGAAAGTCTCAGCTTTACATGTAGTAAAAATAATGGAAATATAATACAATTTGAGCTCAAATTCGATTTCAAAGTATGTCTAAAATGCTTAAAATGTTTAGAGTAAGCTTTATCAATCCTAAGTGTATGCAGGCTAAATACGGGTGTGTATCATAAACAGTAAGGAAGAGGGTAGGAGAAGCAACAGTGACTTTCCAGGTTAAAGCATGACATAATGGATGGGACATTCTTGTGGCCAGGTTTATCCTTAGACAGATATGGCTTAGGGAAAAAGGTTCTAATGCATTGGATGGCAGTAGAATTAGGTGGATAAGTAAGCAGGTGAAATGTGAAAGTAATTAGTTAATGAATCGATTTCAAACTAGAGGGAGATTTTTAATGCCCTTTCTCAGGGCTCTCACCAGGACATATTAATCCCTTTATGAAATCAATGACTTAGCTGAAGGTGCAGAATATGTGATTGGTGGATCCATTTTATTAGATCTAACTGCCAATCCCCGCCCCCGATATCTTGCTGGATTTGAGTGATGAGGTAGTTTTAACAAGATCAAAGTCAACAGAGATAAAATAAGGTCATCTACTTTTGAAGTAGTAGGAGGGGGAATATTCCTACTACTTCAAAAGTCTTGATATTTTACCCATGCTGTTCTTCCAATTAAACAAACTTTGAGTGCCTGCTGCATGTCAGGCACTGTGCTAGGCACTAGAGATGCAATGGGAAATGAAGCACATGGCCAAGTAGCGAGGGCATGTACCAGTCCCACTAGACATTCGATAAGTGTTGGAAAAGAGACATGAATGAGGTACAACGGTCATACGACGCATGGGAAAGCTTCAGTTTTTTGCTTGTTGAAGGTCAGAGAAGGCTCCAGTGAGAAGCAGAAGCCAGGTTAAAGAAGGGAGGGATAGAGGGTAGGAGCAGACAGACAGAAAAAGACACAGGGAGCTGTGGGTTGTTTGGTATGGAGGGAGATGTTTGTGTGTGGGGAGGGGAGATGGTAGGAATGAGGGGAGGGTTGTGGATAAAGCTAGATCACAGAGGAGGCTGAGTGTATACTCTGGCAATGGAGGAAGCCATTAATAATTTCCTTTTCTCTTAGTAAATAAATAATGTGATCAACATGTCATTTTTATAAAAGTCACTCTGGGCACAGTGCTTCCAATTGTCTGGACATGGCACCAGGGTGACCATGGAGGAGGAGACTGGTTTGGAGACTGTAATACTCTGTTAGGACTGCTATTATAAAATAACATGAACTGGGTGTCTTAAACAACAGAACATTTATTTTTTTCACAGTTCTGGAGGCTAGAAGTCCTAGAATAAGGAGCTGGATGAGTCCATTTCTGGTGAGGATTCTCTTCCTGGATTTCTTGCTTTGTCCCAACATGACCTTTCCTCCATGCTTGCCTGGAGAAAGAGAATGAGAGGTTTCTGGTCTTTCTTCTTACAAGGATGCTACTCCTATCAGATCGGGTCCCTACCCTTATGACCTCATTCAACCTTAATTACTCTCTTAGAGGTCCTGTCTGCAAACAGAAACACACCTTGGGAGTTAGGACTTAAACAGAGAATTTGGGAGAGACCCAAATCTTCAGTCTATAACAGAGAGTGTTACAGTTGTTCAATTAAAAGATGCTGAGGGCCTGTTGAGTAGTAGCTATGGGGCAGGACTTCCCTGGTGGCTCAGACGGTAAAGAATCTGCCTGCAATGAGAGAGCCCCAGGTTCGATCCCTGGGTCAGGAAGATCCCCTGGAAAAGAGAATGGCACCCACTCCAGTATTCTTGCCTGGAGAATTCCATAGACAGAGGAGCCTGGTAGGCTACAGGCCATGGGGTCGCAAAGAGTCGGACCCAACTGAGTGACTAACACTTTCACTTTTCACTATGAGGCAGGAGGGGAAGGATGTTGGAGATGACAAGGAAACAAAATCAACCATTGTTTTTGGGCATTTAGGCATTTAATTGAGGACTGAGGGGAGAGGGGTAAAGCACAGAGGAACCCCCGTGTTTTTGTTCTCTTTACGTGTGTATATGTGTATATCCTATTGGCTGTTTCTCTGGAGAACCCTGAGTATTTACAGAGTATAGTCTTGTGAGTCAACTGAGAAGTCCTGCCATCTGCAGACTCCAAGATAAAGAACCGAGAAAGCCCACCATATAATTCAGTCTAAATCCAAAGTTCTGAGAACCAGTAGTGCCGATGGCTGGGGGCAAGAGAAGATGAAGTCTCTGCTTTAGAGAGAGCAAATTCACCCTTCCTGCGCCCCCTCGTTCCACTCAGGCCCTCAGGGGATGGGATGATGCCCACCCCCATGGGTGAAGGTGATCTTTATGTTTTTACTGATGTATCCATTCAAATGCCCATCTCCTCCAGAAACACCCTAACAGACATACTTTGGTATGGTTTGCCAGTTATCTGGGCAACGTTTAGCTATGTTGACATCTAATTATCCATTATGATTAGTTAAACAATAGTAATGCTAGTAAGAAGGATTGTGGGGAAGAGTTTCTGATTTTTGAGAAATAATTGGTAAAATTAGCTTAAGCTATGTCAAATGAGAGGCATATGTGGGACTTGAGGGTGAAAACCTCCAGTGAGCAGCTGGACTTATACATGTTTGGTCAAGGAAGAACAACCTAGGCTGGGGGTACAGGGATGGGATTCGTGAAGCTCAAAGCCACAGAGGATAAGGTTAGTGTGGATAGGCAGGTCTCCTACAAGAAGATTAGAAAATCAAGCATTAATTCTTGGGAAGAAACTGGGCCTGGAGACACCAAAACCCCTTAAATGTCTTAGGACTTTATTTTAAATTTAGGAGGAAAAAAGTGGAAGTACTTTTGGTGTCATAATTTATACTTTTTCCACATCGGACTCTTAGTAATTTTCTATGAGCACATCCGCACCTTTATTGCTGACTCCAAGTGGTATTTTTGCTAATAAATGAGCGAATTCTCTGGAAGGCGCTGTAACGAGTAAAGGATTGCACTTAGCTGTAAATTTAACCTCTGTAACTCCAGCGGCAAAATGAAGTCATTTATTACAGGGAAAAATTGCTGGCTCTGAAAGGGAAGACAAATGGTGGGCTCTCTGCCCTAGTTTAAGTAGGATGATGGCTCCAGCTCACTTCCTTCAAGACGAGGGTCTGCTCCGTGGAGGCTACTGGCAGCCGGTTAGGAGGCCAACTGTGAGCCTGGCTGCAACGGGGTCGCAGTGGTTCCTCTTCTAGGGCAGGAAGTACTGTTATCAGAGTTCCTGCCTGTGCTCTGGATCAAGGGATCTGTCTCTAGCCCTATCGATGAGGGCTAAACTTGCCAGCAAATGCAAAGCCAACTAAATAAATAATGAGAGAAGAAAATAATACAGCATGGGGACTTCCCTGGTGGTCCAGCGGCTAATATTCTGCGTTCCCAACGCAGGGGGCCCAGGTTTGTGCTCCCTGGTCAGGGAGCTAGATCCCACACACTGCAACTAAAACCCAGCGCAGCCAAATAAATCAGTTCAGTCAGTTCAGTCGCTCTGTCGTGTCCGACTCTTTGCGACCCCATGGACTGCAGCACCGCCAGGCTTCTCTGTCCATCAGCAACTCCCGGAGCTTGCTCAGACACATGTCCATGGAGTCAGTGATGCCATCCAACCATCTCATCCCCTGTCGTTCCCCTTCTCCTCCTGCCTTCAATATTTCCCAGCATCATAATCTTTTCCAATGAGTTGGTTCTTCGCATCAGGTGGCCAAAGTATTGGAGTTTCAGCTTCAGCATCAGTCCTTCCAATGAATATTCAGGACTGATTTCCTTTAGTCAAATAAATAAATAAATATTAAAAAAAATACAAAATGGGAGGAAATCTTTTATGAACATAGGGTGAAATGAAAAAGGAATATCTAAGCCGAGTGTCTAGAGCCTCTGATCCTAAACCAGGTGATAATCCAGACAAAGTTAAAAGATGGCCTATTCTAAGTCATGGTGCATGCGTGCATGCTCAGTTGTATGGGAGACTGTAGCCCACCAGGCTCCTCAGTCCATGAGGTTTCCCAGGCAAAAATACTGGAGTGGGTTGCCATTTCCTCCTCCAGGGGATCTTCCCTACCCAGAGATCGAACCTGTGTCTCTTGCATCTGCTGCATTGGCAGGCAGATTCTTTACCACTGGGCCACCGGGGAAGTCCATCCAAGTCATGGTAGAGAAAGTATAATCAGTGTAACTATTGATATATGGGGCAATAAAATAGAAAACAGGTGGCTGAGGGAAAAGCCACCTTGTTTATCCTTTGGGCTTTTTAATTGGTAGTGATAGGCTTCCTGGATTGAGTAAGTCAAAGCTGTAATAAAAATGTCTTTCTGAGAAACTTCTATGACTAGGATGACCTTGATCTCTTTTTTTAGCCTAGAGGAGAAAGTCTAATAATACCTTTCTCCACAAAGCAAAATATTCATCAGTTCTATTCTTGTTTAAGGCTGTTATCATCTCAAATAAGTATTTTCACAGGAAATACGAAGCAATGGCGAAGTTACATGACTTTTGGAGCCCAATACATTGCAAAATTGGAAGAAAATAGGTAAGACTATTTCCACTCAACTGTGTTGCCTTTGGTTAAAGATTTTATCTACATTAGATATAAGGGATAAATGTCATGAAACAGAGAGTCAGGAATCAAAACCAAAAATTATGCCGTTTCACGTGGTACAGCATCAGGCTTCCCATTTAAAGATATTGCTGTTGCATAATCATGTTAGCCTAAAGTACTGCTTAATACACAGAGTAATCATCCAAGAACAAGTTGTAACCAGAAGTCATGATGTACATTTTCCTGCAAAAAAAGTGCCACCCATCTAATTCACGCAGAGGGGTTCAGAGAAAGCTCCATAATGGATGGAAACTTGACTCCACCGGGAAGCATACGTTATAACAGCACAAATGCAGGGATAGAACTGGGTGAGCAACAGCAGAATGTGCAAAATTACTGGAAAGAGAAGGCTAAACCTCAACAGAGGGAAATGTTTAAATCTGTTTTTAAAAGATGCCATGCTGTTTTAGAATCTTCTAGAATAATGACATGGAAATGATCCTTGGTTCAGATGGGAAGACAGAAACTAAGGGGTTGTAATGCTTTAGGATTGCAAGCAGACATTGATGGATTGTCTTAGACAGATGGAGGATGGAATTTGTTGGAATATCTCTTGCACTAATATAGGAAAAGGCTGTATGTGGCACTTGTGACAAGCAGAGTTATAGCAGTATCTTCCTAAATGTAAGATAAGATATCTCCCTCAAAACTCTCCTTCAGAAGAGGGGTTTGCTTTACCAGAAGATCTTATGATATAACCTCTCAATTTCTCAATTATTTTATTTCAAACAACAAACTTAGCAAAGCCCCATTTCCCTCAATCTTTGGGCCTCAAGCTGGTTTCAAATGCTTACGGAGGTCATCTATCAAACTAGAAATGAAGGAAGCTAACATATTTTATACAGACTTATTCATTAAAAATTTTTTTTTGATTCTGGGGATATGATCTCATGGTCATGAAATTTTGCTGTCTTCATAAACAGATCTTTTAAAGGTAAAGCAGGCATCATGTTGTGGCTAGCTCAGCTCTACATCTGTAGGAAAGGTGAACCATTTTTTGAATGTTGTATGAATAATGTTTGTGGGTGGGGACAAAGTTTCCAGTTTCAGTATCAATGTCAACTCCAGAAGAGCTGGGTTTTCAAGAATTTAAATAGCAATAAAAATGATGAGCTCAGATAAAGATAAATGAATCAGAGTGGCTAATGTGGGTGACAAAGATGTGTAAGAAGAGAAAGTAAAATTGCCTTCCGAATTGTGAGTGGCAAAAAGAGAAATATTTCTGAAGTATTACTTCTAAATTTATTAACATAACTAAAATATGGAGGCATATTAAATAAGCAACACATGACCTGAAAGTGTATATATTTAAGTTGGCCAAGAAAGTATTTTAATTAATTTTTATTGACATATAGTTGCTTTCCAATGTTGTGTTAGTTTCTGCTGTACAGCAAAGTGAATTGGATGTATGTATACATATATCCCCTCTTTTTTGGATTTCCTTCCCATTTAGGTCACCACAGAGCATTGAGTATAGTTCCCTGTGCTATACAATAGATCCTCATTAGTTACCTATTTTATACACAGCAGTGCTGCAGTCCATGGGGTCGCTAAGAGTCGGACACGACTGAGCGACTTCACTTTCACTTTTCACTTTCATGCATCGGAGAAGGAAATGGCAACCCACTCCAGTGTTCTTGCCTGGAGAATCCCAGGGACGGGGGAGCCTGGTGGGCTGCCGTCTGTGGGGTCGCACAGAGTCGGACACAACTGAAGCGACTTAGCAGCAGCAGCAACAGCAGTGTATATATGTCAGTCCCAATCTCCCAATTCATCCTACCACCTCTTCCCCGCTTGGTTTGTTTGTTCTCTATGTCTGTGTCTCTATTTCTTATTTGCAAATAGATTCATCTAGACTGTTTTTCTAGATTACACATATATGGGTTAATATATGATATTTGTTTTTCTCTTCCTGACTTACATCACTGTGTATGATAATCTCTAGGTTTATCTATGTCCTCTGCAGATGGCACACTTTTGTTCCTTTTTATGGCTGAGTAATATTCCACCACATCTATATATATGTGCCACATCTTCTTTATCCACTCCTCTGTTGATGGACTTTAAAAACAATTTCTTATTGGGCAAATGGAGAATTATTATGTATTACTTAGTCACATATAGTACCGAGAGCAGAACTTCACTATAGCGTGGATGAAATGCTCTTCTGTCTAATACATGGGAAACACACTAAATCCTTGCTCTTACTGTGCCTTCCAATAGTTTACCGAGGCATACGGATATATTGATATAAAGACTGAGGCACTGCTGATTAGGAAATGTAGTTCCTGGTATAACTCTTATAGCACAAAAAGTCTCTTGAGAGCTTGGGTAGCTTTTTGTTTTCAATGCCTAACATCCTTAAGGAAGATGTAACTCACTGGAGTTCCAGACCTTTATATCTGAGAAGAAAAGCTGAGAATAAAAATGGAATTCACCATCTGCTATTTTACTACTTTAGCTTTATTTAAATCTACTAGAGACAATAAGCACTCAGTAAGTGACAGCTGTTTTGATTTCTGTCAGGTTTATATGCTTAGCACTTTACATTTTTTGTGATATTTTGTCCACGCAATCCCATGATGCAGGTAGTGCTACATTATTTTACATATGCTGCATGTGCGGGGGTGCTCAATCGTGTCCAACTCTTTGTGACCCCATGGACTGTCGCCCACCAGGCTCCTCTGTGTGTGGGATTTTTCCAGGCAAGAATACTGGAGTGGGTTGCCATTTCCTTCTCCAGGGGATCTTCCCACCAGGGATTGGACCCACATCTCCGGCGTCTCCTACGTTGGCAGGCGGGTTCTTTACTGTTGAGCCACCTGGGAAGCCCTTATACGTGGTAACTGAGGTCAAAAAGGTGAAGTGACTTGATCACAGTCATACAGCTAGTGAGTAGCAACGCCAGGTGATACACACCCGGCTGATGATTCTAAAACTCACATGGTTTTTTTTCTTTATGTGGACCACTTTTAGTCTTTATTGAAATTTGTTACAATATTACTTCTGTTTTATGTTTTGTTTTTTTTTGCCCTGAGGCATGTGAGCTCTTAGCTCTACAACCAGGGAAGGACCCTATACCCCGTGCATTGGAGGGCAAGGTCTTAACCACTGGACTGCCAGGGAAGTCCCTAAAACTCACAATCTTAATAAAAAACTCCACTACCTCCTAGAAGGATAGAGCTATTCGATGCGATCAATGAAGAAGGGACAGTTAGTCCAACTTGGGGTTTCTGGAAGGACTTTTTATAGGATATGCTGGTGTATAAGACTCTGAAAGGTGAGTAAGGATTAGAAATAGGAAGAAGGTGGATAAACGTCTTCAGAGAGAATAGCATAAGTACAAGCACACAAGCCTGAGATGGTGTTGCTACAAGCAGCAGTATTATCAGGCTTTGGTATGAGTCAAAGGGATGGGAATACAGATTAAGGGGGTGAGGAAGCTTTATGTAGAGGCCGATTTTACCCGAGGAAATGGATATAATTATTATAGAAACAATAACAGTAACCACACCAAGAGTACAAGTAAAACCAACAATCCTTAGAGTTTAGAAGTAAAACAAGGCTTCATTTTTCCAGGTATCTTCTGGGAAAGGAAAAAGATGGGTTGTTTGTTATTCTCAACATTTTTTATGATATACTGATTATTACTTGGATATTAAGAAAATGAAAGACATTTCAGAACAGGCAAGCCTTCTTATGAATGGTTCTGACCGGAGAAATTGATAGACAAGCTATGAAGTATTTGAAACTGAATAATGGCCATTGTAACATGTAGCCCCTCAATTAAGAGACTTACTATCTCACTTAATTCTCATAACAACCTCATGAAGTAGGTGATGACTTCTCAGTTTTATTAGATAAATAAAACCAATAAAACTTCACCAAAGGTTAAGTGACTTGTTGAAATAATTTTAGTTTAAAATGTAGTCTGGTAAAGACTCGTTGAGTTTATGGTGTTGGTTAAGTTCTGAAAGTTGGTAAGGCAATGACAAAGATTGGGGAGAGTCCACTCTTTCTGGGGTGGATGCAAAAATGAAGTATATCAGACTCCACAAAATTCTATCCCTTTTCTCTATTTGTTGCTAGCTTTTTTTTTTTCCCCCCAGCAAGAAGATAAACTAATCTTTCAAAAAGAAAACAATTTACCCAGAACAGTATCATTAAACTTGAAGTCCAGCTGGAAAGTATTAAGGGGAGTTCACGGGAGCTACTGCATACATTTTCCAAGATCTCAAACCCACAAAGAAACCAGAAGTATAACTTTGCAAAGATAAATAACTGAGAGACTCTGAAGAAGTAAGAATCAGCCAGGTTTTATCATGATTAAAAATAATCCTGAAACTCAGTAGCTTGGGCTTCCCTAGTGGCTCAGATGGTAAAGAATATGCCTTCAGGAGAAGGAAATGGCAACCCACTCCAGTGTTCTTGCCTGGAGAATCCCATGGATGGAGGAGCCTGGTGGGCTGCAGTCCATGGGGTTGCACAGAGTCAGACACGACTGAGCGACTTCACTTTCACTTTTCACTTTCATGCCTTGGAGAAGGAAATAATCCTGAAATCTCAGTAGCTTGGGCTTCCCTAGTGGCTCAGATGGTAAAGAATATGCCTTCAGGAGAAGGAAATGGCAACCCACTTCAGTGTTCTTGCCTGGAGAATCCCAGGGACAGAGGAACCTGGTGGGCTGCCGTCTATGGGGTTGCACAGAGTCAGACATGACTGAAGTGACTTAGCAGCAGCAGCAACTTTTATATCCTATAATACAAAAGCATTCTAAATGGCAATTTGGAGTCAGTTGTGGATTTAATGCCTTGAACACTTTAAATTCTCTTTCCATATTGTTTTGGTAGAATTGTTTCCTATAGCAAACCACTCTTTGATCTTGGCTCTCCTGGTCAGAATTTTGTGCAGTCTATAACATCTATGGTCATGGTAGTCCAGTTTTCCTAGTAACTTGATTAATGATTGACAGTTTGAGTATGTAGTGTATATGATATTAAATTGTGAATTAGTGGGACGTATGATGTAACAGAATATTAATATTTGAAGATAATTTAACCTAGATAGCATATTCAAAAGCAGAGACATTACTTTGCCAACAAAGATTTGTTTAGTCAAGGCTATGGTTTTTCCAGTGGTCACGTATGGATGTGAGAGTTGGACTGTGAAGAAGGCTGAGTGCCGAAGAATTGATGCTTTTGAACTGTGGTGTTGGAGAAGACTCTTGAGAGTCCCTTGGACTGCAAGGAGATCCAACCAGTCCATTCTGAAGGAGATCAGCCCTGGGATTTCTTTGGAAGGAATAATGCTAAAGCTGAAACTCCAGTACTTTGGCCACCTCATGAGAAGAGATGACTCATTGGAAAAGACTCTGATGCTGGGAGGGATTGGGGGCAGGAGGAGAAGGGGACGACAGAGGATGAGATGGCTTGATGGCATCACTGACTCAATGGATGTGAGTCTGAGTGAACTCCGGAAGTTGGTGAAGGACAGGGAGGCATGGCCGGCTGCGATTCATGGGGTCGCAAAGAGTTGGACATGACTGAGCGACTGAACTGAACTGAACTATACTTGATATCCTGTTAAGAAAAATATGCTCCAAATTTTAAGCTGAAAAGTCATGGAATAACTATTAAGAATCACAACTACATGATTTTTTAGATTTTTGGTACATATGTGAAGAATTGTGTATAAACTGAAATGTCTGTATAGTGATCCTCAAAACAACCATTAAAATCTCAGTTATAAAAAAAATGGCAGTTTCCAAGGAGTGTGTAATTGATCAGTGTGCCCTCAATGGGAGTAACAGGCAAACGTTTAAATAATAAATTATGGTTTTCAATCATAAAGCTATCCAATGATTGTCACTATAATTCTCTCACCCTTTCTGTCTGTGGTAGTGAGTCTGGTACACTTCTATGAGGTTCACCTATTGCTGAAGTTGTCCTTTTTTGCCAAAACTAGGTATTTCGTTGTTAGGAAAATACATTTGAAAGTTTGTGATATAAACTAGAGGTGATAGAAAAGATAAAAAGTACAGTTACTATCGTGTAGGTTTATGTGTCTCATCTGTATTGTTCATTATGTCTGTTACCTTGTGATAATCTATAACTTCTAGACAAGCAATGTTCTTCCATATAAAGTAGGATAATAAAGCCATCAATAAAAGCATTTTATTGATCAAACCACACACACACAAAATAATATGCCTTCAATGCAGGATACTCAGGTTCAATCCCTGGGTTGGGAAGATCCCTTGGAGAAGCTGCTAAGTCACTTCAGTCATATCTGACTCTGTGCGACCCCATAGACGGCAGCCCACCAGGCTCCCCCGTCCCTGGGATTCTCCAGGCAGGAACACTGGAGTAGGTTGCCATTTCCTTCTCCAATGCAGAAAAATGAAAAGTGAAAGTGAAGTCGCTCAGTCGTGTCTGACTCTAGCGACCCCATGGAATGGCTACCAACTCCAGTATTCTTGCCTGGAGAATTCCATGGACTAAGGAGCCTGGTGGGCTACAGTCCATGGGGTCACAAAGAGTCAGAGCATGACTGACTTAACACTTTATGACAAGAAAAGATTATTTTTTGCTAATGCAAAATGACCACTGAGGTTGGCTGGTAGGGGTAGGGGGCTCACTCTGGTAGTCAGGCTAAATTAGCTGCTTTATCCAGCACGGTAGCAGATGGAAAGGGGGCACATGAAATCACACACTCGCTCTTAAAGCTTCCACCTGGAAATGACATATTTCTGTCTGCATTTCATTGGCCAGAACAAATCTCATGGCCACATCTGATTCAAGGGGAGTCACAAACTGTGTTCCTCACACATGCCCAGAGATAGAACAACAAACTTTGGTGACTAGCACAGGGGAACTTAAGGAAAACAGTGGTGAGAGCCACCTAAGAAAGAATGTTCTAGGAGCAGAGGATGGCACTGGGGCTTATACTTATGTGGATACTTAAGGACTTATTCATAAGGATGGCGAAGAGGAGAATAAGATTTAATATATAGTGTCATAAAAACCGTTGCAATAGTTGGCCAATTTATGCTGTGAAAATTTTGGTGGAAAACACCATAGGATCTCCTGGGGAATATTAGTAAGTCACACTAAGATAGAGTATGAGATGTGTTTGTCATCCTCCTTAACTCTCATCCAGAGACTCAATAAAAGCCCTATATGTTACTTCTTACTCATTTTTTTAAAAAGGTGATTCTGATAGAATTTCCTGTTGCTTTGCTGTCTATTGGCATTAGACTCAAGGAAATTTTCTTATGAATATGTACAAGAATTTCACACAAGAGATATGATCCTATACTTTAGTAAAATATATAATTGTAGACTATTACCTAGAAAAACAAACTAGAATAAGTACTTTTCATTGCACAGATGGCCTTTTTGCCAGGGAAGAGTCTCATTTTGTAGCCCCTTAAAAAAGAACATGTCTGAGGGATGTCTTAGGTCTGCTGCTGCTGCTGCTAAGTCGCTTCAGTTGTGTCCGACTCTGTAAGACCCCATAGACGGCAGCCCACCAGGCTCCCCATCCCTGGGATCCTCCAGGCAAGAACATTGGAGTGGGTTGCCATTTCCTTCTCCAATGCGTGAAAGTGAAGTCACTCAGTCGTATCCAACTCCTAGCAACCCCATGGACTGCTGCCTACCAGGCTCCTCTGTCCATGGGATTTTCCAGGCAAGAGTACTGGAGTGGGGTGCCATTGCCTTCTCCATGTCTTAGGTTGAGCTCCTGCAGAAGCTGACCTTGAGACCAGGATTCAAGGGCAAGTACTGTGGCCTGTTTGGGATGCAGTGGCAGAAAGCACTAGAGGTGCCAGGAGGTAGGTAAGTAAGTAGCCAACATAGGGCTCCTTAGAAAGGGAGTTAATGCTGTGGTTAACTGAGGCCCAAAGATGAGGACCTGGTGGAGACAGTGTAGAACACAACTTAGTAAGTCTAGTCCTACCTCCAGGTGGGGAACCTGGGGTAGTTTTAAACTGACTTTCATCCGCTGCTCTTGTTGAGTGCTTCTCTGAAGGGCGTCATCTGCCTGGCGCTTCTAGCCTGCACCCCTGCACTGGCCAAGTGGAGTCTTCTGTTCAAAAATACTTTGAACAGGGAGGCAGAATAGGGAGACACAGGGTAGAAGCTGCGGTTAGCCTGCTGTAGGAATGACAGGTGTGGAGTCCCAAGCTGAGCACCCACATTGTCAGTTCAGAGAAGATACTTGGGTTCCTAAGCCCATTTGTTCTGGTATATCCACCTTTGAGCCTGGGGCTTCCCTGGTTGCTCAGTGGTAAAGGATCTGCCTGCAGTGCAGGTGACATGGGTTTGATCTCTGGGCAGGGAAGATCCCCTGGAGGAGGGCATGGCAACCCACTCCAGTATTCTTGCCTGGAGCATCCCATGGACAGAGGAGCCTGGCGGGCTACAGTCCATAGGGTCGCAAAGAGTTGGACACCACTGAAGTGACTGAGCATGTATGCATGGACACATCCACTTTTGAGCCTAGATCCTAATTAATTTAATGATAATAGTAATATGGTGCCGTCTGAGAAAAAGGTAGCAGTGACTAGTATCATACTGAGAGCAGCCCACAAGTGGAGGTGGCGGAGCTCTGACTAGTAAAGGACCAAGATACTCGGGAGGAAATCACTTAGTCCGGCAGCAGGTTGGGAAACAGAGAGACCTCCAACAACCCGGGTGGGAGTGTTCCATAAAGCTGTGAGAAAGCCTTCTTGAAGCCACATTGACAGTTCACCTGGCAAATGGCCCTTCCCTTGAGAAAAGAGAGAAACAAACAGTACATTTTTTTTTAAGGTTTGGTAGTGTTTCAATAGATTCCATTAATCTACTATGACAGTCATGATTTAGAAGTCAGCAACTCTTCGAGTTACCCCACAACGAGTACTTTTGTGAGGCAGCAGAACTGAATTGTCTCGAAGTACTGACTTTTTCGTTCTTTTCCAAGCCAATCCATGAAGATAGCGGAAAGTAAGGGTTTGTCGCGCGCGGGGCGGGTGGGTGGTGGGTAGACTTCTCCTAAAAAGAGAATTCTGGAAGTCATCATAATTAGACAAAGAGGAAAATGTGCCAGACAGGAGTGGGTGGGGGCTGTTTTCTCCTGTGGTTGGTCGCGGTGCGTTGAAGATCCCTAACCTCAGATGAAGCTTCTGAGTTTCCAGTAGGCCAGCGGCCGCCCTGGAGACCCGAGGCTCCAGGAGAAGGCGGCGCAGGTGTCCGGGCTCCGGGCAGGTGAGCGGGCGACGTGCAGGAAGGCGAGGCGGGCTGGGCGGGCCCCGGGGCCGTGACCGTGCGGCCTCGCTGCCGCGGGCTGAGCTCGGCGGGCGGGACGGGACGCGCCGGCACCCGGCCCGACGGGCGCGGCCACACTGGCGCTCGCTCCCGCGCCCTGGCCTCCCGCCGCAGGTCCGATCCGTGGCCCTCCGCCCGCATCTCTTTTGGCCACCTCTTCCCTCGACCTCACGACCCAGCCCTGCAGGCGCCTAAACTAAAGAAGCTCCCTTAAGGGAGCGGCGAAAACGTGTGTGCTTCTCGCCCTGGCACCGCGGGTCGCCCCCCGCGCGGGCCGGGACCGGCGGCGCCAGGAGTGGTCCTCCGCGTCCGGGAGGGGACGAGGACAAGGGGCATCTCTGGTCCCCGCGTGCGATTGTCCCCATTTCTTCTTCTGTTCCCTGCGCCGCGCGCGCGAACTCTGGGGGGAAGTTGGTTGCAAAGTTTCCGAGGGCGGCGTGGGCTCCAGCGAGCGAGGCGGAGGGCGGGGTGCGGGCGCGGGGAGGCGAGGACAGACGCGCTCCTCGCGGCGTCTTTGTTCCGCTCCGGGGGAGAGACCTGGCGAGGAGTCTCCCGGGGAGGACCGGGACTGTCCGCCGCGACATTCCGGGCTCGGCGGGGGCTCTTCGCTCCCTCCCCCATCTCCTCCTTCAGGCATCCCCCACCCCCCACCCAGCTCCCGACCTTGGTCCCAAGTTTCCAGGCCTCCTTCTGCCTCATCCCTTTACACTCCCCACCCCCAAAACTGCACCAACCCAAAGACCCTCAAGTTTGGGATGGGGAAGGAGGAGAGATGGGGGCGAAGGTGCGCGATGGGCCGAGTACCTCCTGAAAGGTGGATGTTTGCTTCGGAATGTTGGTCTTTTTTTTTTTTTTTCTTTGCCCTAGAAACTGCTTTCCATTGCAGGCCCCCATTCTCTCCCATTCCCCCCAACCTCCGGCTTCCCTTCCCTTCAATTCTAGTAAGATCCTGAAGGAAAATGAGCGCTACTCTGAGTCACTCCGAGCGCCAGTACTGTGGCCCGCAGTTGGGATGAGCGTCTAAGGATAGGGGACGTGAGGATGGGGGTCCCCAGTTCAGACGGTCGGGGAAACACTGGTAAAGGATTTGGAGGAGGGTCCGGAGCTGTTCTTGGTCCGGAACACCCGATTTGCCCGGGCAAGGCAGTGGGGGAGGAGGCGGAAAGACGGGATGCTTGGAGTTGCCAGGGAGTAGAGGTCGGGGAGGCGGCCACGGACCCTGAGTCCGATTTTTGGAGCAAGGGCAAGGCAGTGGTGCAGAGAAGGGAACCGGTGAGGAGGGCCTGGCTCCAGGGTCAGAAGGAGCGCGGCCACCCGGAAAGCCTTGCCTTCGTGGTATGTGGTTCGGAGAAGTTTGGGGCCTGAGGGGTGGGCGCGATGCTCGAGGTGGGAATCTGTCCTCGGCGCCCTGGACCAAGTCGCGCAGCGCCTGCAGCAACAGGTAGCCCCGAGGGGTGGAGGTCCCAGTGGGCCCCCGAGATGGGCTTCCTCCTCGGGATTAGAGGCAGTCTCCAAGGGACAGAATGGGTGGGGGTGGGCAGGGGGGCGGGGTGGAGCAGACTTTTCTAACACTTCTTGATGCCCTTTTGAGTTCTTTTGGTGTGCCGGGTGGAGCGGGTGATCCCAGTGGAGGAGCCAGGATGGAGAACCCAGGGCGCAGCCCACCTCTAGTTGTCTACGCGCCTGGATCTTCTGGGGGTGGACCCCTTTACCCGTCTCATCTGGTCTCTCGGGATGAGGGGAAACTGACAGAAACTCGATGTCAAAGTGGATAGCTCACATTGATTGGCAGGGAAAGTGCAAACAAAGAGGTGCATCTCCCGGAAACAATGATTTTGGAGATTCCTCTCTCTCTCTCCCCCCTCCCGGTAGACTTGAGCGCGTTAGACTGGGAGGCAGTAAAAGGGAGGTGGGTTGGAGGGGCCCAGACGGGCATCTCCCGGCGAAAGTTTCGAGTGAGGTGGTGGGCGGAGAGGGTCGGGGCAGAGTTGCCACGAGCTGGGGCCGGAGCCGCCCCGGCTCGCCTCCGAGGTTTCCGAGCCGGGCGGGAGATGCGGGGAGAGGGAGGGGGCGGGGAGGGGAGGGGAGGGAGAGAGGAAGAAGGGGTGAGAGGAGAAACCTGCCGCCGCTCGCCGCCTCTTTGTCTGCTCTGGGACTTGGAACAAAAGGGGGAACTCTGATGAACTCTCTCTCCGCCCCTCTCCCCCGGACGCGCGGGTATCTCCCTCTCGCAACTTTGCCGCCGCGACTTTCTCCGCTGTCAGGCCACACAAAAGTGTCCGAACGCCTCGAGGACCGCGACAAGGGAAGTGTCTCTTCAAAGTGCGACCAAGTGGGGAAGAAGGTAAGTGGGGACGGTGGTCTTGTTTACCGCTCTCCCTCGCGATGCTCCCGGCTTCCCCGCCCTTGGGAGGACGAAGGATCGATCCGGTGGCGAAGTTTGGCCAAGTTATATCTCCTTTCCCCCCATCCCCGTGTCCCTTCTCTTTTGTTCCTTAAGGAACTTGCACAGATTGTTTTATTTGTTTATTTCTCATAGGCAAGAGCCAGGCGGGCATTTCTCTCAAGTGCCTCTTTATATGAGGAGCTGGGGGGATGGGGGAAGAGTGTCTCGAGGGGGGTATTGCCTCGCCTATCTCCCAGCTGCACGGAGACCCGAGGGAAGCATGCCACGATGGTTCGGGTTGTGCCGGGTCTCACCCCCACCCCAGCCCTGACTTTGGTCCTGCGAAGGCAAGAGATCGGGAAGAGGGGGGCCCTTCCCTCGGCGTTTTTATAACTTAACCGGCTGCGGAGCGCTGTGCCGATTCCTACGCACCATACCCAAAGCTACAACAATAGAACGCAGAAGAGGTGTGACTGGTAGGGGATGAGACCTTGTGTTTGTGGTCCAGGGGATTAGAGCGAGCTGGTAAGAGTTGAGAAAGTTTTCTTTGGGGCCGGGGTAGGGAGGAGGAAGAAGCCACAGGTTCTCGACTTGTCAGAGATGCAGGGATGCAGGGATGGGCCTGGACCACTAGTTAGGAGTCCGCCATCCCGTCCGCCCCTTTCAGTTTCACGACCCACCCAGGATAACCTATGCGGTCCTGGCCATCCAGCATCACCTCTCTCACTTCACGCGGCCCCCACCCCCGCCCCAATTTAATGCGTTTGAGTAGAAAGGGGACCGCGAGCGCCAGAAGCTCCCCAGACCCAGCGGCCCGCCCCGCCTTTTGTGTTTTAACCTTTTGTTTCTGTCTGCCACGCCCGCCCAAAAGAGGGATGGCTGTTGGAGCTTCTGCGGGGTGGAGACGCAGCGCGATTCCCTCAGTGTTTACGGGCACAAGGAGACTCCCTAACTTTGTTTCTCAAGTAGCGTCACTTCCCAGTGTTTCTAGGTTGGTTCTGGCTCAGATGAGGCAAACTCTGCATCACTGGTACACCTCTCCACTTTCTAGGACATTTCTTTCAGCCCTTTCGCACTTGACCACAAAAGTTGTTTATCTGCCCCGTCCCTTGGTTCATAAAAAGACATTTGGGGACAGAAGTTGAGAGTTTGTTGAAAGTGAACAAAGGTAGTATGTTCTAGCCATGTTTGAATACTAGGAATGTGTGAAACAGGGCTCCTGAACTGGAAAATGTAAATTTAGGTCATTATCTTCAGGTATGTTTTGTGAGATGGTTCCAAATTCCAAGGTGATGTATCACCGCTCTCCTTTCCTATCCCCACCCCACACCCTTTGCCTTTATCTCCTGCCTTTTATGGTTTGACAGGACAGATGAACCATCAGACTGTGCTGCCATCAAATAACTGGAGGAAACAGCCAAAGACAGTCTATTTGAACTTCTGAAAGTTATGATTTATATAGAGTATCCATTATTAAAACCTGCAGCTAGAAATGATTCAGCTGCCAGAACTATGCCGGTTTTGAATTTTCATGTCAAAGAAATCTATTAATGCTAAAGTTACTTTTTTTTTTTTTTTTAAAAAAAAGAAACTGTGCAGAATGACTCGGAAGCTGACACTAATGAATTTCAATTGTACAGGTGTGATTACTGTGGTCAGCATCTAGAAAACAGAAGCACTCCCGCCTCCTCTGTGCTACATCCTTCTTACTGGATCTTTCTATCAGTGAACATTGTGGAAGTACCATTACTACATCGTCATTCCTGAAGGAAAAGTTGCCAAACTTTTTTCTTTGGAGTTGCTTCGAAGTTGTTGGGATTTTTGATGATGCCTCCCCTATGTGGATTACTACTGTTTGAACACTGGGAATTCTCCATCTTAAAGAAGGTACGTTGCTTTTTAAATACTCTATAGGCACTTTGTTTGGGAGCTGGTGCTTATACGTTTACAGAATTTTCTAGTTATTTTGAGCTGTTGCCTGTTCAAAGTGATTTATGACTTTAGAGTTCCTTGTTTTGTACTGGTTTTTGTAGGTTCACTTTCATTTGGGATGACGATTTGGGTACTTCTAAGGAAACTTTATTAATTTGACTGTCTTCAAGGTTATCACTTATCATGAATGTAGTTATATAGTTACAAAGGAAAGTTATATAACAATGATGGGTCTGATAGGTAGGTATTCTATTCTGTCTATGATTGATTTTCCTTTTAAATATAACAGTGAACATTTCTATAGTAGCAGGACTTCTGTAGTTTGCATTCATTTTGGACACTCTTGATATTTCATTTTGGTAAATAAAATACAAAAGTAGCCAGACGGAAATGAATTCCTACTAGCTGGGGGTCTATATAAAGTATAGTAAGTTCTATCAGAATAAAAACTTTACTATGTAGTAACCAACAGAGGCTGAACATTTATTTAATCTTTATGATATACATTAAGTTTTTATGGTGGTCGTTAAGAGTCTTATATTCCTTCTTTTACATCTTATAATTCTTGATCATCTCTGTGAGAAAGCCATTCAAAGTTCACATGAATACTGTTGGTAATATAAAAAGTATTTTGATACAGTATTTACTCCCTTGTTCAGCAGTTGTTTGTCATGAAAAGTGAGAGTTTTCTTTGTTTAGGCTAGGTTGCTTTGAAGTTATTTAAGTTTAGGATTTGATCCTCAAAATGATTCAAGTTCAAGGTAGTTTTAAGTGCTACAATTGGAGAATATCACTGATATATTACTGTAACTGAGAAATGATAAGGTCTGGTCAAAAAGATAATTGGGAATTGGAAATATTTTTATCCTGCTGTAAGTAAAACGTCTTATAATTAGCTTCTTATTTAGTTGTAGAAACTTAGATAAACTGCTTCACCTGCCTGGACTTTAGTTTATCATCTATTCAGTGAAGGGTTAGTTTAAAGAAACTCAAAGAATTCTTTTAGCTCTAAGGTTTTATGATTTGTTGATTGCTTCTATAATTAAGGAGCATCCTCTCTTGGGAACTTCATTTTCAAATTGTTCAACACTAGAGTTACTGATGTGGAAAACTTGTGTGTATTACTAACAATTATTTTCTTATAACTGTTTAGCTCAGGGAATATTAGATCAAGAAATACAATTTCTTTTACAATTTCTGTGAAGTATACTTTCGACAAAGTGCATTGTATGAAGATGTCAGATTTCCTGAAACGTTTTCAGCAAAAGTTTATCTGCTGGAATGTTCTGAGGGGCTCTAAACTGCAGTATTATTTCCCAGCAAATATTTTACCTACAAATGTATAAAGTGAATATGTTTGAATCTGTTCTAATGGCTATCCAGTGTTGGGCTCAGAGGTTTAGAAACAGACTTTGCAATGAAACAGACTCGAGTTTAAATCCTCATCTTGATAACCTGGGCCAGTTCATTAGCTTTCCTGGGGTCTCAGTTTTCTCGTTTGTAAGTGGGGATCAGAGCACTTATCCCATGAAGTTGCTGTTGTTGGGAATGTATTTTTAAAACCCATGTGTGTAAGAAAAAGCTTAGCAAAGGGGTAAGTATCTGTAAATATGTTTAGATATATTAAAAAAACCCTACTACTATTGCCTTTCACAATGAATTGGTGATGTTTTGATACTTTCAACTTTCTTTGTTGACTGTCTTGTAAGTTTTAAGCCACATTAACCAAAACTATTCACGGAAGTATTCAAAGTCAATTTGGATGGAAGTTTTCACATGTTAAGATGAGGTTTTTTTTTTTTTTCCCTCTAAAATTATGTTCTATTCGAGTCTTTTATCCAGGTAAGCATGGATTAATTCACTTCAACAAACACTTATTAAATCTTGTTATGTATCAGTATGTTGCCGAAGGTCATGACTTCCTCTTGGACTATGTGGCTTTTCCTTTTCCTTACAGAAATTTCTGTAAATTGCGATAAGAGCAAGTTTCTAGAATTGATTTACACAAATTCTCTACTTTCGGTGTTGTCAGTGAGGGGTAAACTTATAGTTTAAAAAATTTTGTTTGTTCACTTTTTTGTTATGATGTAAAGTGATGGTTCAGTGATTTCTTGATGAGGAAATCAAGAACCACAGTGCATTTTCTGATATTAGTTTTTGATAGAATGGTTTTTATTTAAATCGAAAACTCACAGTTAGTATAAACAACACTTCGAAGAATAGCGTATCATTGTGAAATGAAGTTTAAAGTCTTGGATTTTCATTTTCTAGATCTGTAATTTAGTAAAATACATCACCATTCCTGAGTGATTATTTAGTTTGAGGAAGATTATATTCATTTACCCTTAGGAAGTTTTTGGTGAGAATGTTAAAGTACTGCTCCTTCTCATTTGTAATTTACAAGCAGATAGTTGCCTTAAAATGATAATAATTAAAAAGAAAAATATGGAATAAATCAATATTAAAATGGGAAAAGTTTTTTTTCCAGATGTATCCACAACTTTCTCTTTGTGGACAACATCTGTTTTAATCAGCAAATTATATTCATTAGTATAACAACTACTAATATAATAATTTGTAATTACAGCATTTAAAAATCATGCATTCCTTAAAGTTTTTCTGTGTGATGTAATGCTTAGGCTAGAACCAAATATACTTAATTACCTTAAGTATCCAATTTTATAGTTTTGGTTTTTTAAAACTGTTTGTTGACATGGATTAGTTTCAATTATTGAGACCAGAAGAATCTGCCAAGAAACTCATAAGAAACTTACATAGGAGGGAACTCTTAATGTTCAGCTCTGCCTTCCAAAATTATAAATGCAACACATACTAGGCATCTGATAAGTAAATGAAAAGCAAGTTTTCTGACTTTTAAGTGTCAGTCATTTTTAAGAACTTTGATGGTTTTTCTGCCCTTTATTGTTGAAGATACGGGTGGTTAGAAGTACATGTATCACGGACTTGTGAAGCCTATTTTGTGCATTCATTCTCTCCTCATTCTTTCTTATAAGTAATATGGCATCTATGTGTCAGGCATTGCTCTACACACTGAAGATACAAAAGAAATAAAAATTCTGGTGCTGTTGGAGCTTTTACCAGTGACAGTAGAATATACGTTGAAAGATGGCAACTACTATTGAGAAAAAAAAATCGAGAAAGAGCAGTGGGGAGTAAGAGGAAAGGATGGCCAGGAATGACCTCATGGAGAAGGTGACATTTGAGGAATGATATAAAGGAAGTGAAGGAATGATCCACGTGATAGCTGGCAGAAGAGCATCCAGGCAGAGGCAGGGCCAGTGTCTGGTTATCCACGGAAAGCAAGATGGGAATAGTGGCTGGAGTGGACTTAGCAAAGGGGACAGTGGTGGGATGTGAGGTCAGAGAGGAAATAAGACTTTGGTGAGCAGATCACACGGATTCTTAAATCCCTTTGTGATTTTACACTGAGGGACACAGGGTACCATTGAAGGGGTTTAACCAGTGATTGACTTAATATAACTAATGTTGTCACACAATGACTCTGATGGGTTTATTCAACAAGATCAAAGATGGGTAGGGCAGAAACAGAGAGACCATTTAGGAAGCAGTTTCAGGTGTCAAGTGAGAGATGATGGCAACTTGGACGAGGATAAAAGCAGCATGGAGGTGGTGAGAAGGGACTGAATTCTGAAGCTACTTTGGTTGGAGAATTTTTCGGTGGATTAGTTAGAAAGTATGAGAGAAAAAGAGGCATCAAATCTGAAATATTTTTGACCCAAGCACCTGAACAGATCCAATGTCCATGAACTGAGATGAAGTGTGTACTTGGGATGGGGGAGACTGGGAGCTCAGTTTGGACACATTAAGGTACTTTTAAAGCATCTAAGCAGTTTAATACACAGGTTTGATTTTCAGGGAAGAAATCTACAGATCCACATTAGTGAATAGGAAGAAGTTAAATGCTGTTTAAAGCCCTGAGAGAGGATGAGATCACCAAGGGAGTGAGTATAGAAAGGAAAGCCTCGGGGCTAGATTTAGAAGTGGTGGAAGCCCAGTGAAGAGAGTGTGTCCAGGAAGAAGGCAAGGTTGTCTGGGACACGTGCTGCTGATGGATTGAGCGAGATGACAATTGAGAATAGACCTCCCAGGTTATGGTTTTGGGAGGTCAATGCTCACTGGTAGTTTTATCTAGAGCTGTTTTTATAAACGGTGAGAGATCATATCTTTTTTCCTAATTTGTGTGGTCCATTACCTATTTTCAAAAAGTCTTCTTTATTCTAAATAAAATTTGTCAGTACTTTATAATTGATAAAATGCTGTCACTGGGACTTCCCTGGTGGTTCAGTGACTAAAACT
Organism: Bos indicus x Bos taurus; assembly: GCF_003369695.1. Classification (NCBI taxonomy): domain Eukaryota; kingdom Metazoa; phylum Chordata; class Mammalia; order Artiodactyla; family Bovidae; genus Bos; species Bos indicus x Bos taurus. The sequence goes on along the minus strand of NC_040098.1, from coordinate 37,460,184 downwards.
CCCCACTCCCAAGGCAAGCAGCCTGGGTTTGATCCCTAGTCAAAGAACTAGATTCTGCATGTCACAACTAAGAATCAATGCAGCTAAATAAATATTTTTTAAAAAGTGCTCTTACATAGGTTATCTTAGTTAAGTCTCATAATAGTCTGAGAGATGGGATGATAACATCTATGTTTATCTTACAGAAGAAGAAATTGAGACTCAGAAGTCTCAATTTGATCAAAGTCACCCAAATATAAGATAGGACTTTGTACCCTTTGCCATTCACAATAGGGGGTGACAGTCAGTAAAAAACAAACAAACATAAAAACGCTGGTAATAGTGCTATATACAAGGTATAGGATTAAATCAGGGCAGGGAGTGTCTTTTGGGATCAGGGAAGACTTTTCCAAGTTGGGATTTAAAAGATGCCTAGCATTTTAACACGGAATCAAAGGGAAGAACAAAGGCTTGGAGTGGATGTGGAAAAATGTGGAGGGATGGGACATGGGGTGTTAACTGGAATGTATTTGGGATGCTTACGCCATTTGATTCATGCTGAACATGAAGGAGAGTGGAGGAGAGACAGGCTGGAATGATGGCAAGTGCTAGCTAGTTCAAGCTTGGATTGAAATATGGTTTTAATAAAACAGCAACTAGGTGCCATCTTAAATATATCTCATGTCACATAAGATAGCAATACGCAACCTAGTTAGAAATGTCGGAATATATATACATCACCACAAATGCATTGTCTTTGTCATTTCAGGCTGCTCTAACCAAGTATCGTAGACTAGGTGGGTTATAAACAGCAGAAACTTATTTGTGACAGTCCTGGAGGCTAAGCAGTCCAAGACCAAGGTGCCATGTCTGGTGAGGGCTGGCCTCCTGGTTCAAGGAGTCTGTGTTCTTCCATGTCCTCACATGGTGCAAGAGGCAAGGGGACGGGGAGCTCTTTATAAGGACACTAATCCCATTCATGAGGGCTCTACTCTCGTGACCTGATCATCACCCAAAGACCCCCACCTTCAAATACTGTAATTCTGATATTTTTAGGTTTCAACATATTCATACTATAGATTGAAGTTTGTATCCCTCCCCAAATGCATATCTTCAAAATTCTATTCTTTCAAATTAAATGTGCACATGAATCCTATACTACTGAAGAAACTCTGGTGACTGGAGTGGGTTGCCATTCCCTTCTCCAGGGGATCTTCCTGACCCAGGGATCAAACCTGGGTCTTCTGCATTGCAGCCAGATTCTTTCCCATCTGAGCTACTCGGGAGGCCCATCCATGTAAGGACATACTCTTTATCCATAGATCTAGCTTCTGTTCTGGGCTGTCTAGTTTGGCGAGCAGCTGTTCTGGACTGTTCTGAGGCTCCAGGGGTGGTTCTTAGTGTCCTTGAAGTCAGCCTCCATGACCAGGTCTGTGCCTTTTTCCTGTTGTCCTAGGATTGGTCTTAGCCTTCTGGGTCTTACAGCTTCAATAGAGAGAATGAGACTTCTCTAAAAGTCTAGAGCAGAAGTTGGCCAAGCTGGAGAAGCTTTGTTTCCTTTCCCTTGAACTTGGCCTGTTTGAACTTGACCTTTCGGTGGTGTGGGTATCTTTACTGAGTGGCAGCAGTATACAGTTTTTATATTTTATTGTACTTACATTTAAATGTCACCATTAAACACTGAGCATAAGTATATACTGGCCTCTTGTTCAGATTTTCAAAATGTAAAGATGAATGGATGGAAAGCTTTATGGATGTGATGGATTAGACATGGAGGAGTATATTAAACAAGTCGAGAGTCTTGAGTTTGGTAAAATTCGGTTTATACCCATTTATACATTTAGTGGCATAAGAAGATTAAGGACAGAAAGACAGATGTGAAACTTTGGGTTGCAATTGGAGGAAAAGCCAGTTTAGGACTTAAGGATTCTTTAATCAGGAGACTTCCTGAAAAGCAGGGGCTTTTCAATACTGGAAGAAGGAAGAGAACTTGGAAGAAGGAAGAGAACTTGAACTTCGCTCGACACTCCACACCAGAAGTTCCAGTGCCTACCCTTGTGGCTCTCATTTTGTGTCCCTGGGGTTCAGTTTGGTCTGGGCCTACGTCTTCATAGCTCCTGTTTGGACTGAAGGATGAACCCTAGATATTATGGGGAGACTGAGTGCATAACCATGTCCCTTTCAATTCTTTCATTGGGATGCAATGAAGATGTAGAAGAAAGAAGTTGTCCCCAAGCTCAGAACGCCCAAATGTGGGCACTTCTTGGCTCTTACTTTGTGAGTTGACCCCATGTTTCCAAGTTGACAGTTTCCCGTCAAGTTCTATTTAGCCACCACCTGGGTTCGATCCCTGGGTTGGGAAGATCCCCTGGAGAAGGGAAAAGCTACCCACTCCTCAGTATTCTGGCCTGGAGAATTCTATGGACTGTATATCCATGGGGTCACAAAGAGTCGGAGATGACTGAGTGACCTTCACTTTCACCTTCAAGTTGACATTCTGGAGAGCTGTTCCTTCCTGTCTGCCCTCTTCCCCTGGAAGAATCATGTACTGCTCTAGCCCATCAAGGATGCTAGTGCCTAATGGTGAGTTAGTGTAGAGTGTAGAGTCCTTTGGGGCTTGGCACAGTTAGTTATGTGACAACCCTGCTGAAATACAGCATACCGTATTTGACTCAGTGATTAAAATAAAGAGATGGTAATGTAACAAAAAATTCCTAGCTTATGCTTTCAGCTTCTTTTGTGTTTTACAGATGAGTAGAAGCAAAAAACTAAAAAAAAGAAAGGCACTTGTCATCCTGTCTTTGGATAAATAAACACTGCTTCTGTCGTAATACATTTTCAGCATTTGTCTCAGAGTGGGAATTTGGGTGAAAGTTCATGGAATGTTTTTCTCCAAAAATTTTTGTTGAATTCTGCCCGACTCTGCAGCCAAATTCAAAATTCTCATTTGACTGTTATGATTAAACTAGTATACCTGAACAGACTGTGTAGGTTTCTAACTAAATGGCTGTAACAGTGTATTTGAGATTCAAGAAGGATAACAAGAGCAAGAAGGATCATGTTCTCATCATTCTGTTGCCATGCCCTTGCTGAGTGGGGTGGCCTCCTGAGTTCCCAGCCTGTGTGTGTGCTGAGGTTTCCGGAGCTAGGAATGGGTTTGGCTAACTCCGTCTTGGTATCCAGATCATCTTTGAAACATAGGAGGGGATCTAGGTGTCCAGAAAAGGGACTTAGTCTGGGCATCTTGTAATTTCTGTCTTATTTTATGACTCCTGGCTTTGCATGAATTTAATTCTTATTTACCTACTGATTCAGCTTGCTATGCAAATTCCATGACTTACTGCACAGATTCAAATAGTTTATCTTTGCATATCCTGGCCATTTGTGCTTCTCAGTTGTTTAGGCCTTTGGCCTTAACTCTGTCTGGTCATATCCTGCTACTGCTTCTTTTTAAAAAAAAAATCTATATATTTATGTTTATTTATTTATTTGGCTGCTCTGGGTCTTAGTTGCAGCATGTGGGATCTAGTTTCCTGACCAGGGATTGAACCCGGGCCCCCTGCACTGGGAGTGCGGAGTCTAAGCCATTGGACCACCAGGGAAGTCCCTTGCTAATTCTTTTTGTCGTTGGTTTTCACCTTCTTTAGACCTCAGTTCTCAGAGCTGGTCAATTTTGGTGGCTCCCAGCTCACCCCGGTGATCTCAGGTTCTGCCTCCTGTTCTTATGGAATACTATTGGATCCTAATATGTTGCTAGAAAAAGTAATCTAGTATATTTCCAAAATCAGAACTCTCCATTTGCTATCATTTCTGCTCTTTTCTAGGACATTACTTTGACTCAGATGTTGAAAATGACTGGTGAAATACAGAGCTTCTCAGTCATCTAAAAAGAATGAAGCTGTGCTGAGTATCAGTTTTAGGTCCAAGGTTTCTGAGTCATTTGGTGATGGGTGAGGACTATAGGGGGTGGTTCTTTATTAACAAGCCTATTGATTAACCCACATAAGGAATTCAGCTAGCAGCAAGCTACCTAAAACAAGTTACCTTAGTGGGAGACCTTCTGGAATGATGAATAGCAGTAGGGCATTTTGTTTTGAGTTGCTTCAAACAACTCAGAATTAGCCTAATTTACAGGCATCTGTTGACTGAAAGTCTCCTGAGGTAAAATTGGATGCTTTAGGAAGGGGCTGAATGCCTGGGCCTAGTGGAAGAAGGGAGAATTTTCATGGTATATTCTGTGTATCATTTGAACTTTGAACTATGTGACTGTATTGTACCTAGTTGAAACCAGAGGATAAAAGGGGAAAAAGGAAGGAAAGAAACTAATTACATCAATTAAATAATATTTCTAAGTCATGTGCTTATACAAAGCACTTTGCAGAGCTCTTGGATGATAAAAGTATATAGTAAAAGGAACTCTTCAGAGATTCCTAGATCCTTAGTCCTTAGGGAAATGATCTCTAAAGCTGTCAACCACCCCATGAATTAGACATTGTTAGCCATATTTGCAAGGGAGGGAATGGATGGTGTTAAGGGCAGAGCTGGGTATAGGACCCAGGTGTCTCTGACTGCAGGCACTGTGCCATGTGCTTACCTTTAGCCTGGGCTACTACAATGAAATACTGCAGACTCTGTGGCTTTAAGACAGATGTTTATTTCTCCCATTCTGGAGGCTGGCAAGTCTAAGACCAAGGTGTGAGCGGGTCCGGTGTCTGGTGAGGGCCCTCTTCCTGTTTTGCTGATGGCTGCCTTCTTGCTGTATCCTCACTTGATGGAGAGAGATCTCCGGCCTCTTCATCCCTTTTTAACAGCAGCAATCTCATCCTCAGCCTCCATCCTCATGGCCTCATTCGAACCCAATTACCTCCCAAAGGCCTCCCCTCCAAATACCATCACACTGGAGATTAGGGTTTCAGTGTATGAATTTAGGGAGACACACATTCAGTCCACAGCACTGCCTCTCCAAGCAAGATGTAGCATAAAGGATCTGTAAATGTACTTTAATATCAACTCCATGATCGAAACCAGCTTCGAGCAAAATTGTCATTCAGTGGAGATTTGACTGCTACTGTCTGCAGTTCCCATTCTTTCAATCACCTTTCCTTTTTTTTGTATTTACTTATTTTTGGCTGCGCTGGGTCTTAATTCCTTTCGCGAGGGATTTTTTAGTTGCGGTAGGCAGAAGCTACTCTGTCGTGGTACTCAGGCTTCACATTGCGGTGGCTTCTCTTGTTGGGGAGCACAGGCTCTAGCTGAGTTGGCCTCAGTAGTTTCAGCACACGGGCTCAGTGGTTCTGGATCACAGGCTCTAGAGTGTCATCTCAGTACTTGTGGTCACAGGCTTAATTGCTCTGCATGTGGAATCTTCCCGGACCTGGAATCGAACCTGTGTCCCCTATTTTCAGGTGGACTCTTATCCACTGCACCACCAGGGGGGTCTTCAATCCCCTTTTCTTCCTTTGTCATTTTCTCTCCTTCCTTCTCTTTGTCCTCTTTTCTTTTCTCAATCATCCAGAACCATTGAGTCTCTCAAGATGTTTTTCTATCCATTTACCCTCCCATCCATCCATCCGTCTGTCATCCACCATGCAGCCACATGTAAGGACTGGACTAGAGGCTGGAGACACAAAGTTGAGCAAAAATGGACATGGTTCCTACCATCATGTAGCATAAGAGGAGAAGGGGCATCAGTGTCTGAGTATGTTGGGGAACTCGACACATTGTGCAGCTCTTTTGGAGGCTCAGCAGGTCCTCCAAATGCTCTGAGATGTCCAGTGGTTAGAGTTTTACTTTTTTGAATATGGAATCATGGTCTCTCTGGTTTTTAGATTTTGTTTGTTTGCCTGTATATATTTTCTAAACTCCCGGACCTTTATTAACAAAACTCCACAGAACTAATGTTTTGACAAATGTATATTTCAGAAGTAATGAACCTGAAGGTTTCTTTCATGAAGATTCAGTAACTTCCTGGTTTAATGTGTAGTCACTAGAAAATAATATTTAAATTTAAATGGTGGGCTTTAGTTCAGAGAAGAGAAGTGAGGAATTTCAGGCACTGTGATGTGTCCTGGAGTGTAATAATTTGGGGCAGAAACTTTTCTGTGTCTCTTGGGTCAGAAGAGAGGAAGTTGCTTATTACAGCTGTGAAAAAATGAGCCCCAAGACCAACACAATAGAAACAAAAACAGTGTACCAGATTATAGTGGGGTGGGACGAAAAAAACATGAAGAAATTCAGTAAAATGAAGATGGTGTAGTAAACAAGAGACCGGCAGAGCAACCAGAATGATAAAGATTATTGGGCTGAAAGGAACCCTTTGGTGGTTCACAAAATCATTTGAGAACTCCTGAGAGAAGACACAAACAGAGCCTCGTCTAGCCCCAGGTGAACCATCCCAGTTTAGGCTACCTGGACTGCGCTCCCCAACTCAGGCAGAAGATTTGTTGTTGCCACTCAGTTGTAGCACCTCATTGCTTTGCTTCATTTTTAGACATTTCAGTTTGATGGCTGGTAACCCTGCTTCCCAAAAAGATCAGGCCCTGATCTTTTTTAAACATTATCACCTAAAGAAAATGGTCTTCCCCAGTATGTTTAAGGATCTTGATGTGGGGTGACTGTCCTGGGTTATCTGGGTCACCCTAACTCTAATCATCAGTGTCCTCCTAAGAAAGAGACAGATGGTCATCCCCACAGAGCAGAGCAGAAAGCGATGTGAAGATTGGTGGCAGAATGAATTTGATTATTCTAGGTACTTTGTGTAAGTGGAATACTTCAGCATTTGTCTTTTTCTGACTGCTTTACTTACCATTATGTCCTCAAGGTTCTACCATGGTGTGCTGCTGCTGCTGCTGCTAAGTCGCTTCAGTCGTGTCTGACTCTGTGCAACCCCATAGACAGCAGCCCACCAGGCTCCCCTGTCCCTGGGATTCTCCAGGCAAGAACACTGGAGTGGGTTGCCATTTCCTTCTCCAATGCATGAAAGTGAAAGTGAAAGTGAAGTCGCTCAGTCGTGTCCGACCCTCAGCGACCCCATGGACTGCAGCCTACCAGGCTCCTCCATCCATGGGATTTTCCAGGCAAGAGTACTGAAGTGGGGTGCCATTGCCTTCCCCGACCATGGTGTAGCATCTGTCAAAATGTCTTCCATTTTTGAGGGTGAATAATGTTCCATTGTATGCATTGCCACAGTTTTTTATCCATTTGTCAGCTGTCTGGACACTAGGTTGCTTCTATTTTTTGGCCGTTGTCAATAGTACTGTTAAAACATAGGTATACAAATATCTCTTCAAGACTGTGCTTTTACTTCTGTGGATATAACTGACTTTTACTTGATAAAAAAATCAATACATTCAGTAGTTAAAGAAAAGTTTGATGACAGAGATTAGAGTGATATGGCCACATTCCACAAAATGCCAGTGGCCACTGCAAGCTAGAAGAGACGAGGAATAGACTCCCCACCCGTCACAAGCCTCCAAAGGGCACATGGCCTTGTCAACAACTTGATTTTGGACATCTGGCCTCCAGAATTGTGAGAGAATAAAAATTCTGTGGTTTTAAGCCTTAGGGTTTGTACTAATTGATTACAGTTGCCCTAGGACACTAAAAAAGGTTGTAAACTCTGAGGGCCAGGCAGTGTCTTCTCTGTAATGGACTTCCTCTCAGCGTTCACAGAGTTCTGCATGTAATAAGCCTTCAAATACTCAAGCACTTGAACTAACTGATCACTGGTTCAGCCATTCAGAGCCTCAAGACTAGTATTTAAAATTTTATTGGAAGAGAAGTGAGACCAGCTAGATCTGGTTATTCATTTGCAAAAGAGGAAATTAATACCCACAAGGCTTAGCCTCTTATGAGTTTATTGCATCTTAAAGTTTGGAGTTACACTGCCTTTTAATGTAGCACTTCCTTTGCTATGCTGGAATATTAATAATACCACCAAGAAGACTTCATCTAGCAGAACAAGAAAAGCGAGTCATTGCAGGCAAAGATTTGACGTCTTAATTAGATACCACCTTAGTGCTGAATTTCTCTTCTTTTGCACTGACAGTGTCTAAATGACAGTGTTCTGGGATTTCTGGTTCTAATGCAAAATGTCTTCTGCTCAAATCTTCCATGAAATGTCATTTTAAAACTATGAGCTTAGTTCTTATTCAGGCAGAACGCTTAGTATATTTACCAGGACTTTAGCTGGATGGGCACTGCAGGATCATGTTCTTTGGGAAATAGAAACAGTTTGTTTTTACATATAGGGAAGCTGTAGAAAATAATTTGGAATCTTGACTCAGTAGACAGCCTGGTGGTACACATTATTCTATATTATATTCTCCCTGTATTATGACATTTCTTTAATTTTCTTCTGTAGGGAAAGGTCTCCTCTAAGACCATTCCTCTAGGATCTCAGTTACATTTAAAGCCATGTAATAGTTAAAATAAATTGTTAAAATATTTAACTGATATTGTTAAACTGATTGCAAAGGAAAGGCATATCACCTACCGTGTAGCATTCTGAAATATGTTAATTTTGCTTTTCTTGATATGTAGAGTGTAGGGAGTGGTTTCTTTACATATTTACTGTGAGATTCGTTTTTTAAAAACACTTGTATCATTGCCTGATGCTGTGTAGAAATGTTAATACACCCCTAGACTACAAGATTTGGTCACTATCGTTGATTTTAGTAAGAAAGTCTAGCAGATAATTACAGTAGTATGGCTAAAGTGGAATGTAGTTAATCTCCACCGGGACTATGCATGCTGGCTTCCCTGGTGGCTCAGCTGATAAAGAATCCGCCTGCAATGGAGGAGACCTGGGTTTGATCCTAGGAATCAAGAAGGGAAGGTTGCCCACTCCCGTATTCTGGCCTGAAGAATTCCATGGACTATACAGCCCATGGGGTTGCCTAGAGTTGCACATAACTGAGCGGCTTTCACTTTCACTTTCATGGCTATGCACAGGGTTGAAGCTGCTGCTGCTAAGTCACTTCAGTCTTGTCCAACTCTGTGCAACCCCATAGACGGCAGCCCCCCAGACTCCCCCGTCCCTGGGATTCTCCAGGCAAGAACACTGGAGTGGGTTGCCATTTCCTTCTCCAATGCGTGAAAAGTGAAAAGTGAAAGTGAAGACGCTCAGTCGTGTCCGACTCTTAGTGACCCCATGGACTGCAGCCCACCAGGCTCCTCCGTCCATGGGATTTCCTAGGCAAGAGTACTGGAGTGGGGTGCCATTGCCTTCTAGAGTTACACTATTACAGGGTTGAAGCTAGGATTCGAATTGAAAGAGATCTTGTTCCCCTCTTGAATTGAATGTGAATTTGCATGATTACTCTATCTTCTGATTAAGCTTGAAGTTGGTGTCAGACAGTTTTAGCTTTAAATCAGCCCACTCCACATGTCCAATTAATGAAATCCTTGCATTGTTGTTGGCACCATTTTCTTCCCAATCTGCCATTATTTCAATATGCTCTGAATATGCCATTTAGTTTTTACTCCTGGTAGCTACAGCCTTATCACGCAAGTATTAAGTGATGTGACTGGGACCTTGCCTAAAATGTTCCTTACAAAATTCCCTAGACTTTTTCTTGTTTTGCCAGTGACGGAGCAGTCACTCAATAAATAATTATTGAACGGAATGAATTAATGATTGAATAATGATTACAATCCACATGTTTTGGTGTAGCAAACTTTAACTAGCAAATTCGGTATCCAGGACTCACATTTCAGCTTTGTGATTTATCTTGTGCTGAAGATGAGAATAGAAGAGTATTCTTAGTTTATCCGCTGTTGTCCAAGAGAGATATAATGTAAGCCACAAAAGTGAGCTGTGTGTGTAATTTTAAATTTTCTAATAGCTCTATTAAAAAAGGAAAAAGAAACAAATGAAATTATTTTGGTAATATATTTTTAACTCAGATATAATTCAACATGTAATCAAAATAAAAATTATTAATGAACTATTTTACCTTCTTTAGTTTTTGAAGTCCTATATGTTTGTACTTACAGTACATCTCAAATTGGCTTTGCCTTGTTTCAAGTGCTTAAAAGCTACATATGGCTAGTGGCTACCGTATTGGATAGCGCATGTTTATACCATCTGGAGACTCCTATTTTAAGTAATTATTCTTGCTAACTAGATGTAAAATTTGGATTTTATAAGCTATTGAGTGGGACACATGTACAGTCCTGTCAATGAACTGATACAAAAATTGTATCAGCTATACAACTGAAACAAAGTTTACAAAATTAAAAAGTCATCATTTAGAGATTGTGTAAAATATGGCAATACCCTCTAAATTTTGGGGTCCATCCATGGCCAAGCTTCCATTGATCTGAGATTCAGATTTTCTCCTGTGTTACAGTGGAGCAAGTTACTTATTTTCTGTTAAGCCTCAACTTCCTCTTTTGTAAAATGGTAGTAATTCTTATCTTAAGGTGTAGCACTGGGGCTTCCCTGGTGGCTCAGGTGGTAAGGAATCACCTCCAATTCGGGAGACCAGGATTTGATCCCTGGGTCAGGAAGATCCCTTGGAGAAGGGAATGGCAGCCCACTCCAGTATTCTTGCCTAGGAAATCCTGTGGACAGAGGAACCTGGCGGGCTACAGTCCGTGGGATCGCAAAGAATCAGACATGACTGAGCATCTAACAGTAATGATGAAGCCCTGAATACTCATTGTTATCTGGAATTAGTTCTTATTTAGTATTTTCTTTTGCACACAAAACTCCAGGAGAAAAATGGGTGATTTCTCCCCTGTATTTTCTCATCTTTTCATAATATTTTTGTTTTCCAAAGTCCCCTCCCCATTTTGGCAAGAACTTGATGTGATTATTTGATGAATGTAAAATAATTGGCATTGTTTAAATTGGTTCAACATGGGCTGCTCCAGGTAGCTTCTATACAGAGGGCCTAGATGCCAAGAAAATACAAGGCTGGCATTTATAGATACGAAAACTTGGGAGACCCTTAGTTGACTTTCTTGAGCTATTGAACTGAATTTGGAGAGTCCATGAATGCATTTCCATGAAACGTATACAATATCAAGCTAAAATCTAGTGGGAAAAGGTGATTATGGTACAGAATTAATTACATCTAATAGATACATCTATTCATTCTTCATAAGGCCTACTTTGCCCTCTCTATTTTACTAATTTCATGCATTTTGGGAATATGGAATTTATGATAGAAAAATGTACTAAGCCATTTTTTGCTTACCTTGCTTTGAGGAAGGGTGAAACATATATATGAAAAGAGATCACCGGAGATCATAGCTAAAATTTCTTTTAATATCCTACCAAAGATTGTCTAAGCTTGGTCAAACACTTTTTTGTCTAGCTTTAAATGATGTAAATATGTAAAATTTCCCCTGGTACTCCTAGGAATTTTTCCATAAACTAAATACCTTTATTTCCATGTAATCACTAATTCTAAGTAAAATAATCTTCATGATAAAGGGTGGGTGACAAGTAGGGTTCTGTTTTGGAGTTCTGACTCTGTAGTCAGATTTCTATTGCTTGCACTAATGATTGAGCTGGATTCTGATCCCCTTTGAATTCTGGAAAAACACTAATCAAGGGAAGAATTTATAATTGTAACAATAGCTGACAAGCCTCTGAGAGACTGAGGGAGAATATTATTATTGAGGCTGGTGTTGATTAAGATTCTTCTGCCTTCATTTTTTTTAAAACCTTTGTCTTGTTGATGTTCAGTTGCTAAGTTGTGTCTGACTCTTTGTAACGCCAAACTCATATCCATTGAGTCCATGATGCCATCCAACCATCTCATTCTCCGTCACCTTCTTTTCCTCCTGCCCTCAATCTTTCCCAGCATCAGGGTCTTTTCCAACGAGTCAGCTTTTTGCATCAGGTAGCCAAAGTATTGGAGCTTCAAGTTCAATTCTGGTCCTTCCAGTGAATATTCAGGGTTGATTTCCTTTAGGATTGACTGGTTTGATCTGCTTGCTGTTCTAGGGACTCTCAAAAGTCTTCTCCAGCACCACAATTCGAAAGTATCCATTGTTTGGCACTCAGCCTTCTTTATGGGCTTCTCTGATAACTCAGTTGGTAAAGAATCCGCCTGCAATGGGGGAGACCTGCGTTCGATCCTTAGGTTGGGAAAATCCCCTGGAGAAGGGAAAGGCTACCCACTCCAGTATTCTGGCCTGGAGAATTCCATGGACTGTGTAGTCCACGGGGTCGCAAAGAGCCGGACACGACTGAGCGACTCTCACTCTCACTCACATCCTTTGTCTGGTTAGTGTCACGTTGCGGCTCCCTCACAGCTGGACTTTGGTAAAGAATTGATAACTTTTGTTGAAAACAGAGCTCTAAACTGTCTTAGTGAAAGTAGCATACCTTTGAAAAACATATTTTCCAATAAATAAATATAATGATTTTTTGCTTTTTTCATGTAAATTGAAACAAATATACACAGAAATACACAAAACTTGTCCTTGCACAACATGGATGGCTATCTAGTTGAAATAGACATTCATACAAACGGAGAAAAAGGAGAAACTCCGCATTTATTTTCAAATGTTGCTGTTAAAATATTTAGGGACCAATATGGCGAGTCTAGATCATTGACGGCAATGGTTTTCCCTTTTTTTCTGAATCCATGATTATAAAACAGTGCATTTGGTGCATTTTTGAATAGCTGATAGGTGGCAAACTTAATCTACTTTTTTTTTTTTTTTTAAGGGAAACAGTCTGAGGGGTCCTTGGGCTGTGAGGTCAAGGGCATTTGACCTTTTTTCTGAGCTTTTCTTTGACATAGCTCAGCTTAATGGAAATACTGTAAAGTCTTCTGAGAGAGAAGAAACTTTGCCTGATTTAGCACTGTGCTTTATCTCTTGTAGAATGCTTACGGAAAGGAACCCATCTCTGCACAACTTTGGGGGCGAATTATGCGTGTCTGCTCAGTCCTGCCCGATTTTTCACAACGCTTTACATCCCTGTGCATTGAAGGGGTGTTGAGATAGGTACACGTTTTCCCTCCTGTGGAAATAAGATAATCACTCTGCAGTGTTTCTGTAGCAGGAAGCAGTTACAAAGCTATAGATACCCTATCTAGCTGAAGAAAAATGAGGTGGTTTATTTGGGGGAAAAAGAAGGAGGGGAAAAAAAGAGCTGGTGAATTGAAAACAGAAATATTTGTTTTTCTTGTATCTGCTTGCAAGTCTGGTTTCTCCTTTATTTTGTTAGTAAGGAAGCCTAATAGGTGTGTGAATCACTTCTTCATCTTGTGATTCTGTGTTTAAGACCTTTGTTTCGGCTTTGTTAGGACAATGGTTGGGAAGAGAGTGATTTTCCTCCCTAGACCTGTGCTCTCTTAATCCTTTGGTAAGAAACCTCTCATTGTCAAAGGAGCCAACAGGCAGACGGGAGGAGGAAAGTTCAGAGGAGGAGAAAGTCTCGAGTGGAGGAGGACGTGAAGCAGGGCAGCTTCTCCATCCAGCTGGCAGTCATGCCACTCCTCACAGGTGGACACATGACTTCCCAGCAGCTGCCGGGCGCCTCATCCCGGCAGGCATGTCTGGGATGAGGCCCCCGAGGTGACCGAGCCCCTGCTCTGCGCCACCTCTGCAAAGTAGGGGTGAGCGTCCTCACTGTACAGGGTGGGAAACGGAGGCACAGAGAGGTCAAACGGATCGTCCAAGATCACACAACGAGTAAGTGAACCCAGGATTCGAATCTAGGTCTGATTCCAAAGTCCAAGCAAACGTGAGAATAACAGATGTCACAATTTAGTTTGCTAAATAAAATGCTGCTTTGTATTAAAAAAATGTTTTCAAACCTAGGAAATAGTTATTAAATGAAATATTGTTCAGCTGATGGGTTAGGAGGAAATCCTGGGATAAGATAATTTTCTTCATGATAAGGAGAAACTAGCTCAGTTACTTTACTAGAGGACTGTTTTGTTTTCCTTTTCTGATCACCAATCCTGGATTTAAGACTTACTTACTTACTTTATCTATTTATTTATTTTGGCCTCTCTGCGTGGCACGTGGGATCTTAGTTCCCCAGTCAGGGATCGAACCTACTCCCCCTGCAATGAAAGCGAAGAGTCCCAACCACTGGACAGCCAGGAAACCCCCTAAGACTTACATTTTAAACGAAAGGATGATGCTGTTGAATATCAATGTCATTTTTTTTTTTTTTTTTTTTTTTAGTTTGGGAATACTTGGTTTTTATTTCGTAAGTTAATGGAGTTCTTCTGTTAATAATAACTATGACTACAGAATCCTGGCCATCAGTCTTTATTGAGCCAATAAATTTTTATTTACTTGCTCTTAAAGGCTTGCTTCGAAAGCCCTGTTAGTTAGATGGATAAATATATTTAACACAGATTTCAAATAGCTTTCTTTGAGATGAGGCAAGAGCCCATAGACTTACAGGTTATGATCTATGAGAGCACTCAGTTGATGTTTTTAACATTGCTTGATGGTCTCAGGGATAGGATAGTTCATTCTGGAACAGGTCCTTGGACTGTGAGAAAGGTAACAGTGGTTCTTCCCACCAAAGCTGAGCGATTTGCCCATGGGGTAATTTACACAGCTTGAGATCAAGTCTTACTCTGCTGTGCAGACAGTAGTACCCCTTCCCTGCCTTAGGATCCAAACGGTCACCCAAGGGAAAGTGGAATCAGTCTTAAGGAATAGTTTTCCAGTTAGTAAAATTGAAATTGTTCCTTAAAAGCCTTGGTTCTTCTACATTTTATTGTGGAAGAATTGGCCAGGTACCTACGCTTTCGAGCACGAGAGGCTTGCAGTAAGATAACTTACAAATATTGAATACTCTATAAATATTATGTCTCCTCCGGTATGCTGAAGTTTTTGTAGTTACCCCAGCCTGCAGTGAAAGCAAAACTCTCAAGCTCCATTAATGATTAGGCTTTCTTGCAGGCATAGAAAACCCACCATGAGGCACAAAACTGCCTTCAGGAAGAGCACCGTCAAACTGTCGTCGTCTGGTTTAGACAGCCTGTGTTCCTGAAATAGAAGTTCTATTGCAGGAGGACTGGATTCATTTTGCTTAATATTTGGTTATGCACCATTTAATTATGTATTTAATTGAAGAAAAAAAAAACACATTGGCAAAGTTAAGGCTGAACAAGTATCCATAATAACATGGTAAATTTACCCTCCCCCTCCCTTCTAAGAAAGGACAGTGTGGGTGTGGGCTATTGGCCAGTGTTTGAAAGTCATTGAATGTACAATAGCTGCTTCCAACGCTGAAAGCTTTTCTCCGTAGGCAATTTGGATTCTTCAGTTTTCCTGGATAGTCTCTAGGAATGTCTGATATCCTCGCATTCTGCAGATGGTGGCTATTGAATATTAAAAACATATGTCTGCAAGCATGCTAAAATGCTGCAATGCAGGCCCCTCCTTTGTCATTACAGACTGTGTGGACCTGCACGTGTCCCTCGTTAATTACCAAGCTTGACATTTCTAGGACCAACCGAGGAGGATGCAGTTGGCTGTGAATCACTTCTTCCCACGCTGAAATGCCAAGCTTCTGTTTTATAGCTCTAAAGATGAAGTCCAGCGGAGTCAACGCCATTCTCAGTACCAGGATTTTTTGCCTCCCTCCGCTTGCTGATGCAGCATTTGTGTAATAAAAATGGACCTCTTCACCTCTTTAAAGTGCTTTACGTTTTGACAAATTTATGTTTTATCAAAAGGTTAATCCTGACAAATCGTTGTAAATTATTTCTGGAAGGTCTGCTACAGGTGCGGTTGAATTAATTCTATGCTATGCCTAGCCAGATGTATATTTTAGGGGAAGATCTACTGCATTTGCTCTGGTAAAAGGAGAACTGGAAGACTAGGGCTGTTCACAATGGGACCAGGATCTTTGCCCTACTGGGCAGATAAGTGATGTTCCTGAAAGTTTAAATTAGAACTTTAATATTCCTCAGTGAAGCTCTCTGCTTTCCATTTCCCCACACTGTCTTTGTGACTTTTCCCCCTTTTCATTGCCTCTTCTTAGTGGGAAGGTAAAAACCTCTATTCATTTATCTTCTGGAAAGAAGTGTTCTTTGTGTTTTCATGACAAGCCCTTCTCACATCCATTGTTTAGAGAAGCAGGGGGACCTGTCTCATTTCTTTGCTTCCTGGGTCACAGATACAAAGAGAGGATGAAACAAAAGAGAGGAATGTAAGTAGGCGTTCCAAAGAAACCAAAAGAAAAAAAGTGTTGAGCTCATACCTGCAGGCGGAGAAGGCAATGGCACCCACTCCAGTACTCTTGCCTGGAAAATCCCATGGACAGAGGAGCCTGGTAGGCTGCAGTCCATGGGGTCGCTAGGAGTTGGGCACGACTGGGCGACTTTGCTTTCTTTCCTGCATTGGAGAAGGAAATGGCAACCCACTTCAGTGTTCTTGCCTGGAGAATCCCAGAGACGGAGGAGCCTGGTGGGCTGCTGTCTATGGGGTCGCACAGAGTTGAACACGACTGAAGCGACTTAGCAGCAGCTGCAGCATACCTGCAGGAGAAGGCTTGATAAATGGGACAGATGAATTAAGTAGATGCAGCCAGTGCTGTAAAGGAGCTTACAATCCAAGACCTAGTAAGCTTGACATTTCTGGGATTAACCAAGGAAGGTGCATTTTTTTTTTTAAATTATAGATGGACTGTAATGGGGCTTCCCAGATGGCGCTAGTAGTAAAGAACCCGCCTGGCAATGCCGGCGACTTAAGAGATGCAGGTTCCATCCCTGGGTTGGGAAGATCCCCTGGAGGAAGGCATGACAACCCACGCAGTATTCTTGCCTGGAGAATCCCATGGACAGAGGAGCCTGGCAGGCTTCAGTCTATAGGGTTGCGAAGAGGCAGACACGAATGAAGCGACTTAGCATGCACGCAGACTGTGATAGCAACTCATGAATTGATATTGATTTCAACTTACCAATTGATGCAATGATGTTTCTAAATTATGCAGCATGAATGGTGTATTATTTTGCTCTGGCCATTGTAACAAAGTACCACAGACTGGGTGGATTAAACAACAAATTTATTTTCTAACAGTTCTGGAGGCTAGAAGTCCAAGGTCAAGGTGCTGGCAGGGTTGATTTCTTCTGAGGGCTGTAAGAGAAGGACCCATTTGAAGCTTCTCTCGTTGGCATGCAGATGGACATCTTCTCCGTGTGTCTTTCTTTTTGTGGGGTATCTATATCCAGATTTCCTCTTCTTGTAAGGATACGGGTCCTATTGGATTGGGACACATCCTAATGACTCTTAATTACTTCCTTAAAGACCCTGTCATGAAGTGGTCACATTCTAAGATACTGGGAGTTAGAACTTCCATGTATGAATTTTGGGGAAACACAATTCAGTCCGTAACAAATGGTTGCACTTAATCCCTGGTTACTAACAGTCATATGTCGTTTCTCATTTCTTTTGTTCTTTCAAGTAGTTGAGAAGTCACAATTTTAAACATTTCAAAGTTTTTTTATAGACTCTTCTGTACTAATGATCTGGAAATCACTTTTAGAATAAAGTTCTATTATAGTCCTCATCGTTGGGTCAAATTCAGTGAATTATCATTTCTTACTTTCTTGGTGATCCTTGATAGACATTTTATACTTTATGAGTTAAGTGGAATCATATACTATGTACTCTTTCGTGTTTGACTTCTTTGGCTCAGCATTTTATTTGTGACATTCAACCATATCGCTGTGTGTTGCAATGGTTTATTTTCTTTGCTGCGCAGTTTTCAACTGTTTGGATATTTCGTAACATGTTTATCCATTCTACTGTTGGTGAGCGTTTGGCTTGTCTCCATTTTTCCTCTTATGAACGGTGCTGCTGTGAACATTCTTGTAAATGTCACTTGTTGAACATGTGAATTCATTTCTTTTGTGGGATGGAGCTGCTGGATCACAGGGCACATATTAAAACTTTAATAGATGCTCCTAAGCAGTTTTCCAAAAGTCCTTGTACTGATTTATATTTCCACCGGTAATGTATGAGAGTTTTGGTGTTGCCACAACTTTGCTAATGCTTTATACTATTATCAGTTTTTTAGATTTTAGCTTTTTTTGGATGAGCACTGGAATCTCATTGTGATTTTAAATATACCTAATGATCATGCAAATATCTTTACTTATGAAGCATTTTAAGGTAATCATGGCCACCAAACCTTATCTCTCTTACTTCCCAAAACTCTTCTAAGTCTTAAGTAGACAAATAATGAATTGATTCCCCCCCCCCCCCCCACATTTTGTCTCTTTATTGCTTGGGTGAAGCAGTTGGTTTGCTTGGGGGAGTCTAGTTTTGTACTTATTAAGAGAATCCTCATTTACTGACAGACGTGTCCCAATTTGGACAATAAATTTGTGGGCCATTCTACTTACATCCATCATCCCTTCTGCATTATTTTTAAAGCTTTTCTATCTGGTTTCACTTGTTCATTTATTCTATCATTGCTAAGCTCTTACTTTATGCCAGAAATAGAGATATATAAGACATGGCTCAGAGGTAAAGAATCCTCCTGCCAATGCGGGAGAGACGGGTTCAATCCCTGGGTCAGGAAGATCCCCTGGACAAGGAAATGGCAACCCACTCCAGTATTGTTGCCTGGAGAATCCCATGGACAGGGGAGCCTAGCAGGCTACAATCCACAGGGTCGCAAAAGAGTTGGATATGACTCAGCAACTAAACAACAGCAGCAATGAAAGGCATTGCTTAAGCCTTAAGGTCCTAAGCATTGTAGAAGAAAACAGGTTATAGAAGACCTGTTTTAACTGATTCAGTCACAGCTTTGTTACCACAACAGTGCATTTTAGTAGAGCTAGATTTCTGCAAGAAGAATATCTATGCTAATGAGATGATTTGTTATACCCAGTAGCTTGTGTTGATGATTTAGGATATATTTTATGCCACTAAGCAATTATATTTGCTCTGAATCATTGAGAGAGCTCATTGTATGGTTTCCTCCAACTTTGTGAGGGCAGTAGTTTTAAAAATATCCCTTTTGGTGTGCTGTTTGTCTCAAGATCTTAATCTGTGTTGTGTGTTTATGGCCAGAGGATTCTGTCGTCAGCAGCTCCATGGGACTCATGTTCCAGACACAAGCTTTAAACCCTTGAGTTATAGTTAGAGAAACTGGTCTTAATGAGTTGAACTAAATGTCTTAAAAAATCTTTCTGGTCTTTGTGTCCTCATTCAGTTGAATCCAGCTGTGTTAAAAAGGCAATCTAATACTGCCTCTTACCCTGAAGAGAATACTACTTCAATTTAAATGTCTTGTCGCATCTGCCTAGGTCCCTAGCTGTCACTCTTTACTCACTCCCCTGTGTGACTGAGCTATGAACATTGTCTAGGAATTGTCTGTTTACTTGTCTGCTTCCTAGATTAGATTGTGATGCACTCAGAATTCCTGGCATCTGGCATGGTGCCAATCAGTACTGTTGTTGTTATTGTTTTTTTAGTCTCTAGGTCATATCCGACTTTTTACCTCCCCATGGACTGCAGCACGCCGGGTTTCCCTGTCCTTCACCATCTCCCGGAGTTTGCTCAAACCCATGTCCATTGAGTTGGTGGTGCCATCCAACCATCTCATCCTCTGTTGCCTGCTTCTCCTGCTCAGCATCAGGGTCTTTTCTGATGAGGTGGCTCTTCACATCAAGTTGCTAAAGTATTGGAGCTTCAGCTTCAGCATCAATCCTTCCAAGAGTCTTCTCCAGCACCACAATTTGAAAACATTAATTCTTCAGTGCTCAGCCTTCTTTATGATCCAACTCTCACATCCATACATGACTACTGGAAAAACCATAACTGTGACTTTATATTGTCAGCAAAATGATGTCTCTGCTTTTTAATACACTGTCTAGGTTTGTCATAGCTTTTCTGCCAAGGAGCAAGCAAATGAACTGAGGATAAGCAAATAATATTAGAACCCAAACTGATTTACTCACTCATTCATTCTTTCTTCCCACATATAATTAAGGAGAAAGTGTACCTGGCACAGAACTAGGCACTGGGGCTGGATAAGTGTGGCCCCAAACAGATATGCCAACCGCTCTAATAGGCTTAGAGCTGTGAGGTGAAGAGCAGACAATAATTAAGTATTCACACAAAGTGGTGTTTAGTTACAAGTTGAGATGAGTGCTCTGTTGCAAAGGAGGCTGTGACAAAGAAGCCTGACCCAGATTTGGAGGGTATGAAGGCTTTGCAAAGCAGGTAGTCCTTGGGATCTGAAGAATGAACAGGAATTGAGTGGAAGCCCGAGGTGGGACAGATGGGAAAGCATGTCATGGTAAGGGAATGGCTTGTGCGAAGGCCCTGTGGTGGGAGGCAACAAGTGTGTGCTGGACCGCAGAGATACCCAGAAAAGAGGAATGTGGGGAGGCAGGTCATAGTTAGACTGTTCCTGGCCAAGCAAGCTTCTTTGAAGACGCTGTTCTTCAAGAATAATTGTTTGCTTTTTAAAATTTCTGTGGAACGTTATAATACTGCTATGATCAAATTTGTATTGTTCAAGGACCTAGCTCATGATTTTGCAAATGTAAAGAGGAGTCAAACATTTAACTCACTTTGTTGTGAAATATGTATCTCAAAGCACTAGCATAGAATGAGAAGTTTCTCCATAGAAGTGTATTATGAATTATTCTTGTATAATAATGATAATTTGATTATGCTTAAAGAATGGCAGCAGAATCCCTATCTTTTAGAGATACATACTGAAGTATTTATGAAAAGAATGATGTGATGTGTGGGATTTGCTTTCAAGGGGGAGTAAAACTGGATGAATGTTCAAGCTGATGGGTCAACAGAAGTGTATTGTACTTTCTCTCTACTTTTATGCTTGGCATTTTCCATGATGAAAAGTTTTCAGATGTTATAAGGGAAAAGAAAGAGATCACGTTGGGTTGACTTTTCTCCTCACTGCGCCCCCCACCACCCCGCCAAATTCTCAATATGTTTAAGAAGAAATTTTATCAGATATTCATATTTTAATACCTTGATATATTAGTATATTTTAGTTCATGTTAGAATAATTGATCTTTTGGGTGATTAATACTGTTAATTATAGAAAATTTGGATTTAGGAAAAACCCAATGAAGACAATAAATAGTACTGATAACCCCATTACCCTGGAAGGGTGATAGTTAATATTTTTGGGTATCCAGTCTCATTAAGGATTTGTTTAGTTGCTGAGTTATGTCTGACTCTTTTGTGACCTCCATGGACTGTAGCCTGCCAGGCTCCTCTGTTCATGGGATTTCCCAGGCAAGGATACTGGAATGGGTTGCCATTTCCTACTCCAGGGTATCTTTCAGACCCAGGGATCGAACCCACGTCTCCTGCATTGTCAGGCAAGATTCTTTACCACTGAACCACCTGGGAAGCCTCCTCATTAAGAATATATACATATTAAATACAATCTTAATCATACAGTTACTTGATTATATAATAAATTCCTTGATTGTTTTTTATGGTCTATTGTGAACATTTTACTAAGGCATTAGGGATTCTTTGGAGAAGGCAATGGCACCCCACTCCAGTACTCTTGCTTGGAAAATCCCATGGACGGAGGAGCCTGTCAGGCTGCAATCCATGGGGTCGCTAAGAGTCAGATACGACTGAGCGACTTCACTTTCACTTTTCACTTTCATGCATTGGAGAAGGAAATGGCAGCCCACTCCAGTGTTCTTGCCTGGAGAATCCCAAGGACGGGGGAACCTGGTGGGCTGCCGTCTATGGGGTCGCACAGACTCGGAAACGACTGAAGTGACTTAGCATAGGGATTCTTTTGTAAACTAATTTTAGTGGCCATTTAGTAGTACATCAGATCAGATCAGATCAGTTGCTCAGTCGTGTCTGACTCTTCGCGACCCCATGAATTGCAGCACACCAGGCCTCCCTGTCCATCACCAACTCCCGGAGTTCACTCAGACTCACGTCCATCGAGTCAGTGATGCCATCCAGCCATCTCATCCTCTGTCGTCCCCTTCTCCTCTTGCCCCCAATCCCTCCCAGCATCAGAGTCTTTTCCAATGAGTCAACTCTTCGCATGAGGTGGCTAAAGTACTGGAGTTTCAGCTTTAGCATCATTCCTTCCAAAGAAATCCCAGGGCTGATCTCCTTCAGAATGGACTGATTGGATCTCCTTGCAGTCCAAGGGACTCTCAAGAGTCTTCTCCAACACCACAGTTCAAAAGCATCAATTCTTCGGCGCTCAGCCTTCTTCACAGTCCAACTCTCACATCCATACGTGACCACAGGAAAAACCATAGCCTTGACTAGACGAACCTTTGTTTGCAAAGTAATGTCTCTGCTTTTGAATATGCTATTTAGGTTGGTCATAACTTTCCTTCCAAGGAGTAAGCGTCTTTTAATTTCATGGCTGCAGTCACCATCTGCAGTGGTTTTGGAGCCCCAAAAAATAAAGTCTGACACTGTTTCCACTGTTTCCCCATCAATTTCCCATGAAGTGATGGGACCGGATGCCATGATCTTCGTTTGCTGAATGTTGAGCTTTAAGCCAACTTTTTCACTCTCCACTTTCATTTTCATCAAGAGGCTTTTGAGTTCCTCTTCACTTTCTGCCATAAGGGTGGTGTCATCTGCATATCTGAGGTTATTGATATTTCTCCCGGCAGTCTTGATTCCAGCTTGTGTTTCTTCCAGTCCAGTGTTTCTCATGATGTACTCTGCATATAAGTTAAATAAACAGGGTGACAATATACAACCTTGACGTACTCCTTTTCCTATTTGGAACCAGTCTTTTGTTCCATGTCCAGTTCTAAATGTTGCTTCCTGACCTGCATACAAGGTATTAATGGCAAAATTTATTTAATTAGTTCCTTTTTTTCAAGTATTAGGGATTTTGGTTTTTTGTTTTATAGTGCAAATGATGCTGTAACAAAGAGCCTTATGCATCAGTCTTTGTGCACACTCTGCTCATTTCCTTAGAGTAAATTCTTAAACTTGAATAGCCAGGTCAGTGTATTTTTAATCAATTGATGTATAATCTTTCAAAATTTTGACACTGATTTGTATGCCCATAAGCTATGTCTTATTTTTTTAGTGTGCCCTCATTAACTCTGAATATTTTCTATAAATTTTTTGGCCAATTTGTTGATGAAAATGGTATTAAAATGGTTTAATTTACATTTCTCTGATTACCTTTGCACTGGAACAGTTTTTACTATTTATTACTGCATTAGTCTTTCAATCGCCAGACATGTCCTTTGTGTATTTCTATCTGTGCATTCCTTTTTATTATTGATTATATGTACTCTCTATATACCAAGGATAGCATCCTTTACCAGTCATTTTGTAACAGTTTTTCCTATGTGTTTTTAAATTCAGCACACGAAATTTTCTGGTATAGACTTTTCATATCTTTATGTACTCAGATCGATTAATCTCTGTTTATGGGTTCCCTTTTTGGTGTTATATCTTTTCCATTTCAAAACTGTTCCATTTGCCTTTTATATTTCTTATTTTTTCACTTCTTTTACATTTCACTCTTTAATTCACAATGACCTTATTTTTGCTATATTGTTTAGAACAGGGATCTAACATTTTTCTAGTCATGACCAATTATCTCAGAGTTGAGCAGTTCTCTCTTTGGTTTGAATCGCTACCT
This sequence comes from Bos indicus x Bos taurus, assembly GCF_003369695.1. Taxonomy (NCBI): domain Eukaryota; kingdom Metazoa; phylum Chordata; class Mammalia; order Artiodactyla; family Bovidae; genus Bos; species Bos indicus x Bos taurus. The sequence continues at coordinate 37,436,618 of NC_040098.1, read as the reverse complement.
CTTTCATGTATTCAGATTTTTTATATGTGGGCTTTGTATACTGTTTCAATGCCATGCTAGCTAAACTTATGCCAGTGTAACAGTATTTTAAGTCTTATGACTACATTGTTTTAATATATAGTATCAATACTCTCTTTTTAAAAAGTTTTATTGTATTTTATTAAAAAGAAATGTCTTGGCTCCCTTCCTCCCCCTATCCCTTCTAATCTTCCAGATGTCTTTTTCACTCTTACTAAGGTTCAACAAGAATTTTCTTGTAATGAATGGGATGACATCAGATTTATTTAAAAGAGATTTGATAATTTCACATTACTCATTCTTCTCATCCAGTAATGGATAAAGTGTCACACTTCAACCATAGTGTTTTATGTTTTTCGGATAAAGTTTTGTATAGGCCTTGCATCTTTCTTGTTAATTCCTAGATATATTACTAGGAATTAAACTCTGATCTCTGCTTTGTCCTCAACTGGCTGCAGGATTTTAAACAAATCACTTAATGTGTCTGGACTTTTTCTCTAAGGTTCTTTCTAGCTCTATTTTTCTAAATATATAATCAGCCCTCGAAATATTTTAGCCTTGTGTCAGGGGGTGGCTTTTATGGTGGCTCAGATGGTAAAGAGTCTTCCTGCAATGCAGGAGACTTGGGTTCAATCCCTGGGTCAGGAAGATCCCCTGAGAAGGGAATGGCTACCCACCCCAATATTCTTGCCTGAAGAATTCCATGGACAGAGGAGCCTGGCAGGCTGCAGTCCATGGGGCGGCAAAGTGAAGTCACACAAAGTGACAAGACTGAATATGTAATTGTTGTTGTTTAGTCACCAAGTCGGGTCCGACTCTTGCGACCCCATAGACTGGCCCACCAGGCTCCCCTGTCCATAGGATTTTCCAGGCAAGAATACTGGAGTGGATTGCCATTTATAATAGACCCTCAAAATATTTCAGTCTTACAATTTATATACTAGAACGAGGGAAATCAGAGTTTAAATGGTAGTATAGTGGCTAAGATGTTACAGAAATAAAATTTTGAAATATATTCTGTGTTTCCTTCTCTATGTCTTTACCTGGTATAAGCTCAATTTGGCATTTTTATTGCTCAAAATATTAACTTCTGGTCCTGAGTCTATCAAGTGTGATTAAGAATAAAGCATGACCTCACTCTGAAGGATATGTCACCCCTCTATTTTAGATGCTCATTTTAACACTTCTGGTAGGGAGAACACATTTTTATTTTCAGGTTTATTTTGATCACAGATGACCTAACTTTAATATATTGAACCTGGTTGCATTTTCACATAGGCTGTTAATTTTCCTACTGATAAAATAATTCACTTAAGTTGAAATCTGAAATGCTTATTGATTATGGAAAAGAAGGAAAATTAATGTCTAGGAATCCATGCCACAGTCCAGTTGGGTGGAGATTATGTTCCTGGTGGGGTGCTCAGAGTTACAAACTTCTGTTAGTCGCTCTTCATTTCTGCCACATAAAGTATTACAACACTGGATTCTCAGAAGTAACTGAACTTGCAGAAATAGCTCATGAAGTTATTTTCTATTGAGATGGCCTGCACTCTTTAGTCTAAATGCTCTTTCACTAGGACGATATTAATATATGTCTTTGACAGCAACTGCATTGAGAAGACAGCCTTTGCAAAACCCTTTTGTCATCCCTCCAAGTATGGGTCTTTTATGACAGATTGTTGTGTATCTGAAGGAGCTATTGTGTCAACAAAGAGCACCATAATGAGTCTAAAAATCTGACTCAATGGGACAAATGTGTTTTAATGGCGTGCATTTTATTTTAAAAGGATGTACCAAAATAGAGCAAGAGTCTGAAAGCAGGGCATTATTTTATAATGAAAGACTAATATAGGGGTAGTTCTAAGTAAGAATGTAACTGGGAATGAAACTTGACTTAGGGTGGATAAAATCATTTCCATCAGCAAACCACAAATGCTCTAGGAGAGTTATCTGCAGTGGTATGCGTGTGTGCGAAGTAGCTTCAGTCATGTCCGACTCTGTGCAAACCCATGGACTGCAGCCTGCCAGGCTCCTCTGTCCATGGGGATTCGCCAGGCAAGAATACTGGAGTGCATTGCTATGCCCTCCTCCAGGGAATCTTCCCAACCCAGGGATTGAACCCATCTCTCATGTCTCCTGCATTGGCAGGTGGGAACTTGACCACCAGCGCCACCTGGGAAGCCCCTGCAGTGGTATAGGAGACAAAATTAAAAGGGGTACAGACTCACAGGAATGTTTTACTGCAGTTCACCCAGTGGAATACAGGATTATGTGGAATATAAGACTCCCTTCCAATGGCACTCAAAACACCTAACAGCTTGTTCTGGGCTTGCAAAATCACATTTACAGAAGTGCCACAGAAGCAATCCTAGAATAGCCTGTTTCTGTCAATGTCTAAATTCTACTTATGAGGTATGCTGTAATCTTGAGGGAGAGAGTTAAGTTTGGAGACTGCGATAAATTTTCTGATGTGTTTAGTGCTAAGGGGTATATTTGTAGAGCTCAGGACACCAAACTCGCATGTAATAGGTAGATGTTACATAATAACAGTTTTCATTGAAACTAACATCACTAAACTTCTGGACTTGATTTTTCAGGACTGTTTATTATTTATAATTTTGGTAAGAAATTTGCATTTTATGGGAATATGGTATAGATATCTTCTGCATTTGGATTTTCTAATTTATTAGAGTCCCAAGTTTGAGAGGTTGGAAATCCTGTTTGCGTGTACTTTTACACCAAAAAATTAGGCATGTGCTATCAACCTGGGGATTATGACTGTTTTTTTTTACTGTCTGTCATGATCCATGTTTATTATTATTTATTTATATTTTTACTGGGATATAGTTGTTTTACATTGTTGTGTTAGTTTCTGCTGTACAATGAAGTGAATCAGCTGTTTGTATACATATATCTCCTTCCTCTTGCAGACCCCTTCATACCATCCATCTAGGTCATCTCAGTACTGAGCTAAGCTCCCTGAGCTATACATACAATAGGTTCCCACTAGCTATCAGACTAAAAGAAGGCCCACTTTTTTTTTTGGTTTTTTTTTTGGTTACATCTACTGGCTGAAAACAATAGCATCTCTATTCTAACAAAGGCCCTTTGGGAGACAGAACTCTTTTGGCAAGACAGAATAGAGGAAACTGAAAGAAGAGTAGGACTCCTGAATTGTCACTTAAGACATTTCATTTTCTGGGCAGGGTTTCCTGTTGACCCCAAGTCACCATTTAAGTCTCTTACCATCTCCTCTTTCCTGCTTAGATTGCTACAGTGTTGTTTCTGGTTTCTTTTGCAAATTGCGCTCTTCTTAAATGCATGGTGTGGTTCTTTTCTCCTTCCTTTAGCTGCCTCCTTTTAGCTACCAGTAACCTTTCACTTGGAGAAGGCAATGGCACCCCACTCCAGTACTCTTGCCTGGAAAATCCCATGGATGGAGGAGCCTGGTGGGCTATAGTCCATGGGGTCGCTAAGAGTCGGACAGGACTGGGCTACTTCACTTTCACTTTTCTCTTTCATGCATTGGAGAAGGAAATGGCAACCCACTCCAGTGTTCTTGCCTGGAGAATCCCAGGAACGAGGGAGTCTGGTGGGCTGCCGTCTATGGGGTTGCACAGAGTCGGACACGACTGAAGTGACTTAGCAGCAGCCGCAGCAGCAACCTTACATAAGGCAGCGATGGCTTTTTAGAAGTACTTATGATTTCCAACTTCTTGGGGTGGGAGTTTGGGAAGAGAAAAATAACTCTAAGCGTTAGGTTGAGCACTGCTAGTGAGCACCGCAATAGTGGATACATGGACTTTTATGCATAATGATCTCCTGAGTAAGGTATGTTACCCTCAAGTGCAATCCTGGGTGCCCTTTGGCAGAAATCATCTTCATGGTTTACAGATTTGATACAGGAGTTCCATGATCTAAAGCTGAAGAACGGTGAAGCCAAATGCATATTTTCCAGTCTTAGATGTTGTTGGGAATATGATCCACCTTTAGGAAAGTAATACCGACCAGCTATTAATACTTTTGTGTAGGAGGTTTCTGTTCTTACAGCACTGCTGTATGCTATCACTCCAACCAGCTTATTAACCAATTAAGAGGAGGAACTGTGACCCACCTACTTCTGCACTGTATCTGAAACAGTGCTTCCCATTAAAGCACCGATGGCTGTAGCCCAGTGAATTGAGTGGATACTCAAATGCTGGTGGAAATGAGAGGGAAAAAAATTAGAGAACCATTTCCTCTCCATTCCAAGTTCCTGAACCCTTTGTTTATCTGTGCGGTTATTCTCCCCCATGGAAAATAACCCAGGAATTATTCGGAGGATACAAGAAAGACATTCTTGTCAGTTGGCCCCAGAAAAAGAAGGGCAGAGGTTAATGAGGGAACAGGGAGAGTCAAAATTTGGGGCTGAAGAGGCATCCCCAGGCTGGTGAGGTGGATGGGGAACCGACTGAATAGGGGGGGTGTCTCCATCAGTGTGGGGGCTGCCTCGGGAGGTCGTGTCTAGTTCTATGCAAAGTCCTAGGAGTGAGCTTCTCTCCACTGACTTCCAGACTGTTTCAGTGAACAGAAAGGAGCCTTTTGTTCTTTGCCAAACTGAGCATTCCAGAGCCTGCGGTGGTGAGGTCAGATCTGTGAGTGATGGAGAGGTTCATTTAGGGAAAAGGCATCTTTGTTGGAAATGGAATAGGTCAAGGGTGAAAAGGTGAGGCGAGGCAGATGGTGTTTTCTGTATTGTCACTTCCCATTATCTAAAACATCACTGGTGAATAGCAAATGCTTAATACTAAGTTGTTGAGGGAAGGCCCGATGAATCTTTAGGGCATTATTTGCTGTGTGCCTGTGTGCACGCTCAGTCCCTCAGTCGTGTACGGCCCTTTTCGACCTCATGGACTGTAAACCGCCAGACTCCTCTGTGCATGGGATTTCCCAGGCAAGAATACTGGAGTGGGTTGCCATTTCCTTCTCCAGAGGATCTTCCCAACCCAGGGATAACCTGCGTCACCTAAGTCTATGTGTCACTAAAAGGGTGTTAAACTTTTTCTACACTGTCTCGAATTCTTCACTAGAGAGGGACCGTTTTCTTTCCAGAGTGAAGCTTAGCACCAGAAAGAGAGTCTGTTTTATTGAAAATATACTGAAGGCAGCTTCCATAGTTGGCATTTCCTTTTTGCATCTAAGTGAGTTTCAGAGTGCTTTCTGAAGGTGCCGGTAAAGATGACTCTCACAGGGTAACCAGAAGGCCAGCACTGCTCATGTCCAGGCTAGACAAAGATAGCAACAGTGTGCTTCTAGACTGCCTCCTAGGCTAAAATACTCATTGGCACCATAAACACTTGTCCGTATTTAAAAATTACTGTAGCCTGTAATTTCGCACGCTAAATTTGGCTGTGTTGGTATTGGCATCAGTTTAACTCAGTCTCTTTTTCCCAATGCATTGCTCACTCACACGTTTGTAACCCAAGATGGTGACACAGGAAATATTTCCAACCTGGAAACATAATAAAGAGAAGTCCTCCTTCAAAAAGACAGCTGGAAACCTGCTTTAGCAGTTTCTTAGCACTGGGTCTTTGTTGCTGCTCTCTAGTTGCGATGAACAGGGGCACCTCTTCGTGGTGGTGCAGTGGTTCTCTTGTTGCGGAGCATGGGTTCTAGGCGCTCGGGCTTCAGTAGCTGTGGCTCGAGGGCTTAGTTGCTCTGCAGTGTGTGGAATCTTCCCATACCAGGGATTGAACCTGTGTCCCCCCACTGGCAGGCAGGTTCTTACCTACTGCACCACCGGGGTTTACCCTTTTAGTCATTCGAACTTAAATAAAGAAAATTAAACAAATTTGCTCAACAGGAGAGATCTGAGCACATGATGGAAAAATTAGAGACAGGCCATTGAGAGGCATTTATTTACAAGCCCCAGTGGCTCAAGAGGTAAAGAAGCCACCTGTAATGCAGGAGGTTCAGGAGACGTGAGTTCGGTCGCAGGATCAGAAAGATCTCCTGGAGAAGGAAATGGCAACCCACTCCAGTATTCTTGCCTGGAGAGTTCCAGGGATAGAGGCGCCTGGAGGGCTACAGTCCACAGGGTCACGAAGAGTCGGACACGACTGAGCACACTCACGTGAAACCGTGCACACTATTTGCACCCCCACCCCCTGCGGTTCTGTCAGGGGCTGTCTTAGGCTTGGGAGCTGAGAGTATGGATTAGGCAGCCACCCACCCTTGAGAGGGCTCACAAAATTAATTTATTCTTCTCCAAGGGAACTAAGCTTATGAGAAGATCTTACATTTAGGAATATTTTTAGTATTTTTTTACCAGTCTCTGTGCAATACCCTTTATATCCTGTCTAGTCTCTATATTATAAGTGCAAGTGGTGGTGGTGGTTTAGTCCCTAAGTCGTGTCCGACTCTTGCGACCCCGTGGACTGTAGCCCGCCAGGCTCCTCTGTCCTTGTATTCTCTGCAGGCAAGAATACTGGAGTGGGTTGCCATTTCCTTCTCCAATATAGTGCAAGACACTTACTTATTCTGCTTGCTGGTTGGGACAGCCCTGTCAGAAGAATTCTGGAGACGTGGAAATTCTAGCTTTGAGGGAATGAATACACTGTGCGAAAGCCCCCAGAAGGAGTCAAGGGTAGCCCCAGGTCATGTTAACTCCAGCAAATGTTCTTTGATCTAAACCAAGTTGACCCCTGCTGCTACACACTGCACTTTTGTTGATGCTGAAGAAATCCATCAAGCCATGCTCTGGTGAGGGGAAGAGCTGAAACAGCAGGATTTTAGAGTTATCTAAAACCCAGTCCATCCCTGCTCTGGGTTTCTGCTTCTTCCTTGAGTGGTTGGATACCTTCTTGTCTGGGCCGCAGTGTTCCTGTAGGGCTTGCTTAGAAAAAGACCAGTCATGTCCAACTCTGTGTGACCCCATAGACGGCAGCCCACCAGGCTCCCCCGTCCCTGGGATTCTCCAGGCAAGAGTACTGGAGTGGGGTGCCATCGCCTTTTCCATTGGTTTCTTGAGACCCTGTTAAACTATCAATCATTTTTCATTGAGGCAAACATATTAGCCTGGTGTCAAGAGAAGGTATTTATTTTATTCTTGGAAGAAAACCTTGAAACTTATATTTAATTTTTCTTTAAATCTTTAAAAAGGAATGAGATAATTTTCAGTAATTATATCTCCTAGAGCCATTTCACTCTTTTTAAGAATTCCAAGTTTGATATTATCTCAATTTACTGTATTTCTCTAATGCATATAGAGAAATATGGAAGCCATATTTGATAGCCATAAGCTTGATAAATTGGGGGTTTTGACAGACTAATAAAATGGTAAGAATCACTATTAGAGAGTACAGTGACCCTTGAACTACAGGTACTTGAAGTGCATGGGTTCATATATACGAGGATTTTTTTCCATAAATATAAATAAATATGAATTTCTTTTCCACATTAATCATTTCATTTTTAATGTCCAGTGTTAGTAATAGGTATAACGTCTACAGTGTTTTGTATCCTATAAGACAATGATGATGTAGGTACTGGGACTTCCCTGGTGGTCCAGTGGTTAAGACTCTGTCCTTACAATGCAGGATCCTGGTGCAAGTTCAATCCTTGGTTGGAGAATTAATCCCACATGCTTCGTGGCACAGTCAAAAACCAAATAAATGAAAATAATGATGTAGGTACTGATAGATGATTCATCTTATAAACAGACAGCAGACACTTATGGTATTGATAATAAAGTAATGTGAATGTATTTTCCTTATAGTTTTCTTAACAGCATGTTCTTTTCTCTAGCTTATTTATTGTAAGTATATAATCTATAGTATAGTACATACAAAATACGTGTTAATCAACCATTTATGTGATCAATAAGGCTTCTGGTCACCAGTAGGCTATTAGTAGTTATGTTTCAGAGGAGTCAAAAGATATACTTGGATTTTCAACTCTGCGAGGAGTGAGCGCTTCAACTTCTGCGTTGTTCAAGAATCAGCTGTTTTTTCCTGTATCTGTTACTCTGTAGGTATCTTTAAAGCCTTCGTCTCTATTCCTTGGGTGCAAAGTCAAGAGACGGGTGCTTCATTTATAACTCAGTAATACTTGAGTGCCTTCCCCTTGAGGATGTGGGGTGCCACATTCACTATTAGCTGTTCCTTAACACTGCACTGTTTTACTTAAGCATTTTGAAAAGTGTGGCTCCACTGTTCACTGTGTTTCATTGAAAGCTAAAAGGAAACCCTCTCCCTCACACACAATTGTAAGATACGGTTGGGTGTGTGTGCTATCGCTGAGCAGAGTGGATTCAGTACATAAGTTTCTAGCTGCGATATGCTCTAGGATGTGGAATTCCCCGATGACTGGAAGGATGTGGAGTATTCTTCGGAGCACCGCCTCACATATTTAATGTATAGCTTGTTTTGTCTGGGGACTGCGCCTCAGAACTCTGCCATCTGCAGTGGGTGGCAACCAAAACCCAGTCTGAAAGAATTCATCTGTTAATTTTCTTTCTTTCTTTGACTTGATGACACCATTGTGGTTACTTCTCCTCCCTCTCCAATCAATAACATCTCATTTTCCATTATTACATCTTAAGTATATTGCCGTGGTTGCAAGCTGTTACATTTTCATTTTGGAAATATGATAGCTGGAAAAAAGTCTGTCTGGGAAAAAATAGTAGGAATTCAAATTCTCCAGACAGGGTGGTCTTTCCAATGAATTAGGGCTTCAATAGGAGAGCAACTCCACCTGCCTGCGTTTCTCAGTTCAGCGCATCTGGCTGTGTCTCCATTTTGTAGATGGAGATGCTGTAATATGGGCCTGAAGCCTCCTGTCCTCATAGGATCAATGTAATTCTCAGAATCCTGGGTCCTGACTCTGTTCTTCCTTATTGCTTCTTTTAAGCTTGCTTTTGAAAGATTATCAGGGGATTTTACAAGGGGTCTTATTCCTATTTGGCCATCAGTAAAACCCATCCAGGATTTTCTGTGTTGTTCTCTACCTAACGTTGGAGTGGCAGGGCTCATACAATGACTGGACTTTAAGTCATTTGGCAAATGGATGAAATCTGCAGAGTAATTTCCTACGTTTCTCTGTGTTGGTGTTTTTAATGCCTTGGTTGATCTCTAAGGAACACTGTTTTGGATGGGGAGGGAGACAGTGTTCTTGCCTTTTGGCTATGCATTTTATTTTTATTTTTTTAGGTATACATATTGATGCATTGTAGTAAATTTACGAAGTTATACAGCCATCACTGCAATGCAATTAGAGCTCCCTGTGTTGTACGGCAGCTTCCCGGTATATATATTTTGCACATGGTAGTGTGTATAGGCGGAGAAGGCGATGGCACCCCACTCCAGTACTCTTGCCTGGAGAATCCCATGGACAGAGGAGCCTGGTGGGCTGCTGTCCATGGGGTCGCTAAGAGTCGGATACGACTGAGCAACTTCATTTTCACTTTTCACTTTCATGTATTGGAGAAGGAAATGGCAACCCACTCCCGTGTTCTTGCCTGGAGAATCCCGGGAACGGGGGAGCCTGGTGGGCTGTCGTCTATGGGGTCGCACAGAGTCGGACACAACTGAAGCGACTTAGCAGCAGCCGCAGCAGCAACAACAGCAGTGTGTATAGGGGGCTTCCCTGTTGGCTCAGTAGGGAGGAATCTACCTGCCGTGCAGGGACCCGGATTCCATCCCTGGGTTGGGAAGACCCTATGGAGAAGGAAATGACAACCCACTCGTAATATTCTTGCTTAGGAAATCCCACGGACAGAGGAGCCAGATGGGTTCCAGTCCACGGGGTCACGAAAGAGTAGGATACAACTTAGGGACTAAACAACATCAAGTGTATATATGTCAACACTACTCTGTCTAGCCATCCCACCCTCTCCTTAGGAAAAAGAAAAAGAAAAGTTCCTGTTTGAAAAATTGTATGGGAGCCTTTTTTGAGGAGCAATGGAAATGTTTAGGGAATGTGTTCTAAATTGGAGGGAAAGTGTGGTTTTCTTGGCTTGGTGGGATTGTGCAAATTTGGGACTGGATGATGGATGAAGCTTGCCTGGCAATACCCATGGGTAAGCCCACCATGGGAAACACTTTCTCCATAATATTTTGGGTTCTGGGTGTTGGTGGGAGACTTGAGGGGTGGGTAACCGAGCTTCCCTGCCCTGCAGTATTCCCACTGGCCTTCATCTTGGGGCCAGAGTTAGGTGAACTTTGTGTGGGGAAGGAGAAAAATTCAGCCCTTGAGCACTTAATGCTTCCTTTCAGAGAGTGCTGTCTGAGTTAAAATGCAAATCAGGGCTTATTCCTTTTTGTAAAGTAAGTCTCTATTATTCTTTCACAACAAAGAAAAACCCTTGGGTGGAGGTGGTGCCCCAAAGGAATGAATGGATTTCTGTGGGAAGAATAGGGCCAATCTTTTTGACATTCATTCTTACCCTTCTCTCTCTCTCTTTCTCTCTCACTCCCTTCAAGTCTATTGATTTTGCCTTCATGATGTTTTCATGTGGGTTTCCACCTCAGGACACTCCCCGAGCTTTCTTGTTGTAGAACCAAAAACCATCCTCCTCACCCTTCCGGCTCATCCACATTGTTCCCACTGAAACCCTGTGTGGCCTTAGGCGTTTACCTGTCTCTCAGGGCCTCTGGTGTCTCTAAAATGAGCATAATCATTGTAAGACAATGATTATGGGTTCTTGTGGGTTTTAGATGAGTTAGTATATGTAATGCACTTCAAAGCAGACCAGGCATACAGCAGGTGCTTTACTAGTGCTGGCTGCCTTTGCTGTTACGGCTGCTGTTCATTTATTTTGTTGTCGCTAAGTTGTGTCCAACTCTTTGCAACCCTACGGACTGTTCTGGAGTGGGTTACCATTTCCTTCTCCATGGGCTCTTCCCGACCCAGGGAGTGAACCTGGGTCCCTCACATTACGGGCAGATTCTTTACCACTTGAGCCACCAGGGAAGCCCGTTCATTTCCTTGCCTGGGACCAAAACGCTCAGATGCCTGTTGTCTTGCCCCCCACCCCCTTGTCCTGTCTCTTCCCTGTCTCTCTGGGTACCAACCTCTGCCCCAGCAACCGGCCTCATGGGGCGGCCTCTTCCTTCTCATCAGGACTTCTTCCCACTCATCCTCCTTCCTCTGTTGTTGCGATTAGCCCTCCAGCCCACCTCTTCACCTTCTGAATTTAAACAGGTCGCCCTTTTCTGCTTTTCTTCTCCTTCTGTTGCCTCCCTTTCCCCCATTCCCCCGTCTCTTTCTTCTGCTTTTTTTCTTTCACTTCTACCTCCCTGCACATCCACCCTATGTTTTATTATTAAAACAGCTTAGACAGTAGCAGAAAGGTTACGCTTTTATCGTAGTCTTAGTGGTCTAGTACACAGGAAGGGTGTGTGACCGGAATGGCTGAAAATTTCTATTAGCAAAAGAGCGGGCTGGGAGGACCCTTAAGGTACCTCATCCTGACGGGTGTGAAAAATAGAGGGTGATAAAGTTCAGGAAAACTCTATTGCTTAACATAATTCAGTGGTGGAAGGGCAATAGCTACAGCGAAAGGCTAAACAGAGATGCTTCGAATAGAAACCAGTTTACTATGAACTTGCTAAATTTAAATGGTGTATATAGTTAATGCGATGGAGATGTTTTAACACCACATATTTAAATGTTCTTGTGAAATCCAACATATCATTTTGAAATACACTCTTTCCCTTTTGTGGCATTTTATTCATTTTACTCCAAATTCCCTGGCAGTCTTACTAATAATGAAGGTGAATTAAGCAAGGCCTCAGCATTCTGATAGATTGGCTCAAGATCTGGTTCACAGCTTTTGTCGTCAACTGGTTTTGGGTGAAAAGCACTGCACGTTAAAAAACATTTTTTTTTTAACCTCATTTAAAATAATTTATGGGGCTTCCCTGGTGGCTCAGACCATAAAGAGTGTCTGCAGTGTGGGAGACCTGGGTTCAATCCCTGGGTCAGGAAGATCCCCTGTAGAAGGAAATGGCAAGCCATTCCAGTATTCTTCTCTGGAGAATCCCAAGGATGGAGGAGTCTTGTGGGCTACAGTCCATGGGGTCACAGTGAGTTGGATATGAGTGGGCAACTAACACTTTCACCTTATTTTCAGTATTTGATGAGTCACTGAGGTTTGCATTTGCGTAATATGGAGTTGAAAATATATTAAAAAAAAAAAAACAGTTACAGGAGCATTTTCCTTTAACATGTTGGGTAATAATTGGAGGTCTTATAACTTGCCTTCAAGTAGGTGAAGGCCTCCCTAGGAAGGGTAGGTGTTTTCTCTGGGAAGCCAGGAAGTGGTCTCTTGAGTCCAAGAATTGATGCTTAGAAATCAGCTTGTTGGCTTCACCAGGTATTAGAAGAGAATTCAGAATAAGCACATGCCTTCCCCTTTCGCCAACTGTCACCTCCCTTTATGCCTACAGTGCCCATTGATGTTGAGTTGGTGAGAGTGGATAAATAATTTATATCATAGTATCAGTGTCATCAGAAATCCATAAAGGTTTCTTGAAGGGTTTAGATCTAAAATCTTTCTGAATTAAGCCCTAAATTATTAATCATGTGAAACTAGGGTGTATTTCTTGCCTGTGGTGTGTGTGCTGCTCTATTTTGAAACTGAGTGATTTGTGACTCTCTTTACCAGTCGTTCCTCTTTTTTGGGCTAATGCAGTCAGCATGGAGGAAATGGAAAGTTCTAAACATTTTTACAACCACTCCTAGATGTCATTTATGGCCCTGATAAATTCAGTAGACAAAACAGAAGTCGTTAGTCTCTTGCACCTTCGATTTCTAATCTGTGAAATCAAGAGATGCATTGAAGATTCTCTCTGTCATTAGACTGCGTAATTCTTTCTTTTAGAATTTGTGTGGAATTTGTAACATTGATGGGAACTAAAGTTTAAGCCACTAAAACAAGACAGAAATCAGGTTATCAGACACAGGGTTGTTTTTTCAGCCTGTGCTCTGCCAAGCCAAGCCTTGTTACAATCACAATGTGGCAAGATCTGATGTCCCATTATTATTTTTTCACTTGAGAATGCTTCAGCTGTACCGATCTATCATAGCGGTTGTTACACCGTGAGTTTCCCCATATCCATCAGAAGAAGAAAATCCATCATGCTTTTGACTACTTTTCCTCTCCAAGAAAGTGATCTTTACGAGAATGACATGTAATATAGACTTGACTCTTCTTAGGGCGTTAGAGAAACTGCCTGTGAAATAAAATCAATACATGAGGCAGTAGTTTATTTACATTTAAAATATTGAATAGCAAAGCATTTTATCAAAGACTTAGGAACCAAATACACATTCCAGACTTACATGTGGGTATAGTTCTGTGTGTAATACCCAGCTGTGGTTCAATGACTCTATGTAGCTCAACTATACTACCAGAAAAAAAGGAGATTTTTGAGCAGTTAAGAAATGTAGATATAAGGGTTGGTGCATTTAGAGTTTTTTTTTTTAGTTCCATCCCATAATATCAATTTAAATTATAATGATTACCAAGCAACTGAGAGGAACAAAAGCAGTCTTACCTTTCATATTTCTGGTTTTATTTTACACTCTGTTTTGTAGATAAAGGTATAAATTATGTTTTGCTGTTGCATCTTCTTAGTGGATTCCTTTTTAAAATGTTCTGTAGCAGTTTATATAGCATGGAAATTACTGGTCCTTGAAATTGAAAATAATTGGCCAATAAAACCAAATGGGCACTGAGTCTTTTTATTGGTGTAAATTACTTTATGCATTTCTTAATTCCTTCTATTTATTGGTTTACTTTCAAGAATTGAAATCTATATGGGAAACCATCAATTACCTTAAGATTTGAAAAATCTGCATGAATCGTTTTGCAATATGTATGCATATTGAATCATCAGATTGTATTACATTTACAGTGTTACATGTCAATTATATCTCAGTAAACCTGGAAAAAAAAACAAATAAAATTTTGCCATGAAATTATACATTAGGTAATTGGAATTTACTCAATAAACACTTACACACATAGTTATTTCTGATTTTATTGGTGTTTCGTATTTTTTTTGATTAGATCTATATATTCTTCCACCGCAAAAATCTAACTCTTTGATTCCTTTATTTATTCTGATGCTTTTGGTTTTTTATTTACTTTTTGATGCAATCTTTAATGCCTTCCTCCTGCTTTTCTGTTGTATGTGTTTCAGTCGCTCCCAGTCTGATATAAGGTGACATCAAATTCATAAGTCACCCCAAACCTACTGTTCCCTGCAGTGGGAACAGAAGACACTTTGCCGCCTCTGTGGTTTTCTGACTCTTTGATTCTCCCGCAGGAGGATGTAAGAACTCATGGACTTCCCTGTCTGGCTGGCTCTTTCCTATACATCTCCTTTCACCTGCTTCGACTCTCAGTCCCACTGCTGCTTGTAGGCTCATGATTCATAGCCATCGTCTCTGGGTTGGGTTCAAAAAGGGCATGCCGTCCGCTTTCTCACTCTAGACCAAGCTTGGACATAGACCCCGCCCATAGTTCCTCAAAGATGTCTACATTGAGGCTGTAGCGTGTAATATGACTTGATCAAAGTTTAGGTTAATAGAGAGTTATAGCACAGAAAATAACTTACACTAAACCGTAAGTATGATTATTATGGAGATTTTTAGATCTACTTTGCATTTTAATGAGCCCAGTTCATGATGTCCGGCAATCCACTGACTGAATGCGATTTCTCTTTTTTTTGTGCCTGGGACTCATTCATTCTTCCAAGCAATGCGTGGATGCTCACCCCAGTCCAGGTTTAGAGTTAGGTGTAGGAGTAAGAGAAAGCCACTTGCAGTGGGATTGCAGCTTTGAGAACTGAGGGCCGCTACTTTTGCATCTTGTGTGGCTCTCTTTGGAAGAGGTGGATTCTGGGGCTTTGAAGACAATCTGCTGGAGGTTTCTAATACTATTATTAGGTGTGGGAAAAGGAAACCCGAGAGATGTGATTTTGGGTCACTGACCTACCATTGTCCATTTTCTCAGGATAATGTAGTTTCTCGCTCAGGTATTATCAGTGAAGGTTAGTGGAGCCCTCTCACTTCCATCCCTCACGTCAAAACTCAGGAGGGAGATTGCAAAACGGTGTTTCTGAATCTTGCCACAATCAGTGCAAGGGAGGAAAATGTCTCCAGATTATGATCATGCTTGCTTCCTGTCTTTGTTCCCCATGAAAAGATTTCTCCCTCTATTGGTGTGTTTTCATTTTATAGAAGGTGGGAGTGAAGAGTCTCTCGGACTTTACCATTCTGTCATTTCACCTGAAATTCTGAAAAAAAATTTTTTTACAAAAAATGATTTTACAAAATTGCACCTTGGGATCATTGAGACATTAATGGGGAGTGTTAACCAGTTTAAAATCATGTCTTTCCTACTCACAGAATTTGAAATTTTACATAAAGGAAATATAAAATTACAAAGGCCTCAATAGAGTTTCTTTTTTTTTTTCTTTTTTTTTTTCTCGATAGAGTTTAAAATGAAAGGATCTTTCAGTTTAATCTGAACTTTTAAGTGTCGCAGTGAATTGTTTTATTGTAAAGTATCTGATAGTCCTCTTTAGTATTGATGAAATGTCCCATTTTGAACTGGATTAAAATGATTATTTATCAGCATCTTAGTTTAAAACATAGAGTATATAAGGATAAGTTGTTTCGGGATAAATCATTTTGTAATTTCACTAATTTTGTAATCTTCACTAAATGACACTGTTTCTCCTCACCTGATTTCTTCAAATTAGTACCACTGTATTCTATGTTCCAAAAAAGGAGACAACTTGCAGAGTTTTCAGTCCTAAGTGGCAGTTCTGACCGGGGTTCCTGTGGCTAGTGAGGTTTCCACTGGCTTCCGAGATAGCGGAGGTGGAGAGACCACGGCAGAGCCTCTCACTGAAGCCAGAAGCTGAGTCTGTGTTGCCTCAAAGTTTTGCCAGTTGGGCCTGTGTTGTATATCTTTACTCCTGCTAAT
The DNA here is from genome assembly GCF_003369695.1 of Bos indicus x Bos taurus. NCBI lineage: Eukaryota > Metazoa > Chordata > Mammalia > Artiodactyla > Bovidae > Bos > Bos indicus x Bos taurus. The sequence continues at coordinate 37,420,621 of NC_040098.1, read as the reverse complement.
GCAGGAGACGTAAGAGACTCAGATCCCTGTGTCAGGAAGATCCCCTGGAGGAAGGCATGGAAACCCACTCCAATATTCTTGTCTGGAGAATCCCATGGACAGAGGCTCCTGGCAGGCTACGCCCATAGGGTCGCACAGAGTTGGACACGACTAAAGCGACTTAGCACGCACGTATCCTTACTGTGTGTGCTTTTTTTTTTCAAATTAACTTTTTGTTCAAGAAGCATTTTCCCACTCTTTTAGGTATCATGAGTATCATTCTGTATTTTCTTCTATTGATTTTAGAGTTTTACTCTTTGCATTTAAACCTTTGATCTGCCTGTCTTTAGACTAGCAGCACACTCAGTTGCTTGGTAATGCCTGCCTTCTTGCGCCCCCATGGACTGTAGCCCGCCAGGCTCCTCTGTCCATGGGATTTTCCAGGCAAGAATTCTGGAGTGGGTTGCCACTGCCTTCTCCAGGGGATCTTTCCAACCCAGGAATCAAACCTGTGTCTCCCGGGTCTCATACATTGCAGGTGGATTCTTCCTTGGTGAGCCACCTTGTAGGAATATAATTTTATTTCTTCAATAAAATGAGTCAGTTATCTCTACCCCATCTTCTAAATACTCCATCTTTTTCCATTTGACTTATAGAGCTATTTAAAATCATATGTTGCGTTTTCCTATATGCAACTGACTCTTGAACAACACAGGTTTGAACTGCACAGCTGCACTTATATATACAGATTATTTTCAATAAATATGTACTACATTACTTACGATCCTTGGTTGATTGTATCCACAGAAGTGGAGCTATGGACACGAAGAGCCAACTGTAAAGTTACACACAGATTACGTTCTACGTATAATTATCCCCAGTGACTCAGTGGTAAAGAATCCCCCTGCAATGCAGGGGACTCTGGTTCAATTGATGGATCGGGAAGATCTCCTGAATTCTTGCCTGGAAAACCTCATGGACAGAGGAGCCTGGTGGGCTACAGACCATAGGGTTGCAAAGAGTTGGACATGACTGAGTATGCACACATTTAGTCTGTGTATAATCTATTATACACAGATTTTTGACTGCCTGTGGGTTGGCACCCCAACCTCCATGTTTTCAAGGGTCGACCATCTATGGGTCTGTCCCTAAGCTCTCTAATTTGTTTAATTAGTTCACTTTCCTGTTTTGCCGCAGTACCACACTGAACTAGTTTATGGTTGTGGCTTTTTGATTGGTCCCTCCATCAAGATATTGCAGGTTTCTTTCTCCTAGTATCTGAGTTCTTGGTGTCCGGCTTCAATCATTTAGATTCTTCTTTGCTATCTCTCTAGCATTCTTTCAGCTTTGGTTGTTCTGTCATATTATTTATTTTTCTTCACAGATGTACGATGTCATGCAAAGGTGATGGTGTCTCAGCCTGCTATAAAAATATACCATAGACCAGGAGGCTTAAATAACAGAAATTTATTTCTCATAGTTCTAGAGACTGGGAAGTCCAAGATCAAGGTGACAGCCAGTTAGGTGCCTGCTTCCTGGTTCATAGACTTGCTACATCTTCACATGGTAGAAGGGACTAGGGAGTTCTCTGGTTTCTCTTGTATAAGAGTTCCACTTCTGTGGATACAGCCGTTCATGAGAGCTCTACCCTCATGACCTAATCACCTCCCAAAGGCCGTACTTCCAAATACCATTTCATTAAGGAGTAGATTTCTTTCTTTTTTGGCCCCAAACAGGGATTGAACCTGAGCCCCGTGCCTTGGAGGCACAGATTCCTAACCACTGGACTGCCAGGAAAGTCCTGGGATTAGGTTTCAAGTTATGAATTTTGAGGGGATACAGACATTCAGCCAAAATGGATAGGTTAGTGTTATTATACTTCCCCTGACATAGCTCACAGTAGAGCAAAGAGTCTTGGAGAGCCAAAAGGGAATTTTTATATTATCCAGTCCTACCCAGTCATCCCATAAATTCGGAAACTGAGGCCCAGCAAGTTTTGGTGGTTTCCGCAAGGTAGCCCAGCTGGCAGTAGCAGCACTGAGACTCCGGGGGATCCCTTTCACTGGAAGTGATACCTGGCCACGTCTCCCTTCGTCTGCCTGTAGTTATTTCTGTGTCTGGATTTGTTACCATTCGTGGCTTCATAGAGCTCATCATTGAGCACTGAGAACAGCAATATCCACCCTGTTTCTCATGAACCATAATGTGGATTCCTGTTCTCCTTCTTTTGTGTTCTCTTTAATACACTGTTGCTGCAAATGCTGGGAGTCTGCTGAACATTTTCAAATGAAAACTATTGAATAATTTCAAGTATTTGTATTCATCTGTATTCACAAGTACAAATGCCGTTTTTGTCCCTTGAAGTGTGCAAAACGTTGGAGCTTGAGGGCCTGCCAGCCGATGCATGGGTACCTTTATTTTGAAATGTGTTTTGTGTGCAATTAACCAAAAGAAGTCCTTTCTGAAAGTTTGGCTGAGGTCCTAGAATTTGTACGTGACTTTACAATGTACTCTTACTGTATAGCATATTTAGTGTTTTTAGCCCCTGTTCTTGGCTTCTTAAGCTGACCAAGTTAAAGATTTATGGAAGAGGATTTCTCTTCTGCTAGCAGGGGATTATATCATGGTAATTATATAAATATATTTATATATATATACACATATACACACACATATATATATGGAAGTATAGTTGGTTTACAATATTAGTTTCAGGTGTTCAACATAATGATTCAATAATTTTATAAATTATACTCCGTTTAAAGTTACTTTAAAATATTGGCTCTATTCCTTGTGCTGTCCAATATGTCTTCGTAGCTTATTTCTTTTGGACTTAGTAGTTTGTATCTATTAATCTCCTACCCCTGTCTTTCCCCGCTCCCCTTCTGTCCCCACTGATAGGCAGTACTTTGTTTTCTGTATCTGTGAGCAGACTTCTGTTTTTTTCCATTCTTTTTTTTTTTAGAGTCTACATATAAGTGATAATATACACTATTTATCATTCTCTGTGTGATTTATTTCACGAAACAATAATCCCTTTCAGATCCATCCATGTTGTTGCAAATGAAAAAGTTTTGTTCTTTTTTATGGCTGAGTAGGATTCCATTGTGTGTGCGTGTGTGTCTATAATTTTACATCTTCTTTATCTATTAATCTGTTGGCAGACACTTAGGTTTTTTCTGTATCTTAGCTATTATAAATAATGCTTCTGTAAACATTGGGGTACGTGTATCTTTTTGAATTCGTGTTTTTGTGTTCTTCAGATATGTACACAGGAGCAGAATTGCTGGTCACATGGTGGTTCAGTTTTTAGTTTTTAGGAATCTCTGTACTGTTTTCTATAGTGACTGCACCAATTTACATTCCTACTGACGGTGTACAAAGGTTCCCGTTTCTCTGCATCTTCACCAACATTTGTTATTTGTAGACTTTTTTGGAAGATGGCCTGTTGGGCAAGTGTGAAGTAATATGTCATGTGGTTTTGATTTGTGTTTCTCTAATAGTTAGTGGTATTGAGGGTCTTCACATGTGTCTGTTGTCTGGCTGCTGCATCTTCTTCAGAAAAATGTCTCATCAGGTTTTCTGCTCATTTTTTTAACTGGGTTTTTTTGATATTGAGTTGTTTTAGCTGTTTAAATATTTTGGAAACTAACTCCTTATTGGTCGTATCATTTGCAAGCATTTTCTCTGATTCATTTATTGCTCTTTTTGTTTTGTTGGTGGTTTAAGTTAATTTTTCTAATTGTGGTAAAACACACCTAGCATAAACTTTACCATCATGGCTATTTTTAAGTATACAGTTCAGTGGCATCAAGTACATTTACATCGGTGTGTAGGCATCACCACCATCCGTCTCCAGATGTCTTTTCATCTTGCTATGCTGAAACTCTGGTCCTAGTAAAATGTATTGTATGTACAAATACATTCATAAAGCGGAAATAGTAAAATTCTTATGGCTGAAGGTACGATAGTGACATATGACTAATTAGATTTGTATTCTCCGTTTCATCAACATTTCAGCATCTTCAATTAACATTTATATGGTGTTTTTATTATAAATATTCTCACTTCATATTCAAAAACTCAAGTGAGATAGACATTAATAGTCCCACTCGGGGTCGCAAAGAGTCGGACACGACTGAGCGATTTCACACACACACACACACACACACACACACACACACACGCGCGCGGTTATAGAGAGGTAAAGAAGGAGTGAGAATTTCTGCTTAATCCATTGCCCTTAAATCCTTTCCACTATACCGCACTTCAAAAGATTAGCATTTTCTTTTCTTTTTCCCTTCTTTCTTTCCCTCCCTCTGCCCCCCTTCCCTTCCTTCTTTCCCTCCTTCCCTATGTCTTCATTTGGTGATGATGGGGTAGATGTCCAGGAGGAGGATTTCTGGAGTTTTGTTGTAAATTATGGGTCTTGCCCTAACAGCAAACATTCTTGTTCATAACCTTGGGCGTGCTCATCAGATCAAGGATTATTATGCTTTGCCTAAACAGTTAGTAGATGCAGCAGATGTCTATTCAAATATTACTTTAAAAATGCCCAGAATTGTATTTAAATGGCTTCCATTATTCACTAATTAAATTGCAGATTGTTTCTCCTGGGGATTGTGCACTAGGCTGAGTTTCTTCAATTTGTTTGTGTTGGAAGATGACAAAATAAATCTATTGCATTGCAGATTAGTGAAAAATCCTGCTGAATGGGCTAAAAAGTCCACATTCATCCTACAACAGACTTATTTAAAAAAAGCAATATATTTTCTTCTTTTCTGGCGATAGGGACAAAGAGTGGGCTTTTGTTAGTTTTTATTTGTGTATTTTGATTCTGGGGCTTAAAAATACATGGAGGGATCTGAGATACAATGGAAGCCCATGTGTTTTATTGAATGTGTCAGCTTCCTTGATCTGCATGGATTTTACAAAGAGCTCTCCGATGGAATGCAGATATTTTCAAACCATGTGTGTGTTTCTCACACAGGTGCCACAATTTAAATCTTTAATCAGTCTTGTCAAGAGGTTAGAAGTAGCAACCAGTTTGTCCTTAGATTTCATTTAGGGTCCTTATCAATTGCTATTGCCTAGATCAAGAGTGATTACAGAACACCCTTCCATGTACTGTCTTCATTTACGCTGAGAGAGGGAGGCAAAACCAGAATTAGGAGAAGGAATCAGCCAGAAGAGTTCAGTGTTCCTGCAGACCAGAGACCTGTCACAATATGCCCTTGATGTCTTTTGCACAAGAATGCTTGCTTGTTCTTAACATTTAGATTATTTCCATACCCCTAATTAAAAAACAACAAAACAAAAACATGACAATTTCATAATAATGTTCACTCTTACGCACAGATAATTAAGACTTTGCTCTCAGAATAAATAAATATCTGACACTTGTGAGCACTGGCTCTGGGGCAGCAGTGTCTCTGCTATGCCTCGTATATATTATCATATTTAATCCTTTCCACCTGGTGAGGAAGGTGGTATTTTCCTGACTTTACAGCTAGGAAAGTGAGGTTCGAAGAAGTTAGGAGGCTGCCTCAAACATCACACTGGTGATAAATGGCAGATCTGGGGTTGTGTCCATTTTGTGATATCAGTGCTCAGTTTTGTTTTTTTTTTAAACGCAGCATTCATTTTTGTCAGCATTGTTGCTGATATTAATATTCTTTGGGCTTCCCTGGTGGTTTGGAGGTAAAGAATCTGCCTGCCAGTTCAGGAGACGTAGGTTCAGTCCCTGGGTTGGGAAGATCCTCTGGAGGAGGGCATGGCAACCCGCTCCATTCTGGAAAATCTCATGGACAGAGGAGCCTGGTGGGCTACAGTCCATGGGGTCACAGAATTGGAAATAAACAACAATGTTCTTTAGACTTAGGAACTGATGTTGACCCATCACCCATAAGTCCATGGGCGTTCAAGACAATCTCAGACAAAATGTAAGAATTTGGTTCTGTTCCACCGTGCGCTAAGCTGGAGTGGGGAGCTGTAGAGCTACCAAAATATTGGATGGCAAACTGAATGCATTTTCAATCCAAGTGCCTCTGAGTAGTGACCCCGGACAGCTGGTGAGAAAGAGTGTGTCACCAACATAAATAATTGGGAAGGAGTGTTGGATGAGTTTGAAGCAAGGCAGCGAGCGATTCCCACATGGAGCTGTTAAGAAGGGACCTGGGAGTGTGAAGAAATGAAGGTTGCTTGATGTCCGGGATAAAATAAGGGGTGGATCTTAGCACTACAGATGGAAGCGGCAGCAGTTAAGTGACAGAGAACCAGAAGAGAGACATCTCCATCTGGATTCATTCAGAAAAGGATGTCAGACGACTAAAACAATGGCAGCATACAAATCTCCTTTGCTTATGTCAGATCAAAATGCGGGACAGATTCAAAATGGGTCCTTCGCATACGCATTCCTGTTCTGAGTTACTCTATGCCTTGTAAGTGACATTGTAAGGTCAAGAGTGATTTTAGCCTTATATATTAAATTTATTTTCAAGAAAGCAAGTACTTCTTTTCATAGAACCTCTGACCACCTTCTTGTTAATGTTTGGAATAAAATGTGAGTTGTTTGTTCTTACTGTTGTTTCCCAGTATTTTAGGAGATGAGCCGGCAGACACAATTCTGTTGTTCTCTAGCTGTGATGTAGTGTTTGAGAAATGCTGAGGAAGTTCAGTAACCTTTCGTAGGGTGGTGATGAAATTCAGGACTGGAGGAAGATTTATGGGTCAGTAGGAATAAAATGTTGCTGTTTATTTCTGAATGTCAAGTCACAATGACCTACTTTTCCTTTTTGCTTATGGTTTTTGTGATTCAAGTTCTTCAGGCATAAATAATTTGGGGGCTTTTGCTCTTTTTCTTTGCTGCCTCTTCTAGGATTTTTGTGTTCTGGCACTCACTTGCTAATGTGGATATTTTAATCATATTTCATATGAAAAGGCTTGGGAAAAGATGTTGATACTTTTCATTAGACAAATGGAAATGGTGTTGTATTTATATACAAAAAATATTTACTGAAACTAGCAGAATATCATGTTTTTAGGAGTGTGTGTGTGTCTTAGGCCCCTATGAGAATTTTTTAAAAGCAGTGGAAACTAGCCCCAAGAAAAAATCCATATATTCACATGCACATAAGATTTTCTCGTACAATTTCAAATGGTGAATTCAGCCCTGAACTCTTGGCTATGGATCCTTTGTTCTGAAATATCAAAAGTCATTCTGAATACATTTGATTTTGGGCACTGGCTATTTCTGTGGTCCCTGGGAAAAGGTGGACTTTTGCAGTTGTATAAGACAGTAGGAGATTTCTAGATTTCAAGTGAATGTACTCTAAGCCATAGTTACAGAGCGTGGTAGAGAAAGAACGTGACTTTGAGAGTGTGTATCCTGCGGATGTTGGATGGTGAGAAATGAGACTAGAGAAATATTAGAAATTATAATTAATGACTTAGTTTTCCCTTTAAAAAAAAAATTGGAACATATACTCAACCTGAGGGTTTCCAATAAAAATTTTATCAAGACAAAAGTCAGTATTTACAGTCACATTAGACTCTGAGAATGCAGGATGGAGATCCTGGAAGGCAGGGACCATGGCCCCGTGATATATGTTCAGGGAGCTCCTATATGTGACTGAATAGCTCTGGGAGTATTCAGAGCTATTCAGAAAAGGCCAGTCCTCATTGGATGTCTTTTGGGAGGTGATGAGTTTTGGGTCAGAGGTTCATCTGGATTTAACGCTTTTCTCTCAAGGCATCGGGGTGATAAACCACTTAGTATAGGAGAAACACCTAGAAGAGCTCTCCCTGTCCTCCTTTTTCTCATGCCAGATGCACCTTTACTCTCCAGCTCCTGAATGGCTCTGGTGAGAAAGTGCTCAACAAATTGTGCAAATATTCACCTAAAAGCAGTAAAAATCTTAGGCCACATTTACTATCCTGGGCTTCCCTGAGGTGAAGAATTCGCCTGCAATGCAGGAGACCCGGGTTTGATCCTTGGGTATGGAAGATCCCCTGGAGAAAGGAATGGCTATTCACTCCAGTATTCTGGCCTGCAGAATTCGATGGACAGAGGAGCCTGGCGGGCTACAGTCCATGGGGATGCAAAGAGTTGGACATGACTTAGTGACTCACACACACCATCGTACCAGCGATGCACAATAAAAGCCCATAAAAACAAAATCTTGTCTTCATTTTCCTGCAACGATCAGTTACAGTAGTCTCCTATTTATACCACTTACATAACATCTGTAAGTAATGCCTTATGGTCGCCTTGGTTCATTTACCAGACTGAGAACCTCTCAAATTAAGGTCAGGGATCTTTTCAAATACCACTTGGTAGTCCTTTTACTAATAAAGCAAGCCAAGCATATTGCTGGTGTTCAGCAAATAGTTGCTGAGCAAATATTAAGAAGGCCAGTTAGTGTCACTTAAAATCTCTAAACGTTCCCTTTTGAATTGTCTCCAACTGCTGATCAAGTTCGAACAGCAATTCAGGGTTTGTGTTGTCAGAGGCGAAGCTGTTTGCTTGCCATTATGACAATTAGCCTTGTAAGTTACCCATGTCTGCATAGCAAGTCAGTTGTAGTCCTTGCATGCTTGGTTTTCTGTTGCTCTTGATGCTGTGTAGAACCACGATGGATGGACTTGCTGTCAGATTCTGATAAGTTTGCTGTTCGGCCTCAGCTGTGGGCAGGGACAAAGCAGGCTCATTCATTAAATTACCATTCATTGACTACCATGTGCTAGGTATTATTTATCCACCAAGGATCTCAATACGAGTTAAGATGAGGCATCTGCTTATACTCAGTTCTCAACTTGTTAGGGGAAACAGACACATGAGTAGTAATTGCCATATCTACTGTGTTAAGCGGCTTGAGAGAGTAAAGAAAGGAAGGACCAAGATGGGGACTAATTGATTCTGTTTGAAGGTGGGAAGACTGTGCCAGGCAGAGGACAAAGCGAGGGATGAGACTGGAATGGCGACATTCCAAAGCAAAGCAAGAGCCAGAGCAAAGCACAGACGAAGAGTTGGAGATCTTGAGCAATACACCTGGAGCGGAGGATGGGAGAGCCAAGCATGGCTGGGATGAGCTGGAAAGGTGGCGTATAGGCACTTCAGAAGTGTCTTTAAACCCGTTCTGGTTTCCATGCCTAGTAGTTTGGATTTTCTCTTTTGAATGGGGGAAAGCCAGTTCTGACCACCGGTTTTCTAAGAGTGAACATCTACACTCAGATCTCAGTTCTTTCCTGGGGATAGAGACTGCAATTGGCCAGAGGAACAATTTCATCACAAGTCCCAATAAATTACCAGGGGAACTTAAACACAATTCAGTGTAGGGCAGTTGCTCTTGAATGTAAAGTTTATGTGTTTGCTTAGAATGAAGAGAAATCAGGATGAACTTTGTTTCTCATTTTAGCATTTTGACTTGAGGATCTGAGTAAGACTAATGGTGTAAATCAGCACTGTCCTTTCGAAACTGGCTTTGTATAGAGCTGACATCAAAGAGTAGTGGCTGGTGGTATAAATAAAGTAGGGGCGGCAGAGAGCGGTCAAATACTCAATCTAGGCCATCTTGTACTTGGTGGGGTAAGGGAGCTACTTTAGATCCAGTACTTGTATAACCTGTATAACTAGATTTCTCCCCCTAGTTAGAGTCTAAGTAATTTTAATTGAAAAAAAAACTTGACTTTGTCATATGCCTAGTAGCATCGTTGCCCTGTTCATTCCTTTATCCAATAGCAAATATTTATTGAACACCTACTAGGTGCTACTCTTAAAGGTTAAATTTTAAGAGGGAAGAGGTGATGGCTCAGTGAGGATGTTACAGGCGTTTGTAGGAGTATGTGCCAAAGCCCAGGCTTCTCTAGTGGCTCCGTGGTAGAGAATTTGCCTGCCAACCCAGGAGACTCAGGTTCGATCCCTGAATGGAGAAGATCCCCTGGAGAAGGAAATGGCAACCCACTCCAGTATTCTTGCCTGGAAATCCCACGGATAAGAGGAACCTGGTGGACTGTAATCCACGGGATCGCAAAGAGTCGAATACAGCTTGGTGACTAAACATAAGTATGTGCCAAAAGCCCAGGCTGAGTGTGTGTGTGTATGTGTGTGTGTGTTTGGGGAAAATGAAAAATGCTTAGCCAGGCTATACTGTGGAGTGTGACGGAAAGCAGAGAAATTGGGCTGAAACTTTGCTCAGTGCCCAGTTACAATTTCAACTATATGTTCAGGTGTCTGGAATTTATCCTCATGGCGATAGGAGAGCTGCTTCCTAGGAAGATGAGTTTAGCTGGTGTAAAAGAATGGATGGAGTAAGGCAAAGTTGAAGACCGACCAGTTGGGAGCTTTCTATAGCAATCTGACTGGGAGATGACAGTAGCCCTAAGTTGGGAGAGAGACTGAAGGAATACAGAAACTTGACTGGAGTCCAAAGATATTTAGGAAGGTAGATTTTAAATGAGACTTGGTGACTGATGGGAGGTGGGGGTCTTGGGCAGCTAGAAAGAAGAGGATGCTCTTTCTTGATCTAGGAAACATAATATTTATCTACTGGGGTGGACGTTCTTTTCAGTATAATTCAAAGAGTGTTAAACTGATCTAGGAAACCTTTACATTCTCTGATAACCCAGATGCAGGGGAGAGGAGAGGAATAAATTCAGAAGCGTGAACACACTCTCATTTTGATTTTTCTCTCTCTGCATTTGAATTTCAAGGCCAGGAGCATATGCCTCATGAGTTTGTGGGAGATTGTGATCCTGTAATCTTTTTCATTTTTCACAGAACTAGAGTGATGTAAACTTCCTTGGAGAAGGTGATTTTGCAGCTTCTGAATTACAAGCTCTTCCAAGTCCACCTCTGGTTGAAAATCAGTGGTGTCTGGTGTTTGTCAGAAGCCCCCCAACACTCATGTCAAGCTCACCAGTACTCATATTTCTTGCCTGTCACTTTGAGCCAAATAATTTCTAGTGGTCCCCAACTGCTAGGATCTCAAGCTCTTATTTCTTGAACCTTCTTCTTTTTTAAAAAAATTAAAAAAAAAAGAATCTTTTCTAGAAAAGCACGTTTGATGCTGAATAAGTAGGGTTTTCTCCTGAACATGTCATCCAGGTCATTAAATGGAAAATATGGTCTGTGATGCTACAGAGCTTGTCTTTTTAAATATGTTTTGAATATAAAAAATCAAAATTGTCTGGGTTCTGTTAAAAGAATGTATAGCCAGAATGTTAATTTGATTATCTTCCTCGACTTTCCCAGGCTTTCATAGGCCAGCACTTTGTTTGAACAGCTGTACTCCTGTAAATCTCAGTAACAAATGAATCAAGAATAATTTTGTGGGGCAAGTCAGATGAAAGGGGCTTCCTACGAAAGACAGGTCATTAAGAGAAGGAAGAAGGAAAGACTAGCAAAAATATGAGACATTAAACAATTTTTTTTAATAAAGCAGTTTGCTCTCATAATTCTTTTCTGATAATGTTAAAATATACTGTCCTTAATGGAGAAAAAGGCTTTATTTTCCTTTAGGTTTTAATATTGGGTGGAAAGAGAATTTAAAACTAAAGTCAGCAGGAAAAGAGAAATGCTGAAAACTGAAAAGCATAAAAAATAGGAGAGCAGTGTAGTCAGTTTTCTATTATCTGTAATTTTCTGTCCTCTATATGTGTGTTATCCATAAGCTGGGGTTGAGGGGATGGAAGAGGAGTGGGTGAAACTGTGAAATCTGTCTGCCTCCAATCACAAAAAGATAAACATGTGAAAAGGTATTTGCAAGAACTGGAGGAGAGAAGGACTTTTGGCTCTTAACATCTTACCTAGCAGATAGAACTGAAAGCCAAAAATAAAGCTAAAGTAAATTCAGGGAAGCATTGATTCACCCAACAAAATAAACGACTTAGTGGATTTGCTAATCTAATTAATCAACTCTTGCTTTTCCTTTCCAAGGTAGGTTCGCAGGCAGAGAAATAAATTAAATCAGCATTCCCCTCCCCCTCTTACTAAAAATAAGCTTGCTTTCCCTGGGTGACTCTGTCATTTAAAATTCCCAAGGCTGTCCTCACCCCCTCCCTGCCTCCCCGCAGTCCCCTGGCAGAAGCAATTGTAAGGAGACAAGATCTGTGCTGTGCAGATTACTGAGTTTGGGTTTCAGAGTATTATACCTTAGCTCTCCTACTTACACTGATGAATAAAATGAATATTAACAGGTTATTTTAAGAAATAAATGGTCTATGAATGATGTTGATTTGGAGATAGAGGAGCCAGTGACTCATAGATAGATCTTTTGTGAAGCTTAAAATCATATTGATGGTAGAAAATGGTGTTTTGCGGGGGGAGATCCTGGAAAATTAAAGATATTTAAAGTTTGAAGACAATTTTAATTGTGAAAATCTAGACACTGAAAGAGAAAAACAAATATTGTATATTAAGGCATATATATGGAATCTAGAAAAATGGTACAGATGAACCTATTTTCAGGGCAGGAATAGAGATGAAACCGTAGAGAACCAACACGTGGACACAGGAGTGGAAAGGGAGAGTGGGACAAATTGAAAGATTAGGATTGACATATATGCACTTCCATATGTAAAACAGATAGCTAGTGGGAAGCTGCTGTCATGTCCAGGGAGCTCAGCTCGGTGCTCGGTGATGACCTAGATGAGTGGGATGGAGGGAGGTCTAAGAGGGAGGCGATATATGTATATGTATAGCTGATTCACTTCATTGTACAGAAGAAACTAACGCAACATTGTAATGCAATTATACTCCAATAAAAAAACTATTTCAGTTCAGTAGTCTGCAGACTTGGTACTTAATATTGCCCCTTCTTAACCTTAAACCTCTACAATAAGACTTGGTTTAGATTGCATGTATCTACATATAATCATTTGATACACACATACACTCACCTAAACACAATATACAAAGAACCCTGAATAAACGGGAAACAAATTAATCAAAAGATTGCAAAGTGGTGAATGACACCTTTTACGCAAGTCAGAGAAAATATAATACAGGGATATCCTCGGTAACAAGTTAATTATGAGTCAAGACCGTATCACTAGGTTTTTATTGTTCAAAGGCATGATACCCGGATACGGAAATAGGAGGACAGCAGATTAGAAATAAGAAAACAATGTTTGCATTAGAGTTCTGCTCACACTTGCAGCATTTCTTTGCCTTCATCATGATTTGGGCATTCTTCCAAGAAAGGCTTAAGTACTTCCAGCTGACTTCATATTTTTTTTTTAAATTTTTATTGGAGGATAATTGCTTTACAATATTGTGCTGGTTTCTGCCACACATCAACATGAATCAGCCACAGGTTTACATATGTCGCCTCCCTCTTGAACCTCCCTCCCATCTCCCACCCCATCCCACCCCTCTGTGTTGTCACAGAGCACTGGGGTGAGCTCCCTGGGGCACACAGCAAGTCTCACTGGCTATCTGTTTTACTTATGGTCATGCGTATGTGTCCATGCCCCTCTTTCAATCCGTCCCACCCTCTCCTTCCTACAGTGTCCACAAATCTGTTCTCTATGTCTGCGTCTCTACTGCTGCCCATCAGTACCATCTTTCTAGAATCCATACATGTCTTAATATATGACATTTGTCTTTCTCTTTCTGACTTACTTCACTCTGTACAATAGGCTCTAGGTTGCCAGGAACCTTAATCAACTTCTGGCCCCCCTGCCTTGAGGGTCAAAGACTCCCCAAGGATTGCCTTTCCCCACTTTTCCTTCTTTGATAGACCAATTCTGATTCTTTCCAGTCTTGTTCACTCTAAGATATTATGCTCAACATTCATTTATATGCTCAACTAATCTTAATTAAAATGTAACAGAAGATCAGGGCACAATCAAATTAGGTTCTGAAAATACTTGAATAGTTGGGTATCAGTTTAATGAATTAAATAGCTCGTGGATCAGCTTCTCTTCCCAACAGTGTCTTAGTCTTGCTTTCACTTCTTTTTTCAAATTATTTTTTAATTTTTTAAAATTTTTTGACGGTGCCACATGGCATGTGAGATCTTAGTTCCCCAACCAGGGGAATCTACGCGCCTTGCTCTGGCAGCATGGGGTCTTAGCCACTGGACCACCAGAGAAATCCCTTGCTATTATGTCTTAATACTCTTTTCAACTTCCATTTTGGATGAATGTTCTCTTTTAACTTACAGATGCTTTTGCTATCTGGAAACTTATGCCCACGTCTGTGACTGCGGGTCAGAATTGCTTTCCTCACATTCTGATTGGGAGAGTTGTTAAACATTGGAATGTCCTTCTGAGCTGGGCTGTGGAATGTCATGTAAGTTACTAGCATTTTTTTTTTTCCCGAATATGATGAATTTTCACATGTTGTAGGAATAGTTTGGGCAAGTCTGTGAAATTCCCCTCTTTTTTATTGAAGTGTAGTTGACATATTCTATTAGTTTCATATGTACAACAAAATGATTTGATATTTGTATATATTGTGAAACGATCACTCCAATATATCTAGTTAATAACCCGTGACCACACATAGTTGAAGAATTTTTTTTTGTTGTGATGAGTGCTTTCAAGATTTACTGTCTTAGCAGCTTTCAAATGTGCGGTACAGTATTATTAACTATAGTCACCAAAGCTATTTAATTTTTTAACTGAAATGTACTTTTTGACTCCCTTCACCCATTTTCTTCACTCATCTGTTCCCAACCACCAATCTGTTCTCTATGAATTTTCTTTTTCTTTTTTTGAAGATTTAACATGTAAGTGAGATCAAATGGTATTTGTCTTTGTCTGACTTATTTCACTTAGCAGAATTATCCATTCATGTCATTGTAAATGGCAAGATTTCTTTAATGACTGAATAATCTTCCATTATATATGTAAAGCTTCCCTGGTGGCTCAGACAGTAAAGAATCTGCCTGCAATGCAGGAAACCCAAGTTCAACCCCTGGGTCCTGAAGAACCCCTGGAGGAGGGTATGGCAAGCCACTCCAGTATTCTTGCCTGTAGAATTCCATGGGCAGAGGAGCCTGGTGGGCTACAGTCCTTGGGGTCACAAAGAGTCGAACACGACTGAGTGACTAGGCACACACACACACACACACACACACACAGACACCGCATTTTCTTCATCCATTCATCCACCAATGGACACTTAGGTTGTTTGCATATCTTGGCTACTGTAAATAACACTGCAGTGAATATTGGGTTGCGTA
This sequence comes from Bos indicus x Bos taurus, assembly GCF_003369695.1. Classification (NCBI taxonomy): domain Eukaryota; kingdom Metazoa; phylum Chordata; class Mammalia; order Artiodactyla; family Bovidae; genus Bos; species Bos indicus x Bos taurus. The sequence continues at coordinate 37,405,454 of NC_040098.1, read as the reverse complement.
TATCTTTTGAATTAGTGTTTCCATTTTCTTTAGATAACTATTCAGAAGTAGAATTGCTGGATTTATGGCACTTCTATTTTTAATTTTTCAGATAAAATCCATATTCTCTTTTCCACAGTTGCTGCACCAATTTACATTCCTGGGGTTCCTTCTTCTCCACATCTTTCCCAACACTTGTTATTTCTTGTCTTTTTGATAATAGCCATCAGACAGATGTAAGGTGGCATCTTGTGGTTTTGAATTTTATTTTCTGATGATGAATAATCATCTTTTCATGTACTTGTTGGCCATCTGTATGTCTTTAGGAAAATGTCTATTCAGATCTCTGATACTTTTAAGGCTGTGAATCCCAAAAGTACTCAAATATACTCAAATGAAATGTTTTAAACTTGGTTGTCATGGATTTGAATGCATACCTGGCCATTTCTGAGAATTCACTTTGTGATTTATCAAGTTATCCTTAACATTCAAATTGGGGAATGATTTGGCTAGATACAGATGAAGAATATAAACGTTACCCTCTTCCTATTATGATGGCCAAGAAATCCTTAAAAACTCATCACTTTTCCTGTGACATCTTCCCAGACCTCCCTCCCACTGTCAGCCATTGGATACTACCTAAGTTGATCCATGTCAAGGATTAAACATAGTGTCTGAAATGAAGTGAAGTGAAAGTTGCTCAATCGTGTCCAACTCTTTGCGATCCCATGGACTATACAGTCCCTGCCATTCTCCAGGCCAGAATACTGGAGTGGGTAGGTAGCCTTTCTCTTCTCCAGGGGATCTTCCCAACCCAGGGATTGAACCCAGGTCTCCCGCGTTGCAGGCGGATTCTTGACCAGCTGAGCCAGCAGGAAAGCCCAAACATAGTATCTAGGACCATGTAAAAAAAATGCTCATAAATGTTAGCCTTCACTGGGCTTGCCAGGGGGCTCAGAGGTAAAGAATGCCTGCCAACGCCGGAGACTTGGGTTCAGTCCCTGGATCGGGAAGATCACCTGGAGAAGGAAGTGCCAACCCACTCCAGTATTCTTACCTGGAAAATCCCGTGGCCAGAGGAGACTCCTGGGCTATAGTCCACGGGGCTGCAAAAGAGTCGGACATGATTCACCAATTAAACAGCAACAGCATTGTAATTATTTTTAATATTTATAATCATTGTATTTAATATGTATAAAAGATTTATTTTCATTTTATAGTAAAACATTTTCATATACTCTGTGCTCTTTTATGGCAGCTTGTACATCTTGCATGTATTCAGTCAGTCGTCAAAAAATTATTGCTTGCCTAAGTGTTTTCGGGACTGACATTATATCCCTGTTATACAAAGATGACTAAGACAAGGATGTCCTTTAGAAAAGGATGGTTTGCCTCTTATGATCAAGAGTTATGCTAGTATATTTATTTTTGTCTTTTATATTGTGAGTTCATTTGAGGTCAAAACCAGAAGATTCACTATTAACTTATCCTGAAATGATTTAGAATTAAAAAGAGAAATCATCACAAAGTAACCTTGCTTAGTCCAACTACTTTTATTTTTTAATTTTAATTAACAAAAATTATTAGCCTTTAGCACAGTATCTGGCTTCCCAGATGGCACTGGTGGCAAAGAACCTGCCTGCCAAAGCTGGAGACATAGGAGAAGAGGGTTCGATCCCTGGGTTGGGAAGATCTCTTGGAAAAGGTCATGGCAACCCACTTCAGTATTCTTGCCTGGAGAATCCCATGATCAGAGGAGCCTGGTGGGCTATAGTCCATAGGGTCGCAGAGTCAAACAGGACTGAGGTGACTCTTCATGCTCTCGCTCACAGTATCTGGCATGTAGGAAATCCAGTTGTATATTATCAGGTGATTTACATTCAGTGTTGCTCAATGGGTGACTTCTCATTGAAAACTTGTTAGTAAGGAGGCTCAAAAAAGGACACAGCATCATGCTAGAAAGTTGGCTAGGACTGAGTTTTTTCCCCCAATTTATTTGATAAATAACCAACCTGTAACATTGTACAAGTTTAAAGTATTTTTATCTTTTAATTGTTTGGATGAGCCAAGATATATGGGATCTTAGTTCACTGACCAGGGATTGAACTCGTGTCTCCTGCAGTGGAAACACAGAGTCTTAACCACTGAACCTCCAGGGAAGTCCCTAAGTTAAAGGTTTACAACATAATAATTTGATATTGACAATATAACATGTTACAAAATGATCACTACAATAAGTTAACATCTATCACCTTATATTGTTAATTTTTTGTGTTTTTTTTTGGTCTTGTGACAAATTGCTTTTGAAACATTACAGTCTATACAGCTCTGGACATATTAAGAGTGTTGATTAGTTCAACATATTGGCATTCCTCTTTATCCTTTAGGACAGTGGTCCGCAACCTCCAGGATCGAATGTTTGATAATCTGAGGTGGAGCTGATGTAATAATAATAGAAATAAAGTGCACAATAAATGTAATGCACATGAATCATCCAGAGACCACCCCCCACCCCTCGCCCCTTGTCCATGGAAAAATTGTCTTCCATGAAACCAGTGTCTGGTGCCAAATGGTCGAGGACTGCTGCTTTAGCCGACCGTGGACTGGTATGGTCATTACAGTTACTCTCTTCTAACGATACCTAAACCCACTCCAGTATTCTTTCCTGGGGAATCTCCTGGTCGGAGGAGCCTGGTGGGCTAAAGTCCACAGTGGTGCAAAGAGTCAGACATGACTGAAGTGACTTAGCACACACGCATCGATACCTAGTGTTGTACGGAGCTCCCGCATTTCTTGGTTCATCTAATCCTCAGAATAATTCTATGAGATCTGAAGGGCAGTAGATTCTTTTACATTTTATAAATGTGGGCAACTTTCCAGATAATGTCAGTGATTTCTTAAGATCATGCATGTAGTAAGTCTAGCATCAAGGCCCAAACCTGTTTCCTCAGTTCAGATCCATTGCTTTCACCTCTAGATTGTCATGGCTGGGATATTACTTAGTTAAAGAAGCTGGGATGGTTTCAGTGTGGAAAATAAAAGATATGTGAAAAAGATGATCACTATCTTTACATGTTTCAGAGCCCATTCTGTAGGTGGGGTAGTAATTAGCCTTATTCTGAAAATTCTCAGGGTAAAACTTTGAACGTTTGTTGCTTATGCCTGCTTTTATTTTGGCCTAATAGGGAAATTTTTTCTGATATGCAGGGAACCCGTGACCAGTTCTGCCATGCGTTATGCACTGCCCTCTGCTCACTTGTGTGCTTTATTTCATCAAGTTCTTCCCATCTTATTCATGATTTCTTGGTCATCTTTTCTACCACAGGACCTTTGCACTGCCAGGCCCTCTGCCTGGGGATTGCCTTTCCTCTTTCCCCACAGTTTTGCTTGGTTGAATCTCATGTATCCTTTTGGACTCAGCTTAAAGGTTCCTTGCCTGGAGAAGACTTTTCAAAGAGAATGAATGTTTGCCAGCTTCACTGAAGAGTCAGAATTCCTTATTGTAAGCAACAGAAAATGCACTTTGAGCAGAAATGAAGCTTATGAAAGGATATCGAGACATTCATAAGAGAGAGCCTCCCTGGGAGGCTGAAGAACTAGGCACATACATAGGTCAAGTTTCAGAAACAGTGTCCACACCACGCCGGCAAACTGGCCCAGAGAAGAATCTGTTGCCTGGTGTGCTTCTGAACTGAGCACGCGATGCTGTGGTTGACAGTGTTGCCTGGAAATCTATTTAATTGCAACCACTGTCAACAGTAGTGCTGCCTGGGAACTCACTTGCAGTGTTGGCCTCCTGAGCTGGAAACCTCTGCTACCATCTTGACCAATAAAAGCAAAGCAAATCCACACCAGAATGCATCGTCCTTCATCCAGTTGGTCATATGTGAATACCAGTTTTGCAAGAGTGAATCTGATTGGTGGTGCTGAAGTCAGCCTAGCGGCAAGCTGGCTGGAGAACTGAGCTTCTCAAGTTCTATCTTGGGAAAATGGGCCCTCAACCCATTTTCAAATTTTGACCCATTTTGACCTGGGTCAAAAATGACCCAGCTACATCAAGGGTGTTCCAAAGGTGCTGGCCAGTCAGAAAACATGGCAAATATCTTCTATACCAGTTACCAATGTTCTTATCTATATTATAGGCCAATCATTCCTACTTCACAGGATTGTTATAAGGATTAAGGAAGGTAATTTAGGTGAAACTGCTTAGTAAACCGTACAGAGAGATATACGTATAAAATAGTATTATTCTTTTACTATGATTTATATCTTTAGCCAAAGCTTAAAATTGAGTGCTTAATAAGTTGACTAATCTCCAATTCACTTTAAAGGTTTTTAAGATAGGGAGAATATTCTACTTTCCCACAATGTAAATGTTCAGGAGAAATTGAAAAAACAACTTGTTATATCAAATAAATGCCCTCATAAATTTATATTATCTCCACATTTTTATTTTGAAATGGAATCATAGAAGATGACACGGAACATGGAGATGGTAGTTTTAAATTGTGGATGAGTTTTCAGCTACTTTTTGACTGTCTCTGAATTTTAAGTATTTGTTCTGCTTTAGTTTTTTTGACTCTGGATTCATCATGAATACAGACCTCTTGTTCCAAACCAGACAATGGGCTTATTCAACCTTCAAGGGCCTCAACATTTGGTTGGTCTGCTGTGGCCTTTCAGTGACTCTTCTAGAGGGATTATTATCTTAGAAAAAATGTAGATGTGACAGCTGAGTTTTTAGCACAAGTAAAAGCAGTTGTGTAAAAGAGGATGTTAGTGTAAATGGCTGTTGCACTTGCCAGACTTGCATTAATGCTGTTGCAGTGGAAATTAGTCACACAGTCAGTGGGTGCAGTTCTGGCCTTGCAGGTAAACCTCCTCTGTAGAAGAGGAGAGGTCAATATCAGTGCTCTTTCAGAGGAGAAGGAGCCAGGCAGGCCTATTTTCTTCTTTAACAGAAACACTTCTCTGTATAATAATCAAGATTTTTGGATTAGGAGATGATTAGCTTTGCTTTTTTGTAAATATTAAATTGAAGTAATATATTGCTAGAAAAATTGAAACACCACCCAGCTTTGCATTGTTTAAAATTGGGTTATAATCCTCAGATCGTTTGATTTCTGCCATCCTAAAGTTATACTTTATTCAAGAATATGGAGGATTTTAAGATCTGCGTGTTCAGACACCTTCTTACTTATGCAGTGCTTTATACTAGTTTGAACTGCCTTCTGAATTTCCAAATCACTTATGTTGAATTCAGGGAAATTTCTTCCTAATTTCTTTCTCCACACTTTCACATATGTGTATACATGTTGTCACTCATTTATGCTTAACCTAAATAAGGCGTTTGTTTCAGGGCATTGGAAATCTGGTCCTTACACTGTGTTTTGCTAGAGGTTTTAAGCTTGCAAGAGGAGGCTGCCTTGTAAATAGCATGTAGTCAACAGAGCTTACTGGGGTGAACTGTAAATAGTAAATTTCGGTGACTCAACATTTGTTTAGATTACCTGATATGTCTAAGTATTCATGTGATCAGTGAATATTTTCCAGCTCTGAACATGGCTGATTGCATCGCTCAAAATACGTACTGTGCATAAGGGAGCTGGCTGTTTGGTTGGGGGAGGGGGAATGAGCTAGATTGAGGAGCAAATGGATTATTCAGGGCTAAAGCATTTGGTTTAATTGGTGCCTTGAAAGTAACTTGACACCCGGTCCCCCCTTCTCCCCCCAAGTCTGCAATGGATTTCTCAGTGTGGGTGTATATGATTACCTTTTATTTTATTGACTCACTAAATTCTTAGATTACACTACCATTTGATATTGACAAACCATAAAATTCCTATGGAATCTGCTCACTAGTGATTTATAAAGAATTATCTTATTAATAAACTCAGCATCATTTGAAATTCAAGTTTAATTAAAATGGAAAAGCAAATGATTATGTAAAGATTTTTTTTCCTCATTTAGACTTGTATGCTTTTATTGTCTCTTTGCCTTTTCTCTGAATTCATGGATTTTTATTTCAAACCCATTTTTTCCTACATGAATTTTTACAGAATCTGTTGTAATACCTGTTTTGTTGTTAGCTTTTGATTTAAGGATTTTTTTTTTTTAATTAAAAATGTTGGGAAGGACTTCTGAAGTAGAGTCTGAGGGAGTTAAATTGAAAAACAAATCTATGTTATTCAGGGAGTTTAGTTTGTAAAGATGCTGTTTAAAGATAATGATTGTTTATGGACTCTTTAAAGATGTTTTCTCATAAGAGTTGCCAGATAACAGATTAGTTATCTGAGAGTGGTTTAAAGACTTTGGAATTGCCTGGGTGACAATATTGCCTTATGGTACTTATAAAGCTCCTTTGAAGTAGGCTTTTTACATTGGAAATCCAGAAAATATTTTTCTTTTCTTCTTTTATTAAACAGAAAGCAATACATGGAGTAGAGGCTTAGTAAAATGTTGTAGAAGCAATACACTGGTTATTTTTGTGATTGACTCGATTTTTCATCTTTCAGCCTTTACGGGCTACAGGATCTTTTCTTGGATTCTCGGATTAGTTGGAATTCTTAGCATGATGTGTATGCTGTTTTTTGCAAACGGCACATCCTTACCAAGTGCACACTGTCATGCCTCCGAGTTCGAGGCCCTCTTCCCTTTTGTCACCTCTTTCCTCCAAATATTATTTGGTGCAAAGTCTGTATTGCTGCTCCCAAGCTTGGTTGTTAAGAGAGCTTTGAGTTGTAGGGCACGAAACATTTCTGAACAACTTATGTAATACACAGTCATGCTAAAGAAACAGGGTCAGTAGAGTGGGCTGTCGGAGTCAAGGCTAGAAACTTGCAGAGGTAGGTGTGGCCATGTGAGTCTTAGGTCCAAGCTTCTGTGAGCTCACAAAGGAGATGCATGGTCCATTGCTCTACAAAAGCTATTTAGGCGGGCGCTTTTCTTCCCAACTAGCTTTTAAATGCTCCTGAGGCCCTGAAGCCTATTCATGTGCGCCTCTCAAGATTATGAATACAAAAACCCTAGTGATTTTGGAAGTCCTAAAGAGAGACATCCTAACCAGAGCATCATCAACACATGATTCTGCTAATCAAATGAACAAATACATTTTAGGCTATCACAAATACACTTGCTTCTGTTGGTGAATACACTAGTCAGTCTCTGGAACCCTTCAACATTTATTCTGTTTTAGCATTGATAGGATGGTTGATATTGATTGTAAATTTGCATTCAAATAGTGGAGCCAGTCTTTTGTGATAGATGTAACTCCTGAGAGCAGCAGAAATGATCTTAGTTTTTATGGTTTGACAATACAGAAGGCATTTGATGAATACACAAATTGGCTATTTCAAGCACTTTGGAACGTTAGTCCACAGAGATTATGTGTTTTTCCCCCTTTCAGGTTTCGTGTTTCAAAATAAAAAATTGTTTCTGTGATTATTTTAAATATAGTGTCTCTTAATCTAGTATATCAAGCCGTGTTTGATAGAACCTGAATCCAATTCAAAATCCCTTCATGAGAGAATAGAAATCATCACATGAAATTTATTAAAATAGGGTTTCACCTATAATGTTCTGATTTTCTCTTTCCTTCAATTTTTATCAAGTTTTTTAAATGCCCACTGGATGATTTATTTTAGAATTGGCCTACTTTTTTATTTTTTTTTTTACTTTAATGCCTGTGGGCGAATGTAAATTTGTAGCTGAATTAGCAAACCAGGGATCTCTGTATAAGTTAATAACTACAATTGGGAATCAAATGACTGATTTCTCTACTTTCCTGGACTGGTTGTATAAGTAAGATGAGTAGAGCTAGGACTGGGAGATAAGGGAATTTATGGGGACATAACTGACTTCACGTTGTCTTAGTAACATAACAGGAATGCATATTTATTGTAGAAAATCCAGAAAAGTAAAAGGAGAGAAAATCGAATATTCCTCCACTCAGATAGTCATGTGAACATTCTCATACCTTCTACTTCAGACTTAAAAAAATATTTTACATGTAAAAAGTGTACATATAATTTCTGTAACAAAAAATAATAAAATATCTACCTGTGCATCTGCCATGCAGCTTAACAGAAGAGCACCCATCTGGTTTTACTCCCAAGTCATGCCTCCTCATGTGTGCTCCAGATGTAATTTTTCCTTTTTCAGTTGAAATTCGTGTTTCAGGAAAAAAAAGTTATCATGATTATTATAAACACATTGTCTCAATCTATGTTAAATAATTCAGTACCCTGGATTTTGTGTGTATCATTTTCTTGTGTTCCTTTATAGTTTTGCTGCACATTTATGTGTCCCTAAATAATCCTTGCTTTCCATGTGTGTTTTAATCTTTAAGTGGAATTGTATTTCTTCTATTGAAACTTACTTTTTTGGGGATTAATATTATATATTTTGTGAGCTGTATAGCTGTAGTACACGCTTCTATAAAGAAGTTTTTTTGATGTGAATCATTTTTAAAAGCTTTATTGAATTTTTAAAATAATATTGCTTCTGTTTTATGTTTTGGTTTTCTGGCTCAAGGCATGTAGACTCTTAGCTCCCCGACCAGGGATCAAACTCATACCTTTTACATGTGAAGGCCAAGTCTTGACCCCTGGACCACTAGGGAAGTCCCGTGTGGTACATTTATTTTCACTCAGTTCAGTTCAGGTCAGTTGCTCAGTTGTGTCCGACTATTTGAGACCCTATGGACTACAGCATGCCGGGCTTCCCTGTGCTTCACCAGCTCCCGGAGCTTGCTCAAACCCATGTCCATCTAGTCGGTGATGCCATCCAACCATCTCATCCTCTGTTGTCCCCTTCTCCTGCCTTCAATCTTTCCCAGCATCAGGGTCTTTTCCAATGAGTCAGTTCTTCACATCAGGTGGCCAAAGTATTGGAGTTTCACCTTCAGCATCAGTCCTTCCAATGAATATTCAGGGCTGATTTCCTTTACGATTGACTGGTTGGATCTCCTTTCAGTCCAAAGGACTCTCAAGAGTCTTCTCCAACACCACAGTTCAAAAGCATCAATTCTTTGGCACTCAACTTTCTTTATAGTCCAACTCTCACATCCATACATGACTACTGGAAACACCATAGCTTTGACTAGATGGACCTTTGTTGGCAAAGTAATGTCTCTGCTTTTTAATATGCTGTCAAGGTTGGTCATAGCTTTTCTTCCAAGGGGCAAGCGTCTTTTAATTTCATGGCTACAGTTACCATCTGCAGTTATTTTGGAGCCCCCCAAAAAATAAAGTCTCTCACCATTTCCATTGTTTCCCCATCTATTTGCCATGAAGTGATGGGACCAGATGCCATGATCTTCATTTTCTGAATGTTGAGTTTTTAAGCCAACTTTTTCACTCTCCTCTTTCACTTTCATCAAGAGCTCTTTAGTTCTTCGCTTTCTGCCATCTGAGGTTACTGATACTTCTCCCGCAATCTTGATTCCGGCTTGTGCTTCATCCAACCCAGCATGATGTACTCTGTATATAAGTTAAATAAGCAGGATGACAATATACAGCTTTGACGTACTCCTTTCCTGACTTGGAACCAGTCTGTTGTTCCATGTCCAGTTCTAACTGTTGCTTCTTGACCTGCATACAGATTTCTCAGGAGGCAGGGAAGGTGCCTTATTTTCACTGCTGCATAGTATTACCCTGAGTGTGTCATGATTTATTCATTTCCTGTTGATGGACAATTTGGGTTTTAGTTGTGTAGCAGATTCTGTCAGTGCCTCACCCATGACCTTGGATCTTTCTTGGTGTTCTCACCAATTTTCTGATGCTACTGTCTGCATCTATGCCTGAGCACTTTGCTCCCTGCTCCCTGTAGAATGCTGTGTGGCCAGTGCACAATGCAGCCTTCTCGAGGGGCCCATGGGAGTAGGTCTCAACCAGTGATTCTTGAGAACAGGGCTATAAATACCCCTTTTTTTACAAAGGTCCGTCTAGTCAAGGCTAAGGTTTTTCCTGTGGTCATGTATGGATGTGAGAGTTGGATGTAAAGAAAGCTGAGCGCCGAAGAGTTGATGCTTTTGAACTGTGGTGTTGGAGAAGACTCTTGAGAGTCCCTTGGACTGCAAGGAGATCCAACCAGTCCATCCTAAAGGAGATCAGTCCTGAGTGTTCATTGAAAGGACTGATGTTGAAACTGAAACTCCAATACTTTGGCCACCTGATGTGAAGAACTGACTCATTGGAAAAGGTCCTGATGCTGGGAAAGATTGAATGTGGGAGGAGAAGGGGACGACAGAGGATGAGATGGTTGGAAGGCATCGCTGACTCATTGGGCATGAGTTTGGGTAAACTCCGGGAATTGGTGATGGGCATGGAGGTCTGGCGTGCTGCAGTCCATGGGGTTGCAAAGAGTCAGACATGACTGAAGGACTGAACTGAACTGAACTGAACTTCTTTCTAGAAAATAACCAGTACTCATGGGTGGTGAATAAATATTCCTATCATTTCACACCCTTGCTAACTTACCTTGGTATTGTGGTGAGCATAAAGTAGTTTCTCATGGTTTTAATTTGCTTTTTTGGATGATAAATGAGATTGTACATCTTTACACATATTATGGACCATTTGTGTTTCTCTTTTGAAAGGTGCGTATCTATATCTTTTGTCACTTTTTCTACTGGTCTGTAGTTTCTCTTTGTAGTTCTTTGTATATTCTAGCTACTAGTGTTTATGTGCTTCAAAGATACCTTCTCCTAGTTCGTGGCTTGTTAGCTTATTTTCTTATAAACACTTTTAATGAACAAATATTAAAGTAGATGAATTCAGAAGAAAGCATTATCTTTAAAAATTAAGTATGGTATTACTTGCAGGTTTTTCTTAGATGCCTTTTCATTGGAATGTTTAGACCATTTGTATTTAATGTAATTATTGATATGATTTAGTTTAAGTCTGTCATCTTATTTTACATTTTTCTTATTTTCTTTCTTCTTCCTCTTCCTGCTCCCCCTTTTCCTCTTCCTCTTCTTGTCATATTTAGTACTTCATACATAGAAGCTTAAATCCAACACATTAACATTTTAACAGTGTTTTTATCATGTGGACAAGTGGAGGATTCCTTTCCATCCTAGATTTCTGGCTGTGGAGTAGATTTCTGGAATAAAGTGTTTCTGACAGATGGATTAGGACATCACTCATGTCATGAAAAGTATGAAGTAGGAGCCTGTGCTACTAAGCCACATTCAGTGGGTTATACTGTTGGCTGATAAGGTGGCTCTTGGAATGTCGCAGACCCAGAAATATTTGCTAGAAAACACCAAACAATTGAACATGATACTTACTTTTGATGACCTCGTGAGACAAGTGATGGGCAACAGGTCCAGAGTGGAACTTAGAGGAACATCTCTGTGCAGTTCATCAGGTTCATGATCAAATCAACAATCTCATGCAAGGGACCCAAAGCCATGGCTTACTTCCTTTATCAAATACAGGGAGGCTTGTTGCTCAACTTTTTTTTATATTAATCGGCCAGTAAGTTTAACAGAACTCTTTTTTTTTTTTTAAAGTAACTGATATTACATAAGAAAGCTTTATCAGTTACCTTAAGTCTTGCTGCTCTAAACAGCTTAGTGTAGCGGAGTCTTCATAATGTTTATAAAATGAGGTTGCATGAGGACATTAGAATGCTGTTTGCTTTTCTTGTGTCTGCACTTCTTGATAGGCCTTGTTTGGGAATGTGTGGTATCATAACCATACAAGCTTCTGGTCTGTTCTTCCTGAAGCAGTATTTTACTGGTGTATACTTAGTGTGATGTACAACAGTTCCTGCACTTTTAATAACAGAATTATACTTTGTGAGACCTGCAATGGGTTTTAGATGTCACCCAACTATTTCACTTAATAGAAAAATAAATAGGCATGGAGAAGTTAAAAGTCTTGTTTCAGTTATGTTAATTTGGAATTGTAGATAGATCACGTAAAGTAGAGATCTACTCCCCAAATGTATTAGTGGTTGAGTATTCATCTGGCAGAACCATTCACACAAAAAAGTTATTATTATTATTATTGTTTTTACTACTAGGTGCCTTAATTCGAAAAAATGACTAAAATTTCAAGAATGAGGAAGACAGGCTACGTTTCAAGGGAACGTCTATTTCTTGAATGAGAAATTTAGTAGAAGGGGGTGGGAAGGGGCACAGGAATCTTAAATCTAAACATGTGTGTATGCTCAGTTGCTTCAGTCGTGTCCAACTCTTTGCGACCCTATGGACTGTAGCCTGCTGGACTCCTCTGTCCATGGGATTCTCCAGGGAAGAATACTGGAGTGGGTTGCCATGCCTCCTCCAGGGGGTCTTCCCAACCCAGCGATCAAACCCGAGTCTCCTGCATCTCCTGCATTGCAGGCAGATTCTTTACCCACTGAGCTGTCAGGGAAGCCCAAATCTAAGCTTAGGAGCATTGCATCCAGTCTCAGTATTCTGAAGGCCAAATCTTATGCATGCATGTCTTTAGGTAGGTAGCCTCTGCCAGTGATTACTTAAGAAAGAGGGCACACTGAAAAATGGTTAAAATGGAAAATTTTATATTATGTATATTTTACCACAATTAAAACAAGAAGTACAGATTTTTTAAAAAGTGGGCTGTGGGCACTTCCCTGGTGGTGCAGTGGCTAAGACTCTGCTCTCCCAATGCACGGAGTCTGAATCTGATCCCCGTTCAGGGAACTAGATCTCACATGCAGCAGCTAAGAGTCAGTATAGCCAAATAAATAAAAATTAAAAGATAAAATTAGGCTGTGAATTCACACCAGTTTTTCTGGTTCCTTGTGAACTGTGGTGTTGGAGAAGACTCTTGAGAGTCCTTTGGACTGCAAGGAGAACCAACCAGTCCATCCTAAAGGAGACCAGTCCTGGGTGTTCATTGGAAGGACTGATGCTAAAGCTGAAACTCCAATACTTTGGCCACCTCATGAGAAGAGTTGACTCATTGGAAAAGACCCTGATACTGGGAGGGATTGGGGACAGGAGAAAGGGATGACAGAGAATGAGATGGCTGGATGGCATCACCGACTCAATGCACATGGGTTTGGGTGGACTCCGGGAGTTGGTGATGGACAGGGAGGCCTGGCGTGCTGCGATTCATGGGGTCGCAAAGAGTCGGACACGACTGAGTGACTGAACTGAACTGAACTGGGTAAGAGAGAAAGTAGGTTCTAATGTATAACTTCTGTGCCTTTCCTGAGGGTTGCTACCTACTCCCGAAGACGGTTATCTCTTTTGAAGGTAGAGCTGAAAGGGTAATCAAAGAAGTTATGTGAAAATAAAAATTGGCTTTGCTGCAATGGGCTACCCAACCTCTTCCTTCTGTCTTGTCAAGTAAGGACTTCATTCCTTTTGTGCTGGCCCTGCTGTTATGAATGACTCATGATTCCATGGAAGCATGAATGGATGGAATTTATTCAATATCTGTTATGTGTGAGGCAGTGTACTAGAAATTGTGTATTCTTGTTGCTGTTTAGTTGCTAAATCATGTCTAACTCTTTGTGACCCCATGAACTGTAGCACGCCAGGCTTCCCTGTCTTTCACTATCTCCCAGAGTTTGCTTAAAATCATGTCCAGTAAGATGGTGACGCCATCTAACCATCTCATCCTCTGTCCCCCCCTTCTTCTCCTGCCCTCAGTCTTTCCCAGCATTAGTGTCTTTTCCAATGAGTTGGCTCTTCATATCAGGTGGCCAATGTATTGGATCTTCAGCTTCAGCATCAGTCCTTCCAATGAATATTCAGGGTGATTTCCTTTAGGATTGACTGGTTTGATCTTCTTGCAGTCCTAGGGACTCTCAAGAGTCTTATCCAGCACCACAGTTTGAAAGTATCAGTTCTGTGGCACTCAGCCTTCTTTATGGTCTAACTCTCACATTCGTACATGACTACTGGAAACCCCGTAGATTTACTATTAATACTGTTGTATTGTCACAATCGTGTGCTGGAGGCAGTGGTATCTCTCTTTTATATACAAGAAGCATGAGGCTCTGAGAAGTAAAATAAACTATCCAACCTCAGGTAGTAATTTCGAGTTAGAATCTAACTCCAGGTCTCTGTTGATGAAGTTCTCAGTATCTTTACTATCAGGCAATTACTGAAATTTTTTTATCCCATTGAAGTAGGGGCAAGAATTTAGTACTTCAGATGTGATATATATTTTTGCAAGGGAAATAAATATAAGAAATAAGATTTTGTTTGGCATGAAGTGTTTTAGTCATTCATTGGAGTTTTAATGAGAGTCCACTTTGTTCTGGGCATGGTGATCCATAGTTCTGAACAAGAAAGACATGGTGCCTGCTTGCAGGGGAAAATAAATTATGCTAGAACGGCATAAATCCACTTTATCTATATGCAGACATTTATTTAAAACCTAATTAAAGACAAAAGTAGATCTCTTAACCATTTCTCTGCTACTTTCGTTACCACCAGCTGTCGTCTGGTTTAGCAGGAGCAAAATAGACTGATTCGTCAAACTGTCTTTCTTCGGAGAACTCCAAAAATACCCGTATTTAAAATAAATGAATTCAGTTGTTGTTGTTCATGGTAGTTACATTTTATAAGGTCCCCGTGAACACTAAATTTGCAAATACGTAACTGTTGCTCCTAGGGGCAATATGAGATTAGGTTCCTCTGAGTCTCTGGTCATGAGACGTTTTTATCAACTGAACAACACATAGCCCTGTTTTATGTGTGTTTCTGCTTAAAGACACTTGATTTAATAATACTGTTGATTGATTAACATGGAACTCACAGCCAACAGCCCTGGAACTCACGCCTGAAAGAAGCTTACCTAACACTAGAATTTTCTCTGTAAGTACACCACAGCCTTCTTATGCTAGACAACACTTCAGCACCACATTTTGTGCAGAAGCAAGCAAAATCACCAATAAAAAGGGCAAAATTGTGAAAAACGGTCACCAAATGTATCTCAGAAAGAATCCTAGTTTGCTCTATGAGACCTGAAATACGAAAGCGGAGCATGGTGACCTTGTTGGATCCCAGCTGGGAAGGTGTGCCTTGGTCAACCCACGTTGTTGCTGCTCTGTGCTTGTCCAGGAATGAATGTAGAAACACTGAGAATATTGGCTTTAGGGTTACAAATAAACGTTTTGCCAGTTGAGCATGTTCGTAAAAAAAAAAAAATTGTAAATTGTGACTAACAAAGATTGACTGTACTGATTTCAATAATAACAAATTAATACTCAAGAAAAATATCAGGTGTTGCTCTGCAGAGAATTAAGCAGGGTGATGCAGAGACACCAGGTAGGTGCTGCTGATTGGGAGGTCAGGTGAGGTACCTCTGAAGAGGCTTCCTCTGAACTGGAACCTGAATCTCAGAAAGTAGGTGGTTCTGTGAAAGTCAGATGGAAGGGCATTTGAAGTGGGAAGAGCTGGCAGAGAAAAGGCTCAAGACAGGAAGGAGTTGGGAATGAGGAACCCCAAGAAAGCCAGTGTGACTGCTGAGGAGTAAGACAAGGGCAGGCCTGGTCCTTGGGACCTTGTAAGGTAGGGATGATGTAGATAGGCTTCCCAGGTGGTACAGTGGTAAATCTGCCTGCCAGTGAAGGAGATGGTAGAGATACTGGTTCCATCCCTGGGTCGAGAAGATCCCTTGAAGTGGGAAATGGAAACCCACTCCAGTATTCTTGCCTGGAGAATCCCATGGACAGAGGAGCCTGGTGGGCTACAGTCCATGGGGTCACCAAGAGTCAGATGCAACTGAGCAACTGAGCTCACACACAGGTAGGGATGAAGGGAGAGGATTGAATTCTGGTGAGCTGGAACATGCAAAGATGACAGCAATGTCAGAGCTACTGAAGGTCAGTTTTCGGGGTTGCTTGTACAGTTTGAAGAAGTGTAGCAGTGTCCTGGTCACATGAGGGGTTTCAAGGGTGTCCGGGAATTCCGGTTTTCCTGAGCCTACCCTTGCACAAGCCTTTCCTCACCCTGGGAGTGCCTTTCCTTGCTTTTCCAACCAGTCTGTGTCCAGGAAGCCCTTCCTTTGTTGGAGCGCTTGGTCCTGACTGCTACTTTGTTCTGCATTTCCTGAGCACTCTTGTTAATTCCACTGGTGCACCGTCATTGACTCTTGGTCTATTTCTCTGTCAGTGTTGTACTATCTAAAAAAATTTCCCAGTCACATTTCCTAAGTGTAGGGGTCATTTTTGCCTCTTTAGTCTTTCTCTCTCTTTTTCCTTTTTAATTTGGTAGTATGTGTTTTTTTTAAATTAATTTTTATTTGTGTATTGTTGCTTTACAATGTGTTGATTTCTGCTTTACAGCAAAGTGAATCAGCTATATGTATCTCTCTTTTTTATTAAATTTATTTATTTAGATTTGGTCACACCGCAGCATGTGGGATCTTAATTCCTCAACCAGGGATCAAACCCACTTTCCCTGCAGTGGAAATGCGGAGTCTTAACAACTGGACTACCAGCAAAGAAATCCCTCTTTCCTAAAAAGAAAGAAAAATTTTATTACAGTGTAGTTGATTTACAGTGTTGTGTTAATTTCTGCTGTACAGCAAAGTGATCCCATTATATGCATGTTTGTATAGATTCTTTTTTATATTCTTTTCCATTATGGTTTATTGCAGGGTACTGAATATAGTTCCCTGTGCTGCGGAGTACGGCCTTGTGGTCTGTGCATTCTGTATTTTATTCTCTCTTGGTATCCTGGTGTAGTAGCCCCTGGATGTGTTGAATGACTTTGAACTTCTGTGTTCTGGTGCTGTGACCATTCATCCTATGGACTCACATCCTCTGGTTGTTAGTGAAATATACATGGATGATGGCGTTGGAATTGGCTGGGTGGTAGGGGCTAAGTGGTAGGCAAGGAGAGAGAGGGCGGCATTTACAGGAGGAGTTCCCTGTATGCTCCAGGTATTTTATAGAGCACACTTTGCATGTTGTATTTGTCAGATATTCTTCTGCATATTTGATGAAGGTGGGCAAATTAAATTTGCCTTTTTCAGTGTTTTTTTGAAATTTTAATGAGCTGCTATATGTCTTTTCATTTTTTTCTGCCCATAGCTATTGTTTTCAGCGTAACTATGTTCTCCTATTCTTTTTTGGCACCCCACTCCAGTACTCTTCCCTGGAAAAGCCCATGGACGGAGGAGCCTGGTGGGCTATAGTCCATGGGGTCGCTAAGAGTTGGACACGACTGAGCAACTTCACTTTCACTGAGCGACTTCACTTTCACGCATTGGAGAAGGAAATGGCAACCCACTCCAGTGTTCTTGCCTGGAGAATCCCAGGGACGGGGGAGCCTGGTGGGCTGCCATCTATGGGGTTGCACAGAGTCGGACACGACTGAAGTGACTTAGCAGCAGCATGTTCTCCTATTCTTTATTATACAGAAGTAATTTGTTTCTTTTACCTTTCAAAATGGCTTCTGTTGTGCTGCGTGCAAGTATGAGATTTAGTACAGTATAGGGTGTATGAGGGAGAAGGCGATGGCACCCCACTCCAGTACTCTTGCCTGGAGAATCCCAGGGACAGTGGAGCCTGATGGGCTGCTGTCTATGGGGTCGCATAGAGTCGGACACGACTGAAACGACTTAGCAGCAGCAGCAGCAGCAGCAGCAGCTGCTGTATGGTGTATGAGACACTTTTTTTTTTAGACTGAAAAGCTATGGAATGCGGTATATCCAGTATATAACTGTGACATATTTATCTAAGAAGAAACATGTTACCACAAACACAGGGATTTCTTTGCTTTGGAAAAGTTTTCAAGTGCATCGGTGCTTTAAAAATCACCTTTGTGTTATCCAAATGTGAGAACGAGTGATTTGTCAGAAAGAAAAATTGTGTTCCAAATAGATCTCAGGTGATTTCTTTAATCATATATTCATATTATGGGCCTTTTTAAAAAAGCTGAATGTTTTTACTAAACACTATGAAAATGCAATTATAAGCTACTGTGTCAATTAGGAATTAGAGGTTCTTAGACTCGTGGATTATTTCATAGCTTTATGAGCACACCAAGGCTGCATGCTAAAATTGCTTTTAACCATAATTAAGTGCAGAAGGAGAGCTTTTAACCACTTCACTGCTAGCTTTTGACACCGTCAGTCATGGTTGAGTTTAGCAGGGTCAGATAATAGACTAATTTAATAAAAGATCTTAAAAATTTTTTTATTTATTTGGCTACATGAGGTCTTAGTTGTGGCGTGTGGTTCCCTGACCAGGAATCGAACCCAAGGCCTGCTACACTGGGAGTTCAGAGTCTTAGCCGCTAGACCACCAGAGAAGTCCCAATAAAAGTTCGTTTTTCATTGTCCTTGTTGAGACCTCATGCTGCTGCTGCTGCTGCTGCTGCTAAGTCACTTCAGTCGTCTCCAACTCTTAGCGACCCCATGGACTGCAGCCCACCAGGCTCCTCCGTCTATTGGATTTTCCAGGCAAGAGTACTGGAGTCGGGCGCCATCGCCTTCTCTGTGAGACCTCATACAGGTACTTAAAAAAATACAGGTACTTAAAATATTTTATTCTAGTCAAATTTTTCTTTATTTATACAAAACTATAATTTGGTTTTGGAAAACACCCCAGTTGGTTTTTACCTTGGTTTTAAACCCAGAAGAAAAAGTCCAGTCTCTCCTAAAACCAAGATGAACCAGTTGATGAGCTGGCTGTGCTTGTAAACAACCTCACACTTTCAAGAAGATTAAGGACTCAGCCATCTCGGATGCCTGATGGGCTTAGCTTGGGATCACAGACTAGATAGGAAACTGGCTCTGTGTTTGCTCAGTTGTCTACCGCAGTCCACCCACTGAACACAACGATTTACACTGAGAAAACATGAAAATTCAGTCCCAGGTACATCTATGATGATTGGAAACACAGCTCAGAATGTACAGGTCACAAATAGTAACATCATAGTTAGGTGAGAAGATGAAGTCATTACACTAACCTCATGTGTGTAAAGGCAGAGCCATTTAGAGTTTCCATTACTAATAAGCTGGTAACTTTATGAATATTGCATCTTTGGTGAACAAAAATGGACATAGTCATCCCTTGGTGTAGTATGTGGGGGATTGGTTCTAGGACTGGCTGCAAATTCCAAAATTCATGGATCTAGTCCCATAGTCAGTGGCTCTCCGGTATTGTTGGCTCTGCATCCATTGATTCAACCAAGAACAGTTTGTGTAGTACTCTATGTATCTATTGAAAAAAAAATTGCATGTAAGTGAAATGGTGCAGTTCAGATCCATGTTGTTCAAGGGTCAACTGTATACATTTGTTCACTATGTTGGTGGATATGAAAAATCAATAGTACGGGTTTTTTATGGAAGTCTGAGGAGTCAGTGTCTGGGTGTTTGGTGACCTTATGGCAAACACATACAAAGAAAGTCATGTCCGGCCTTTAGGATTTTTTTTAAATTGAAGAATAATTGATTTACCATGTTTCTAGTATACAGCAAAATGATTGAGTTGTGTGTGTGTGTGTGTGTTTGTGTATATGTATTGTTTTTCTCTATTCTTTTCCATTATGGTTTATTACAGGACATTGAGTGTAATTTCCTGTGCTATCCAGTAGGATCTCGTTGTTTATCTGGCCTTTAAGAATTTTTAAACTTGAGGGATTAAGGGAGTCTATTTAAAAGGAGGCTGAAGCCTCGTTTTTCTGATGTGCGCTTTTACATTCCCCGTAGGAACAGTATGTATTGCCAGCCTCATCTCTTACTCTGTATTCATTTACACTGCATCTTTATCACTCTGTATCTCCTGGAATGTAGCCATTGACTTGCCTCTTAATATTTAGTTAACATTCCCTCATATCCTCATTCCATAGATTTGGAAACGTTTGAATGCTCTTCCTTTACCATCCCCTGTGAAGAGTTCCTTGAATTTCCAGGAGTCTTTCTTGTTTTTAGTTCTTTTTCCAACTGAATCCTTAATCTCACTCATAAGGCCCTCTCCATAGCTGTCTCTTTATCTTTTCTCTGTGCAAACTCAAACAGGAGCCTCAGACTCTTTTCCATGATTAGGAAAAAAAAAAAAAAAATCACACAATGCATTATGAACATACAGATTTTAATGAAAGCCATTTTAGAATCACAGCAATACCAGTACTTTAAAACTTACAGTAAACATCCCTGTTTTTTAGTACTGTCTTATGGACATTTCATGGACTTTGGAATTTTGATCCTTCTTTTTTCTCGCTCTCTCAAATTTCCATACTATTTTTACATCAAGAGGTTTAACCACACTGTCTCCTTTCTCTCCTGTCTCCCTTTCCCTCAAGTGGCTCATAAAGATAGTTTCCTAAATAAAGGCAGTTTCCTCGCCAAGATTCTGGGATCAGCT
The DNA here is from genome assembly GCF_003369695.1 of Bos indicus x Bos taurus. Lineage (NCBI taxonomy): Eukaryota > Metazoa > Chordata > Mammalia > Artiodactyla > Bovidae > Bos > Bos indicus x Bos taurus. The sequence goes on along the minus strand of NC_040098.1, from coordinate 37,385,171 downwards.
CTTAAGATAATACCTTCCCCCCCCCCCAGGACAAATACACTTGTCATGCAAAATATTGTTAAATTCTCAGCCCATTTGCTGTCTTTCTTTCTGTGTTTCTCTGTCTTGGGGCATATCTATAGAGTTTTTGCTTCACAGGACAGCAAGCTCTGATTATTTTGGCCATCTCTGCCAAGATGGGAAGGTGTTAGAACTTACCAACCTAGTGCAAAGCAGCAGAGTCATCTTGGTTGCTCCTCATGCTTTTCCACATTCAGTTCAGTTCAGTTCAGTCACTCAGTGGTGTCCGACTCCTTGCGACACCATGAACTGCAGCACGCCAGGCCTCCCTTCGATCACCAACTCCCGGAGTCCACCCAAACCCATGTCCATTGAGTTGGTGATGCCATCCAACCACCTCATCCTCTGTCGTCCCCTTCTTCTACCCTCAATCTTTCCCAGAATCAGGGTCTTTTCCAATGAGTCAGCTCTTTGCATCAGGTGGCCAAAGTATTGGAGTTTCAGTTTCAACATCAGTCTTTCCAATGAACAGCCAGGACTGATCTCCTTTAGAATGGACTGGTTGGATCTCTTTGCCGTCCAAGGGACTCTCAAGAGTCTTCTCCAACACCACAGTTCAAAAGCAACAATTCTTCAGCGCTCAGCTTTCTTTATAGTCCAACTCTCACATCTATACATGACCACTGGAAAAATCATAGCCTTGACTAGGTGGACCTTTGTTCACAAAGTAATGTCTCTGCTTTTTTTCCCACATTATGGCACATAAAATATTTGTAAGGCACACATGCAGGAGCCAATGGACAGGGTTGCATGTGGCTAAAGATGGCTGGTCCATAGGGTCAGCTGTTTCGAGGGCCCTGGACCCCCTGGCGCCATCCAGTCAACCCATGACCAAGGAGATTACTATGCAGACACACCTGTAAACATTATGTGGCCGCCTGTTGTGAAGCTCTTACTGGCCTCACTTAACCCAGGGAAAACTGAAGCAGCTCCTCATCTGTTTGGGCTCCAAGTCTCTGTTTGGGACTTTTTGCAATATTTTCAGGAGATACATATACATGGTTGTTTTTTTTTAAACTGTTGTTGTTTGGTCGCCAAGTTGTGTCTGACTCTTTTTGAGACTGTAGCCCACCAGGCTCCTCTGTCCATGCCATTTCCCAGGCAAGAATGCTGGAGTGGGTTGCCGTTTCCTTCTTCAGCGGATCTTCCCCATTCAGAGATCGAACCCACATCTCCTGCATTGGCAGGTGGATTCTTTACCACTGAGCCACCAGGGAAGCCCATGGTTTTTTATACATAAATATGTATTGCATTAAGTTGCATTACTTCCAACTATGAAACTCTTAAAGGTACAAAACCAAACGCCTGCCCTACAGCACCAGGGTTACTGAATTGCACTGCATTGTCATGTTTCCAAACGTACCATATTAACATGTACCATGTAACTATCTTCTATGTTTTGTGTTATTTTAACATTCTAGTCATTGCTCCTTTTAATCAGCTGGATAATTTAAGGGGGCTTTAGAACATCAGAGGGAGAATCACCTCAACACATGGGTAGTTCATTCCAAAGCTCGTTTGCAAAAGGCGTAGAGTTCAACCTTTCATTTTTTTTCATTCAATCATTCATTCAAGAAATGTTGGCTGAACGCCTGGCATGTGGTAAGGAGAGAAAGGAAAAAAAAATGTCATAGAAGCTTCTTGGAACTATGGAAACTGGAGTCCAACTTGAAGCATTGACATTATGGATAAAAGAGTTTATAGTACTGTTGATAACAGCAGTGGTGAAAGAATTCCCCCCAAAATGTGATCTGGGTGAGGAAGCATTTTAGAGAGTAACATATAATTTTAACTGGTTCTTGAAGGGGAGTGAGATTCAGAATATCTAGAAGTGAGGTAGTCCTAAAACCATGGATTCCTACAGAGTTCAGTTTTCATATTAAGAAAGGGCTTGTTTTAAAATAAAATACCTCTGAGAAGATAAGTCAGTATTGGAGCTAAGAGTCTTTCTAAGAAAAATTGTATTTATTTTAATGAAAGAGAGGGAGAAATAAAGAAGAAATGATCAATGATGTTGGCATGATTCTAGTGTAAAACGATCCAACATAATTTATTCACTAAACATTGGCAAAGAATCGTGTGTTAGCTGTTCAGATGGGTGCTTATTGTTCTGATAATGAAGAATAAGTGTCTGAAAATTGTTGCCTACTAAGAGAGCAGAAATAGGAATAATATGCATTTTTAAGACCCTGTAAATATTTTATCAGTTCATAGCCAGCACCTTTATTGAAAGGGGAACACTTCTGCTATTTTGTGACAATTTATCTTATTAGACATGCAGTAAGATGTGATTGATGACGAGAGCAATAAGGCTTGTCCTTCTGCCTTCTCACCCCGACTCAGCAGAACCTGCTTAGAGGTTATTTATTTTCCTGTTCTCCTCTGGATTGCTTTAGGAACTACAATAGAAATGACACAAAACTGTGATTTTGGAGTACTTCTGGGCCAGGGGGCCAGGACTATTCTGAATCCCTAGAAAGAAACAAGACTGAATTCTTGTTTGTTTTTTCTTGAATGTGCTGGTTGCAATAAATTGTTCTCATGAGTTTTGAAAATTAGTCTGATAGGAAAGTTGCCCAAGAATTAAAGCGTAGAGGGGCCAGAAAGGGAGGTGGGGAAAGCCTAGCTATTCTACTTTTGCTCTTGTAATCAGTAGAATAAGTAAAACCTGCAGAAGATTCTTTTTGCCAGTTGAAAAGAAGTGGACTCTTACACCAGCTGAGCGGGTTAGACTTGTTTGTGAAGGCTTGCAATCAGAGACTTTAAGTTGTTCACACAGGAACCAGTCATTCAACATATAAAGCAGCCACTTAGTGCATTTAGCATTCATTCATTCATCCATCTTTTAAATGTTTTAGACCGACTTCCCAGGTAAGCTACCTGCTGTGTGTGGGTGGCTATATCTCTTCTTGCACTGCTTAGATTTTTACCCACGTGTTCATATACTGTGGTCATCTATCTAAGCCAGAACATCTAGATCTTCCTTATTCTTATGAATGACATGGAGTACTGGATCAAACCAAATGGATGTATAATAATTTGTTCAAGAAGTTTCCTTTAAAGAAAAAGTGCAGGAAAACATGTCAGTTCTCAAAATTAAGTTAGAGAAAGCATTTAATATTTGATTTATTTAAAGAATTCCACAAGCCCTGGGGGCAAGCAGTATGTGTGTGTGTGTGTAAATTAGATACGGCATGTAACATTTTTTAAATAAAAAAATCTGAAGTTAAAATAACCCCTAAAGGGTTATACATTGTCTTTACAGGTCCACACACAGCTACAAGACTAAGCATTCCTTGGGCTGCAAAAACGTCCTCTGCAACTTAGGCTAGTCTCTAAGGAACAATCTGCTTTTGATAATGGCTTCCCAGGTGGCTCTAATGGTAAAGAACCTGCCTGCCAATTCAGATGACACAAGAGATCGCAGGTTCGATTCCTGGTTCTGGAAGATCCCCTGGGGAAGGAAATGGCAACCCACTCCAGTATTCTTGCCTGGAGAATCCCATGGACGGAGGAGCCTGGCGGGCTACAGTCCATAGCATTGCAAAGGGTTAAACAGGACTGAAGTGACTTAGCAGTCATTCACTCAGCTCTGTTTTTGATAGTTGCATTGCCCTTCATCTCTGTGCATATTCTCATGGCAGGACTTTTGCTCCTTGACTGCTCTCTATATTCATGGAGGGACCACCTCCATTCCTAGCCTCATGCTTATGTTTGGGTGTCCTGAAGATTTGCAGAAGCCTGCCCACCAGGCATCTTCTGTTTAAGACTTCTCTTGTTTTTACTGTAGGTCCATCTGGAACCACTCTTCTGTAAAGTTTGGTACAAGACCTGGTCCTGTTTGCAAAGAATCTTCCACCCTTGCTTTCTTCCCTCACTTTGAACACTTAGATGCTTTGGTCTGCCTGATTACGTTGACACTGATTTATTTTATTATACCTACAAGGGTAAAAAATTTCAAATCCTTCTATTTGCATTTATGTAAACATGAGTACATAAAATTAATTTGAGGCTTGTTTTTCATGCAACAAAGAACAGTATGTTATATCTTTAATTCTGCCACAAAGTTGAAATAAGTGTTTTAACAAAATGAATTTATTGGGAAATCAAATGCAAACATTGCTGAAAAGGAAATGTAGTATATGCTATCTATTTAGGAGTTTACCAAAGATAGTCACTTTGGTAATTTGAGAAGTAAAGCCTTCCAGAGATATCCAGAATTAATCTTACCTTTTGAATGATTGTGGTAGGAAAGGCTACTTTTTTGTTTAAAACTCAGGTGAAGTCTGATACTCTTGTTTGGAGTCCACTTGGCTTCATTTTGTTTGACATCACTGGATGGGGCAATGCAACCTTATCCAGCATTATTGCCTTTCTTGAAAAAAATTAAAATGGGTCAGTGAGAAGATAAAAATTGAGTTTCTTTAAAGTGGAGGAACTTGAGAAAACTATAAAGTGCTTACTCAAACAGAGATATTTCCACGGATTCGTAGTAATTTAGAAGAGATTGGTTTATTTTTAAATGTAGAATGGTGTCTGTAGCAAGTTACATTTGTGAAATAGGAAATCTTTAGAAAATAATGAAAAATTATGAACCATACCCATAGACAATACTCAGCAAAACCAGATTGTGGAAATACAAGAAGACAGAGCTCCTCTTAGTCATGGTAGGGAGTGGAGAAAGTTTGAAAATTGTGCACACTAAGAAAAGCCCTGTATGGTTAACAGTTCATACTAAGGCAGCCTGATTGAAAGCATCTGCTGCTGCTGAGTCGCTTCAGTCGTGTCCGACTCTGTGCAACCCCATAGATGGCAGCCCACCAGGCTCCCCCGTCCCTGGGATTCTCCAGGCAAGAACACTGGAGTGGGTTGCCATTTCCTTCTCCAATGCATGAAAGCGAAAAGTGAAAGTGAAGTCGCTCAGTCGTGTCCAACCCTCAGCAACCCCATGGACTGCAGCCCTCCAGGCTCCTCTGTCCATGGGATTTCTCAGGCAAGAGTACTGGAGTGGGGTGCCATTGCCTTCTCTGATTGAAAGCATTTCTCTTTGTATTCTTACAGCACTAACATCTACCTGTGTACATTGTCTCAAAAGACCTTTCACCTCATAGTAATCTTGGTTTTAGCTCACACACTGTCCTTTTATTGTTGTGAGCAATATTCATTTCACAGGGATGATGCAATTGATTACCAAATCAGTTAATCTGAAAGAGATGCAGCATCAGTACTGTGAATCATGAAATGTTTTTGTTACTTCTTTTAGATTCTCATCTCCGTTGGTCATGGTCTTATGGGAGATCTCAGCAGTCATATAATTTTGATTTCTCTTTTCAACATTCTTTGCCTATGAGAAGGCAATCTTCTTTTTATTGTTTTTATTTATTTATTTAGTTTTATTGTTTTATTTATTTTATTTCCGTTCTTATGTTTTAAAAGAAATCAGTTGTTCACTCACTGATTACTTATTGAGTCCTGCACTGGATTAGGTGTGGATCTGATATTATTTTCAGTTTTTCAAATTTTCTTAGTTGCTGGATTAAAAAAAAAAAGGATATTAGTGTAGACTGGAGTGGAGATTTCTATTTTCTTTACCGGTTATTTGCTGCTTATATATATGTGGACTAAATGGTTAGTTTTGGGTATTCCCGCACCATCCACCATCAGATTTTTAAAGATATTGCTGTAGAATTAAAATAAATAGATCCGTCCTTACTGGCCAAACTCATGGACTGGTGACACCTCAGAATAATGATGACTTTTAATGAACAGAATAGATTTGTATGGAAATGCCATTTTCAGAGAGAGAACTAGAGTTGGGAATTAATTTTCCGCTGAAGAGCTGCATGAAAAGTAGCCCCAGGCCTGCTGTGCCTTCATCCTAGAGTCGTCTTCTGAATTATCACTTTTTTTTGTTTTTAGGATTCATAAAGGTAAGAAAGGCAAATAATCTGTTTTGCAGTGCAGCTATTTTTGCCTTCCATGTAAAATCATTTTGTCCATTCTATTCCAAATGCCTTGCCCAGACTGGACAAGAAGGGTGAATGTGAAGATGAATTCAAGGGCAGCAATGAAATCATTCATCCGTCCCCCTCCCCTGCCCTGAGCCATGAGGCTTTTCTGCATGAACTTACAAGTTCATATTAACTGCTCGACTTTCAAACTTTAATGGAGAAACCAGTCTTGATTCTTCAGTGGTGTTATCAGTCAATTAAGTTTGTATTCTGCATCCTGTTTTAATATTTCCCTGCTCTTAGCTTCTCCTCCAGCCCCAAAGATCAGATTCCCCGCATGTGTCAAACTTCCTTTTCTCTCCTCATATTTCATCCTTCTAGGATCTGTAACGTGTCCAAGTTCTCAGAGCTCACTTAAAAATGGATCAAGTCCAGAGGCACTAGTGCCGACTTCTCATTAATCTATCAGCGTTTCAAATGTACGGGCTGGCACCAAAAGGGGTGGGAGAGGAAAGAGAGCGAGGGCTTCTCTCCAGGATAGAAAGGTGCTGCCTCTCTCTCTCTGTCAGGATTCTTCCCTTAAAGTTCATTCTCTCCAAGGTGAATTCTGAGCTGAGCATACAGGGGCAAATCCGCTTGAATCCATAGGAGTGAGACAAGAGTTTGGCTGGGACCCTGTGACTTAGCTTTGTGGTCAAGGAAGCATATGTAAATTCACTCCATTCCCAGGCCTTTCAGCCCTGGAGGAAGAGGATTAGGGGAATTCAACAGTCTTGACCTTCCTGGGAGGCTGAATTAGAACTAGAGTCTGTTTTAACTAGCACAGCTTGAGTTTCATACTTGAAATGAAGCTTAAATCAAAATACTCTCTGCTCTTACCATATTCTGATGGGAAATATATTAAATGTTAAAGTCTAATCTGAAAGCAAACATAACTTTCAATAAGACTATGCAACAGCATTTAATAGTGTTTATAGCTTGAGTGATGAGTGTCTGAGTCTAATAACCCAGGTACGAGAAGGAATTCCACGGCCCTCCTTCCCAATCTGGACCTGTCTGGAAGTGTTTATTTGTACGAAATTTTTCAGTCTGAAAGTCTGTGTCATTGTTTAGATTCTGCCTGAGTAAACAGGTAGAATGATAAACTTCCTCTTCAGGTAGGGTTTATATCTTTTGAACCAGACCATAGTTTCTCAGTCCTGGCTTTACTGTTAGTTCTGTAGATGTTTTTGGGTGGTCCTACTGTGTGCCAGACCTATACTGTGTACTTGTGGGCATAACGATAATGACAATGATACATAGCCCCTGACGAAGTCACTGTCATTTTTGGAAATTGAATCTGACACACATGAAATCAGATGCTCACTTAGGATAATCCTAAAGTAAATATAGTCAAAAGGCATGATGTCAAATGTCAAGTTTAAGTCAAGCAGCTATTTTGCACTTGGTAACCAGGAAGAAGAAAAATGAGTGTGGGCCTTCATTACTGGGGGGAAAGCTTGATGAAATAAGTTGGATTTGAGGTGGCCTGTGCAGAATGTGTTCAAATTGGGGTGCCAGATTTTAAGAGTAACTAGTTCAAGAGATGGGAATACCAGACCACCTGATCTGCCTCTTGAGAAATTTGTATGCAGGTCAGGAAGCAACAGTTAGAACTGGACATGGAACAACAGACTGGTTCCAAATAGGAAAAGGAGTTCGTCAAGGCTGTATATTGTCACCCTGTTTATTTAACTTATATGCAGAATACATCATGAGAAACGCTGGACTGGAAGAAACACAAGCTGGAATCAAGATTGCCGGGAGAAATATCAATAACCTCAGATATGCAGAAAGTGAAGAGGAACTCAAAAGCCTCTTGATGAAAGTAGAGAGTGAAAAAGTGGGCTTAAAGCTCAACATTCAGAAAACGAAGATCATGGCATCCGGTCCCATCACTTCATGGGAAATAGATGGGGAAACAGTGGAAACAGTGTCAGACTTTATTTTTCTGGGCTCCAAAATCACTACAGATGGTGACTGCAGCCATGAAATTAAAAGACGCTTACTCCTTGGAAGGAGTTATGACTAACCTAGATAGCATATTCAAAAGCAGAAACATTACTTTGCCAACAAAGATTTGTTTAGTCAAGGCTATGGTTTTTCCAGTGGTCATGTATGGATGTGAGAGTTGAACTGTGAAGAAGGCTGAGCGCCGAAGAATTGATGCTTTTGAACTGTGGTGTTGGGGAAGACTCTTGAGAGTCCCTTGGACTGCAAGGAGATCCAACCAGTCCATTCTGAAGGAGATCAGCCCTGGGATTTCTTTGGAAGGAATGATGCTGAAGCTGAAACTCCAGTACTTTGGCCACCTCATGCGAAGAGTTGACTCATTGGAAAAGACTCTGATGCTGGGAGGGATTGGGGGCAGGAGGAGAAGGGGACGACAGAGGATGAGATGGCTGGATGGCATCACTGACTCGATGGACGTGAGTCTGGGTGAACTCCGGGAGTTGGTGATGGACAGGGAGGCCTGGTGTGCTGCAATTCATGGGGTCGCAAAGAGTCAGACACGACTGATCGACTGATCTGATCTGATCTGAGTGCAATTAGCATAGATCTTCCCCTTTGGGTACCATACAGGGGTTTTAGGCATGCTTCACATCCATCCCCACAACCCTGGGCACAGGCCTGAGCCCAGAGTCCCCAAACTGGTCAGCACTGCCCCAAACCCTTGTCTGTTTCCCCAATATGCTGTGCAGATCTGATCTTTTCTCTTTGCATATGACATGAATAATGTCTGTGTGTGTTAGTCGCTCAGTCCGGTCCGACTCTTTGTGGCTCCATGGACTGTAGCTCACCAGGCTCCTTTGTCTATAGGATTCTCCAGGCAAGAATCCTGGAGTGGATAGCCATTCCCTTCTCCAGGGGACCTTCCCGACCTTGAACTTGGGTCTCCTGCATTGCAGGCAGATTCTTTACTGTCTGAGCCCCTAGGGAAGCCCCAAAGTGAAAGTGTTAGTCACTCCATCGTTTCCTAGTCTTTGTGACTCCGTAGACTAGCCCGCCAGGCTCCTCTGTCTGTGGGATTCTCCAGGCAAGGATGCTGGAGTGGGCAGCCATTCCCTTCTCCAGGAGACCATCCCGACCCAGGGATCGAACCCAGGTCTCCCGCGTTACAGACAGATTCCATACTATTTAAGCCACCAGGGAAACCGGACATAAGTAATAGGCAGTATCAAATCAGAGGACTTTTTGGATGGCAAAGGGTCTTGAAACCAGGCCCCATAGGAATAGCTGAAGGGCAGCAGCAAAACGAGCTGGGAGCTGAGATTAAGGACAAACGTAATAGCGGTTTTCAAATATCAGAAAAGTTTTGTTACAGAAGAGTTGATTTGTTATAGATCAACTGGGGGTGCAGAATTGGGCAAGGTGGATGGAGGAACCAGTGAACAGAGAAGAAATCAGCTCAAAGAGGAGTTTTCTCACAATTAAAAGGTCTGACAGGGCACTGTTTCAGAGCAGTGACTCCCTCAGCCCTTAAAGTGTGAAGGAAAAGTTAGATGTCTGTATGGCCAGCTGTGTGGAAGGAGAGGGTGGCAGGGTCAGACTAAATGGGCTCCAAGGTGCTTCTCCATTCTGATAGCTTGATCACTGGGGGGTATATTTCGGAAACCCAGGTAAGTTTCAAGTATGGGTGCAGAGAACTGTAGGGGTGAACAAACACGTCAGGGGAAGCAGGGGGAGACCTGGAAAGTTCTCTCTCGTGTGTGGTGAGGAGTGGCAAAAGCATCAGATTGAAGGTTGAGAACTTTACACATTCTAATAGGCAATAGGGAATGTCTTACTTCCTGTTCTGAGGCAGGATATGATAAAACCAGTGTTTGAAAGCTTTGCTCTAATCTGTGTTCAAAGGATATAGAGGAGAGACAGAGAGAGACCAAGAGAGAGAGACCGAGAGAGAGAGATTCAGAGAGAGAGATTCATTCCAGGCAGGGGTACTACTTAGGAACTTCCTGGTTATCAGAAAAGTTCATCTTACCTTTATTATGGTGGGTGGCAATGGAAACAGAGAAAAGGGGGCCAAAATCAGAATTTAATGGAAGGGCTAACATGGGTCTCCTTGAAAATGGCTTGGAAATTGGATTCTTCAAATTATGACTTGAAAGATATATGACTGATTTTTTAGGTCAGCCAACCACAATTGGGTATTTATATTTCATCTACCATTCCCACTGACCAGTGACTTGAGGCAACTCATAAAAATTCCTGTTATTTCTTGGTAGTATCACCCCAATAAGAAAGAGTGTTTATAGAGTAGTCCGAGTCCTAGATGTAAGGTGTCATGTTCTATTCATATCGTGCCATACTAATTCTTATTATTGGGGTTACTGTTCTCAGTTATGACAATGATATAATTTTATATTTCTTATCTTAGGGATATTTTTGTCTTCCGGCAGTATTCTGAAAGTGAGCCTTCCTGTAGGATGTTCTTTGAAAGACTGGCAAATCTTTCATATTTGTTTGAATGTTGGTCCATCAGGAGAAAGTGAAACATATGTAATATTCAAGATGATCACACATATTCCCCCCTTTATTTAATATCTCTAATATCTAATTGGAAATCCTCTGGTCTCATCTATTTACATGAAGCTATAATGATTCAGATGGGTGCTTTCCTGGGGTACTGATTTTTTTTTTTCCTGTGGGATTCTCTGAACAGGGCTTTCCTGAAAAGAATACATTAAGACTGTCAGAATGATTCTTTTCAGCAGGCTAAGCTTTGCAGATGTCCTTTGTTGAGGGAAAAACGCATTATTCTGAAAGTCCTTCTGATCTTCAGGAAAACTGAAAATATCAAATGTTCTTTTACCGTTTGAACTTCCCTATAAGAAAATCCTAGAAATTTTTATTTTCTGGACTAAGAGCACTCAGCGCTCATGGTGTTTTAAAGCATGAGAGCAGAAATGTCTGGAGGAAAAAAAATAACTTTTAACATATGCATTTACTGAGAGGAAGATTTCTCTCCTCTTGAAATGCAGGCATCATTGTGCCCCCTGTCTGTTTTCCATTTAACTTTTTTTTGGCACCTGAACATCTTCCCCAGTGATGTGTCCACCATAATCATCTTGGGATATAATGACTTAATGTGTGCAAGTAGGCATGGTTCAGATATTCACCGAGCCCTGGTTGACTGTGTCCCAAACAAGATCATGCTATTTCAGGATCGCAGCAACAACTCCAGTGCGTTGAAAAGAGAAGAAACGAAGACATTCTTCGGAAAGAGTTGGTTTCACGGCTTAGACATCCATTTTGTGCTCGTACAGGCAGACAGTGCTTGGGTGGGAGAGAGCTCACTTTGATTTACAGAGCCTTATAAAACGTGCTGTTCTTTGTATCCAAAGCCACAGACCTGCTGTTAAAAGGACATGTACTGGGAGCTTTTTTTTTTTTTTTCCTGGTGGTAAAATTTGTAAAAGCCAACAGCATTCTCTTTGGGAAGCTCCTCAAAGATGGGGCCGAGTCTGTTAACATCCGTGTGTTTGTTTCGTGTTTGGCACGGGGCCACATGTCCACAAACCCACACAAATGTCCTTGTCAGTGATGATTGAAACTGGGAAGAGAGTGAGGAGCGATGGGGTTTGTTTAGCCTGATGGATAGAGGAGAGCTCAGAGGTGGGGAGAGGAAAGATGGATGGGAGGGTTGTGGATGTATTTTGGCAGATGCTACTGCCGCTCTTGAAGAAGAAGGAAAAATGGCTCCCATGATCTTCCAGCAGTGTCCTGGCCTTCTGCTGGGAAACTGGTCCCTGGTCTGAAGGTGTCTGAGATGGTCAGTGTGATTAGACGGTGAAAGGTCACTTGTGGCAGAATCCTGTCTTGGCCTTGCTGTCTGCCTACCCTGTTCAATCTTTTATGTCAGTCCCAACCCCCTTCCTTCGCTTCCTCTTTCACTTCCTTCCTCAACTGTTTCTTGAGTGCCTGCTTCTCTTCTAGGCTGTGAAGCTCCCACTCTTTTCCTTCCCATGTCTGGGGACCATTTCAGGGAGGGTAAAAGGAACCCTTTTCATTTCAGCATTTTCATATGTGAGGAAGCTGAGGGCAGATGGGGAAAACCTACAGCATTTTCTCGTGCATATTGCATTTTCTTTCCTATTTAGTGGGAAAGCATAGAACGGATTATCCTGTCCATAGGATGAATATAGACTTCAGAAGTAGGATGGCTTCTTATTGTTTAAAATGTATTCATTTAAAGCAGTTTTGTTGAGAAAAATTTCTCAGTTGGGGGGAAAGATAGAGACCAGAATCCAGTATGCACTAGTTTCTTTTTTTTTTTAATTGAAGTAAAATTGATGTACAGTGTTGTACGAACCTCTGCTGTACAGCAAAGTGACTCAGTTTTACACACACACACACACACACACATGTTCTTTTTTAAAAATATCATTTTCAATTATGATTTGTTCCATGATATTGGATATAGCTCCCTGTGCTATATAGTAAGACCTCGTTATTTATCCATTGTGTGTAATAGTTTGCATCTACCAACTCCAAATTCTTAGTCCATCTCTCTCCTTCCATTGTTGACTTATTTTGGAAGCAACAAGAACAATAAAGGAAAATTTCTCTCAGACAGTAGATTGCCACTGAGCTGAAAGTCTACTCTCTGCGCAGGTGCTTGTGAGAAGCTACAGTGATTTAGAATGGAAAAACCTGAAAAACCTGTCTGCTGCTAGTTAATAATTACCCTGATTCTAGTTTTTTTCAGAAAAGATGATTTACGATAGACGGAGGAACATCTTCAGATGGGTATATAGTTGATTATATTCTTGAAAAAGATCTTGCAGGCAGAAATGACTGTGATTTTAGGAAGGCGCTCTTATTTTTCACATATTCTTTTCCACTTGGTTCATAGAGTGCTTTTCTGTGAGGACTTTTTTACTTTGTGTATTGGTCGACAAGCACATTTTCATCTAAAGTAAAGGCCTCTGACCTGATTTTTGTCTCTGTCTCAGGTGTAGTTTTCCTCAGGCGACTCTACCTCAGGGCGACTTTAACTTTGTCCAACACTCTCAATGGCAGTGGAACCGTCGTGGCCTCAGGAAGAAAATGTCACCCGTCGTGGTTTCTCACTGCCTGAGGCGGGATGATGTCCATCAGTTCGAGGCCCATGTGTTCCCAGAAGCACACTGTGCTCTCTGCTTCTGGGATAGTCCAGTGACTGTAGTCAGTGGTGTCCCTCCTCAGGTTGGGTTGTGCTTTTTGCTTTAAGGTTAAAGTGACTCTGCTGCTGCTGCTAAGTCACTTCATCACCATCCCTGGGATTCTCCAGACAAGAACACTGGAGTGGGTTGCCATTTCCTCCTCCAATGCGTGAAAGTGAAAGTGAAGTCGCCCAGTCCTGTCCGAGTCTTAGCGACCCCATGGACTGCAGCCTACCAGGCTCCTCCATCCATGGGATTTTCCAGGCAAGAGTACTGGAGTGGGTTGCCATTGCCTTCTCCGAAAGTGACTCTACACTCCGGTTTTTCTGACACTCCCATTGCACACCTGCTACTGCAGTATGATTACTAGAAACACGTCCTTAATGCTCCAGTGTTTATTGCTGACTTCCCTCAGGTATTAGTGGACAGAGGCCAGGTTCATAGTGAGCGTTATGTTAAACCCCATGCCACTGTATTGGGAGAGAGAAACCATTGTTGTCGGTAACTTAGTAACCGTGGGTCTACCTGAACAGGTTTCTGATCTGGAGAGTGGATTTCAATTATTCATTTAAGAGATATTCATTCACCAGCTATTTCGTGTCAGAGGTGGTTCTAAGGAAACAGTCATACCCTGAAGAAGCTTCTGTTTTGACAGGCAGTATTGAAAATGAAAAAAGATACAATTTAATGTCAGGTAATAATAAATGTCATAAAGAAATAAAGTGGAATGTAGGGGTAGGAGTGTTGTCAAAAGTGCTGGTTTAGATGGAGTGTCCAGAGACATCTTTTCTTCTTCTAGTTGGGTTTATTGAGATATATATAGATATATATATAATTTTATTGGAGTATAGTATACAAGGCCATATTGTATTAGTACAGCAAAGTGAATCAGCTCTATGTATACATCTAGGATTTCCTTGCCATTTAGGTCACCACAGAGCCCTGAGCAGACTTTCCTGAACGATCCAGTAGATTCTCATTAGTTCAGAGACAGATTCTGACATTTGAAGCATCACCATCCTTATCTCAGGTAGATCCTGTGCAACCAGGGACGGCCTCCTCAAATTGCCTCATCTGCTCCTGGAGCAGCCAGAACCTTATGAGGGAAAGGACAGTGATACCTCAGTGCCGTGGCGGTTTGCTTTGTGTATTACCTTCAGTTGCTCTGAACTTGCCTTCCATATCTTATCTCTGGGTCCAACCATCTGATACCAAACACTTTCTATTTGGTCTATTCCCCACATCACACTTCCAGTCAGTTTAAAAGTTCTAAGAGGTATGGAGAGAGGTGGGTAGTTTAAAATATGGTGCAGTAACACTACACAATGTTCTCCAATGCTGCTTCCTGTCAGTCCTGTGGCTCCTTGGGTAGGCATTCTGGGAAATTCCTCCAATGCCCCAGATCTTAGTTTGGAACCTCCTGCCATCTGAGAGCATCGCCACGTTTCCTGAACCTTAGAGAGTGGAGGGAAATGTGGAGGGAAATATCCAAAACCTTCAGACTTAAGTGTTTGCCAAGTGCTGTGCAATCTGCCTTTCCATAATTCCTCTCATTATCTCTGTGGATTGCACGTCACGGAATCAGTGGAGGGACAGATGGAGATGGCAGAATGGAGGAGAGGAGCAAGAAATGACATTGAGCTGTGAGCTCTTCATGGGGATGGTCCGTCTGTGGGCTTCCTAGGGGGACAAACGTGTGACTGCCGCATGGGATTGGCTCTCGGTAAAGGTTGTGGCGTGAATCAGATACATCGGGAGGGAGAGAGGGGAGAGCTGCTGTTTATCTGAAAAGTTCTGAATACAGTTAGGTTGTAAATAAGATCCTGCTGTCGATGAGGAATGTGATTTCAAATCCTTTTGCATGGCGAATTTTCTTGATCTGGATATCATAAAGAATTTTAAAGAAATGTGAGCTAAGAGTTGTGTTCGACTCTTTGTGACCCTGTGGATTGTAGCCCGCCATGCTCCTCTGTCCATGGGGATTCTCCAGGCAAGAATACTGGACTGGGTTGCATGCCCTCCTCCAGGGGATCTTACTGACCCAGAGATTGAACCCGGGTTTCTTATGTCTCCTGCATTGGCAGGCGCTAATGCCACCTGAGAAGCCTTTTGAAGAAATGGGTGGTATTTAAAACTCTTCAGTTGATGAAGAAAGCCTGAGTAGTGAGGTGGTCATTACACAGGGGGTCAACTCACTGTCCCCTAGGGTTTGAATTGTTGAGAGTATTTTGGATGCTGTAGCTGATGACTGGTTGGTCTGGCCTTAGGTGCATGTGCCCATCTGTCCATCCATCTACCCATTCAAATTTGTCATATAGCAATCAGATACATTGGGAGTGGGGGGAGAGCTGCTGTTTATCTGAAAAGTTCTGAATACAGTTAGATTGTAAATAAGATCCTGCTGTTATTATTATACTTAACCAGTGATATGTCTATTTGGTTTTCTTATTGATAGAATAATACTAGGCTTTGTCTGGGTCCTGTTCATTCTAGAAGCCGGAGCTTCTAGAATTATAATCTATAATTGATTATAATCAATTATAATATAATTATATGTAAGAGAGTGGGAAGACAGTGAACATGAATTATACATGAGTCCCACGTCCTCCAAAAAGCAGAAGTATGATAGGTGTGGTGACATTTAAAGGAGTAGTTAGTGCAGTTGGAGGCTGCCCAGGAACCCAGCATAGCTGAGTTTAACTGAGAGGGGACTTTAAAGAAGGGAGAGATTATTTTTGGCTGCAGGTGTTAAGGAAGGCTTGGGGGTAAGGGAAGGGGGACATTCAGTTTTAGAGGAGGGAAGTTATGCTAAGTCAGTGAGCGCCCATGGATTGTTATCCTGGTCTCACCTAAAGTTCAGTGAGATAGGCTTTATTACCCCCATTTAGCAGATGGAGAAACTGAGGCAGGGAGTGAGATGAGGCCACTTGTCCAAAGCCACCCAGCTGTTTAGAGGCAGAGCTGGGATCCAGGAGGAGGACTCTTAACCCCAGTTTCATCCTTCTGTCTTGAAAGTTGAGTCGGTAGAGAGATGAGGGTGGCTGGACCTTGCAGGTGAATAAAAGAACACCCCCCTCAGCCATGGCTGGGAGGAAGTGCCCTGTACGTAGGAGGGACAAGAGGGGTGGATGGCAGAGGACCCGTAGCATCCTGTGCCCCAGGGGTGGTAACAGAAAACAGGCCTAGGAAGACAATTTGAGTCTGTTAGGAGAGACTCCCTAGAGTCTGGCTGCAGGATCTGGTCTCTATTTGGCCCATGTGGAGGTTTTGTGCAGGATCGGGCATGATTAAAAGAGTGCATGCAGGATGTTTATGGTGGTGAGACCTTCCTATGATTCTACAGTACTTTCATGCAGCTAAGCTCTTCAGTGTGAGGCGGAAGAAACTCCCTCCCCCAAATTTCCTGCAGTCTAAGCCCTTGAGAGTTTTAATCCCAGGGTTTCTGTCCTAAGGAACACTCGGGCACCTGGTTTCACTGGCCTACTATCCTGAACATCAGCACTTTAAAAATCCCTGCTCAGTTCTTGGGATTTTGAAAAGAAAATTCCTTAATCTTCCTCCTCTCTGCTGTTCCCTTGGTTTTAACCTATTTTCTGCTATTTCAATAAAACTTCTGCTCGATAGACGAATAATTAGATGTCCTTTGGCTTTGCTAGTGAGCACTATAGCATAATATTTAGATTAAAACAGTGTAATAACGACACTAGAAAAATACATCCTGGTTACATGATGAATTCCTCCTTTTCCTTGTTATTCGTGGTATCCTGGGGTGGCCTACTGGAGAAAAAATACTATTTGATTCTCCCTGGGTGGTCAGACAGGACTTGTAAAGACTCTTGTTTGTTTTGTGTTGAGGCTTCAAAGGCATGCAGGCTTTCCTACATAAAGATGTACTAAGAAAATAGGAATTTTTTTGAAGTTGCTATGTATAAAGGGAAATTCAGAGCAACCATCTTCCTTTAGAACTACAAGCTAATGTGATTAGAGGGTCCCTTTTCACCAGGCGTCTTTGTTGTTTCCATCTTGAATCATTACCACCGGTCTGATGGGGGAAATTTGTGCTTAAAAAAACATCTTCATCTGTTTTTCTATTTCTTTAACCATCATACAAACACAGCCTTTCATTTTTAAAACTTCATTCATTGTGCATATTTAGATTTTGTAAGAACTAAAAATCTGAGTGGGGTGTGCATGTGTGTGTCTATAATTCAGGACTCTGGAGGTTTGTGCTGCCCAAACATATTCCAGGCCACGTGACCTGCACATTCCAATTAGTAAGGCCCTCCTGCTGTGGAGTGGGAGACAAGTTTGGATTGGGGTTAGGGCTGGCTAAATGTAGGATACTTTTTACTGCAGCCTTTGCAGAACTCCCTTATTATCGCCTCGGGGTCAGTGAGCACTTGGGGAAGCAAGTGTCTTGTGTGCAGTTATTTTTTTTCCTGCTGGGTGGTGTGTGTCGGCCATTTTATTTACTCATGCTTCTTTTTTCCCTTTCATAAAATTTTTAAACATTTTAAAAGCTTTTTTTTTTAATTTATGTTTTTAATTGAAGTACAGTAGATTTGCAGTGTGGTGTTAGGAAAGCGTACAGCAGAGTGATTCAGTTATATCAATATGTAGCTGTCCATGTATCCATGTATCTATTCATAAAATTAATTGTATGTGATGGGGGAGGTCGGTAGTGCTGAATTATTTTAAGCCTGGAGGGAGCAGAGCAGCTGTGTCCTACATCAGACCACTGATCTATCTAATCGGTTATGTTGCCACCTGATTCACTGGACGAGTGTGCGTAGCCAATTAGGTGAATCCCTATAAGGAAAGAAGATTGACCTTGGACCCAGAGAGCCAGACAGTTGCTTTATGCAGGGGATTCTCTTACTGAAGCTGCTTCACGGCCTTGGCCTAATAGGAATGTCGGATTTCTAATCCCTAGAAAATTATTGCTCCTTAAAAAAAAATAGCCACGGTGTGAAATAGTTGAATCTTTCATGACTTACCAAGAACTTTGCTTTTGGAACCAGGTGCTGAGAAAATAAGTAGTTTGGGGCTGTAGCCTCTAAAAATTTTAAGCGAGATCAAAACCTCCCAGCTTCCTCCTTGTATCCAGACATAACCTGGGTTTTTCTGTTAAACAAGGAATATTAGAGAAAGGAAAATATAAAATTTTAAGTAAAAACATTAGGAAGATAGACTCATTTTTCTGGGCAGTCTATTAGGCAATTATTTTATAGTCAAGAACATTTTCACAAAATATCAGATTTTTTTGAAAAGATAAGTCTGGGCACAGAAAACA
This sequence comes from Bos indicus x Bos taurus, assembly GCF_003369695.1. Taxonomy (NCBI): domain Eukaryota; kingdom Metazoa; phylum Chordata; class Mammalia; order Artiodactyla; family Bovidae; genus Bos; species Bos indicus x Bos taurus. Next base: position 37,366,683 of record NC_040098.1, on the reverse strand, counting down.
AGCTTAAGCCTTGAGGTAATCATGCCTGTCTTTTAAGTCCTGGGGTCAGAGTTCACAGTGGCCCTGATGTGATGCTACCAGCAACAGGATGGTGCTCAGTAAATCACCCAGGGTGTATGCGAAGAACTTCCCGTTTGGGGTCAGCCAGCTCCTGATTTAGATCTATGGCTTTGCTACAGCTGGTTGTGTGACCTTGCGCAAGTCCCTGTGCAACTCTCAGCCACAGCCTTCTGTTGCCATCAATTTTTGCCTTACTAAAGGGTTTTAGAAGTTCAGTTAAATAAACTACAGAAAAGAACTCTGTAGGGTCTAGCACGTATACTCCCGTTACCTCTCTTTTCTTCTGATCCCAGGACTAGTGTAGCTTTGTCCTGTCAGCTCTGGGAGTCACTCTGGAACACATCTAAAAACCCTTCCTTTTCCAGATAATGAAGTCTGGGTCCAGAAACGGGGAGTGACGGGCTTAGGTCCTTAGTGAGGGACCAGCAGAACTGGAGCTGAAAACCATGCCTTACTGGATGCTTCCAGTTTTACTCCAGGTTAGGAGGAGGGCTTCTCTCTCCAGAATGAGCCCCTGGCATGGCTCCAGAGCAGTCAAGCCCAAGGCCCGTCTTAGGAGTATTGTTTAAGAAACAATCAGCTCTCCGAAATTTCCTCTAAGAACCTTCAAGGTAGACATAACCGCTCTGAAACCTTGCTCTGCTGTGTGTTCCTTCCATTTACTCTTACAACTTCTGACTCAGTTTCCTTTTCTCTCCCAGCGCTCCCAAGTGACTACAGAAGCCTCGACACCCAGCGTGATCAGGTAAGAGACGTCCTGGATGGGGGACAGTTTCCAGATAAATCCCTGACTCCCTTGGTGGTTACTCGTTGCCTCTTGCCCATTTCTGGGCTTCCCCAAAGATTGTAATGGTCACCATTCCCTTATCTCTTTTCCATTTTGCTTTCCTTTGTTTAAGTTTCTTGTTTATGCTATTATTCTATCACAATTTTGATTTTATTTTTATGCATTCATACATGCATGTTGTAACCCTTCAGGACAATGGTTGCCCATGAGGACGGTGGCTGGGTGCATGGTGGATGTCAACTCTATCTGTAATGTTTAAAAGTTTTTTTTCAATATGTGTCTCTAAAAGATAAGAACTTTTGTTTTTTTAGAAACATAAACAGAACACTATTTTCACACCTAAAACAATAGCAATAATTCCTTTATATCAAGTATGTAGTCAATGTTCAATATTCTTATTATATAGCCAGATACTGTAAAAACAAATCTCTTAGGGATATAAAATAGAACAGGAATGCTACGGCTAGCGCTCCTGTTGTCAAAGTAGATCCCAAGCGTTATCACAATGAACAATGGTTTTTTTTTTATCTCATTTTTTGGTTCCTATATGAGATGACGGGTGTTAACTGGATGTTAAGTAAACTTAGTGTAATCATTTCACAGTGTATGTAAGTCAAATCATTATACTGTACGTGTTAAACTTACACAAGACTGTATGTTAATTGTATCTCAGTAAAACTGGGGGAGATTTAAAAAATAAAAGCAAAAAAAAATTTTGTTATTTCAAATATTTGGAGGTACCAGAAGTGTAGTGAGACCGGCATCATTAGCCTTACCAGGAAATTTGTTAGAAATGCAAATAGTTGAGCTTTACCCAGGAAGGAGTGGATCAGAAACTTTGGCAGTGGGGGTGGTTAAGGAGCCCTCCAGGTGATTCAAATATCTGGTAGAGTTATGTTACCCACTGACCCAAAGAAAATAGAAATTGTGTGCTCTCTACACATTGTATTTTTAAAAAAGTTTACTTCTTAACCGGAGCAAAATTGCTTTACAATATTGTGTTGGTTTCTGCCACACAACAACACAAATCAGCCATAATTATACGTATACATCTCCCTCTTGAGCCTCCTTCCCCTACCCCTACTCCATCCCTCTAAGTCATCACAGAGCTGGGCACATTATATGGCAACTTCTCACCAGCTATCTATTTTACACGTAACTATTTGGCACACACAACTATTTGGTCATCCTGAGACCCTCAGAATACCTAAGATGGTGCACTTATACCCCGAATACTGTGATATAGTAACAAATATATTTTTGGCCGGATATCCTAAACCTCATGTAATTTCCTAAGAGATGAGCAACATTGGTTATTGTCCTAGCTCTTGGCCGGATATCCTAAACCCCATGTAATTTCCTAAGAGATGAGCAACATTGGTTATTGTCCAAATGACCAGATAGAGCTCTGGAGTGGAGAAGGTGAAAAGACCATCTTTTGTTATTGGGAAAAAAAACCCTTTAAACCACTGCTGAGTTTATGTTAATGAGGTGATAATTTTGGAAAGCCCTGAAATATGGAGGTAGGTTGCCAGGGGAACCAACCTTCTCTTTGGGAATTGGTACTTTTAGCCCCGCCCACTGGCTGCCAGGAAGGGCAGTGAGCCTGAAGGTTGAGCGCAGCACTTGTGGTCAATGATGCAATCAACCCTGCTTTACGTGCTTACGTAAGAAGACCGCCCTTGAAGAAGCCTATGGGTGGTGTTTGGTGAGCGGCTCCCTTGAGTATGTGGTGGAGGGAGGTTGGCGTCCTGGACACAGGTGGAAGCTTCACACACTCTGCCCTGTACCTCTCTCTGTTCCATTTGGCTGCCTGTACCTGGGCTGTGTCCTTGATGATAAACCACCAGTCCGGTGAGTAAACTGTTTTCTTGAGTTGTGTGAGCCGTTCTAGTAAATTGTGAAGCCTGAAGGAGGGGGTCGTGGGACACCTCCTCCCCGCCGCCCCCACCGACTTACATTGGTGGGTCAGAAGCTCTGGCTGCAACCTGAACTTGAAATTGGTGTCTGCAATGGGGAGCGAGCAGTCTTGTAGGCCGGAGGCCTAAACCTGTGAGGCTTGTGTTAATTTGGGGCAGTTAGGGTCAGAATTGAATTAAAGTACAAGACATCCACTCCGTGCCTGTCGAGAATTGGAAAATTGCTTGGTGTGGGAAAGCCTGCATATTTGGCGTCAGAAGTGGTATGCAGGTAAAGAGAAATAGGGGTTTTGCTTTTCGTTTTCATTTTATTAAATATTAATACACTCTTTAAAAGTTAACTTTCCATTTAGTTATTACAACATATTGACACTGCCCTGTGTACACATCCTTGAGTGTTTTACACCCAACAGTTTGTATCTCCTTTTCAATCACCAAGATGGCGTCTGGGGTTTCATGGCCTCCTAGGCCCGGTTCCAAGCGTGCTCCCGCCCCTAGCTGTGGAGAGCTTCAGATTTAGCCTGCTTCCACATTAGGAAGCGTGCATGGTAGCAGGCGGTGGAAGTAATGACTAGAGCTTTTTGCAACAGGACAGCCTGGGTGAAATTAGAGGAAATTAGAGCTCTAATGTCTTTGAGTGGATTTGGTAGAGAAACCAGCTTCTTTTGAAAAAACAAAACAAAACAAAACACATACTTCTAAAGCTGTGGTTTTCATCTTCTGGTTGTGTAGCGGACTCACCTAGCAGGCTTTTAAGAAACACCGGTCACCTGCCCTGAACTCGAGAGTTTCCGTTTTCAACTGAGCTGGGGGTAGGGAGCGGAGGGACGCGAACGGGGAGGTTCCCAGCGCCATGTTGGTTTGAAGGCTTTCCAGGTGATGCTAATTGCAGTCCTGATTAAGAACCCCTAGGTTTGGTTTGGGATTCAGATGAGAAAGAAGGTAAGAGATCCTGCAAGTATACTTCCAAGGGGTCTTACCCTTCAAAAGAGTAAATGGTTTTCAAACTGAGTCTTAAGCTGTTAGTGGCCTGGTTTGGTTAAGTGTTTTTCTGCCAGTCTAACTTTTTTATTTTCAGCTGATGCTGCACTTTTGCACATTTTTGGCCAGTTTGTTCTAGGTGAGGGGATTTGACTGAACTTTGTCGACTCATTTGTATGTGTGCTGGAGGAGGGTTTTCCTATAGCATATAAATAATAACCCCTCTCACATCTGTGATTCTTTTTATGGTTCCAGGGAAGGAACTCAGAGGGACTGATTTTGCAGCGTGAAGTATTTCAGTTTTTCTAAGGTATCAGTGCAGCCAGAGCCTTCCTTGCAGTCCCAGAGTTAACCTAAAGGAAAGATTGAGCTGTATTTGTGTTTGAGTGTTGAAATATTCCATGGAAAAAGGAAAGGGGAACAAGTTCCACCACTAATTTTTCTTGGCAGGCCTTATTCCCTCCCCTCACCCCCCCACCAAATTTCTGGCAAGTGCGATTAGAAATTGACTTGCAGGATTTGCTCACACTAGCTTCCCAAGACATCTTTTGCTTGCTTGCTGCTGACTAGCAGTAGTTAATTTGCTATCTCTCACACGTGTTATCCAAAAATCACAGAACTCATTAGCAATAAACAGCATGAACTTGGTGGGTCACATTTGGAGGATTAGCCAGATGTAAATCTGAGTTGCACTTGGGAGGTTTCCTGTGCCTCATTTTAAAAATAAATAGAACTCTAGCCTTGAGTAGAAACAGATCTTTTTTTTTTTTTTTTTTTAATGAACTATCTTACTGGAAAACAAATTTTATTTTTCCAATTAAAAAATACGGGAAGGAGATAAGCTTTTCTTGATGCCAGTGCTTATTTGATTTCATGCCCTTTCCTTCTCCTTGCTGATGGCAGATGTGGCAGAAATAAAGACCCAGTTCCATTGTTGAAGATGGGAGAAAAATGTAATCAATTCAAGAATTTATTTATTCTTAATTGACAGCAGAGGTTTAAAACTTGATTGGTCGGTGGACTCTTTAACATGCCTTTTAGGAAAATAAACATTTGTGTATTTCCCCAGCCATTTTGTGTACCCATCACTACCCTGCAGGATATGGAGGTATTGGCCATGAAGATGATTCTTAGACCTTTTAAATAATGTTTCTCACTAAGCAGTTGAAAGAGGTAGTTTTCATGTGGTTACAATGTATGATTTATGTGATTAGAAAATTTCTGTTTTCTGTTGATATGCAAACTTGCAGCTATGTTACCGGATATGCATATGCCACCTTGTTTTTAATTCCAGCAGAACTTTTACCAGAATGAAATAAATACCTTACCTTTGAAGAATCAGAAAAATAATTCAAATTTATTGAAACTTTTTGTGTTTATCTTTCTAGATCATACTACATCAGATGAGTACACAAGTGCCCAGGGGTTGGCTCTTCCAAGTAGAGATTATGTTTCGTGCAGACACATGAGTTGAGTTATAGAGACCTGCTAGAGACTTCCCATGAGTTGATTTTCATCATCCTGGTTTCTCGTACTCCCCAGATTCAACAGTTATCACACTAACTTCTGTTTTCTGTTTATTGCAAAAATGTAACCTCCTGAGTAAGACTTCTGTGTTATCACAGCCAGTACAGGACTGTCAGTTGTCTTGTCCTGCTTTCTGCCTATGAAATCACTTAAGCATTTTCTATTTATCCTTAGTCCCTAGGTCAAGTTAACGATGTGTGTTTCTGTTTTCTAGAGAGAAAGATAATTTGCCCCATTAGCTTTAATGTAGTGTTTCGGAAGAAATAGATGGTCAGACCTGGAGCAGGCTCACTTCTCAGGACTCAGGACCGAAGCACTCTTTTTTTGAAACTTCTGTTAACTGAAGGTGTCATGAGGGATGTGAGAGAAATGAAAAATATTTGTTCTTCCTTACTTTCGAAGAACTTTCTCCCCTTAAAAGTGCTATGGTAGCAGGTAATAGAACAGTTCAATAAGGAAAGCTGCAAGGGAGGGCAAAGAGAAAGAAAAAAATGAAAACAAAATGAAGTATCAGAAACAAATAGTTCTCTCCATATTCATATCATATCCATACATCCTGAGAAACGGATACTGAAGTGGCAGAACCAGATTGCCTCTTCGTCCCTCTGATCTAATTAAATGTATTTTCACGTAAAAAGGATAACAAAGTTAGATCTTAATGGGATTAACCTAAGTGAAATATATCAGGCCCTGCTTTGACGTTAAAGATTATGGATGGCTCAAGTTCCATTGTGAGATGGTAGGTTTGGATCCTGTAATTTTTGCTCTTGCTACTTTGCTGAAAATACCAAAGTTCCCAACAGAACTTCCAGGTTATATGACTGAGACTTGGAATACGAGTTTGATTAGTTTTCCCTTTAATTTTGGGGGAGGTTAATTTTTACTCTTTCATAATGAAGCGAAAACAGGAAAGGGAGCTTTTTTAGAAAGACAAGGCAGTGTTGATATCTCCTTACGGTCTGTCTTGCTCAGAACTACCTAGATGAACTGTTTTTTTAGTCCAGGTTCACTGGTACCTGCCTGCTTCTCCTTTTCCTTTGTATGTGTTGTAGTTGCTCAATAATAATGTTTTGGTGGTAAAAATCTGCATAAAATTTATCATTTAACGAAGCTGTGTGTACAGTTCACTGGTATTAAGTGCTCATGTTGTTGTGCAACCATCACCACCATCCATCTGCAGAACTTTTTCATCTTAAACTGAAACTCCTTACCCTTAGACACTTTACTCCCTGTGCTGACCTACCCCCGGGGCCCTGGCGATCACCAGTCTACTTTGTTTCTATGAATTTGACTATTCTAAAGACCTCTGAATGGAATCATACAGTATTTTCCTTTCTGTGACTGACTTCACTTAGCAGAGTGTTCTTACGGCTCATCTATGCTGTAACGTGTATCAGAATGTCCTTCGTTTATAAGAATGGATAATATTCCATGGTATGTGTATACCACACTTTGTTTTCCCATTTGTTAGTGGGGTAAGAGGGTTTCTGAAACCTTTTGGCTATTGAGAATAATGCTAAGGACACCGGTGTATAAATATCTGTTTGAATTCCTCAACATTTTTGAGGTACATTTTCTCCCCATGAGAAATGTCTTTCCAATTTAGTAATACTGATCTGAGTTTGATATTAACTTAGTGACTTAAAATATTGTTTATAATAAAGCCTTTTATGTAGCACAACTGGAATTAGTACACCTGGTATGAGTTATGAAGTATGAAGTATAACGGACTGGTAAACACAGGGCAATGAAAACTCTTTTAGAACACATCTGACTATTCAGTCAGTCAGTCAGTTCAGTCACCCAGTCATGTCCGACTCTTTGTGACCCCATGAATCGCAGCATGCCAGGCCTCCCTGTCCGTCACCAACTCCTGCAGTTCACCCGAACTCATGTGCATCGAGTTGGTGATGCCATCCAGCCATCTCATCCTCTGCCGTCCCCTTCTCCTCCTGCCCCCAATTCCTCCCAGCATCAGGGTCTTTTCCAGTGAGTCAGCTCTTTGCATGAGGTGGCCAAAGTATTGGAGTTTCAGCCTTAGCATCAGTCCTTCCAGTGAACGCCCAGGACTGATCTCCTTTAGGATGGACTGGTTGGATCTCCTTGCAGTCCAAGGGACTCTCAAGAGTCTTCTCACCACAGTTCAAAAGCATCAATTCTTCGGCGCTCAGCTTTCTTCACAGTCCAACTCTCACATCCATACATGACCACTGGAAATGTGGCCTGTTTTCATGATAAAGACCCACTGCAAGAGACTTGAAAAAAAATAACAACAGAAACAGATTTATTTTAAAGATCGTGCGTTTGAGCATCTTCATGAAAAGAAGTGTTGCTGCATGACCTCTAGAAAAAAATCAAACTATAATAATAACTTGAAAAATATTTTATTAACCAAAATTGTCCAAGAAAAATAATCTTTTGATTAACCAAAAGCATCCAAGCTGAATACAATCCAGGGTTTGGGATGTGTGTCTCCTTCACTAGAGGAGAGTCAGGTTTCTGTCTTGAAATGTAGAGTAATAGCTCATACTGCTGGCACAGGCCTCCTGAAGGTACATTTCCCACCCTCACAATCTTGGTATTTTCACTGTCTTTATTTTCTGGAACAAACTTGAGATGGTAATTCTTTCAGATACCTTAAGTGTAGCTAGACAGAGACAAGCTCCTTCTTGTAGTTATTACTATTTACTGAGCATGAACCATATGTCAGCTATATTATTACTAGCTAACATGTATTCAGGCTTCCCTGCTGGCTCAGTGGTAAAGAATTTGTCTACAGTGCAGGAGATGTGGGTTCGATCCCCAGGTTGGGAAGATCCCCTGGAGGAGGAAATGGCAACCCACTCCAGTATTCTTGCCTGGGAAACCCCATGGACAGAGGAGCCTGGTGGGCTTCAGTCCACGGGGTGGCAAAAGTCGGACACTACTTAGTGACCAAACAGCAACATTTATTCAGTGCTTGGCATATATTGGGCATTATTTTAAACTATATATATATTGTAATTATTTGATCTTAGAAATATCTTAATGCATTTGACACCGGCATAACTTCATTTTATAAATGAGGAAAGTGAGGCACAAGTTATCTTGATTGAGAACACAGAAATTGGCAGAGTAGAACTGGAACTCAGGCGTCCGACTTCAGACCTTGTTCTTTCACTCCCGTGCTGTACTGACCTGAGTACACATGAGTGCATACTTATGAGGCCTGTGGGCAACATTCTCTGGAGGACAAATTCTTTTTGAGAAGAATAACAGTTTATAAAGCTACAAGTTGTGTGTGTCCGTCTAGAAACCCATGCCATATTAAATGATCATGGAGAAGTTTAGACGTTCAACATCAAAGAACCAAGGTTTCTATTAAATATGGTGACCTTTGTTTCCCCTTTAAAGGTGAACACATTTTGTAAAAACTGATATTCAAAAAGATCATGCTTAGGAATATTGAGAAAGAATTTAATATAATTGTAAAAGGTCTTATTACTTCACTAGGAATTCATATTTTGCAAAGAGATTACCAGAAATATGTATTAAGAATCAGCCTTACTCAGAAATTTGGTATTACAGAGTTTGTAAGGAACACCTACTTAGGTATAAGTAGACCACTTATAAATCTCTATATAAAAAGAGACTTCTAAAAAAATAAAAATAAAGAGATTTCTCTTAACAGAAGGTATTGGGGGTTTAAAAGTATTTGTAGCCACTTTCATTTAAATATATCTATGGGCCATTATTTACATCAGTTAGCAAGTGAATGAGCCTTTTAAATGAGAGGTTTTAATTCTTAATGCTCATGGTGAGTTTTAAAGAGTTCATTAAAGCTGAAGGAACATTCATTGGGCAACAGTTACCAGGCCTTTTGCTAGATGCCAAGGCTTTAAAAACAGTTAAGGAATAATTGTTACTTTTAAGGTCTGCTTAACCTGTGAGCTGCAGAAGAGAAGACTTCTTTATTCTCTTGAGTAAAAAGATTAGGACTATACCGTTCGTTAGATAGGTGTTTGGCTCTGAAGGTCGAATAGGAGTTTTCCAGGCAGACAAAATAGAGTGAAGGGGGTGAATGGTCTCAGGCTGAGGAAAAGTCAGGTACAGGGACACTGAAAGAAGCAGCAGCGTGACATGTTCAGCAGGCCTTAAATAGAGAATCAGTTACAGTGTAAAGACCACAGGCTTAGGCACAAGTTTTAAAAACTAGTCCTGGTTTTACCAACTTTAAAAAGACAAACTCAGATACTTTGGTTTCTGCTTTGAGGATTAAAAATAATGCATGTAAATTGTTCAGTACAGAACAATATAATGACATAGGGTTTTGCACCGATAGTGTCAATTATTTTTTCATTTGTCTTTTGATTTATTGCTTTGGACAATAAATTTGCGTGGTTCATAACCCCAGAAAGTAGAAGAAGCTCCCATCTTTGTGCCTTGTCAAGTTCCTCCTTTTCAACCCCCCCAGGAAGCCACTGTTCTTCATTTCTTGTGTATCCTTCCATTGTCCCTTCAGGTTGCAGGGAAATGTGAATACCGTTTCAGAACTTGCAGCTTTTACACAAAAGGTAGCGTATTACACACGTTGTATAGTACTGTCCTCTTTGTTTTCACTTAGCCGTACTTCTTAATGGTCTTTCATATCAATTTATAGGGAGTTTCCTCGCCCTTTTTAAAAAGTGCTACTTTATTTTGATACAGCTTGACTCAAGAAATGGCAGTAACAGTATAGAGTTCCCACCTGCTCTTTACCCAGCTTCCTCTATGATACTCTTATATAACGGTGGGTCATCGTCAAAACCTGGAAACTGACGTTGGTACAATGCTGTGAACTCAGGTCGTGACCTTATTTGATTTTATATGCATATTTTTATTCTTGCCTGCACAGCCTGTGGGATCTTAGTTCCCCGACCAGGGTTGGAACCTGTGCCCCCATAGTGGAAGTGCAGAATTTAATTGCTGGACCACCAGGGAAATCCCTGCATGCATATTTTTAGACTCATTTCTTTTTGTGTAGGGATATATATTTTGGTGAGATTTTATCATCCTTATATATTCAAGTAACCATGAGCACAGTCAGGGTACAGAACTAATTGTTCCCTCTTCATGAAGGAACTCCCTTCTGCTCCTTTTTAATAATCACATCCTTTCCCCAATCCTAACTCTGGCAGCTGCTGATGAATGCATGGATTTCATGTGTGCTTGCTTTAAGACAGCCCCACCATATATTATACCTTCCTCAAGGGTAAGAAACCTGCTTGCAACCTGTTTTCTTCCCTACAGGCCTGAGCGCTTAATGGGTACTTAATAGTGACTTGTTGAAGCAGAAGAATCAAAAGCAAAACAAAGTCAAGCCCAAAAGACAATTCAGAGTTGAAAAACACATGAGTCAGGATAATTTGCTTTCCAAAAGAACGAAAGTTCAGATGCTCTTCAGTAGAAAGTCGTCAATGTGAATTAAGTGATAATTTATTATTTCTTTCTTGGCAAGACTCAGTAAACCTTAAGTGCTCATGATCAGAAACAGTTTTTCTAAAACATCACTTTACACTTTTCAAAGCATTTTCATAGATTTTTCCCTGTAAGGCCCTCTGTCATAGTGACATGATGGAAAGCTTCTCTGGTTGACACTCGAAAACGGGGTGGCAGAGGGAAGGAAGTGAATGCTGCTTAGTTTTTTCTTCCCAACAGCTCTCACCTTCAGAGAGAGTTGCTGTGCTTGTTTTAACAGAAGAGGTTTTCCCTTACAGAAGAGGTTTAGTAATGCCTCTGGTCAGTTTACAACTGAGGATTCCAAACTGCACACATCGCTTCTCCATTGTGAAGCTTACCTTAGGGAATATGAATTCTTATTTGACTCCTAAAGTGAAAGTCGCTCAGTTATGTCTGACTTTGTGACCCCATGGACTGTACAGTCCAAGGAATTCTCCAGGCCAGAATACTGGAGTGGGTAGCCTTTCTCTTCTCCAGGGAATCTTCCCAACCCAGGGATCGAACCCAGGTCTCCCACACTGCAGGTGGCTTCTTAACCAGCTGTGCCAGAAGGGAAGCCCAAGAATACTGGAGTGGGTAGCCTGTTCCTTCTCCAGGGGATCTTCCTGACCCAGGAATCGAACTGGGTTCTCGTGCATTGCAGGCGGTTTCTTTACCAACTGAACTATTTGACTCCTAACCCTTTAAAAAAAAAACGGTGGTGGCAGTGGTGTTTAAGTACATTGCGTGCTCCATCGCTCAGTCATGTGCGACTCTTTGTGACCCATGAACTGTAGCCCGCCAGACTCCTCTGTCCATGGGATTTTTCAGAGAAGAATACTGGAGTGGGTTGCCATTTCCTCCTCCAGAGACTCTGCCCAACTCAGGGATAGAAGCTGTGTCTCTTGAATCACCTTCATTGACAGGTGGATTCTTTACCACCGAGCCACCGGGAAGCCCATTGAAGTACACTACTCATTTGTAAAAGACATATACCATAGTAGTTTATAGACATGGTAATGGGCTTTGGAGTCAGCTAGACTTCTGTCCAAATCCCAGGTCAGTCATCCTCTATCTTTGCTGACCATGGCTACACTTCTACTTATTAAAGTTTCAGGTAATCAGCTATAAGATGGTAGTTCCTCCATCAGTTTGAACAATTTTAGAATAATTGGAATAAAGCCTACAGGGCACTTGGCATCATGTCTGATAGCTATTATTCCTCCGATAAACAGCACCTATTATATGTGAATCTTCATTTTACTGACTTTCTGCTGCCAGTTTTAAGGAAATATTAAGATTGTGTTATGTGCAAAATGTACTATTGGTGGAGCTAACGTAGCTACACCATGGCTCGATTTTTAAACTTGGAAATTTAGAATGCATTTTTCCTGTAAAGTTTAAAAATTTATCACTCAAGTTGTTGTGTTTCCACATCTAAAGTTGCCATTCCACACCACCCGCACCCGCCAAGTTCATAACTTTGGTCTGTGAATGAGTAGATTTTTCAGAAATGAAGAATTTGTATCTATAGCATGGGACAACTGAGAAAGTATTATTTGTAGCTTAGCTCTTACTAAGCTTCTGGTAATCTTATCACTATATACTGATGGACATTCATGACCTGAGAGATGGTCCATTGGAGAAGCAGGTAGCTGGTGTGTGTGTGTGGGTGGGGGGTACTCATTGTATACAGCTCTTGTAATAATAAAAGATAATTAAGTGCAATCAACAGGCTTTGCAGTCACATCCTTCGAATTGTTCAGAGAATGTGCTTAAGCTCTGCTTAGAGCGATGTTTGTTTACTTAGGGTGAGACTGACAGTTGAGGTATCAGTGAGAAGCATTTGTATGACAGTGACAGACTGCAGAGAGCTCTTTCCTGTGTTACAGATTGCTAGGAAATTGGATAGGACCTCCTGAGAAATTCTATCCCAAGCCTTCCCTCAAGAGGAGGCTGCGACATCCATTAGAAAGGCGGTGGGGGTGGGGTGGACACCTGGGGGCTCCCAGGGAGTGAGTTGCCCTCCCATCCAGTATGGTGTGTGAAGCCCCCTGTACATAGGGGCGCTCTGCACAGCATAGCGATTGCTCTGCTTAGCTCAGCATGGAAAATGTGTCAATGTTCCCTTGAGAGCCTCTTGGACTTCTCAGACAACTTGATCATAAAGGCAGCTTGCTTGGCAGTGCTCATCAGAAGTCTAAATGATGGAGTTTAGCGCTGAAACAGAACAGTGGCTCTCAACACTAGATGCTGATAAGATGGGAATTTTCTTTAACCTTCCAGATGATTCTGCCGTACAGCTGGGGTTAAGAGCCACTGGGATAAAGAGAAAACCCTCTGACAAAATGACAAAAAAGCCAGAAAGCCCTCCCACCTACAATGGGTAGCTTGGGTCCCCTTATTTCCCAATCAGGCCACTGGTCTTTTCAGTTGGCTGAAATTTCTCTTCCTATTCTGGGTATGGGTCCACTGGGCAGAGATGCTGTTGACTGCCACTGCATCCATCCACCTGCATTTCCTGCTGTGTGGGACACAACTGCTCTGCTTGTCTCACAATGTTTTCCTGTTTACCTCTGAAATCATTTTTTAAAGCCTCCGCCCTCAGGCTTTAAGCAGAAGTGTATGTTACTTTCTAAAGGATATTGCATTTAAATCTTAATAATTTGTCTCCTTCATATAAGAGAAATAACTGTGCAGTGTGGACAAAAGCCCTCTGAGAAAACCATGTGTTTCACATTTACTGCAAATAAGTCATTCCCTCTCTTGCGTTCTCAAAAGTCATAATTTGGAAATCATTCTTTTCCTGTGGAAACCAGAAATCTGTTCCCCACCCCTGCCCCGTCTTTTTGATAGCTGTAATAAAAGTTCCCATAGGCAAGAGCTTTTGATTTGATAGAATGTAGTGGTTGTCTTTCTGGAGAAGCAATGGGAGGTGCCTGGGTGCATTTTTCCCCCCTCAGTTGCATGTGTCTCGTATCCCCTGAACGTCGTGTCCAAGTGTGATGTCACCACGTGTCTTCAGTACATCCCACGTCCTTTTACAAATGCGACTACAGGAGAAACTGAGTGTCCGTAGTATATTTCAGGTACATCCTAAGTGGCCTGCTTCAGAGGCACACATTTCCAAGGTATCTGCTGCCGTTTATTGTCCGGCTTCCAGTTCTTAAATGTCTTTCTGATCACATGGTGCCGTGTTTTGCCTAGGGTGACCTCTCTGTCCTCTTTTAAATGCCTAGGAGTTGGCAACAGTCTCATTTCACTGGTGAGTTTGCTGAAGTGTTATCACAAGACAGCCAGAATGATGGATGAGCTCTTCAGGTAGGGAAATGCTGCCAGCCCGGTTTGTATTTGGTCTACCTCGAGTTCTGCTGCTTAATTTTCTATTTCAGTGACGAGTAATCCCTTTTCCTGTTAGTAGCCAAAATCACATTATAAGAGACTTAAAAATTCTCATTTCCCAGTAGTAGTTCTCACTACAGTAAGCATTTTTATTTCATGTAAGATTGCTCTTTTTTTTTTTTTTTTGTGACATTGGGAGAGATAGACCAATATTTATTTATTTTTTATTTGGGTTTTTTAAAAAGACTTATTTTTTAATTGGAGTAAGATTGCTTTACAATGTTGTGTTAATTTCTGCTGTACAAGGTGACTTGGCTATGTTTGTGTTTGTGTGAGCTATGTATGTGCTCAGTTGCTCAGTCGTGTCCGATCAGCTATATGTATGCATATATCGGCTGCCTCTAGAGCCTCCCTCCCACCCATAGCCCCACTCCCACCCCTCTGGGTCATCGCTGAGCTCCCCGTGCTGTACAGCAGCCTCCTAGTAACTCGGTTTTACACATGGTAGTGTGTATAGAGTAGTCAGTGCTACTCTACCAATTCCTGGACTGATATTTAGATTCCCTAATTTAATTGGAAGAACACAGTAAACATTCTGGTCAAGCTGAGGAGTTAAAGACTGATGGGGAGCAGCCCTGGACTCCATCTGAAAGGACAGCAGTAGGCCTGGAATGTGGTAAGAGACTCCATGAACCTTGACAGTTTTTAACAAGGAGCACTAAAATTTTGCTTGAGAATCTAATGCCTTTGGTAAGTATGGGATCTAGTGAGGCATGCTCATCTCTGCCTCTCCCCATGTATTCCTTTGATCATGTTTGTGCCGTTCTTGAAAGAACCGCATGTCTCTCCCTGACTGGACAGGCCCAGAGATGGAGATAAGTAGGCCCTTCAACAGCCTCCTGTTTTCAAGTTTGTTCTTGCAGGAAGGCCAACAGGGCGGAGGATAGCTCTCTATCTGGGAAGTGCAAGCATGCAGCTACATTTTGTTTTGTAAGACTGCATTTGGACGTGAATAAACCTTAGGTATCTCGGAGCCATGGAGCACCTTTAATTGTTGTTGTTGAATTGCTAAGTCATGTCCAACTCTTTATGACCCCGTGGACTACAGCACACCAGGCTTCCCTATCTTTCATTATCTCCGGGAGCTTGCTCAGACTCATGTCCATTGAGCCGGTGATGCCATCTAACCATCTCATCCTCTGTCGCCCTTAATGCTTTAATAATCGTATTTAACTCTGTCTAGAACTTGGATTTCAACTCTTCTTTCCTAGAGTTTTTTGAGTGGTATGTTGTTCACAAACTCCTAACTTTTATGGATTTAGGATATAAATTCTTATTAGGTTCTCTGCCACTGAATACTAGATATTTAGGAAGTTCACTGCATCTCAAGAGGATGTGATAGTGTGATTGCTTGATCAAGTGTATGGTTGTTGGAGTTTGATTTTATAGATACTGCAGATACTGTTAATGGCAGTGGTCAGATAGGCAGAGTGAATCACTATTTTAAACTAGCAAGAAAACTGACTTTAAATGGAGGTTTCTGATTGCCCAAGGCTGTTTAGCGATGTCAATAATCTTAGAAAAGATGAATTGCAAGTATTACTCATTTTTATTTAGAATTTAATCCTGTGGATAAGCAATGTTTGCCATTCCAAACAGTAATCCTATCGTGCTTGTCACTTAAAGGCCATGTGACCAACTCTGTAATAAGATATGGAAACACATTATACTTAACCTCTTTTGGGATTTGTTCTCTTTTTCTCCATTTTTTTTCCAGTTTATGTCTCCTGATGGTCCAGGAACTCACTGAGATACAACAGTTTTATATTTTGGTTTCTTTGCAGAAAGACAGCAGGGTTCAAATTAAGTTCATAAATATTTTCTTGGCTGCAAATAATTGTTTGCCAAGTGATGATGGAGGTGAGTGAACATGGAACCTAGCCAAGAGTGGGAGGAGAGGAGAGGGGTCTGTATGTGTAGGTAGGTAGATTTCGTATTTCCCATGGCTTGGTTCCATTCTACCATAAAAACTAAAGAAATTATTTGGTTTTCTTCCTGGGATAGTCTATTTGACTGACAAGCCCTGAATCAGCTATTAAATCCCACTGCCCTGGCCTTAGGTTGGCAAGTTCAGATGGACTTCTCTAACTCTTATGTAAGAGTCTCTCCTGCTCCCATCCTCCTCGGCTTAGATTGTCATGGAAATGGAGAAGAAAGAGAGGAATCTGCTTTCCAACTTAGATTTTACTGATTTGGAATTAGGAGTTGGCTTAATTAGATGTTACCTTTTTTTTTTTTCTCAAGAAAAACAGAGGGTGTGTGTGGGAAAAAAAGTGTGACCTAAATTGTTGAACATCTATTTGAAATGGTGTAGTTGAGAAATATTGGTACAACTCTTAGACCAATAATTGTCATGCTAATTACATATTTACTAGGCCAAAATTGAAAACATTTTATTTTGGTATCTTACGGCTTTCAAAGCAATCCAACTTTTTTAAATTAGAGAATTCAGAAAGCAATTAATGCGAGTTAGGTTATATTGAAGCTGGATTTAGAGATGCATGATGATTTGAATTAGTGTCTATGATATGTCAGCTCCTATTACCATTGTAAAATCAGTGATGGACAACGTGTAAGACATTGGGCTTAGATGAATGCTACCTAAACCTAGATTGCCCCCGCCAGCACGCCACCCCCCCCCCCCCCCCCCCCGCCCAAATAGTAAACCAATGGGTGACAACGTAGATCTTCATTCTTTGGCTACAGATCAGTCATTTGAGAAAGGTTTTAGAGGCTTTTTAAAAGTTCGTGAACATGTACTGTCTTTAAATATTGAATCATTTCACACCAAGAATGTATTCATTCCACAGTAACTAGAACTACCACAGTATTAAAAAAAAAAAAAAAATTATTAAGAACAAAACAAAGAGGGAGGCAGCTGGGGAAAGAGGGGTGATTTGGGGTTCTGTTGATCCTTGGGGGTGGCATCGTCTCTGGGCAGCAGAGTTCAGAGCTGGAGCAAGGTTGCACTCTGCAGTTTCTCTTTACACTTGGACAGAAATGGAGGTGTTCAGCCTGTAATCTGGTCCCTGCCCACAGCCAAGTTAGTGTTAGGCAGTGTTTCTGTTTTGAACACGTCTGTCCTTATTTTCCCTCTTCTGTGCTTGCCCACTGGAAGGGAAAAACATAACCAGAGGTCCTGCTTGGGTGGAGCCGCCACCCTTTGATGGCAATGCCCCAGGGTTTTCTGGGTTAACCAATTAGAGCCTTTCAGCTGGCAAAGAGGAGGGGTGGGCTGCAACTGCTCTGTCCTGCCTTCTCAGGTTCCCTTCCCTCCTTCCCACTCCAGAAGGGAAAGGAACAGCCTGTTCCCTGAGCTCAGAGGGGAAGACATGACGGTTGGGGGAGCCGCTGTGTCCTTCTGTGGGGAGGAGTTCCCAGCATATTCCTGGAAGGTGTGGGATGAAAAAGAATCCACCTTTGAGTGTGCTGCTTCTGTGACTCTGCCATGTGTGCCTCGGAGCTGGGGATGTGCTAGGATGGGAGGATGGTGTTGCCTTGAGATTCCGGTGGTGATGGATGGAGAGGAGGTTGGAGCCTCTGGGGCTCCATCAGAGCGGGAGTCAGCATCCAGACAGCGGAGGTGCACCCTTTGGCGTGCATCCCTAATGCTCCCCGGGTGAGTTAGGAAGGACCTTGGTCAGTTGTGTGGGAGTTGAGAGAGCCTGTAAGCTAGCTTGATTCCTCCTCCGAGGCAAAAAAGACTTCTCAGGCTGCCTCCCCCTACTTCTCTCTGCTGGGGGTGTGGAAGGGCAGCTGGGGAAGTAGGAGGTTTTCTGCTGGAGTTAATTGAAAAAACAGCTGCTCTCTTCCATCCCCCTCGCTCCTGCACCCCCAGCCCCACCCCATCCTTCTTTCTGCAGCAGGACAGAACTACTCTGTAAACTTTGGCAGGGGTGAAGCATCTTAATACTTCTTGAAACAGGAAACTTTTTTTTTTTTTGGCATGGACTTGTTAGGTTAAAGCTGGGGGGAATAAAAGCATAACTAAAATTTGATATAGTCATTCAAGAAATGATTTGTATTCCTCCAGAAAAGGTCAGTGTGCAGTGGGTTTGAGTCTAAAAGAGCCAAACTAAGATAAGGTAACAAGGCCGTGTTTGGAACTGGCAAGCTCCTGCCAGAACTTGAAAGCGTGTTTGCAGCCCTTCCTTTATTATCATAACCTCTTGAACAGAATATGCCATTTGAAACGACAGTAAATGCTTCTCAGTGGATAAGTTTATGACCTAGTTTTTTTGACCAAGAGTGCTTGTGGGACTAAACGGCGCAGGGAAGAGCACAGGAGCTTGGACATCATTGGCCAGAAGTTCTCTGCAGATCAGGAGCTCGGGGCTAATTAGAACCCCGAGACATTAAGCAGCAGCTGTTTTATGGTGTGAACTTTTGCACAGAGGATTTCATGAGGCTAATTCTCCTTGGAAGTGTGTTTGCAGAGTGGGTTCTTTGCCGGCTGTTGCTTCATTCTTCTTTGGAGGCCTGTTTTCACTGAGTGTGAGCATTTTCTGCCAAACCTAGCAATGACCTTCCTGGTGCCTGGAGCTGCCGCCCGCCTGGCCTGACCCATCTGGGCTGGGCCACGGGATGCTTGGGCGAGGTCGATTGAGGGGGGTGAGTTGTCTTCAGCTCATCCCACACCTCAGATCCGGAGTGAGGAACCGAAACCAAGGGGAAGAGAAAATGTTTGTTCTGACTTTTCTGCTCATAAAGGGGGTTGCTTGGCCCTCTCCTCCCTCGTGCTTTTTCTCTGGATTCTTGGACCCACTCTTAGTTTTGCCCTCTGCAGTCTGTTAAATCTGAACTCCCTTTTTTTCTTTCTTTGTTACACTTAATGTGTGAGAATATATTTTTCAGGGAAAATTTTGAGAAATGAATTAAAATGAATTTAAAGTTCACAAATGATGTAGACCTTAGGGTGTAGTTGACAAATCCACCCCCCGCCCCCCACACAGTTTTTTCCTCCTCTCTCCATCCACAATTGGTTTTCTTTCTATCCTCCCATGTATATTTGTTTTCACAGTGGAACTTCCAAGTTAAACATACTTAGACATGTTTTAGAAAGGAAAGTCACTCTCTAAAAGGGACCGTTAATGGCATGCTAGAGTCTGGGATCCATGAGAAATTGCGTAGTTATAAATTGCTAAAGTTAATATCAACTATTTAATTGATTATTAATACAAGTTACTTAAATGATTCCAGAATACACCACATTTTCATATTACACCTTTTTTAGGAGTGCACATCTTAAAAAGACCTTAAAAGATACACTTCTTTTATAGACACATGAACTTTCCATGCATTCAATTCAGTTCTGTCGCTCAGTTGTGTCCGACTCTTTGCGACCCCATGAATTGCAGCATGCCAGGCCTCCCTGTCCATCACCAACTCCCGGAGTTCACTCAGACTCATGTCCATCGAGTCAGTGATGCCATCCAGCCATCTCATCCTCTGTCGTCCCCTTCTCCTCCTGCCCCCAATCCCTCCCAGCATCAGAGTATTTTCCAATGAGTCAGCTCTTCGCATGAGGTGGCCAAAGTACTGGAGTTTCAGCTTTAGCATCATTCCTTCCAAAGAAATTCCAGGGCTGATCTCCTTCAGAATGGACTGGAAGGCTCCTTAAATGAGAAAACTATGACAGTATCCCTATCATACACCAATAGAGAAATAATTATATATGTTAAAGTGTATGAGAAATATTGAACATTAAGACTGTTTAGGCATTGTTTTTAACTTGCATTTAAGTTTGATTTGCATTAGAAAATGTGAAAGGGATGTGAGATCGCAGGTACATATTGTCTATGTAGAAATCCACTGGAGTATATTTAGAAGGAACTATGCTAGAACATTTAACTGTAGTTGAATAGGGATCATAATCATGTGAAATTGCTCACACTCGCTCTCCTCAGTTTTCCACAGGGAGCTAGCAGATCTGTTAACAATTCTAACGTCTAAATACTTTCATGAATGAGCATGAGAGTGGCTTTCTCCCGTGTCTCCTCTGACACAGTTCAGATGAGATACGAATTGCAAGACTTCAGCAGAAGTTATTGTTATAAGTCTGTTCACACTTGCAAAGCTTTCAGTTGTAGGTGTAACTGACCGTTTAGGGGACAAGCCTGGCTCAGGTGGTTTCCAGGAAGAGAATAGAACGTTTCTTGTCTTGCATGGTGGGTGCCCATCTTTCTCTTCACTGCTCGTCTGATTCCTTTTCTTTGACTTGGAGGACTCCTTCCTCTTCACATCATGTTTCCATTTTCTCCTTCTGGGATCTTGCCTGTCCTCCTCACCCATCCGTTGCTGCCCTGTACTCCTTTTCTGCCCCCATGGAGATGATCCCTGAATGGCTTTATGGAAGATGACTCATCATCAGGGAGCCACGAGTCACCTGTAAAGTTAATAGTGTTTCTTTGGGACCCCATTTGTGGCAGTAAAATTTGCACCTAGGCGTGAGCAACTGCAATTTGCAACACAGTGTTTTAATTGTTCAGAGGTGTCCATAAAAATTGTGTGGCAAATTAAAATCACTTATGAACAAAGATGCTTTTTCTTACCCAAAGAGGTGCTTCCTAGAAAGCACCCCTCTTCAGCACTGACGCCTGGCTGTTGGCTCCAGCATTTGCTGTCTGAATTGATCAGGCTCTGTTTGACACATGGTGCAAGAGTACACGTTTCTCAAACTCCTGGCTTTCCAAATCTGTCTAAGGAAAGAGCTGAGCCACAGGTAGCACCACCCAGGTTGGTGAATTGAATGAATCATTCCGTTACTGATGCATTTTAGCCTGGACAGAACCTCTTCACATACCACCTAAAGAAATGAAATCTAGTTGAATGAATTCTCCCATTCTTCCCCGTTTTAAAAACAATCCTAAAACACACATAATAGGAATTATAATCTTACGAGTTCTCTTTTCCCATTTTCCCAATTTCCAGGTCAGGGGATGTCTCTAGAGTGTCATGGTTTCACTAGTAATTGTGGTAAGAGAATGTTTCAGGTGAATATTTCTATTTCTGGCCTGTGTCTGCCCTTCTTAACTTCTTCCTCAATTTTCTTGGTATCATCCGCCAACCAACCCTCTGTTACTGAATCAGTTCAAGAGTGAATGCCAATAACCATCTGAGATTGTTGCCTACTTGTAATGCCTTTCATTTTGAGAAAATACGGCAAATTTCACAAGAGGCCGTCACTAGGTAAGCTTAGACATATCAGTCACACCCAAAGTATTCTTCCTTGGTGGGTACTTGGTGAATGTTTCAGGCTGAATCCAGAGGTACTCTGCTCAGAACCTACAGTATACTTGGTACCAAGAAGAGAATTTAAGAAACACTGAATTCTTAACCAGATAAACCTGTTTCTTAGGTAACTGTCCTCTGAAACCCAGCAGTAGAAGATGATTTTGGCAGTGAGTTTTGGAGTCATTCTGCCTCATTCAGTAGATCGTTTGTGACATATAGACAGGATGCAGTAAGTATATTTGGGAATGGGGGTGCATAATACTGTATCTAAAATGAAAATGGAAAGCAAGCTGGAGACATTCAGAGCACTGGGGAGCTACCCCTGTTATCACTAGTAATTCTCAGGTAGAAATGCAGTTCATATCATCTGTGGGAGCTTTGCCACCTCTCAGTACCAGAAAGTCGGTCGCTGGAGGAGGAAGACAAGGACACGCTCCAACATCAAACTTCCCGAGTCACTGACGTTTCTGTACTTCCGTGGCCCCATCTGTACAATGGGGATATCCTGTAGAGTTGTATTGTAAAATTGCTCCCCCCAAAGGCGATGCCGGGAACGCATGCTTGGTTGAACTTGGAGCTCTCAGAGCTGGCCTGCTGAGCTGGAGGAAGACCCCGGAAGTCATACTTTGATCAAGTTCTGGTCTTCCCATCATCTGCCCTGGTCCTTTTAGCCTTTCAGACATGAGTGACTTCCTTTGTGGAATGAGATGATGGGGACTCTGTTGTCTTTTTCTTGAACTCTCTCTGACCCAAACCAGACACTCTAATAAGAGTCTGGCTCTGTGGAGGATGAGGGATTCCTCATAAGGAATGCCATATCTGGAGATCAGACAGAGCCATTTCTCCAAGCCCGGGTCGCTCTTTCTACACTGACAGCCCTTGGAACGAGTCAGGTGGACATGAGGCATCTTCCCTGTGCTGGGTGTTAAGTGCTTGATCTTAACTGTGAGCGTCAACAACTTAGGCAGAGCTGGGCAGTGAACTTCCTTGGTTCCAAATCACCCTCTTGCCCTCACCTATGTGATTTTGTTAGTTAAGCAGAGATGACTTATGGAGAAAAAAAGCACAACCCATTGTGACGTTAAAAAAAGCCCTGCAGATGGCTATTTGTGTTTGTTCTACAGCAGGAAAACCTCCCTCCTCTTCCCTTATCATTCTTTCCAGTCCCCTGTGGAGCCCTTGAACCTTTTCTTTGCTCCAGACTCCCCCAGGTCAGACTTAATTGTGAAAACCAGTGTTGTGGGTTTGGAACGGCTCTGTACACCCAGGCGGGCAGAGAACAAAGGTCAGTTTGTCCCCATTTTCCGAGGCCCTGGAGCAACGCTTCTTAGCTGCTGGTTCAGCTGGAGTAAGACTTTCTAGGGAAAGTTGCTTTTCATAAGCTCACAGAGAAGAGAGAATTTATTGTGTCTACCAAACTTGTCTCCATATTTCTTTTTAAAAAAGCATCTTATTTATTTAGTTATTTTTGGCTGCACTGGGTCTTCGTTGCTGCCCTTTCTCTATTTGTGATGAGTGAGGTCTACTCTTCGTTGTCGTGCAGAGGCTTCTCGTCGCAGAGCCCGGGCTCTAGGCTTGCTGACTCAGTAGTTAGGGTGCATGGGCTTAGTTGCTCCGCAGTATGTGGGATATTCCTGGACCGTGGATCGAACCAGTGTCCCCTGCGTGGCAAGGCAGATTCTTAGCCACTGTACCACCAGGGAAGCCCTGTCTCTTTCTGTTCATACCATTCTCCTGTTAGATCTTGCCAGTGACAAGATAAAGAAGCAGGAGAGGATTTCCTCAATCCAGCTGAAATAAATTCTACCCATTTCTTTCAGATCAGATTGTCTAAAGCACTGAAAACCTCTACTGGACATCTTTGGAAGGAGTTACAATGATAAGAGTTGATGTTTAGACTCTTGTTTGAACTAATTCTAGGGCAGGTTTCCCTTTGAAAAGGAAAATCTTTTATCTATTTTTCAAACGTGTTTTCTTCAGTACCTTGGAATAGTGACATGTGTGTAGTTGATACGTGTCAGAAGAATTAATGCTCTCCCTAAATCTTGTCTCACCCTCTGTTTTACACCTTTTGCCATTGTCATAGTTCTTGAAAATCTGCTTGCTTTTTTGTTTTTTGCACGCATGTGTTTTCACTTTTTTTTTTGTAGTTGTTTAGTCCCTAAGTCGTGTCTGACTCTTGCACCCCATGGACTGTAGCCCACCAGGCTCCTCTTGTCTATGGGATTTCCCAGGCAAGAATACTAGATTGGGTTTCCATTTTCTTCTCCAGGGGATCTTCCCAGCCCAGGGGTCAAACCCGCGTCTCCTGCTTGGCAGGTGGATTATTTACTGCTGAGCCACCAGGGAAGCCCTTTCACTTGGTTACTTTGCACAGATTCTTCCCTCTGCCTACGTTGCACTCCTTCCACTCTTCAGTAACTTATATTGGCTATTACTGACAGTCTAGGTCAAAACCTAAGTCTTCCAATAAGCCTTCAGTGAGTGTCCCCATCTGCCTACATCTCGTCTTACTTACCTCCATCAACACACACAGACACACGTACACAGAGGCACACACGTCTGACTCACTGTGTGCGGAGCCCCCAGAAGCCTGGGTTTCTCTTTAAATCGTGAGTATACTTTGATGTGATGCAGGAAGAGTGTGGAGCTTGGCTGTTGGAAGGCACAGCTCATCTCCGGACAGCACACCCGTGGGCTGCCAGAATGCAGTGTGTTGATGCGATGTCGGTGGCAGTCCTGATTCCCTGGTAGCATTTATGGGCTCACCTGTACCTAAGATGAGGCTTATTTCAAGATGACTCTTCCACAGCTCTCTTCTCTGACAGCAGTCATTAAGAGATTAGGTTTCTTGAAATATCAGCATTTGTTGGCCCCCTGGCTGAATAATGCTCTGCAGCCTAAGGAGGAAGGGATTTCTGAACAGATCTTAAGCAGAAAAGAAATGCTGAGCTTTAAAAAGAAACATTCATATTGCAATACATCCTCTTTCCCACTGTGAACGGACATATGCTTCTCAAAATGTGACTCAGTCAAGGGCATTTTGAGGTGTTTGTAGAGAAGGGAAGGGAATTGGAAGGGGTTTGGAGAGGCTTTGATTGGAAAGGAGACTGACTTTGGATTCTCATCCTAGTTGGTAACCATCGCACAGTGGTACTTTAAATATCCCAGTTCTTCAATGTAAACCTCTTATTTGGAAGAAATTGCTCAAATTACTTTAAGACTTAAATAGAGGTGTGTGTGTGTGTGTGTGTGGCTCAGTTGTGTCTGACTCTGTAACCCTGTAGACTGGTGTGTGTGTGTGTGTGTGTGGCTCAGTTGTGTCTGACTCTGTAACCCTGTAGACTGGTGTGTGTGTGTGTGTGTGTGTGTGTGTGTGTGTGTGTGTGTGTGTGTCTCAGTTGTGTCTGACTCTGTAACCCTGTAGACTGGTGTGTGTGTGTGTGTGTGTGTGTGTGTGTGTCTCAGTTGTGTCTGACTCTGTAACCCTGTAGACTGGTGTGTGTGTGTGACTCAGTTGTGTCTGACTGTCTAACCCTGTAGACTGGGGGCGGGGTGTGTGTGTGTGTGTGTGTCTCAGTTGTGTCTGACTCTCTAACCCTGTAGACTGGTGTGTGTGTGTGTGTGTGTGTGTGTGGCTCAGTTGTGTCTCTGTAACCCTGTAGACTGGTGTGTGTGTGTGTGTGTGTCGCTCAGTTGTGTCTGACTCTGTAACCCTGTAGACTGCAGATCCCCAGGCTCCTCTGTCCATGGGATTCTCCAGGCAAGAATACTAGAGTGGGTTGCCATTCTCTTCTCCAGGGGATCTTCCCAACCCAGGGATAGAATCTGGGTCTCCTGCATTGCACGTGGATTCTTTACTGTCTGAGCCACCAGGGAAGCCCCTAAATAGTTCTTGGATCAGCGTTTACAGGATGAGAGGTTGCAGGATTTAGTATGGTTATTCTCTGGCGTGTTCAAAACCACAAAGCATCTTTCATAAAGCCTAGCACTCTAGTGGGCTGAAGTGCCCACTAATGTCAGTGAAAGGAATGAAATGAGGCTGAGGATTCAAACTGGTGGTAACATCTTAGAAGCAGATTATATCAAAATAGCTACTTAAGGGAAGGATATGACCACTTAGATGGCTTGGGTGCGCAGTGGGGTTATTCAACACCTGAACATGGCAGATCCAGTTTTGCTTGGTAGCTAGAATACAATCCTGCGTATGTGACATTTTTATACCTTTTGTATAAAAACAAATATTAGTTAAGGAACCTCTTTGGACAGGAAAAGAGGGCAAAGCTGTGTATCTGTCATTCCCAGATCCATTAGTCTGATTACTGAATTGGGAACTTTTCAGTGAACAAGGGCTTCCCATGTAGCTCAGTTGGTAATGCATCTGCCTGCAACGTGGGAGTCTTGGGTTCAGTTCCTGGGTTGGGAAGTTCCCCTGGAGAAGGAAATAGCAACCCACTCCAGTTTTCTTGCCTGGAGAATCCCGTGGTCAGAGGAGCCTGGCAGGCTACAGTTCATGGGATTGCAAGAGTCGGACACGACTCAGCGCTTGCTTTCTTTCAGTGAACATTAACCCAAATGATTGTGATCGTTCTGATAACTAGACAGTAAAACTTTCTGTTTGATTCCACTGCAACGTAGCTTACAGCCAACTGTGGAAACCCAGTAAAGTTGGTCGTCATGCATAATAAAAGATGAGAGCGTACTTCCTTACCCTCTCATAATAAAAGATGAGAGGGTACCTTCCTTGGAGTGGAAAACGGGGAAGCTAGCCTGGGCCTTTGCATAGAAACTGCATGCGTCTTGGTCCTGTGTGCATGGATTCTTGTGTTAGCTCCTGCTTTCATTTTACTCCTGATACTTAATTGATAAATCCAAAAAACTGGTCTTCTGGGCCTTTCTGATAGCATCGTGGTCTTCCTGGATGGCTCAGATTGTAAGCAATCAGCCTGCAATGCAACAGACCTAGGTTCGATCCCTGGGTCGGGATATGTACACAACAAACGGTTCTCTCCTTCCTTGACCTTTACCTGGGAATCTGCTCTTCTAGGTGCAACTTTTAATACTTATTTTCATTAGCTTTTCTTTATCCCCACTTTTCTCCCTAGAGTTGAAACTAAATCTTAGGTATCTTAATATTTTTAACAGTATGAAACAAGCCAGAATTTGTAGCTGAAATATTTTGAGAATCGTGTATTTCAGTAATTCCTGCATTTCATCGAATAACAGTATACAGTTTCTTCATATTTTTGGGGGTTAGAGTTCCATAAGTCTGAAAGTAATTTAAGACTGAACTAGTGATGGCGCCTGGAGCACGAGCAGAGTGTAAGACCAAAATGTTCAGTTCAGTTGCTCAGTCGTGTCCAACTCTTTGCGATCCCATGAATCGCATCACACCAGGCCTCCCTGTCCATCACCAACTCCCGGAGTCCACTCAGACTCACGTCCATCGAGTCAGTGATGCCATCCAGCCGTCTCATCCTCTGTCGTCCCCTTCTCCTCCTGCCCCCAATCCCTCCCAGCATCAGAGTCTTTTCCAATGAGTCAACTCTTCACATAAGGTGGCCAAAGTATTGGAGTTTCAGCTTCAGCATCAGTCCTTCCAAAGAACACCCAGGGCTAGTCTCCTTTAGAATGGACTGGTTGGATCTCCTTGCAGTCCAAGGGACTCTCAAGAGTCTTCAACACCATAGTTCAAAAGCATCAATTCTTCGATACTCAGCTTTCTTCATAGTCCAACTCTCACATCCATACATGACCACAGGAAAAACCATAGCCTTGACTAGCCGGACCTTTGTTGGCAAAGTAATGTCTCTGCTTTTGAATATGCTATCTAGGTTGGTCATAAGTTTCCTTCCAAGGAGTAAGCGTCTTTTAATTTTATGGCTGCAGTCACCATGGCAGTGATTTTGGAGCCCAAACAAACAAAGTCTGACACTGTTTCCACTGTTTCCCCATCTTAGGCACTAGACATTTCTCATGTTATCTTCTCCGTGAATCGTTGGTAAAGTCAGGGAATAATTTTCATCAGCGTCTTCACTTGTCTGGCCAATTAAGAAGACATGTTTCTGCAATGTAAGCCTATTAAGCGAAAAGAGTTGGGGCCTATTGGGTACAATTGTAATTAAGATCCGTCCACCATCCCTCATGTAATTGTACCAAAATAAATAGACCAAAATCATGGTTAAGGAAAGCAAAACCTGTAACTCTTATTATCAGCCCAGTGATGTTACATCCATATCAGTATGTGGATTTCATGGGACTTTTTTTCCTTCTGTGGGATCTGAGGCTCATTTGGAATTTACCTTGGCAGAAGAATATTAGCTAGTCAGGCCTATAAAGGGTATTTTGAGCTGGAGTATAAAAAGCACATGTAGTAATTAATATAAAAGCAGCTGAAAGTGCCTGAGGTCAGTAGTTGCTACATCTGTACTGCATGTAAACAAAGTATTAGCCAAAATTAGTTTCAGAGGGCCCTGATTACATCTGTTTTAATTTAATTTAGTCTGATTTAATGATACTTTCTTAATATGAATTTGCTTCATGGTTACTCTTATTGCAATTTCTTTTCCCTGAGAAGAATGTATATGAGTTGGGATTATTGCAAACTTTTGTAATCCTTTAGTCTGACCCTGGATATATCAAAGGTGTGGTGTCTTACTGTACAGAATCATCTGTCTAAGGAATGTGAAATTAACAGAAAGCTGGTAATTCAGACTTCATCTCAATTTGTTTATAGTGTTTTTTTTAATGTAAAGTTTATGAGCAATGAAGTACAAGAATCTTACTGGTGTATTTTGAGTTGTGACAAGTACACACGCTTGTGTAACTTTGACTCCTGTGAAGACCTGGAACATTATCACCTCAGCTAGTTCTCCTGTTCCTTTCAGGTCACCTACTGCCTGATGTGCTCAGCAGGTAACCATCCCTTTGACTTTAACTCTTTCCACTGGAAGTTAGATTTGCCTTTCCTGTAGCTTCACACAAATGAAGCTTCACACAAAACAACGCAGGTTGTTGGTTTAAGGCTTCTTTCACTTGTAAGCATAATTGTGATGAATCATTTTCATAATATATTATAATGAAAACTATGAGAAGCGATTGGGAGTGAAACAGAGTGGTGCTGTTTCAAAGAAGGAGGGCAAAATATTTTGAGATGGCTAAGTTGGCAAATACTTGTCATTGATCTGTTTTTTAATAGAAATTTTTACTGAGATAATTATAGATTCATATGCAGCTGTTAAATAATAAAACCTTTAATCAGTTTCCTGAATGGTAGCATTTTGCAGAAGTATAGTATGCTATAGTCAGGATATTGGTGCAGTCTGCCCGTCTTGGTTATACCTATAGTTTAGCCTATACTCATGTGTTTGCATATTTAGTTCTATACAGTTCTATCACATGTGTGGGTTTGTGTATTCACGGCCACAATAAAGATGCTGAGCAACACAAGGGTCCTTCTTATTGACCTTGTTAATAGCGACACCTCTCTCCCTCCCACCAATCCTCCCCTATCCCTGGCCCTTAATTGGTTCACCATTTCCAAACGCTTCCCATAAAGGTAAGCATATAGTTTGTACTCCTTTTGGATTGGCTCTTTTGACTCATCATAACTCCCAGGAGACCCATCCAGGTTGTTGCATGCACCAGTAACTTGTTGCTTTCTATTGTGGAATAGCATTCCCATGGTATATACACACCGTGGTTTAGCCATTCACCTGTTGAAGGACATCTGGGCCCTTTCCAGTTTGGGGTTATTACGAGTGAAGCTGCTTTGAACATTTGTGTACAAGTTTTATGCGAACACCAGTTCTCATTTCTCTGGGACAGTTGCCCAAGACTGAAATTGCTGGGTCGTATGGTAATTGCATGTTTAGTTTTAAAAGAAACTGTCAAGCCATTTTCCAGAGTAGCTATACCAATTTATTCTCCTCCAGCCAAGTACAAGTGATCTCGTTTTTCTGCATCCTCACCAGCATTTGGTGGTGGTGGTTTTTATTATCACCACTGACAGGTATGAAGTAAGATCTCATTAGATTTAACTTCCGTTTCTCTGGTAACTAATGATGTTGAAACTCTCCATGTGCTTATTTGCCATCGATACATTCTCTCTGATGAAATGTCCCATTGATGTCTTTTACCCAGTTTTTCTAATTGAATTAAAAAAAAAAATTCTGTGCTTAAAA
This sequence comes from Bos indicus x Bos taurus, assembly GCF_003369695.1. Lineage (NCBI taxonomy): Eukaryota > Metazoa > Chordata > Mammalia > Artiodactyla > Bovidae > Bos > Bos indicus x Bos taurus. The sequence goes on along the minus strand of NC_040098.1, from coordinate 37,337,134 downwards.
GACAGACTAAACAAAACGCCAGCCCAAGTAGCTTTCAAGAACATTTAAGAAAATATCCCAAGAAAAGATCTCACTTGGGTTGAGATGCTTTTAGTCACTAGATAAGTAGGTAAATAAATGGAATCACTTAACAGATGGAAATGGATGTTTTCCAGCAACTGGGTGGAAAGAACTGGGAGCTTTTTAAGGCTCTCATAATTCTCCTGTCAGTGGCTCGGGCTTGCCACCCTCGTTCGCCCAGGTTCCGTGCTCTCCGCCCCTCCCCTTCTGCCTCAGATCTTCTGTTCGCCCTTCCTTTTCTCTGATGAGCCTGGGTAATAGACCTCACTTCTTTGACTGGTTTAATTCTGAAACATATAAATGGATTCCTTAAATAGGTCTTGTGGACCAATTTTTTTTTCTTTTTTTTGGTAGAACTTGGACTTTGGCGCTCATCTCTCTGCACAGTTCTGTAGTGTTTGCTTCTGTCAGTTATCTTGATGGAGGGATAAGAAAGAAGCAATCTACAGTCAGAGAAAACCTTTCGAGTGTACTTGGTAATGAATTTACTGTAGAGTGACATAGACATATAGGGGTTAGCAGAATGTTTTTCCTTAGATGATGATTTTCTGACCAAATGGTAAGAGCCCAAGACTTAACAAAAGGACCTGGGATTGTAACCTTGTTCTGCCTTAACTTAGTGGCAAAATTGGGCAAATTATTTAACCTCTCTGGGCCTCCACTTAATTTTTCGTGAAAATCGGTAATAATTCCTGTACTACTACAATGAGTTTATAAGGATCAAAAAGAATGATGTAATGCATTTGTAAGTGGTAAAGCGCTATACAAATGTAAATTGCTATTACATTTATATATTAAATTATACTCCCCCTTCTCATGTCTAAAGCAAAAAGCGCAGCCTGGAAGAGAAACAGTCATTTATTCAGAATAAGGTCAAATGATCACTGTTTTCCTGAGTGGAGGGGAGGGGAACTCTCTACACATTTTTTTCTTAGATGTGATTTTAATTTTGTTTGGTAGGCAAGAAGCTGCTAAAAATTAATCAGCCAGCAATAATCGCACTTCATGTAGTCTGATATGGTGACTAAGGAAAGCTACTAAAAGTTAAAATGGAGTTGCTTTAGGAGTTTTCTGATCTTACTCATTTAAATTCTAGTTTTAAAGATGAATAATGATTCTGCTTGCCAGTTGAAGCCTTACCTGAGGTCGTATTTTCCCCCCACTCTTGTATTTCTTTCTGGGTCTCCGCTGCTGCCCACGGGCTTTCTCTAGTTGCGGCGAACCAGGGCTTCTCTAGTCGGCAGCGCATGGACCTTCATTGTGGTGGCTTCTTCTGTTGCGGAACGCCAGCTCTCGAGCACGTGCGCTTCAGTAGCTGCTGCACACAGGTTCAGTAGTTGTGGTTCCCGGGCTCCAGAGTTGAGGTGCATGGGCCTAGTTGCTCACAGCATGTGCGATCATCTTGGATCGGGGAGCGTTACCAATGTCCCCTGCACTTCAAAGTGGTGGATTCTTAACCACTGGACCGCTGGGGAAGCCCCAGTCTTGTCTTTACCCATCAACTACATGAGCCTTGTAAAGAAGCCAGAGAGACCTCGGTTTGCACAAGGAGTGTTAATAACTGTGACCTTGAGTGAAAGATTGGGTCCCTGTCTTTATCCGTGACAGATTCAAGTGAAGTTGCTAACTGGTGTCGATGGTAAACTATCTGAACATCTGCCTTTAAATAATGATGTTGGATAATTCTGTACACAGGGTAGCTGGTATCCCCAGGTATAAATTGAGAAGTCCAGAGAAAAGGCCAATGAGGGTCTGCTTAGCAGCAACATTACTTTATTCTAAAATATGTTGTTAGTCACAACCAGCCCAAGACTTGATGAAACCAGAAGCCAGTTTGCAGTTCTTTACCCTTGATCTTAGTTTGGGCAACTTATTTTTGTGATTTAGGATAATTAAAAAGCCTCAAGGCTGTTGTGAGGATCAGATGAGGTAAATGTTTGTGAAAATGCTTTGGGAATTTTTATATGCTCTGCAGACTCAATTTTAGAAGTGATGGTGGAGGAGATAGTAATAAAAGTAGTGCTATGTGAAGTTTGAAAACTTGTCTAAGAATATGTGCAGCTATCGGATAATACTGGAAAAAAATTTAAACTTTCTTTAAATGCCATGTATATCACCACCTTGCTCTTGGAACACACAGGCATGAATTGAACTATGGGCTGCGTTTTGAAAAATTTAGTTGTGGTAGGTGACATTTATAAAATTATCCATGAAATTTGGGAGAACCAACGCAATGACTTCAGCAAGCACAACCGAGAGAATCTTGATTTAATGGTAACCCAGCCAATGATTAGATTAGGTGTCAGAAAAGGGGTCAAATGCATTATGGAAAAATGAGGAAGGAAGTAAAATGAGTCATTCAGTTACAGTATATTTTTACAGTTGATTATGTGGGTGGTATATTGTTTAATTCATTACAGTTTTTAAGGACCAATTTCAGGTGAAAAGCATGAATGATGGACATTCTAACCAAAGTCTAATTTCAGTTACTAGAAAGCGGTGACTTTTTAAATTCCTGTAATCTGAAGTAGGTTATGATTTTCCTGTACTGTTGGACTCTTCCAATATTTATTTTCTCTCAAATAGAAAGGTTTATTTCACTCTTCAAAAACTTGAAGGTAATTACATCATGAATTTTAATGTAGGATATTAGTATCTTAAAAAATGTGCTTGTAAGTGGCTCAGCAGTAAAGAATCTGCCTGCAGTGCAGGAACTGTGGGAGATGTGGGTTCAGTCCCTGGGTGGGAAGGATCCTCTGGAGGAGGAAATGACAACCTACTCCAGTATTCTTGCCTGGGAAATCCCACGGACAGAGGGGCTCGGCGGGCTATCCATGGGGTCGCATGGAGTCAGACACGACTGAAGCAACTGAGCACACATGTTTTAAATAAGAATTACAATAAGAATTTCTTTGAAGCTTGTCCCTTCTTTATTAAGAATAAATGCATATGTATCTGGTCATAATTGCAATGATATAACCTTTCTAAAATCTTATTACTTAGGCTACTTGCCCATCCGATGGTAAAAGTTATTATATTCAGTTGCCCTAGAAAAAGAACTCCAAGGAATTCAACAATAGCTTTCCTTAGAGGGATTTCCCAGGCAAGAATACGGAAGTGGGTTGCTATTTCCCTCTCCAGGGGATCTTCCTGACCCAGGGGCTGAACCCGGGGCTCCTACATTGCAGACAGAGTCTTTACCGACTCAGCCACCAGGGAAGTCCTTTGTGTGCAGCCTTTTGCATTTAAGTCAGCCTTGTGAATGATCTTGGTCAGCTCACAAGAGGAGGGCCAGAGGGAGGACAGGCCTCTATTTCTTTCCTCGAGAATCAACTAAGGAAATAGAAGAGAAAAGCACAGTTCCAAAGACACCAAGCTCAGAACCTGAAATTTAATTATTAGGAGAATCTGTCTCATTGGTTGGTTGCGATTCACGGAATCACATTTACTAATTGATTCGATAGATCCTTGTGTATCACCCGGCATTGTTCCAGTCCAAACTGTTTCTCTCCTCTCATGTTTGTTTCCTTCCCTAAAATTCGTAGGTAGTTATTAATTCACGTGCTTAAAACAGCCGTCCATGTTTCATACTGACCCGTAATTATCAGTGTGGAGAGTGGAGTTAACGTCATTCTTGTCAGATTTAGCCAGTGTGATTTAAGTTCTCTTTCTGTCTCACCTGCTTAAAATAGCAGAATTCTTCCTCTAATCCTTTGTCACTTTCCACCCCCCTTATTCCATCTTGTTTTCCTTCTTGGCACTTAAAGCTATTTGTCATATTAAATATTTGACTGGGTCTGTGGTCAGTCTACTAGGATATAAGCACTATATGACGAAAACTTGGAACCTACCCGTTTGGACTGGAACCGTGCCGGAAAATACACAAGGATTTGTTGAATCAGTTAATATGATTTCATGAATCACAACCAGTGAATGAGATGCAGATTCCCCTTACATTTAAATGTTAGGTTTTAAGCTTGGTATCTTTGGAACCTGTACTTTTCTCTTTCTGGCCTCAAACGCTATCTTCGTATTCTGCTGGAGGAGAAACTCCTAAAGAACATTATTTTGGGAGGAAGGAAGGCAGTAAGTGTGGGTGTCAGATTATCAAGTAAACACTGGAACCATTTTTGCCTATGATTGGGAATGTTTATTTTGTTCAAACGTATGTTTGGTCTGACCTTGGAGTTAGAGTTACTTAAGAAGTTGCATAAATGTTAATGAATGTTTATAATGTGGACCATAAGCTGAAAGCACTTAAAATATAAATATTTGAGCCATATGTTAGAAAATAACCAGAGCATTGCAGCTATTTAGGATTGTGGAGGGAAATTGCCTGATTTATTGACGAGAGCTGGGAATTTTGGAGTCCTGGGTTCTATTTCCATTCCTGCTTTTGACAGCACTTCACAAAAGGTCCGTTGAATAAATGTTTAATAGGCAGAGCTAATCCCTCTTAAAAATACTTTTATATCACTTAGACTTCTTGTGCTCCAGTTGCTCTGGCTTTATTGATGTTTTAGTCTGTTCTGCAAGTTCTTTCTTTTAAACCCATTGAGATCCTCACTTTAGTGCCTGTGTGTATGTACTTGCGGGGAGTTTGATTCCATCTTATCAGTACCTCATTAGCATTTTTCTACTTCATGTTTGTATAAGGTTCACCTAAAAACACATACAAATGAATGTGGTACTAAAAATATAAACGAGTATAACTGTACTTATGTAGAAATCTTACAAAAGAAAAGAATTAAAGATGAACTGGAGAGATTTTTGATGGCACTAGGGAATGTTCTTCCCCATGAAAGTAACCAAAGATGAGAGCTTGCTTCAACGCAAAGAAAGCAAAGAGGCTGAACCTCTCGATAAATCTTGAAAGACAACTAGGCACAAACAAGGTACCCTATTTTAAGAAAGCCCCTTCACCACCATTAGCGTTATCAGGGCTTTCATGTCTGACTTCTGTCTGGGGTGTGTTGGGTGAATTTTTAACTGAGCAGGCTTTCAACTGAAGCAGTGGAACAGACTATAAACAACAGCTAAAGCCACTTCAGAATTCCAGAGGCCTGACTCAACTCCATCTCTCATTCTCTGTACTGGCCTGTCTTGCTGGGGTTTCTCGAGGGGTGGTCCTGGGACCATCAGCATCTGATCACCAGGGGCCCTTGAAAAAAGTGCTAGAAGTTCAGGTTTTACCTGTAGACCTGCTGAATCAGAAACCATGGGGGAAGAATTTTGAAATCATTTTTAACAAGCACCACTCAAGTGACTCAAATACATTGCAATTTGAGAAGCACTGGTGTATTATTCCTGGTTGAGTGCTGTCCCTTGTCGTAAGGTAGTGGTTGATTTTTATATCTTCTTCTGGACCACAGTAGTACTGTGAATAGAGGGAAGAATGAAGGTTGTAGATGGAGAAGCTGTATGCTCATTTCCTCTGTGGGCCTGCTCTCTAGTGGGATGCCCTGTATCTACCAGACTTGAACATACTGGTGTGTATTTACAAGGAAAACCTCTGTGGATAGGAAGGAGAAACGGAACTCAGTGAGATGGTACCCACTGATCCACTTAATCACTCTGACAAGGATGCTTTCTGAGTAACCAAGCCAGATGCATTGAGTGTTCAGTGTGTCGAGGGGCTGAAATTTCAGTTCTGGGTGATTTTTTTTTTTTTAAGTTTTGCATTGTTTTTTACTAAAGTCCAGTCTGGGTGATTTTTTAAATGAGATTGTGTAGAATCTTCTCTTGTAAAGTAGCAGGTGTGGGTCTTGGAAGAGGGTTCACAATAGAAATACTGCTGGAAGTCCTAAAATGGGATATAGGATAGTTGCACCCTTTGTGATGGTTCAACGAGGAGTTTCTGTAAGGGTCTCAGTTTTCTCATATGTGAAATACATCCTCTCTACTGTAGAAATACAGTCTCCCCGAGACTTGCAGCAGGGGAACAGGCTTGAAAACCTATTAGTAAGGAATTCAAGGGGTTTTGAGTAATCATGGAAAAACTGAGTTTCCTTGTCTGACATTGGGCACCTGCAACAAGAGGGGAAAAAGCAGTTTCCTCAGTTGATTTAAGTCAAGAAAGTTGGTGTGCCCAGCTTCCATGACATCATCTATAAAGAGAGTTCATGGGGGAACTTTGCAAGTCAGGTTCCCTGCATGATGTGATGGAGAGGGTGACTAAGATTCTCAACTTTCTCTCTGTATATAGCCTTCACCACTGCCCATTTGGAGGGGGATTAATTAGTTGAAGCCTGATAGGGAGAACTAATTTATTTTGATTTAGGAGGATGGCTAGGTCATGAGAATTGGTTGAAATACTTTAAGAGACTCTTGGATTAGATCATGTTGCATTTTTTAAAATTGATGGGCTTGAAGAGACCCAGGGAAGAGACAAGTATGCTCTTTGCACTGATGTGACAAGACATAAGAACCTCGAGCCATAGGGCAAAGGAAGAGCTGGGCTCAGCTATTAGAAGAATTGTGCATACAAATGGAACTGATGTGTGGGCCATCTTGGAAGCTGGTGGAACTTACCCCAGACATGTGGATTCAGTGAAGTTGCATTTTCAGGAGAAGTTCATGGGTCACCTAGAGAACCAGTCCTGCCTGAAATTCCTGCTGCTGCCTTTGGAGTTAGCCACTTGTTGAATTCCAGCACAAAATGTAGATTCTGCCTCTGTCTTGCAGGCTCTTGGGAAGGCCTGTGGTGGTTTAGTCGCTAAGTTGTGTCTGACTCTTGCGACCTCATTGTCTAAGATGGGACATCTTGTTCATGTCCATGGGATTTCCCTGGCATGAATACTGGAGTGGGTTGCCATTTCCTTCTCCAGGGGATCTTCCAAACCCAGGGATCGAACCCAGGTCTCCTGCACTGCAGGTAGATTCTTTACCGACTGAGCTACCAGGGAATTCCCTGCCTCAGGCAGTATTTCTCAAGCCTTCATTCAGTTCCTGGTGCACAGTGAGTACTTGACAAAATGTGGTTCCACTCCATGAAAACATGTGCGAATGGAAGAAAAGGAATTACTTGAGAAATGCTAAAGCACTATTGCTGCCAGTGACTTTCAGACAGTTTTTCCTTCTTCCAGTTTTTACTGCAGACAACTCCTGTGTGTCCTCTTCTCTTTTCACACTGCATGCAATTGTGTGGGAGCCTGGTTTCCTCAGGAACTCTAGCCTTTAGATAGCACACATCTATGAATATTCTTGCCCTTGGAGTTTGGAAGGGGGCGTCATGGAGCAGAAAACGCTGTATTAGTGACAGATCCTATGCTTGTGCATGGGACAGGGTTAGAGAAAGCAGGACTGAGAGGTGAGGAGGGTTTTCTTTATTTTAATCCCCAATAAATAATCTGTAATCTCAGACATTTCAACAGAGCAGGCTCATGGTTTTGTTTTGAGCCCTTTCCTCTGTGTGGGTTTTCTTTTTCTTTTTTTAAAGCATAGGATGGGTGAAGAACCCAGCTATAACGACTTCATGGAACACCTGTCTGAGGACCTGCCTGGGGGCTGGGTGTTGGATAGCCCTGCTGGCTGGGGTGGTGAAGAATGAATAGACAGTTGCATGTTGCTAGAAACTCTGGAGGCCCTAGTAAATGCAGAGAACTCATGGGGGTGGGGGGGAATCTTCAGCTTCAGATGTTTTGACTTCTGCTTTTATTGCTTGGGCTTTTTGAGAAGCACAGGTTGACTTAAGATTAGCTGAAGCAGCATCTTAATTGAACAAGTAACAGCTATTGGGACGACCAAATATAATTAACTTTGATGTTTTCGAATTCCTTTTCCATTCTTTGGTTTGCCTGTGCTTTGATCCTTAATGATGTGTGCACAATGAATTGCCCTGGATGAGAAATGCCTGTGTTCATATTAAATATTACCAGACCATTCTTTTCATTGAGTGCCGGGGCATTTTCACCTCATGGCAAGATGAATTGGTAAGGAACACACTGTACTCCGGTAAGTATGTTTTCAGTTGAAATAACAGCCAGTAATATCACAAATTCAGGGACAGAATAAACTCTCTCCCAAGGCCTAGACAAATATTTGTGATGTTAGGAAATGCAGTAGGTTGTGAAGCTAGATCCAAAAGATGGAAAATTTCACTGTTATTAATCACGAAGCAAGCTCACTAGCTCTGCGCTTCCTTGTGTGTAACTTTGCCTGTGGTATTCCTGACTTGGATAGTTGCAAATTCACTAGGTGTTCATTTTCCTGCAAGTTTTATTCCTCTTACTGTAAACTTAAAGTTACTGATAAAAATTGAATCAGAAGATAGGTGCTGTGGTTCTCTGGTCACTTGTTACTTGTTTTGGGAAAGTCACTTGCCTGAACCTCAGTTTTCTGACTTGTGAAGTGGGATTGCTATGGGATCAAATGACATAAATATGTGAAAATGTCTTGAACACGTTAAAATTCCTTGTAAATAGGGTTCTAGAGTTATGCATGGAGAAGGGCAGCCCAGACTAAGCAGAATAGCATGCGTGCTGCTTTTTCAAGGTGTAATCCTTTATTTCCCACATCCTTGGTAAGAAATTCCCTTCTTTAGGTGTCTCCCCTTCATGTAAGTCTGCTTCCACTTGTCTTATCATTATATCTTTTATTTTGGGACCTGTGGCTATTAGGTGACAGACTGGAGTACGCTGATAAATTGTTTGAAAATTGTTGCTGGTTCAATAAGCCACAATCCGTCAGAAGAAGTAAATACAACTTTTATGGTTTTTCATCATTTCTTCCTTTCCTTTACCCATCGTTTTGGAACAGAAATGCTGAAATTTTGGCACATCAGCCCACATTTCTAGGTCAAATTATGGACACAGGCATTTGGACTCTTTTATCTAGAAAATGATGTTTTTTAAAAAAATTTATTTTCAGGATGAGCTGATTTGGCAGCACATGTTTAATCACCTTTTTCATTTAAGGCTTAAGGACTGAAATAAGCGCCTCCAGATTTATTCTGCTCTTGCACCCATTATGTGTGTTGAAACTGGGTTCTCCTGTAATTTGGTTTGCATTTTTATATTTTGATCATCATCTCACTGGTGGTTAGTTCAGGCAGGTGAGTTGAAGCAATTCCTTGAAGCTTGATTGCTTCATTACATACATACATTACATACATACATATCCACTCATTTCTCACGTAAAAATCATGCACCCTTCACACATACGACCTAATCCTTGCAGTGAGTGTGTACTAAGTACTAGATGACTGCGCTGGCATTTAGAAGAGCCCCCCCGCCCCAGCTGTCTTAGATGTGTTTTGTTTTGTTCTGTGTGACATCAAATTTACACTTGTCCTTTTTCTCTTAGAGACAAGCTGTGGGAAGGAAAAGGCAAGATCATAACATGAAGACTGAATGTGTTTCTCAATCTTCACATCCTTAACTGGTCTCTTTGATGCATTTGAGTTCGCTCTGAAATGTTTGGGGAGGAAGGCAGGCAACCCGTGATAATCAAAGGGGAAGAAAGCTCAGGGTAGGACTCGGTGACATTTGAGGCTGAGTTTTGGAGCTGTTGCAAGAGTTATTGCTGCCTGGGACTGTTTGGCCTGGCGACATGTCAGAGCCATTAACTTCAGAATAACAGACCCTTTAAGAGAATGTCCTCTTTTAAAAAATTCCTTGTTAACTTAATTTATAGAAGGGGAGAGGAGGCGTTAGGGAGCAAAGAGCTGGGAGCCTGGAGCTGAGTTTAGGAAAAAACACATGCACATGAATGCTGGGATTATGTGAAAAATTAAAAGAGAAAAAGAAAAAAAAATAACAAAAAACCCCAGCTCTGCCTCTGTTCTCACCGGCTTGTCCTACTGGACATGTAATCGCCTCCTTGGTGATGGCTTTGGAAGCTTAGTCCCTAACGTGGATCCCAGACGGGAAATCTTCAGCTCTAATTAAGCTTTGGCTTATTTTGATTCTCTTCCAACCTTGTGGTTCGGATAGCTTTGTGTATATAATCTTTTGCTAGCAGCTTTTCCCACAGTCAGGAGAATGTACCTCTGCAGTGTTGATCCTTACCTGAAAGGCTTTGGCCACCATCTCGCAGGAAGTGGCTGACTGATGTGCAGGCCACTCCTGCTGGTCCCTTCACTGTATTTGGGACATGGAAAGAATAAACCAGCCACCATTATTAATAGATGAATGGGAATAGACAGGACTGTCTGGTATCCTGCAGCCATGAGAACACATGAGGGTTGGCCATTCCTTTTTCTCGTAAATGTGTTTTTTTTTCCTGCCTTCCCCTTTCTGGGGAGAACAGGAGGGAGGGATGAAGACAGAGTTTAATCTACTAATGAAATCGTTTGAAAATAATTGATCCTGCCCATTTGTCATGTGTTCAGATGCAAAGGAAGGAAGAATGTCTTCATGTTGTCATTGTGAGGCAGTGATGTTGTTGCCATGGTGCTATGTATGCAGCGCCATGTAGCAGAGGAAAAAGAGCCTAATGTGGGTCCCGGGGAGGCTGAGGGAAACCATCCTAACAAAGTGTCATTTTTGGCTGAGAATTCAAGTAAATATTTGCCAGCTTTTGAAGTGCAGTGTGGTGTTTTTGTAGAAGGAACATCATAGAAAATGATATGGGGAATGAAGAGATCTGTCCACAAGTAGTTGACAATTTCTAGAAGTCATTCACTTTATTTAATATGTATTTATTGTGCACTTATTTGCACCAAGTGCTGTCCTAGGTACCACGAGTTTTACTGGTGAACAAGCTGAGAGAGTCAATAGAATCTTGTGATGGATTGCCTTTGGGAGGGGACATCTCAAGGTATTTAACATGGACACCTAGATTTTTTAAAATTTGTTTTTGGCTGCACTGCGTGTTCGTTGCTGTGCACAGGCTTTCTCTAGTTGCAGTGGATGGGGCTGCTCTCTACGTGTGTGTAGTCTTCTCATTGCTTTTGCAGAGTGCAGGCTCTCGGGTGTGTGGGCTTCAGTGCATATGGTGCACAGGCTTAGTTGTTCCGTGGCGTGTGGAATCTTCCTGGACCAGGGATCAAGCCCATATCCCCTGCATTGGCAGGCAGACTCTTAACCACTAGACCGCCAGAGAAGTCCTGGACACCTGGATTGATGGCGGTCCACCTACCAATCAAGGAGGAGCCAACTAAGCTTCTGGGGTGGGGTGGGGAGCAGAGGTGGCCACGATGTGGGTGGGAGATGATGAGACCCTTTGGCTGCACTCCCTTGATGGATCTCAGGGAGATGTTAAGGGGGTGTAGTTGGATGGACAGCTTTGGAGTTCAGAGCAAAGGTGGTTACAAGCGTGTAGATGGACTTCCCAGGTGGTGCTAGTGATAAAGAATCCCACCTGCTAATCCAGGAGACTGAAGAGATGCGGATTCTATCCCTGGGTTGGGAAGATCCCCTGGAGTAGGAAATGGCAACCTGCTCCAGTATTCTTGCCTGAAAAACCCCTTGGATGGAGGGGCTTGGCAGGCTACAGTCCATGGGGGGTGCAGAGTCAGACACGACTGAGTGACTGAACATAACGAATGTATAGGTAGTAACTGAAACGACGGACGAGACTAACTAGGGAAAGAGCAGAAACTAAGGAAGGAAAAAGGCTTCTGGGCCAGTGTCACTGAACAATATTTCATGGCCAGGTAGGAGGGGATGAGCTCCTAAACCATACTAAGACTCAGGAATGAAAGGAAGGTAAGAAAAATCGGGGGAGTGTGTTGCTATAAAAGTCAAGGGAAAAGAACATTAAAGGAGACACCAGCTGCAGACAGAAGATGAGAAAAGCCAAATGTCTACTGGATTTAGAGACATAGATCATGGTCACTTTGGAGGTATGCAGGTGGAGTGATTGAATAGAAGCTAGGTTGTTGGGGAGAGGAGGCTGATTTTATTTATTTACTTTGGTTGTAATTGATTGGAGGAACACTGCTGGCATTAGGGAGCGGAGCCCAAGGTGGAGAGGATGGAGGTACTTTGCGATGCATGGGCTAGGCCTGTGCTTAACATGCTTTCCTTGGAGGGTGGGTAGGTGGCAAGGCTGTGAGTTCTCGTTTGGGCATGCTGATGCTTAGATTCCTGTCTTGTCTGTAAGTGGAGGTGTGAATATAACCATAGGTGATGTACTTTAGGAGAGTAGTCCAGAGATTAGAATGAGACTTACTCATAAAAGGTGGTAGCTAAAGCTGTTCAAGTGGTAGATTGTTCCCCGAGGAGCGCATAGAACTTGCATTAAAATAAGTATATGTGGGCTTGTTTTTCCTCCCTGTTTTTAAGCAAATTTTACTCCCTGAGGATTCAAGACTCCTTTTAGGAGTGGTGGTTTTGATTATTGGAAGACAGCATGAGTTGAAAAATCAGGTAAAGGAGATGTAGTTGTCTTTGCTGAATAAGCTTATTTGGGGTGTAGCATGGGAGACCCCTAAACCTGATATACGACCGCTCAGTCCAGTCTGGGGACCAAAGATGTGCCTGAAAGAGGCTGGTGACATGGATTATGACATTGGATTATGACATAGGAAGAAAGTTTATAGAAATGGCATCTATGAGACTTCCTGGAATTGGTTTTTTTTTTTTTTTTTTTTCACGTTTGCATTTGCCTTTTCCTTAACAATACACATATTCTAGCCTTTGACATGATCATCCTTTAGGTTGAGGCATTAGTAAGGAGATTCTGGCATTGTTACCCAATAGTCACTTCCCAGGCAATTCCTTCCTTTCACTCATTCACATCTGAACTTGCAAATAAAATATAAAATTAAACAGACTGACTTTGTTTAGCTGTTGACCTCTGTGTGTCAGAAATCACACCATTCTGTTTTATCCTCCTTTCTCTCTGTTAAGAGAAGTCGCAAAGTTATTCCTTAAATGAAATCTGTATATTTCTCTCTTTCCTCTGATAATTGAGTAACAAATAGGGCAAGTGCTTTTTCAAATGTGTCTTAGTCAACAGTAAGTGCCTTGAGTTAGAAGTCCAAGGTCGCCAGCCCTTAGCATGGTTTCACTGCTGGTGAGTTTCACTTTTGCAGTTTAAAATCACAAAGTCATAGCCTCCAGAGACTGACTTCACAGGGGAGAGTCTACATATTTAAAAGCCTTTCTGCAGTGCCAACTGGGGCTAATGTTGTGTCAGCATTTCCATCCTAATTCCCAACATTCGAGGGTTTATAATGAGACTGTTAAGTTTCACCACAAACTGAAGCTTGGTATGTAAGAGTGGAGCCTGAAGCAAACTTTTTCATGAAAAAAAAAAAAAAAATGCAGTTTCTCTATAAAACCACTATTAAAAGAAGCAAAGCTAGTGATTATTGTTGTTATAGTACCCAAGCTGCTTGGTTTACTTAATACTGCAGGGACATTAGTCTGTAACATAAACCAATCACTGCGGGAGTTTGGGAAAAAGACAATGAATGTGAATATTTAATTTTGAAGGGTGTCTGTCTGAGCAATTGAAAACATTTTCTTCTCAATTTTAGTATAATTTTCAAGGCTTGTTTGTCTAACTGTCCCGTGGGGCAACAAAAATGCTTGGGACTCATGATAATGAACTCGATAGAAATACCCAAATGCTGAGGACCTGAGGCAAAGCCCTTTTTTCTCATCGTACGAACCAGAGCCATGACGCAGGTTGATGAGATCGCTGTGTAACCCGGGGCTGCCCTCGAGTTGGGGCTGTCTTGACTGAGTAATGTGCTTTCACTTCCAGGTGAACTTGATCCTGAAGGACTGTTGTAGGGAGAGCAGATACCTTGAGATATATTTGTGTGTGGTAATGATGATGGGTTTCTGTGGATCCACCCCCTGCTCTGGCCTCCCTGTGACTAGTTGGAAGCATATGCAAGATGCTAATTTGAGTTAAGCACAAAATGTATGGCCTTGGAACAGAAGCAGAGTGACTCACATACGGATGAACCCATGACTCTGGCCTCTCTAACACTCGACGTTTAAATCACCTAAATTGCTTAGCCCCCCGGGTTAATGGAATGAAAGCTAAAGATAACCTTGTGTGGGTCAAGTCCTGCCAATCTTGTCCTCCCTCCACTGTGTTGTCCATTGACATTTATTCCATTTTTCTTTTTACCTTGTATTGACTCATCTCTACTTTTTTTTCCCCCCATCTTCATCTCCTCTACTTGATGGATCTTCTCTTTGCTCTTCCTTAGTCCAATAATTTAGACCCAGGAGCTCTTTGTAGAGATCCTGCTAAATGCTAGATGATGAGCTCCATGTTATCACATTCATTCCAGAATTTTAATGTGTGTGTATGTGTGTGCGTGTGCTCAGTCATGTCTGACTCTCTGTGACCCCATGGACTATAACCTGCTAGATTCCTCTGCCCTTGAAATTTTCTAGGCAAGAATACTGGAGTGGGTTGCCATTTTCTACTCCAGGGGATCTTCCCGACCCAGGGATTGAACCTAAACCTCTTACGTCTCCTGCGTTGGCAGGTGGATTCTTTACCACTGGTGTGACAATGAAATAACATACATACATATATACCGGAGAAGGCAATGGCACCCCACTCTAGTACTCTTGCCTGGAAAATCCCGTGGATGGAGGAGCCTGGTAGGCTGCAGTCCATGAGGTCGCTAAGAGTCGGACACGACTGAGCGACTTCACTTTCACTTTTCACTTTCATGCATTGGAGAAGGAAATGGCAACCCGCTCCAGTGTTCTTGCCTGGAGAATCCTAGGGATGGGGGAGCATGGTGGGCTGCCATCTCTGGGGTTGCACAGAGTTGGACACGACTGAAGCGACTTAGCAGCAACAGCGGTACATATATACACATATAATTAACAAATATGTATTAAATAAGCTGAGGTATATTAAATATAAGGGTTTATTTGAGCAAAAATTGATTTGAATCGGGCAGCATCCAATCTAGGAGGCAGAAAGAAGCTGTAGAAAATGAAAGACTTTTATAGTTAGAAGGGAGCAGGAACAGGGAAGTTATAATGGACAACAAAATTGGGTTATTGTAAGGTTACTTTCCTCTCAGGGATGGCAGGGGTCTGTCAGGCACCGAACTTGTGCCAGTCAGGTGAAATCAGACTGAGTGGTTTAAGATTCCATTTGTGGGAGAGCCGAAACTCTAAGTTAAGCCTCGTTTTGATAATATGGAGCTTAGCATATGTGACTCCATTTGGGGACTTTTTTTTTGAACAGTAGTTATGTTGGTTATCAGACTCCAGATATTTCTGCAACTGAAAAACATACCCAGTTATGCTGTTTAGGTTACAGGGTTGCAGAAAATTCTAATGAATTAGAAAAATCCTTTCTGGTAACAGGGCACTTTTTGGTGAGCAGATGAGGGCTGGCTGCATGTCCTGCTCATCCCTTTGCTTAGGGCATAGGCATGTAGGGCAGAGCCCTGTGGGGTGACCCTGAGAATGTTATCAGTGATCATTAAGCCACTTTCCAATGTGTTTTTCTCTATTACTCAACGTGACCCCAGTTTTAGGAAAAAAGTCACAAATACTCCAGGGATAACAAAGTATTTTTAATATAATGCAAAATTATTTGATATGTGTGTATTCTGTATAGCTATGCATGCACGTAACTGAACTTTCAGATGTCTGGAAGAAGCAAATGGTCTGAGGAAATACTTGTGCAGATATCTGACTGTTCATATTAAATGTGACTTGCCGGCAAGTGTTAGCCAGGCCTCTGAGCATGGCCTGTGGTCCTTTTTTCTCCACCCTCAGTACTTTAGAAGGTAAGTTTCAAGCACAGACACTATTTTATATTGAGAGCTACAAGTGCCTGGGGTAGGCCCCTTCTATTCATGAAGTGTGATGGTTGTCAATTGGAATTATATGCCTGGATAAAGACGTATCTTAGTCGTTTTGTTTTTATGTAACTCATATCCTAGCTTTCTCTGCAAATCCAGTGACTTAACTATAATTAGATAAATTAAGAACTAAATCCAGGATATAGGGAAACCAGGACTACTTAAGGTACTGAATTTATTGTGGACTTCTTTGTGAGTGCTTAAAAATGGGCTTTATTAATTGCGCCTTCTCCATACCTGGTCCTTTTCCATATTCAGTCATTTTCTGTCTCCTTTGTATGGGGAACAAGACCCATAGTGCTGATAAAACCACATCCTCCTTTAATCTCAACTGTTTGATATTAATGCTATAAACACTATGCTGACGCAGCCTATTAATTGCGAATGTAAGGGAACATCACTGTGAATCTTCTGCTCCAAATAGGAGACGTTACTTTTGTATGGAGACTAAAGCATATGAAGTGAGATGCAAACCATTCAGATGAAATGCTCACAAGAACCGACTTAGGTCATTGTAAACATAACGAACAATTTGGCCATCTTGGAGTACAGCGTTTGAGTATAAAACGTTAACTCTGGAAGTTGTCTTTTTCCTTTGAAAATGATGGGCAGTTCCTTAGCAGTGACTCACTTCCTGTTTGGGGGGGACAGGACGTTAGATAACTGGGAAGGCCTGTGTGTGTCTACTGGCTTTGCAAGTGGGTCAGGTTTCCGTTGCTCATCCAAGGAACGGGGAATCAAGTTTTGCCTCTTGTTAAACAAGAGCAGTCTTATTAGAAAGCTGTTCTTCAGTGGTGGTTTACCCCTAAAATCTGTGGGTCTATTCTGTGACCCTGGCTTTACTTTTTTATAAAATTATGAATTTCAGTTGATCTTCTCTAAATGTAACAAGGACAGTTCATGTGTGTAAGAAGTGACTCATAGCAACTTACAGATGCATTTCCTTTACAGACCACTCCCCAGCTTGCCAAGGTGTCTAAAAATGAGTCTTAAGTGGGATTTAAAATTCCTTTCCTTACATTTCAAACCTATCTTTATTTCTGTTGTACACTTCAAATGCACAATGAAAATAACACCCTTATTAGATTTGACCATTGATTTCTTCCAAACAGTATTCTTTTCCCATCAGTGGGGACTACATCCTTGGGCTTGGGAAGGGGAAGAAAGGAACATGGTTGTTCTTCAAGGTGGTGTTCTCATATTTTGGGACTACCCCTTACTCATTTCTTAAACTTTTTCTCATGAATTCAGAAGCAGACATGATGATCCTTCATTATACAAAGGGATCACATAAAGATGGATTTCAATGAAAAGACAAAAGCTTACTGTGAGATGAGTACAAATGGTGCCTCCTAAGATATCATATACCAACTGCTTGGTTATATTGAGGAAAGAATCCACGATAAAGATGACAAAGGAAGTAGATACTGTGATACGTAAACATACATGAAGGCTTGGGTTCACCTGTGTGTATTGGATCAGATGATTGGACAATTATTATCCAATGTTCTTATGATCATGCAGTCTAACTGTATAGCTTGTGAAATCATAACGGGTCCACATTCAGTGTGCCATTTCTGACTTGTGGATGTTGGGAATATGTATGTTGGATTGGAGTTGGAAATCCTAAGGTATAACCAACAGCCTTCCCTTTGAAGAACTGGGGGAAAGAAAGACGAGGTTACAAGCATGGAACATTGAGTAAGGGAGTGTGGCTATAATAAACAGGATGCATATTTTTGATGTCTCACTGCCTCTTGCACCTGGCCACATCTGGCCCTACCTTTGCTTGCACACCCATGGTACCACTGGCCAGTAAGTCCAGGCCTCAGGATGCTCACCAGCTCTTGCACCCTGTGTCAAGGCTAATTCCATTACCGAGATTAGCTGCATGTGAATAACTTATCTGTGACAATTAAAAAAGCCACAGTTGGCTTTTTTTTTCTGTTGCCAGCCTGCCACTGTCTGCAGTCGTTAGTTGGCCTGTGCTGCGGGAATATAAAATTTAAAATCATTCTAAACTAAACTTAATTAGGGAGAGAAGTTTGTTGCCAACTTGCCACCCTCATATAATACAACTAAAACCAAATGGAAATGATTTTTGGATGATCCAAATTAGTTTCCTCTTCTGCCAAATACCACGGAGCCCCAAGATTAGAGAGTAACACAAGGCCTCCTAATAGGTAGGTTTTGGAAAGGATTCTCTCCATCTTAGGAAAGGGCATTGGGAAGAATGCCCTTTTAGGAGCCCTTAAATATTCATTTTTGGATTTTTGATACCAGCATATTGGCTTCTTATTTGTTCCTTCATTGTTGAGTGCTCAGATTTTCCTCTCTTGCTTTTGATTTTTATCTTGGCAAATTTTTATAACTTTGAAAATAACAGCACCCATTGCTTAGCATATGGGACAGGACTCTTGTTTCCCTCTTGTGTGTGGTTTCTTTTGTTTTGTTTTTAAGAAAGCAAGTAAAACTTTTTTTTTCTTTTCTCCCTGTTCTTCTAGGCCTCAGTGACCTAAGGATTAGGGGGTCTTAGGTCAGATTCTTTTCTTTTTTGCTTCACACACAATTGTCTTTCCCTTATATTGGGATCCTTGTGACTTGAATGGGGATTCTGCGAGGAGCAGCATGTATATGGGTTGTGTATAAACTACATAAGTTTTAAGATGTGGCAGGAAGAATCTCTATGCTTTGGCCTAGGTGGGGGCATGTAAGAAATAAGATGACTTTGCTTACATAGCCCCTAAATAATGAGGACCGCAATTCCTCTTTTCCCTTTGAATCTAATTGGTTTCCTTTGGACCGGATTTAGTGATGAAAAGGGTCAGGCTACAGTCACTGTCTTTGCATGTTTTTGGCATGTAGAAAAGGAGGCTTGTCAGAGCCAAACCAAAAGAAGCTTGTAGACACTGAATTTGCCCTGAGCAGATTATTAATTTCTTTTTCTCCTTGTACATTATTAAATCTGTTGGAAAGAGACATCAGCTCAAGAGCTGTCACTCTGGCTCCAGGCCAGCATGCCAAATTCTGTCATCTTCTGCGGCATGGCCAAGCATCTTTATTACATGTTACAATTCTGGGATTGGGCTGGATCCAGCAGTCCTGATACAGCATCAGATGGTTAGGGGTGTGGAAAAGGAAAAGGGTTATATTCATCTCCTGGCGAGGTTTTGCGAGAAGTGTCAGAGCAGTATGCGTGTTGCACTTGTTTAGGGCACAGATTTCTTTTTTTTTTTTTTTTCCTTCATAGATGCCATAAACATCTTGTCTGTGCTGTCTCGAATTTGAATCACATTATCCATTTCTGCTCATACAGATTGAGTTTAGACTGAAGACAAATTTGGGCCATACTCCCGTTCTGGGCACAGCATTTCCCAGCAGCTTGGTAGTTAGGACCAGCCTTGAGAGCATAGTCAGCATCACATATGTGCTGGTTTCATTCCATTGCCCTGTTCCTGGGGCCCTGTGATGACGCTTGGCTTCCATTGATCTGGAGGAGTGGGGAGCTCCGCTCATGAACTGTTGTGTCCGCACTGGCCCAGGACTGACCATTGCAGGGTTAACTTTTTCTCTCTCCTTCAACATTGCTTTAGAGTGGGAGGAAGTAATGGGAGTAGAGAATAGTTTGAAAAAAAAAAAAAAGAGGGGGAAAAAGGATTGCATTCATTTCTTGAGTATAGGGAGCCTTGACCCTGTCTTTTGCAAGCAGTCTCTCTTTCCTGCCCTTCGGGTTTTTTGCAGATGAAGCCTTGGCTTTGGTTTGTCAGTGAGGACTATTGTGAAGCTCCAGAGGGCATTCAGCAGCAGCTTCACAGGAAGCAATGACACAAGGTCCCAGGCACTCTCCCCCACTTTCCACTTTTTGTTTTGGAACTGCCAGAAAATGGGCTGGGATGAGGAAGAAGAGAGACTGAGGTTCCTCCCCACCACCCCCCACTCCCAGTTTGGCTGCTGAATGAAAGCAGGCACTTTATTTAGAAGTGAGTAGGGAGGAAAATGCAGCTTAGGGTTGACACCCTTCTGGTGCTTACCCATAAATATGAAATGGTGTTAGAACACCCGACACCAGAGAGCTTTCTGATTGGCTGTTGGTGACGTCAGCTTGTCATTAATACTGGGCTCAGAAAATAAACTGATCCGCCTGTTTTCTTTTTCTTTCTTTCCCTCTTTTTTTGAAAAGCTGAAACGTCTAAAATCCATTTTGTAATCTAAAATGAGGCACTTCAGTCAGAGCGTTTTGAAAGAATATTCCATTTCTCATGTGTTCAGAGTTGTTTTGGCCTTCACTTGAGAGCCGCCATAATCAGCCACAAGTATTCAGCCTGACTTGTCTTATTGCTTCCAAGTAAGGCAGGCGCTTTTCAACACCTGGGCACCAACAGTTGCCATCTGCCCACATTAAGTGCTAATGCGGTAGATGGGGATGCTTTCCTGTGTCAGCCTTCAAATGTTCAGAGTCCGGGTTGACACTTCTGGGGATAGGAGGGATGTGGATGGGTAATGAAAAGTACTTTTTACAATTTTCTTAAGCCCTAATTTTATTTCCCTTTCTCTGATAACCCTGCAGTTAATGTAAACTGGCCCACTTTTCCACTTCATGCATGCTCATCTCATCATCTAATTACATGATGGTGTTTCAGCTGAGGGATCACACTTGTGGCATGTCCAGACCGTGTGTGCGCGCGTGTGTATAAAACCCAAAAGCATTCTTGCTGCGCAGGACTGGAATTCTCAGAAAAGCCACTGCCCCAGCATTTCTTTGACCCCTGCATTGATTGGTGACCCTTGGAGGTCTGGGAAGGTTTGACAGTCTTCATTCCCTCCTGGCTCTCTCTGATGGAAGGGAGATATGCTGTGTTTCGATTAACTATTGGGAAGCATTTTGAGTAAATACAGCTCTATGTGTTTTTTAAGAAACGAAATCTAGACCTGTCCTTTGGGAGGGGAAGCCATGATTCTTTATCGTCATAAATTTTGGCTAGAATTATCTTAGGTTATGGAAATTAACTTGGCTTATGAAGAATCATTTAATAATGCCCTCTTTTGTCAATGTTTTCTTTGAGAGACTCTCCTAATATCATGAACAAATGTCATATAAATTCACTGCTCTTCTCTAGAAACTGTTTCTTACTATGAAATGAACCTAGGGTTTACTTCATCACTGAAGAAATGCTTCTCCAAGGTGATTTTGTGCACGCCGTGGCTGTGTTGTTTCGATTCACGAAATGCAGAGCAAGCAGGTGTAACTGATTTATGCCATGCAGTTGTAGCTCTCCTTATAGGGGGATGTCGCACTGCTTCTCAAAATTTCCCTCATTTTAGCAAGGTTAGAAACCACAGACTTAGTGGCCTTTGGGGTCAAAGGGAAAAGAAAAAGACAATGA
Source organism: Bos indicus x Bos taurus (assembly GCF_003369695.1). Taxonomy (NCBI): domain Eukaryota; kingdom Metazoa; phylum Chordata; class Mammalia; order Artiodactyla; family Bovidae; genus Bos; species Bos indicus x Bos taurus. The sequence goes on along the minus strand of NC_040098.1, from coordinate 37,315,948 downwards.
GTCCCTTTCATTCTTACAAGTCGCTGTTGTTCAGTTGCTAAGTCGTGTCCAACTCTTTGCGACCCCATGGACTGCAGCACTCCAGGCTTCCCTGTCCATCACCATCTCCCAGAGCTTGCTCAAACTTATGTCCATTGAGTTGGTGATGCCATCCAATCATCTCATCATAGTTTATTTCCCAGGTTAGAGCTCTGTCTAGAGCTCTGTCCCTGACAGGCATTAATTCCCTGTGAGCTGAAACAAGAAGTGATAGAAACATGCAAAAGCCTTTCAGGAACAGATTTTTGAAGGCGATGAATCACCCAAATCGGTGTCCCGCTCAGCTCTGTTGCAAGGGTCCAGCTCCCTCCACTCGCTTGCTGCTGGATCATGTGACAGTTGTTTGCAGACTAAAGGACAGAAACCATCATTCATGAGCAGGAAACTTAATCCCGGGCAGGTGCAGTTTGAGTAACGACTCTGGGCCCCGGAGGTCGGCGTGATTGTGAGACCTAAGCTTTTGCAGATGGCCTGAGTGGGAGGAGTGAGGTGCAGTGGTCCTGCTCCCACTGCAGCCCCCCGACCGTCCTCTCCTCCGGGCGGTGCTACCATTTCTCCAGACACTGCTGAACTTTTGAACTCGAGTACAGTGCAGCGTTGAGGATGTTTGTTTTATAGGCTTCAGATAAAGCAGTAGCCGATTTTTAAGGAAACAGTAGACAGATGCATTTTCCTTTTTCCTCCAGTGATGTTAGTGATCTAATTTGAAGTCAGTGTTCAGGCAGCTTTTCTGTATGTGCTTTGGGTTGTCTTTTTTTTTTTTTTTCTTTCCCCCCGCCAAAAGACGCTTGTAGACATGAACAAAAGCCGGATGTCATACTGGAGCTTCTGAACAAGTGATCTGCATTAGGGACAGCTGGGGTTTTACACACCAGACTTTCCTCTGCAGGCTGAACGAGATCCTGTCCTGGGTTATGACTCCTTATTTTCAGACAGCCGCTGCGTTCACTCTTAAGTGTCCCTGCCGATACCACTCAGCCATAAAGAACGATGTCTTGCAATTTGCAGCAACATGGATTGACTTGGAGGGAAATCTACTTAGTGAAATAAGTCAGAGACAAACACTGTACATTATCACTTAGATGTGGAATCTAAAGAAAATTAGTGAATAAAGCAAGAAACAGACTCACAGTTATAGAGAACAAATCGTGGCTGGGGGGAGGGAGCAAGAGGGGGTAGGGGGTTGAGGTACAAACCACCACACATAAAATAAATAAGCTACAAGGATATATTGTACAGCACAGGGAATATAGCCAATGTATTGTAAGTGTACATGGAGTGTAATCTATAAAAATTTTGAATCACTATGTTGTACATCTGAAACTAATATAATATTGTAAATCCACTATACCTCAACTTTAAAAAATGTCCCTCTGCCATTTTATTGGTATTTCATGTCCATTACTAATGGCTGCTTTTCTAGTTCTATTGCTTGGAACTAATTGAGATTCCAGGTGCAGAAGTATGCCGCACCAAAGGGCCTGCACACTTGGAAAACAGGAACGGTGGTTAAAGAGAATCAGCAGTCATCCTTTTGAGGGGTTGGGGGGTGGATACCAAAATCCCAAACAATAGTCAGGGGCTGTAGAAAGCATCAGATGTATTAACTTGTAGGGATAAGAGTAACATTTTCTCAGTTGCAACCTAATTTATTGAAAACTGTGATTTGGGAGAGAGTATAGAGTACTTGCTAAACTAATCCTCTTCTCTGAATAGCTCCCTTATTTCTTGTGGCTTGGCGACTAAAACTTAGAAATCCACAATTATACTGTATAGATGAGTCCTGCTCTATATTTAGCGTTTAATCTCCACTCCAGAGCTGCATATGGCCAGGAGCACCCACTTAAGAACTAAAAATGTAAGTTACTGCCAGCTCTCTCCTGAAATAGAATTGTACATAATTGCTCTGTGCTTTAAAAATCTCACTTTGAGGAAAGGGTTCAAGATCAAATTAGTGGGCAATCCCAAATATGAAGCCAAGCGTCACTAAGCCCCTGGGACAAAGCTAAGTAAATACTTGTTGAACAACAACAACAAAATAACCAGGAAGAAGTCACACGTCTCATTGCTTAATCTGAAAGTGAACTGGTGTGAGTCCAGAAGCTCTGGAATCATCTTAGAAGTAAACATCCATCACGAAATGGACATAGAATATTCAGAAGCAGTAACTGGTGGGCTCAGCTATAAGAACTGATTAAAAAAAAAAAAGAATTTATGATAAGTCCAGTGGTTTCCAAACCTGTCTGCTCATCAGAGTCATCCTGTGAGCTCTTAACTAGCAAGCAAACTAAAAACACCAATTCCCAGATCTGTCCTCTAAAATCTCTCATGTGTAGCCAAGGAACCGCTTTGTCCATAGATCAGAAATGCTGGGGATGAATAAGGAATCTGTGGATAGGAGGTGATCGAGGGTGAATGTAAAACAGAGTAATGGTGACACTCTCAGCACAGAGCAACAGAATCACACTGTTGTTTTGGTTTGTTTAAAATTGCCTCAGCGGACATGTATGGCGCGTAACACACTGCATCATGTACTGTGATTGCGATAGTATGCAAAGCAAGACTTAGTGCTGCCGATGGGCACACAGGCAGGTTTGCCTTGGACAGAATCGCATACTACTTGCTCCTGTTAATGGACCTCTGTGCACAGTTACTATAGGAACCTACAGGAGGAGACATAACTAACACCTGGATTTGAGGATGTCTTCACAGGGAGGTGATACTTAAACTGGCAGGCTGCAAAAGAGGAGGAGAATTTTTCCAAGAGTAGGAAGGCCCAAGGGGAGGTCAGGAAGGTGAAAGATCAAAGCATGCATGAAGACCAGAAAGTAGGAAATGAACGTGTTGTGTTTGGGGAGTGGTGGTGAAGACAAGGCGTGGCTGGAGGTGTCAATATCTTTGCTAGACTAAAGCCTTTGGACTTGGCCTCCAGGAGAGAGAAAGATGGATGGGAGTTGCCTCCAGCAGGAAGTAAGCTTTCTGAGGGTGGGGAAGCTTTCCTTCCAGAGGCCATTCTCATTCTTGGAAGCATGCGGCAGGCACTAGAAACACCTCTGGCAAAGTAAAAGGCATTTCGTGTGTGCCTCATTAAGCAAAATAATCAGTTTCTCAGAGAATGCTCGTGTGCCTTATTTTTCTCCTTTTAATAAAGGCAAAAATAAATTAGGGGGATAAAAAATAATTAAGGGCAATCTGCTAGCTCTCCATTTTCTTCCCCCTTGATAATTCTTTCATTCTTTCCATATCTCACTGTTGGATGACTTTCTCTCTCGACCCTAGCCTCTTGCTGTAACATGAAAGCTAGAGTATCTTGGTGACCCCTGCCGCCCCCATCTTTAATACTGAGAAATCTTCACAGGTGCCTTGAGATAGAAAGTGGCCTGCATCTGTGGGCCAGAGGTGCTGTTTCCAAAAGCTGTCTTTGTGCTTATTTTTGCTGCAGGTTTGTTTGTATCCTAACCGAATATTCATGAGATAGAAAAAGAATGCTATTTTTTCCCCTCCTTTAAGGATGCCAAATCCAGGTGGGGAGTAATGATCTCGATGAATTTGAGCACTTGTCAATTTGAAAATGTTCAGGGGAAGCAAATGAAAGAGGCTGGAATTGTTTATATGCTATCATTCGGTGATTCAAAGTTGCAAACATTTCTGCCTTTCTATACTTTTGAAGTTAAGGATTGGAACGGAATAATAGACAACCTTCCAACATGAAACATTATCCAGCTTGAGGGTTTTTTTTTGGGGGATTTCTTTGCCTTGGTCTTTGATCACTTATTCCTCTGACAAAAGTTTGGTCATCTTGTTGCTTTCCTTTTTCTCCTAAGCTTATAAGGTGCGATGGGAATTATTTCTCTCCTTTTTTCCTTTCTCTTACTAATTTTGTTGGTTGCCAAAAAAAAAAAAAGTATTGGTCTAGACCTTAGATAAATACACCAGCCTGTTGTAAATCTGCTTTTGTTTTCCTGTCAAATGTTTTCAGTTTTCCTTTTAAGTTTGTTCGTAGTGAAGGATTTTAATTGTAAGTGAAAATGTAATAAAACCTGTTAATCTAAAATATTGGGCTGAAGTTGATCTTTGCTTGGTAAACCTTTATCAGTGCTTTGAATTAACAGTCAAATGATACTGCGGTAGATAAGTGGTGGTGGGTATTTAAAAATCCTACCGTGTAAACTGTTTTCAAATGTCCTCAAGTACTTGAAGTCTCCATTTCCATAGTAGTGCTTGATATGATAATTATATACGACTCTCCCGTGTTCATTAAAATATGAGCTGGAGGCTCTGCAGACAATTTGTTAGCTTCCCATAGGTTTGAGAGTAATAAAATTGCTTTGCTTTAAAGCATCTGTAATTCAAGACTTTCACTAATTCAAATAAGCTTTCCCTCCACTTTTTTTTCCCCAAGTAGGTAATGAGAGGAATTACTTTTAAAAATACCTCTGAGAAAATGAGGGTGGTCTCGCCATACTGGGGAGGAGAAGGTGTGGATTATCTTGGAAGGTAACTGTGATTGTTTTTATTGCCTTGGTTCTCAAAGGCTTGCAGTTTTTTTTTTTTTTTTTTTTTAGGCTTGCAGTTTTAAAGGCATGGTGGATAATGGTCTCTCACGTAGTTCCTGCAGTCAGTCTCTAGCCCTGTGTTTCCAAAAAGGATGTATATTTTTCTAAAACCAAAATAAAAGTTTCCGTTACATCAATAAGACAGATACTTTAAAAATGGGAGAGGGAGTTAAAAATGCACCCACACTGTAGATAGGTAGAAACAAGTGTCCGTCAACAAAATGTATTCTGTACATACAGTAGTAGAATGTTAGCCTTCAAAAGGAGGTACTTCCTGACATTCCTTGTTATGATCTTAGATACACCCGTCATTTAAAAGTGGACATTTAATTTCCAAATATAGGAGGTTTTTTTTTAAAGTATCTTTGATATTAATTTCTCATTTAAATACTTTTTTTCTGTGCAGTCACCCTCTGTATTTTTTCCGTCATCTAACTTTATTAAGGCTTTCAATGGCTAAGTCAAAGATCTCTCTTGCTAAATGTCACATTGCACTTGAAAATACATGGGTTATTTTTAAATATCTTTTCATACTGATATGTAATGTAATTCCAGTTTATAATCTAGTTTGTAGTGTCTGGGAACTTGAACAGAATTTGTGTCCTGCTATTGTGTGAAAATTGTATAAACCTTAATTATGTTGAATTGGTTCATGGTGCTTTTCAGGTGTACCATATGCTTCTACTTTGCTGTACATTCATTCTATTAATTTTTGAGAGTTTGATATTGAAACCCCAACTAAAATCCTTAGTTTATCTACTTAAAAAATAATTGTAATATGTAATGTAAACTATATTTAACTTTGTATTTTCCAAGTCTCCTGCAAAAATGTGTTAATATACTTCCATAAATGAAAAAGAAAAGGAAGGGCAGTCTGACACATGCTACCACATGGATGAAGCTTGAGGCCATTAGGCTTGTTGCAACAAGCCAGGCAATAAACAAATACTGTATGATTCCACTTAAGGGAAGTACCTGGAGTAGTCAGACTCATAGAGATACAGTGTGGTGGCTGCAGGGGGCTGGGGTGGAGGAATACGGAGTGAGTGGGCACAGAGTTTGTTTTGTAAATGAAGAGCTGTGTGACTGGTGATGAAGGTAGCACAGCAGTGTAAAGGTACATGATGCTACGGAACTCTGCGTACACTTAAAAATAAATGCCCTGGTAAATTTTTTTAAGTATTTTACCACAGTTAAAGTTAAAAAAAAAAAAAAAAAACAAGAAAAGGAAAAAAAAGAAACCCTAATGTTAGCTTTAAAAACTTACAAGTTAACATAAAACAAATCTGTCACTTTAACTGATTTTAATGTTTATACCAGCAGTATAAATTTACAAATATACTTGTTACACTCTCATCTAAAGAGCCCAGAGATACCCAATGTGTTTGTGACAAATAATTGCATTTACTCTGAAAAGTCCAGTTAGGATTTTTATTCTCATTTGTGGTATTTGTGTCTCCTGTTTACTTTTAAAATTTGGATTCCATCATAAGAAAAATAAAATTGTTTTCTTTGTTTAAAATCCGGAATTCCCAGAACACATGAAAACTGATAAATGTCCCAAAACAAAATGGGTTGAGCTAAATATTTCTTAGCTAATACGAAAATGAAGCTCCTGGGGATTTAACGTCCACATTTTGATGGAGTGGGTCTGGGTTAAGACCTGAGATTCTACATTTCACCTGCAGAGGTACTTCAAATTTTTCTGCTTTCCCCAGGGCTAGTTTAGGATCCCTCCAAAGGCTTGCTAGTCACTTTTCACTCCTCATTCTGCTCTCTAGCTTCCACAATAGTGAGGCTCTTGTCACCTGGTCATCTTGTTCTTGTGGATTTCTGCATTCTCAACTCCTTCTCTTTTTTCGGTAGGTTTTCAAGTGAGAGGAAGTGAAGTAGTGCTTCTGTTTAACAGGAAGTTGCCGATCCCCTTTTTGTTATTGATGGTTATGTGCTCATTGCTGGTGGGTCATCAGTATATATCAGCATTTCCCTTTGTACCTAAAGTTCATTTGAATAAAAATTTATTAAGCATGGAGTATGTGCTGGGTCTTATGCCTGTCTTCGAAGTTGACAGACTGGCTCCTGCCGTAAGGAAACAGGTCACATATGCCTTAGCTGGAAGATGGAGGGAAAGCAGCTTAGGTGACTTCCTTGACCAGGCATGTTCTTAAGCTCTATCTTATATTGTAGGTGATAAAAATTCTTCACAACCAACTGTATCACTGTGCCACTCTGTCAACCTTAGATTTATCCCTGGGTTACCCAACTGTGTTTGGTTTTTCCATCCCTATTGATACAATGATTAAAGAGCAAAGAATCACTCTGTCTTCATTTTCAAGCAATAGTAGATGCTTGTTTCTGTGAAAGGTTTTTCTAAATTGCATCCATGCTGCTCCATTTCAGACAATTACTTTTTTAATGGGGCAGGGGTTTGTGTGGATAAACATGGCCTTATAGCGTTGTATGGAAAGCAGAATTCTGGAACGGCCCTGAAGATCCCCTCTCTAACTTCCCAGTGCGTGTACACCCTGAATAATCCCAGAGGTTGTGTCTGTGATAGACTTTAAAAGTGGTTTATGACATATTTGACCTTAACATAGGGTGATGATCCAGGTGAGCCTGACTTAGTCATGTTAGCTTGTCATGAGCAGGGTTTTGTCTGGCTGATTGAAGAGAGCATAGGAAGGTTTCAGCCAGGGCACCTTGCGGGCTTGAATTTGGAGGGGGCCATGTGGCAAGAAATGCAGACATTCTTGAAGATGCCTGCTAGCAAGGACATGGGACCTCAGTCCTATAACTGCAAGGAACTGAATTTTTTCAGTGACAAGAATAAACTTGGAAGGGATTTTTTTTTTTCCCCTTAGCGCCTCTAGATGGAAACTCAGCCCAACCAACTGAGATTCCAGCCCTTTGATGTGCCAAGCAGAGAACCCAGCCATGATGCGTGCTGGACTTCTGACCTAAAGACCTCTGAGCTAATAAATGCTGCTTGTTTCAGCCACTAAGTTTGTAGTAGTTTTTTACACAGGAATAGAAAACTAATACACATTGCACATTAGCGGGCAAACGCGATCAAAAGAGGGTAGAAGTCGCAGCAGTGAACACGAGCTAATGCTGCTTAGCCGGCTGGACAATTAAGTTCAGTTACCTTATACATGATGGGAATAAAAACTGACATGTGGAGAGCATCAAACAGTGAAAAGAATACAGGTTTGGAGAGAGGAGACCTGAGCAAGTCGTGGTTCTCTTACTTCCTAGCTGAGGTTTGGCACTCACTTCTCTCTCTCAACGAAAAAGACCTAGAGGTTAACCAGAGGGCACCTCAGTACAGTGTTAGCACGGGTTTATTTACTGAACAGTGAACTCTTTCCCCTAAACCCAGCTTAGCCCTGCCCCCCTAGGTGTAGAACGAAGGGTGTCTGTTGCATTATTTTCTGGGTAGGTTTTTTTTAAAAGCAGCTGAAAATGTTCCAGGGTGTGTGTGTGTGTGTTTTTTCTTCCCCCCACCCGGGGTTGTTTTTTTTAAGGGCCAGTTAAAAAAGGGCCAGTCAAAACAACAATCTCTGTACCAAAAAGCTGCATCAAAATACGTTGTTTGGAAAAAGTAATATCTAAAGTCTGCTCTATCTCTAACAAAACTAATGCCCATGAGGAGTTTTCATGTCCTTAAAATCCAGAGATTCCATTTTAGTACATTTTAAAATAAATAGAAATTTATCTTTAAAATCTATTTTTGAAACCTAGGGTGATGCTAGCTAGAAGTATTTCTGTCTGGAACACCTGCTCATCAGAATTCATTCTTAGTGTGTTTCTTCAGTCTTTTGAAGGAGGGGAGCATATAGTTATTTCTTATGCATTACTATGCATGTACTGGGTCCCTTGAACTTAGTCATGGGTAGATCCATGGTTGTGTGTTTTGAATGCTGAAGTTATAAAGGAAGTTGTCACTTGGAGCTGAGTTGCTAGTCTTTCTCCTACAAGGTGATTCTTCTTGAGCTTAAGGATCTTGTTCACATTGTAAACGAAAAATCTTGAGAAAATTAAGGATATTTGAATCATATAGTATTTGGGGAATTGTTGTTCAGTTGCTCAAGTCGTGTCCAACTCTTTGGGACTCCATGGATTGCAGCACGCCAGGCTTCCTTGTCCTTCACTATCTCCCAGAGTTTGTTCAGACTCATGTCCATTGAGTCGATGTCATCCACCCATCTCATCCTCTGTCGGTCCCTTCTCCTCCTGCCCTCAATCTTTCCCAGCATCAAGGTCTTTTCCAATCAGTCAGCTTTTCGCATCAGGTAGCCAGAGTATTGGAGCTTCAGCATCAGTCCTTCCAGTGAATGTTTAGGGTTGATTTCCCTTAGGATTGACTGGTTTGATTTGGGGAATGTGACATTTCAAAGGGAAAATGCAAATTCTTTTCCCTTTGGAACTTCTTTCTCTGCTCTCAGCTAACTGCCGATTTTTGAAAATAGGACTGTCAGAGAGGCGAAAAACCCAAATAGCTCAACCACCAAAAGATGTTAGAAAGGATCTCCCAGTCAGTCATGAAAAAAGGGGGAAAAGGACCGCATGTCCAATCACTACCTGGACTCAGCATGGAAACAAAGTACGGAAAACGAAGTTGCCTCCATTGGCTATATTTAAAAATAAGAACTTTTGAGTTGCTCTCCAACAAATGTTAAAACACACAAGAAGATGACCAGAGGTGAACATGTCTGAATGCCATGGTTCATGGCTCACTCCGTCAGATATTACTGGAGCCTTTCATTCATCCAAGGACCATCCCCCCTGTCTCCTCTGCACAGATTTCCCCACCATCCCTTCCTCCCACGTCAGAGCAGATCTGTGATGTGCGATGTTTCTCCCTCCATCACTTTGAAACTTGTCCCAGCCTTCCCAGTCTTCACTGGACACTTGACTTGTGAAAATAACTTTTGTGGAGCTGTTGTTGGCTCTGTTGTTTTTAAACAATCCCAGAGGATGGGGAGAGGGACTCACAGCTGCCACACAGGCAGATGCCCAAGAGCGTAAAATCAGTGGTTCTCTGGGAATAGTTGTCTCATCTTCCTTTCTTGGCTATTCTTCACCTTTAGTAGAAGAGACATTTTCTGACAGTGGTTCCAGGTCCGAAACCTCTAGCTTGTCTTGTCAGCCACAGTTTTGAGAATGCTGTTGTATGAATACACACCATGACATGTGTTAACCAAAACTGCGATTTCTAGTGAAACCCTCCAGTGCTCTGAGGGTTACAGCAAAATCCTCCTTTGGAGTTGTAGTTGAGTAAGCACTTTGCAAACAGGTAAGCCTAATGCACGCTGAAATGAAATGTCAGTTGCTTAGTCGTGTCCAACTCTTTGTGACCCCATGGCCCATACGGTCCGTGGAATACTCCAGGTAAGAATACTGGAGTGGGTTGCCATTCCCTTCTCCAGGGGATCTTCCCAACCCAGGGATTGAACCCAGGTCTCTTGCATTGCAGGCACATTCTTTACAGTTTGAGCCACCAGGGAAGCACATTTAACTTCAATTATTTCAACAATTCTGTTGAGCACTTATAACTTAACTTCCATTTCCTCCTCCTTCATGTGTATGATGTATAAAATTGAGGGGAGCAGAGGTCAGTAAGAGTGGTCTGGTGTTAGAGTGCTTATGTATTTATCTCTGTGCAGAATTTCTGGTGATCCACTTTAAATAGGTCCAGCCAGCTTTAGCTTGCACGTGGCCTGACTTTCTGCATTACCAAATTCACAGGTTTTAAAACCATAGCTGTCCTTTCGAGCAGCAATATTGAACCACTATGCCATCTTCAGAGGTTTGGGTCCTGTGAAATGTCATATGATGGGAGGATGCCTACGATCTTCCTGATACAATGGGGTCCTTCCTTCCTGAGCCATTTTTGTTTTAGTGGAACTGGAATTTCACGTGACGTCTTAGGTTTGAATACCTGTTTCTTCAACTCTTGATACATTCTCTTTGGCGGGGCGGGGGTTGGGCTCCAGTTTTCCTTCTGTGGGAAATGGTTATATAATAGCTGCCTCACAGTGTCTTGTGGTTAATTGAATTATAAAGCTAATTGCCAAGCACCTGGAAATGGCAACCCATTCCAGTACTCTTGCCTGGAGAACCTCATGGACGGAGCCTGGCAGGCTACAGCCCATGGGCTTGCAAAGAGTTGGACGTGACTTAGTGACTGAACAACAAACAAGCTGACACAAAGCCACGTCCTCAGTGGGCAACATGTAAGACTGGATCTTTGTCGAGGTTTGCTTTTTAAATATAAAACATCATATTAACCACATTAGCTGAGTCTCTTGTGTCTACAACAAAAATGATGCCAGACTATTTTTATATAATGGTTTTAAGCATATAATTCATAGCATGGAGTCCCCCAGAACATACATTTTTGCATTTCTTTATCTTCCTGATAACATTTCCAAGAATTATTTGGGGCCAGGCATGGAGAACAGACTCAAGGAGCGGCTCAGCAAAGGCCCAAGGAGCCTGCAGGTTTTGGGCTGCAGACACCCCCCGCTCCATGCTTCTTGTTGGGCGTCTCAGCAAGGGGGTAAGTGGTGTTCCCGATGCCTTTCTTAGCTACCTGAGGTGTGAAGCCACACACAGTTAACAAGTAGATCACCATGTTCCTCTTTCCTTTCAATAAAAGGAAAGTTACATCTGAAGTGTGGGTGCTGGCTGCCAGCAACAGCTTTGGCAGTATCTTTGAGGTCAAGGCTGTTGTGACAGGGAAGTGTCAGCGTGTCGATTTTAGATTCCAGCCTTTGTTCCAGACAGACCCTGTCCTTCCGCCTGGTGGTGCGTGCTGGTGGCCTTGCCTTGTCTTCATCCTCCGCCTGGCGATGGTGCCAGGGTCCACCTCGTGGCCTTGCAGGAGGCTCCCTTTGAGACCTCTGGGGGAGTCTGAGCAGCTCACCTGCTCTCTCCAGTGTCCTGTCTCACTTTGTTTCAGGTCTCGTTTTTTGCTGTTGGCCACGTCATTTCATTTTTCCTGTGTCCTGAGAGGTGTCACCTCACTAGATCCGGGGTTTCCGTGGTGCCTTTTTCTGTGGTTCTGTGTTTTTAATCAGCTCCCATCCTCGGGGTTCTTGGGCAGGTGAGAAATCTTTTTCAAAATGAGAAATCTCATCAACTGTAGGGATTAATGTTTGCTAGAGTAGAAGTCAGAAAACTGACTTCTAGCTTTTTTTTTTTTTTTTTTTTGCTATTTCCTGGAAGGCTGGAAGGCTTTCACCAAGTTCGAGAAGTTAAACTTTGATTTCTTCATCTTTAAAATAGACAAAATTGCTTATCTTCTCTGTGGGGCCACTGGGAAAATCAGATGAGATAAAGTACATGAAGAACTTCCAAGTCGTAAAATGAGTTAACCTGTCTGAGGCAATATGCTAAGTGCCGTGGGAGAGGTACTCTACCTAGAAGAGAACCTCTCCCCCCTGCCCCCCCCAAAAGATTTTAAAATGAGATGGCCCGGGGTTGAATCCCAAATGTGCACTTAGCTGTGTGACCTTCATTAAATGATTGAGCCTCTTAGACATTTACTTTTATTAGTTAAAAGAGATAATGTGATGTTGTGTATCAAAAACTACCACGTGTAGTGCAAATGTTTGCTGTTTTCATTATTATCCTCCAGAATTGTATAGTGATTCAAAAATTTTTGGCTGTATCTAAAAATAGCATATTGTGGAATCCTGGGAAACCAGAGAGTATTTCTGGTGAACAAGGCTGTAATTAAAATAAAGGGGCCTATTTTGGAATTTAGAAGTTAACTGAAGGACAACAGCCAAGCTCTCTTAGCTTTCACATAGACAATAGTTCTCAGCTAATTAAACACATTCTTTTATTTGTTTTTAGGATCTTGGGATAAAGGAAAAGTTTCCTAGTTCATCCTTTCTCATATTCTGCAAACCTAGTTGGATACCTGCTATAGAACTTTTAAACCCTTTGGTGTCTTAATGTTCACATCTTTAAAAGAGAGAGAAAAAATACTTATCTTCCTAGGTGGGACTGTTGTAAAGGCAATGTGGGATAATTCAAGGATACATTTTGGAAACTTAAAAGCTAACAAATATATGATTGCCTTCATTTGAATGTTTTGAACCAAATATTAAGTTTTTGTCTAAAAGTACCTTGGACAAGCTAAAAGATTTAAAAAAAAAAAAAAGAAAGGAAAAAAACAAAAAAAAAACAAAAAAAACCCAGCAAGTGAAAATGAATTGGGATTGCTCATTTTAAAGATCTGTTTCATCATGGTGCCTTTGAATTTCATAATTCACTATAACATGAAATGTAGCTGAAGTTGTTCTTCAGTCGCCCCAGTTGTGTCCGACTTTACCCCATAGACTCAGCCTGCCAGGCTTCCCTGTCCTTCACTATCTCCTGGAGTTTGTTCATACTCACGTCCATTGAATTGATGATGCCATTGAACCACCTCATCCTCTCTCACCCTCTTCTCCTTCTGCCCTCAATCTTTCCTAGCATCAGGGTCTTTTCCAATTTGTCAGCTCTTTGAATCAGGTGGCCAAAGTATTGGAGCTTCAGCATTAGTCCTTCCAATGAATATTCAGGGTTGATTTTTTGTTGAAGTGATCTCTCAAAATAATAAAGACAAGTTTTAATACTGAAGCTTCATTCATAGAATAACAGGGAAGCTTATTCTGTACCAACCAGAAATAAACAAAAAAATCAAAAGTGCAGTTTCAGGGAGTAGTCAAACACCTGTCACATGTCTGACAAGTCAAATGGACAGATACCAAAGGGTAGACCTTTTTACATGCACAAGACATATTTCTAGGAATTCATATTGTTGTTTCTACTATTAAGTATGGGGATAATTTGGTGATTGTATACAATTGTGTTTTGTGTGTGTGTGTGTGATAATTAGACTTCTCTGTTGCCTTAGAATAGATGCTTTAGGTTCCAACTAAGTTTGAAGACCTCACTTCACAGTCTGAGAACCACAACCTTTGGAGGCCAGACACGTCTCCAAAGAGCTTACCAAGAAAAAGAAAAACCGGCTCTTCTGCCACCAGTTAGCACCCCCTGCCATTATCCCCAATATTTTCTAGTCTGCATAGAACATTGGGGAGCGAGGGAGGAGAGGAAAGGTTCATTCGCTTTATACCAAAAGTGAGAGGGCAAGTTCCAGGAGAGTCTCCCATGGAGGCTGGGGTTGCCTGCGAAAATGTAAGTCCTTTGGGTTTTCTGGTTGAATGTCTGAGCAGGCAGACTTGTCTGCCTGACCCTGTGCTTATCTGGGTTGGAAAGGGGAGAACCCGAGAGGCAAGGAGGGAGAGGGGTTGCCCCTGGAGCAGCTTATGTTATTTCCTGTTAAACTTGCAGAGGATACGAGAATTCTTCAAGGTGAACACCGAGACTGGTAGTTGACCTCGAGCCATCTTGCTAGATTATCTGTCCGTAAGAGCCTGGATTCTGATCATGGGGGCCAAGAGGTGGGTGGGAAAGCTTGAGCTGGGGCTCAGGTCAGATCTACATCAGAGATGCTTTGTGGTAAGGAGGGCCTATAGGGCCCTTGGGAGAATTCCCATAGCAGCCTGCATTAGCTTGGGAAGTGATCATGGCTGGTCATATAGGAAGATATCTGCCATTCCCTTCCTATCATTTCCTTGCAGGAACAGCTCAGAGAGGGAGGAGGGATTGAGGGGAATGTGGATTCCAGACCTCCCTGTTCACAGGCCAGGTCACAGCTTTGCCTGGGGTCAGAGTGGGGGCTGGCGTGAAACCACAGATGAACTTGAGAACAAAAATTCAACTTAGCCTTGAGTCTGAATAACCAAAAGTTACCCCAGATGGTGAGATCTGCCTGAGACACTATTAAAAATGGGAAAGAGGTTTAAATAATAACCATTGGTGGCTCTTATGTGAGCAAAGCCATTTCCTGTTAATTGCCCAGTGAGATGGTAACACTCAATAAATCCAGTTTTGTAAACTCTCCCTCTCTATGTTGTTATGATATCAAATACTCACTGGAATATCCAAATCCATCCTAGGAGTGTTGGTGTGAAGTGATTAGCTTCCAGGAGTTTCATTGTTAAGCTTGTAGCCCTGCTTCATACTCTGTATGGTGTGCAGTATATATGATGACTCTTGGTCAAGATGTTTACTTAAGTGAATTATTTGTGATCATTCAGTGGTCTCTTTGTGATTAGAAATGTCTTCATTTCAAGAATTTGGGGTTCTGTTGTCAATAGCATGTAGGGGCAGACCCTTGAGACATACGACGGATAGATACTAGACAAAATCACAGAGAAATATACAGAATTATTGCATTGGAGGCGCCTCTGTGCTCCTTATTTGCTTAAGAAGACTGTAAGCATTATATGATAGCATGTCAACATAGCTCATAAAGGAAGAAGTGGATACAACAAGCCCTTCTTAATGTTCCCCAGAAAGTCAGTGAGTGAACTGAGAAGTGGATCCAGGATTTCATGTATCAGCACCATAGGTCTTATCATTTATATAATCCTTTTTTTCCCCCCGTTACTGTCAAGATTTTAGAGAGGGATTATGGGTTGAGTTAGAGAGCAGGCAATTGAGGCGTACTACACAAAGTTGTTAAATCTCAGAGGCTTGAGATTTCTTGGCTCCTTTTAAGTTTTGGAAGCACAGCACTCCTAGAGAATCTATTAGGAACTGGCTTCATGGAGAAAATGTAGCTCTTGGACAGTTTGCTTTTGAAGCTGAGGGAGAGGATAATAGGTTGCTGAACGTGAAGAGGGGATTTGCTTCTGGTTTAGGAAACAGAGGGTGCGAAGGGGTGATGGTCCTGGGCGGACTCAGGCTGTAATAGTGCTTCAGGAGGGCCGAGTGCTGCTCCACATCAACTTCAATTTTCCATTGAGGTCATTTTCTGAGTTGCGACAAAGCCTGGGGACCCTCTTATGGGGTGTCTATCTCTTTGTGCCCTGATTGCTAGGGCTGCCAACTGCCCATTTCCTTCGAGTCTGAAGGGAATTAATTCCAATCAGATTGTGCAGATTTAAGGCTTGGGAAGAAGGAAAAAAAATAATCTGCAGGTCTTGTGTCTAGGGTAGAGGTTCCTAACCTCCAGGATCTAATACCTGATGAGGTGAAGTGCAGCTGATGTAATAATAATAGAAATAAAGTGCACAGTAAGAGTGATGTGCTTGAATCATCCCTGAACCACCGCCCCTGCCGCCCCACGCACCAGTCCATGGAAAAATTGTTTTCCACCCAAGTGGTCCTTGGTGCTGTAAAGGTTGGAGACTGCTGATCTGGTGGATACGTGGGAATGAGTTACACAAAGATGCGAACGACTCAGGTGTGAGGGGAGAGAGGAAAGAAAGAGCCCCCCACCTGTGCTCTCCTGAGTGGGAAGTTTCCTCTAGGCTTTGGCAGAATGAGACATGTGCGAGAGTGGAGGGAAGACCGGGGCATTCTCCTGGGGAGGGCGTTCCCGAACTGTCTTCACCCAGCAGATGAAAGGATTCCATGGAAGAGTTCCCCCTCAGTGGCCCCACCCCAGGCTCTGTGCTGACTGCTTTTTACTGCTTCACAGGCATTGAGTCACCTTGTTAAGTGTCATCCCTAGTGTGGAGATGGAGTTATTCCTTGCCCCCAAGCTACTGGGAACCTATTCAGGAAAGACACAGGTCCCTGCACCACAAACGCAGAGGCTTGCTGTCGCTCAATTTTAAGTGGCTTGCTGTCCAAGTGGCTTGCGGGGCAGAATGAAGTGATCTAGCTGGAAGTCCTCTGCCAGAGGGCTAGCTCAGCTGAGGGGGAATTTGAAATTTGAGGTGGCTGCTGGGCATCTGTAGGGATGCTGTGAGGTGGTGCTTGACCCTTCCAAGAGAACTTGATCCTGAGGCAGAGGAGGAGAAAGCTAGTGTGATATTTTTGAAAGATATTTTGTTGGGGTCATAAGAGTGCTTCAGCAGGTGCCTTTCTCATACCACTGTCTTCAGTCTTATCCCAAGCCTGTGAATGTGCTGGCCAAAATGTCCCGGAGGCTCCTTGTGCTAGACGCAGGAGGACGCCAGACACGGGAGGACATGTGTTTCCAAATCAGTTTCCTTGTGGGTTAGAATTCTGAGTTAGAAGAGCACATCTGCTCTTTATTTTACAAATGAGGAAATTGAGTCCCAGAGAGGGCGCGATTTGCCCCTTCCCTTGAGATCAGCCGGCACAAAAATCTAGGTCTTCGGATTCAGCCCACTGCCTTTCCTGCACGCCACACTGCTTCCCTCATTATCTCGAGATTTGCCGGAGTCACAGGACTACATCATGCGGGTGCCGATGCGAATTTTACTGCCGCCGCTGAATTAACTCATCACGTTCCTCTGGCCCTCCCAGCCTGTTTCTGCCACACGTCGTAAATGGCAACTCCTGTGGTCTGAGAACTGGGCGCCTCGAGGGACGACGGCATCACCACCCCACGGTGGTTCTTGCTGCTGCAGCCTCGGGATGCTCTCCTCTGACCCTGCTTGTCTGGAGCCATTTCCTCTCGGAGGCGGGGACTGCGGGGGTGGAGCCAGCGGCGCACGTGCAAAGGCGCGCAGCCCTAAGCGGAACCGGATTGGAACCCTTGGAGTGGTGGTAATTCTGACTCCATATAGTTTTGAAAATCTAGGCCATAGTTTTCAGCTGGACTTAGTTCCATTTTAAAAATACTTGTTTGATATCTTCTGAGACCGTGGGTGAGGAGGATTGCCCACTGGTGATGAGGATTCCCTTGTGGATTTCCCCGGTTAGAACTTCTCTAGGAGTATGGCTTTGCCTTGCTAACTTCATGGTATCGCTTACCTTGTTGGCAGCTTTTGTGCAGTGGATTTTATTGATAAGGCTTGTGCGTGCTGAGTCGTGTCCGAGTCTTTGGGACGCCATGGACTGTAGCCCACCAGTGTCCTCTGGCCATGGAATTCTCCAGGAACTCCGTTGAAGGCTGAGAAACTGGTGACAGAGGATGAGATGGTTAGATGGCTTCATTGACTCAATGGACATGAGTTTGAGCAAACTCTGGGAGATAACAGAAGGACAGGGAAGCCTGGCATCCTGCAGCCCATGGGGTCCCAAAGAGTCAGACACAACTGAGCGACTGAGCAGCAACAATCAAATAGACCCCAGGTTCTGCTGGGTTTGGAGTTCTTTATTTGTGATGGATCACCCTTGTGTGGTATTCTTAATTTGAGATGCAAAATACATGGAGATAATTAACTGGATTTAAGGGTGCAAATGGCAGCTCTGGAAAGTTACTGATTTTTGCCCCCTCACTGGAATTACGTGAACCTCAATCATAGCTCATACTAATGTTTTAAAAAAATTATTTATTTTTGGCTGTGCTGGGTCTTCGCTCCTGTGCAGGCTTTTCTGTAGTCGCGCGGGGCTACTCCCTAGTTGCAGAGCACAGGCTTCTCATTGTCGTGGCTTGTTCTTGTTGTGGAGCAGAGGCTCTAGGACGTGCAGGCCTCAGTGGTTGTGTGTTCAGTAGTCACAGCTCCCCAGCTCTAAAGCTCAGGCTCGGGAGCTGTGGCACACCAGCTTAGTTGCTCCGCGGCATGTGGGATCTTCCCAGCTCTGGGATCGAACCTGTGTTTCCTGCACGGGCAGGATGGCCCTCAGAGTGGTATATATTTATACCACTAAGCCAGTAGGGAGGGCTTCCCTTGTGGCTCAGCTGGTAAAGAATCTGCCTGCAATGCGGGAGACCTGGGTTCGATACCTGGGTTGGGAAGATCCCCTGGAGAAGGGAAAGGCTACCCACTCCAGTGTTCTGGCCTGGAGAATTCCAAAGGGGCCACAAAGAGTCGGACACGACTGAGCGACTTTCACTTTTCAGCAGGGAAGCCCAGTCCATACTAATTTCATACCCTGACACCCATTCTAGGGAAGAGATGTTCTATTTCCTAACTTTTCAAAGGGCCAACTGAGTTTGCTTTCCTGCTTGTTTTTCTAAGTGGGCCTGATTTCTTCTCAAAGCCCTTTTCACCAGAACAACCCACCCAGTGTGGCTGCCCAGAGGCATGTTAGCTTCAGGTGTCGGTGCCGCGGCTTTTCCTGTTCAGCCTCTGGGGCTGCTCGTTTCCTCCCCTGCACCCTGGGTCCCAGGTAGTGCGCGCTCATTTAGCTTTACTGCCTGTTAGAGGCAGGGGCAGGTGGGAATTACCACATGTTTTTTTGCCTCTGGTTCTTTCTTCTACTGGAGAGCAGGTATTAAAGAGGAGGGGGGGCAAGCAGAGAGCCGTGCCGACAGGAGGGAGGGAGTGGAGGCCAAGCAGGGTTGTGGGGGTCTGGCGGGTGGTTGGTTGCCTGTTAATGTAGCCGGATGTTAAGAAACAACTAGGAGAAGGTAAATAAAAGCAGACTTCCTCTGGGTCCCTACAAAACCCCTTTCCTGCTTACCGCTGCCTTAGGCCGTAGGTCTGCTTTCCTGCCTGGGTTCTATAAATTACTAGCAGTTATCACCTCAGGTATAGATGGAATGAAAAACAAGTTTCTGTAGTAGGTCTGTCTGGAAACCTAATGACTGTTTGATGTTGTTTCTATGAGAAAGCTATATTCTGAGTTCGCAATAAATTACCAACATTCCTTAGGAATATGAACCACGTGCACGTTAGTAAACGTATCTTTTGTTTCTGAGTCTCTTCAAGTTTGTACTTCATTTTAGAATCGAGAGTTGTGATGGATCTGAAGGTAACATGAGGGCCGAGAGCATATTCTTCCCCAGCATTAAATCTCTTTTGCTACTTCCTCGTACTGCTTAGGTCTCCCATGTTTTCCTTTCGGTGACTATCTTTCAGAGGATCATGGTTTGGTCTTGGGATAATTCTGCTTTCAGCATACAGCATATAGCTGGGGACTTGCGTGAAACTACCCAGAGCTGTCTCATTTAGAATATTTTTTCCCCTTGGCTGACTTCACTAAATTTTGTTAATGCAAGGGGAGCTAGCTTCATGGCTGCAGATCTGGTATCGATTATCATTAATTCTTCCCTTTATGACTTTGCCACTTAAATACACATTTAGAAACAAACCAAATAAACATAAAATAGCATAACTAAAATTTTGACTTGGGTGGTCCAGTTAGTTTCAACATGTGCTTAGCTTTGAAAGGTGGTTATAAAAACACTAGAGTTTAACCAAACCATTAAATGATGGCAATAGGTTTTTTTTTCTTTTTAAGTTTTATTTTACAAGGTATTAATTCAGATATCTTTACAAATAAACCTTGGGTTATTTACAGTTTATTGAAACACAAAATAACCAAAATGGTAAATTTTTGCATGTCTAGGTGCTTTGTTTCTGTATATTTCCATTTGGCCTATAAAACTCGATTGACTGGTTTCCAACTATGTGACTTTGAGTAAGTCACTTAACTGCTTGAGCTTTAGTCTCATTTGTGACAGGAAATATGTGCTAGTTGGTTCCCAGGCGCTCTCACTTCTGAAATGTTAGGACTCTGCAATTCTGTGAATTTAAAAGTTGACATTAAAAAGAATCATATGAAGCAGAAGGTATACTATTGACTCCACTGTAGAAGGGAAGAGATGGCAAGTTGTGGACTAATCAATAAAGGTCTAAAAATAGCATATAATCCTGAACCTTCTTTAAAAAGTCAGTCTTATTTATTGCCCTGTTTATTGAACTATGCATATGGTTGAGAAAATAGATGGGACATCTGGAAAAAGTATTAAAACATATTTGTAGGCAAGGACTATGCCTCAGCACCTTAAATATGTTGTGTTACAACAGTGTATGCTGATGTTGTCATTAAATGCAATGCTAGCCACGTGAGTCAGCCCCATTTAGAATCATTTTGGATTTGGCCAAATGGTATTTTGGTGGTTTCTGGATTGTGGGTTAGAAATCAGAACTCCTGGAGTGAGTCTCTTGTTTCTACACACATATAACACCCCAGGACAGAGAGAAGTCCTTTTCCTTTTAATTTTCCACATCTTTTTGTGGTTGTCTTTGCTTTCCCTCCTGTGATCCATTTCTGGCATGACAGTAAGAGTTTCTTTGGGGTAATTAGTAGTCCTAAGTTATTTCCATTAAGGATTCTTGGGGATTAGATGTAAAAGCATTGTAGAAAGACTGGTTATATAGAGAAGAAACATAGCAACTTTTTTTTTTTTTTTAAAAGGTATTCTCAAGATCAGACATGGGTTGTTGTTGCAATCTGGTTCCTGCAAGCACAGCAAGCCTGGGGCAAGCCATTTTGATATGTCACGGAGGCAGCCTTTGGGCAAACGCTGATGACACATGAAGGAAGGCTGTTCACAGTGTTTCATTTAGGTTCCTTTGATCACTCTTAACTGGTTTTTAATATTACACCAACATCATATCAGAAACCAAAGCATTTCTTAGTCCTCTCACTCTGGAAATCGTTTCCCCCACTTTTCTGAACCTAGAATGAAAGATGGATGTTTGGTTGGTATCTCGTGTATGCCACTCTTTCTTAAACACTACAGTGGTAAAGACTTACAAGTGTTCCTTTTCATTTGTTTTGAAGTGATGAGAGAGGGCAGAGATGGTATCTTGTTAGTGTCCCAGGGCCCCAGTCAAGGCTTGGAGTAGAGTGGGGACTTCCTGTAATTTGGCTTCTTGTCAGATTGTGTTTTTGAGGATGAAGCAGGAATCTTCCTTTGAAATCTTCATAAATCAGATAAAATCTAATTGGTTAGGAAGGGCAGAGGATGAAATGGACTGTATCTCTCTTTGGCCTTCTGGTACATCTTTAGAAATGAGGGTTTTTCTTCCCCCTTATAAGTGTAGTCATGTATTTTTTAACTCTGCATTTGCAGAGCATAAAAATTGATTACTAAATGTGAATATTAAAGCATAGAGTTGATGAGAGAATTAAAAAAATAACCCCACAAATACTTCCTTTTAGTAGTAGGCTAATGAATTATGGTTAAATCTTTAGAAATCAAGGAGACAAAATGGAAGATGTTTTTGGTAACTTTTTAGGATTGTAAGTTGCTTAAAGTGGAACATACAGTCTGGTCATTATCTATTTTGCCTTTTTGAAGATAATTGGGCTGTTTAAGAAACATGGATCTGTTACCATCTCCACTTAGAACTTCGGGGTGTGGGTCTTGTTTTGTGAGTTGTATGGTCATATTTTTTAATTGATGTGTGGTTAATGTACAGGATTACATGGGTTATAGGTATATTATATAGTGATTCACAACTTTTAAAGGTTATATTCCATTTATAGTTACTACAAAATATAGGCTATATTCCCTGTCTTGTACAATATAATCTTGTGTCTTATTTATTTTTTACAGAATATAGCCCCCTCTCTTTATATTTCTCCTACCCTCTTTTCTCTCCCTGCTGGTCACCACTAGTGCTCTATATCTGTGAGTCTTTCTTTTTTGTTAGTTGCTAGTTTGTTGTACTTTCTGAGGTTTCACATACAAGTGATATCACACAGCATCTGATTTTCTGTTTGACTTATTTCACCTAGCATGATACTCTTCAAGTCCACTGATGCTTTTGCAGATGGCAGAATTTCATTCTTTTTGATGGCTGAGTAGTAGTCCATTGTGTGTGTGTGTGGATAGACAAGCATAAGTATACATGTCTGCCATATCTTCCTTATGCATTCATCCATCACTGAATCTTTCCATATCTTGGCCATTGTAAATAATGCTGCAGTAAACATTGGGGTGCACATGTCTTTTCAAATTAGTGTTTTTGTTTCTTTCGGATATTATACCCGGGAGTGGAAATGCTGGGCCATGTGGTAGTTTTATTTTGGGTTTGTTCAGAATCTACGGCCATAGTCCTGCCATTACTTTGCCACCTCCTTGCTTGACTTGATTATCTTTAGGTCCCTCAGGGATTTATCATTGTACTATCTAGGCATCCTGCCTTCTGATCGTTCCACTGGCTGCTTTTGTATTGGAACCACTGTCGGAGGTACAGGTCTGTGCAGCTGTGTACCTTGGGTACCTTTGGGCAGAACCTGTTTGTCAGTTGGTGGTTTAGGCAAGTTATAGGTAAAACACTGTGAAAGCCTCTGTCTAGATCCTTATCTTTTGCTCCAGCAGAATCAGACACATGAAGCTGAATGTTGGGCAGCCTTTGTTTAAAAAAGGAGATACTGGTGTTTAGAGCAAGTCAAGCCTCTAAAACAGAACAGGGCTCAGGCGTGGGGTAAAGATGTCATAAAGCTCTCTGTGAAAAGCCCAGTGTGTGAAGTTAGGCCTAGTAAAATCTCACATCTTTCTGAGAGACTGAAGCAAACCATCCTGGAATGTGAAAGTATTCATTTTATAAATAGAATGAAATCTTTCTCTGTACACTGGAGGTCTCAGGATGGGTTAGCAAAGATAGAATAGATATGAAACATGATCTCCTCTTAAATGTTCCCAATTGTTTTGTGTGTTGGGTTTGTTTTATAACATCCAGATAAGTCTAAAGGCAGAGAAGAGGTCTGTTGTTAAGACAGCAGTGTTTCTTTGATATTGAATAGTTGAAGGGGATCTAAGTGATTGTGTGACTTATTTTTAGACACTATAAAGCCACCCTTGTGAGCAGGGAAGAGTGGATATGTTGGCAGCCAGCTTAGCCCGGAGTCTGTAGTTGCTTGAAGCTTGGGAAAGCTGGAAGAAGAAACTACTCCATGGAACTCATGCGACCTGCTCCTCAAATAGTGCTGAAGCAGCCATGTCAGCTGTGTGACCCTCCCAGCTCACTTTACAAGGAAAGTGATCTGGGTTAGAGGAATTATTCATGATGTTTTAACCCACAAATTCCTCCTTCCTCCTACTCCTTCAGCCCAACTTAAACTCTGGTAAGTGGAGAAACTGATATCTAAGCACAAGTAAGAAGATGAAGTCACTTATCTTGAGATTTCTTTAAACCTTTAATTATTGTAAACAAAAGTTCTAGTTTCTTTGGAGCTCATGATGATGTCTTACTTGTGGGGCTGACTCTTATCAGATTGAGTCATCGTTGGACTTGAAGATCTAGAATAACATACCATCTGCTATGAAGAAACTATTACAGTAGTTGTTCTTGACACACAAAGATTTGTATTAATGAGCTTATCTCCACCATGCTTCATTTAGTTCCTGCAGGAAGTCTGTGCTACCCCTGGCACTCAGAAGACAGGATTGCCATGCTCCTGTTCTCATGGGGCTCTGGGGCTCTTCTTGCCAGTAAGAGGCTGAGTTCTAGACTCACAGGGTATCCCCGTTCCTTAGTGATAGGGGTGCAAAGGAGCATAAAGCTCTTGGCACATAGTAGGTGTTCAGTAGAACCTTGGAAGGCAGCTGATAGTAGGGAACATCCTCATGGCAGAATTTGCTGCATTTTTATTAACAGCCTGACTTTACACTCTCTGGCTGGCACTTACTCTGCTTTTGTAGACTTAGCCCTGGGATAGGGGGTTTGCAGGAGTGTCTGAATCTTGGTCCACATTGTCCTTCCTCTGTGTCTCTGGTTTAAGCTTTTCATGATCCTAGGAGAGCTGTCCTCCTGGTCTCTTTCCCTGGTTTTGGCAAAGACTCAACAGGCGAGCCTCATCCCTCGAAGATCTTGTACAATTTAACTGGAATCAGGACACTGATTACATGCAAGCAGTCTTCAAGCTGAGAGCTTTAAAAATGAGATTTTTCTTTGAAATTTAAAAGAAAGTAGAATACAAATGTGCTTGCTTTTCAACATAGATTGATTAGCTGGCAGGGAGGGAAGGCCGGCCTTTGAAATCTATAGGCATCGTGTTGCAGGCCTGACCCCGCTGACCCTGGGAGATTAGTAATGGTCTGCGCAGCCTGCTCTGTCAGCACGTCTGGCAGGGCAGGCACAGATGGTGCCAGTTGGAGAAAATCACTGCTGAACGTTGCACCGCAGCCTCGCCTTGGCCAAGCAGCCTCTGGAGGAGGAGCCAAGACTGGGCTAGCTACAGATGTGTCTTGTCCGTGCCCAGCGCTTCGGAATAGACCTGTGAAGATGCCAGTGTAGGGTTAGGATGTGTTTGCTGATTGTGACTTTGGTTGTGCTTCCTTGCCGTAGCTTAGGCCATCCTGCGCCAGTGAGCAGCTGGGATCTCAAACAGGGTCTGTGGCCTCGGGGTTGCTCTGAGAGGGAATTTGAAACGAGAACTGATCTCATTCCAAGGAGTCAGGCATAATGCAATACTTGTTTTCCTAGCGTCAGTCGGCCTAAGGAAAACGTGAGTCGGCTGGGATGGAGGGAGGAGAAGTCTTGAGAGTTTGAGTAATCAACTTAACTCAGGGGTAAAGAGAATTAATTTCATTATGGAAAGCAGCACGCACGAACTCTGTCCTTTGAGCTGCCACCAGTGTCTGGGTTGTCCGGTGGTACCCTGACACTTGATAATGCACACTTTTTGTGTGGGCTTGGTCTTAGAAATGGTGACTCTGCTCCCCAGAGATAGAAAGGAAAAGACCCTTATTGACATGTAGCCACAGGCTGAAATATTCTCCTCACAAAGCTGAACTGATCTGAAACTAAGTCCACTCTTCCAAATTAGACACTGGACTCTTTAATAATTCTGCTTGGGGTTGCATTGATAGTCCAGTGTTGAAGTGTAGCCTCCCAAGGTACCAACATCCAAGCTGAATTTCAGCAGGTCGGGGACAGGCTGAAAAACACTGATGCTGAACAGAAGATGTGCAAGTGTCTACAATGGCAGAGGGTCACTCGGTCCCTCAGTGGCCTTCCACCATTCCTAACTCCTGTCACAACTTTAACTTTCTATTCCAGTTAGGTCAGGCTTTGGGGCTTATTACAGTTTGACTGATTGGATTCCTTTTGGGTTTGTTTTATGAAATACATTGTTGTTTCATACTTGAAGAATTTTCCATGGAGATGCGACTGTTGGGAAATGCGAACTGCTTTGTGAAGCTCTCACGTTTACAGAGGCTTCTTAAAGGGGATTTCCACCCCCCCCCACCCCCGAAGATGTAAGGAAACCGATCCTGTGCAGAGCCAGCTAGTACTTTTGAAATGGCGACATAGGGGCGTGGCCTCGAGGGGGCTCAGAATGAAAAGGGCTCTGGCTGAGCTCACCCGGTGGACACCCACTGCAATACTGCGTTGCATCCTGGAGCCTGGAAGAGAGGTCCTCCGAGAGCGGGAGAGCGTGCTCACCTCTTGACAGAAGTCTAGCTCCTCTTGGTTAATAGAGCGTGGCTCAGGCCAGAGTAGCTTTATTGACGAGACGTGAGGTGAAGAAGAGAGAGAAGTCAAGGATGACTCCCGAGTGAGAGGGGGAGGCCGGTGGGTGATGCAGTGCACTGGCAAGAGGAGGATAAGTGCAGTTTGAAGCAGTTTGTACTTGAAATGTCCATTAGGTCCTTGGATATCTGGGTCAGGATTTGAGCCCAGTGGTCTGGCGTGGAGGGAGAGATTTGGGAGTCATTGACATGTAGCCTGTAATGAAGCCACAGGAGTAAATAAGATTGTGTGGAGACCCAAGAGAAGTGGGAGCAAATGGAATTCAGGAGAGATCTGGAAGCAAACTCTACCCCCACTAACACCCGCCCCCCCCACCCCCCGCCCCCAGATTTGAACAATCGTGTGTATTTGTCTAGAATAACAAAGATGGCCTGGTGACTGTGTCAGGGTCGTGCTTGATGTCTATTTGGAAGGAAAATTCAGAGTAGTCTTTGGATCTGTAGAAATAAATTCTTTTAGATTATCCTGAAGTAGCATTTTGGAAGCTGGTCCATTTCATATATGCTCCAACTTTTGCCCACCAGGCTCCTCTGTCCATGGGATTCTCCAGGCAAGAATACTGGAGTGGGTTGCCATGCCCTCCTCCAGAGGATCTTCCCAACCCAGGGATTGAACCCAGGTCTCCTGCATTGCAGGCAGATTCTTTCCCATATGAGCTGCAAAGAAGTTCCTCCAACTTTTGAAGTAGATGCCAAAACATACCCGAGGACAGAGAGCCCAGGGTCTGCGGGACAGGAAACAAGCATCTCTGGTTTATTGAGCAGTGGGAGCAGGAAGAGCCGAGGGACAAGAGGGCAGCAGAAACCAAGAATAAAACCTGGTCACGAGGCCACATCAGCCCCGCTTGGCAGACAGGCCCAGTGGCTTTGGTAATTGCCCTGGTGCCTGCTGTGTGTGCGCCTTTTCCACTGAGTTTTAAAAAGCCTTTCCTCTAACTACCGGGTCTCTCAGAACTGGGGCCACATTTGCCCTTGGTGGTTTTCTCCTGTGGAATCTTTGCTGTGTCTGTGCTCTGTGCTGTGTCTGCTGACTCCACGAGAACCCTCCTGGCCCTGCTCTCTGACACCGCTCCTGCCCGCCCACTCCTGCCTGAGCTCATAAACGCTTTGTGAGGACATGCCCTTCTGGAAGAGCCCGGCAGAAACCACAGGCTTGCATGGCCAGGCCGGCACACGTGGACTTGACCAGAGCCTCATCTTTCCTCTTGCTCACTCCCTGCCCCACCCCCACCACCCCGGCCTTTTTTCTCTGGGTACTTTTGGCATAAATACTATGTGTCTTAGTCCCTCAGTCATGTCCGGTTCTTTGGGACTCCATGGACTGTAGCCCACCAGGCTCCTCTGTCCACGGAATTCTCCAGGCAAGAATATTGGAGTGGGCAGCCATTCCCTTCTCCAGGGGATCTTCACAACCCGGGGATCTAACGTGGGTCTCCTGCATTGCAGGCAGATTCTTTACCATCTGAGCCACCAGGGAAGTCCCATAAATATTATGTAACTGTCTAAAATCAATAGAACTTTCAAAGCAAGGCTTAAAACTAATGGTAAAGCTTCATTAGCAGTGGAGCTTCCTTTGGATTAAAAATGTTACTTCAGATAGAAATGCCTTTTTACACCTGCATTTGCATGAATTCTGTTTTTGGTATTCTAATTCTGGATATGATATAGGAAGGAAGTGTACTCAAACTTTAGGGAAATGAATCCCCAAAAGATTTCTGTATTTTCTGTATACCTCCACAGTTTCTATCTAGTTCCATAAGAAATAGCCAAAAGACTGATTTTCACCCAAAGCTGGGGTTTTGCTTTTGATGCTTTCCAAGAACAGATAATCATAAGCGCTAGTTAATAATGCATTTTGTCCTTCTGTTAAGTTTATTATCCTTTGGAAGGGGACACAGGTTACATTGAGACTAGGGTATCTTAAATATTTACAGTTGGAAATACTCCGGGCATCTGTTGAAATTTTGTCTTAAAACTCCATTCTGTTGTTCATACATTTTCATTTTGCCCCAGTCAATATCTTTTAAAAAATAAGACATTCGGCCATAGTTGCCTGTGTATAAATAAGAGATAATGATCAGAGTTAAGTTTAGCCTTTTTTCCTGCATATTATGTGCTGGGTACTCTGCTACGTTTTGGAACTCGAAGGTGAGTAAGAAATGGTTTCTGTCCTCAAGGAGCTTAGGGTCTAGAAATGGTAGATGTGAACATAAATAGTTGCTTATAGCACAGTGTGGAACGGGCTGTGGGTGTTCAGTCCATTCTTGGGGGCTGGAATCAGGGTGAATTTTTGGAAAAGGCTCTAGCTGGATTGTAAAAAGTGAGGTAAAGTTAATCTAGGAAGAGTGGCATGTTTCCTAGCCAGGGAGTGATCTGAGTTTTAAACATCATGGGATAGGCAGG
Organism: Bos indicus x Bos taurus; assembly: GCF_003369695.1. Classification (NCBI taxonomy): domain Eukaryota; kingdom Metazoa; phylum Chordata; class Mammalia; order Artiodactyla; family Bovidae; genus Bos; species Bos indicus x Bos taurus. The sequence goes on along the minus strand of NC_040098.1, from coordinate 37,287,748 downwards.
TAACTTCAGTACTTCAGCACTGGCCAGTAAATGAGATTTACAGAAGACTTTCCATGTACCTTAGGTTTTAAGGCTTCGTTTATTGTATAAAATAATGTTAATGTAATACTTCTGAAGAAATATTCTAGTTTGTCATTGCAGTATAATCTTACCTTGGACAAGCTTTAATTGAAATAAATATGTATTTATCTGAAGGCAGCCATTATGCTAGCATCATTAATAATTCAGAAGAGTTTTCAATTAAGCATTAACAACATCATTGCCTTTGGCTGTGATCTGACTGCTTGAGCTCAGAATATCGAATTATTTTTCTCAGTGAAGATAAAATTAAGCCTCAGGTAACCAGAACTAAAAACTTCTAATTCTTTAATCAACATATGCTCTCTTTGAGCATCTCTTAGGAGAGATGAATGATAGTAAGACATGGCAAGGATTTTAACTTTTTAGGTGTCCTTCCCCAGGTATATCCTGGGATCTGTGTACCTTTGACCCAGTATTCTATAATAGCATCGTCACAGTTCACTGCATTAGAAATTCTAATTCAAAAACACAGTCTTGCACCACTTGAAAATTCTTTATCATCAAAGATTATTTTTGTTATATGAAAAAGTGAACTTAATTACTAAAAATCTCAGTGATAAGTACAGGAAAGGCTTCCTTTTATTGGGCGACATTTAATTCCATCATCTGTACTGCTCCTGCCAACTTTTTTTTTTGTCCAATCAGATGGCTTGAACCGTAAACAACTTTTTGGTTAATCTTCAGTAAATCAGAAATGGAGTTTATTGAAACACCTCATTCAACCTCTGGGAGCCTGATAACACACTGAGTGCATGTACTTTTGGTCAGAAGACTCTTATAGTGACTGTGGATATAACAATGAGTCTTTTCATTTCCTGGAGCAATAGTTGATGCTTCTACATTGCAAATATACAGAGTGAATTTTCAGATTCCAGAGGTGTTGAAAGTATTTATTACTCAACAAGCCTCTGTGTGTGTGTGTGTATTTGTGGGTGTGTGTGTGTAAAACAACTGTGGTATTACCCTAATATTTTATGCATTTATATATTTTTTGCTGTTGAAATGCATTTCCTTCCAGCATACTTCCAAGCAGACCAGTATCAAACTCAATACTTCACACCCACCCCTGTTTTTTTTTTTTTTTTTAATTTATAAAAAGGCACTTTCCCACCTCAGACACTAATTATTAAAGTTGCATGATTTGCCAGGCAAACACGACTCAGTAGTGGTATTTGAGCAACAAATCAATGAACAAATATTGATGCAACACACATGCCACATGAGCGTGACACCATCTGGGGTTCTGTACATGATTTATACAGGAAGACAGAGCATCTCTGCCTTTAAGTGGCTCAAAATGTAATTAATAGGAGACAGGGAAGAAAAAGCAGAAAAACATAAGCAAAGCTCTTCAACCAGTTTTCACAGTGGCTAGCGTAGTCGTATTGCCATACATTCAATATTTGCTGAGTGCTTTGCTACTCGTCAGGTCTGTTGAGGGCTGGGGATAAATAGGGAATAGGATACAATCCTGGTGTTCTAGGAGCTTACAGTTGAAGTTTACTATGTGTGACCCACATATATGGGCTTCAGTGTTAAAAGAATCCGCCTGTCAATGTGGGAGACACAGGAGATGTGAGTTTGATCCCTGGTTTGTGAAGATCTCCTGGAGGATGAAATGGCAACCCACTCCAATATTCTTTCCTGGAAAATTCCATGACCAGAGGAGCATGGTGGCTATATTCTATGGGGTTGCAAAGAGTCAGACACAATTTAGCGACTGAACATGTATGCACCCTATATATACTCAGTAAGTTGAAAACATCTTCAGTGATCTAGAAATGAGTGAGATAATAATAGCTTACTTAGTAAATTCTAGAAGGTTTAATATCTGACTGTGCACTTCCCGGGTGGCATTAGTGGTAAAGAACCTATCTGCCAATGCAGGAGACAAGAGACACAGGTTTGATCCCTGGTTGAGGAAGATCTCCTGAGGAGGGCACAGCAACCCACTCCAGTATTCTGGCCATGGACAGAGGAGCCTGGTGGGCACTGGTTTGCAAAGAGTTGGATACGACCGAAGCAACTTAGCATGCACACAATGATATTCCAGGCCTCTAAATTTCACTTGCAATCAGGTTTGGACCTTCACAGTGGTAAAGAATGATGTAAAAACAGGCCAAATTCATGTTTCTTTTTATTTCAGTGAGTAAATTTCCAAGCCATCAAGAAGAAATACGGTTGTCTCTCCAGCGTTCCAACAGGACCATTCCAACATCACTTGAACGTAAGCTCAATGAAAACTGGCCTTTTCCTATGTTTGGTTCACTGCTGGGACCCGGCACATAGGGAAGAACCTCTTCAATAACAATACTCAGTGGATTTTCCTTAAATTACTGAGACTGTGGAAGGCTGGTTGTGTTGGAGGTACTCTGCAAGGCATTGGAAATATTGGGAAAGTAAATCCAGGGTCCACAACCTCATCATCTACCAGGTAGGAAGAAAAATAAACAGAAAATCACAGTTTGTAACCTGTGCTCCGAGAGAGGAGCTGGGGAAGGCTTCATGGAGGTGGTGATGATAATTACATTCCACGTAGTGTGTATAAGAGTCGGGGCCCAGTGGGCATGCTCAGCATCCTGTGTAGGTAATCAAGGGGTTCATTGTCTGTAGAGAATTTTAAATAATAAAACTGAATAAAAATTGGTGTGTTGTTTTATTACTCAGTAGTTAGCTATCCTAAAGTAAGACACTGATTAAAAATACTTTCTCCAGGGCTACCATAGGCCAGCTCCTCACACATCTCACTCTCCTCTTAATATGCTTGTTTCTCTGGGTGGATATTTGAGATATTTGAGCTTCAGACACCATTGTTCCTGAGAATAGAGCCTTTGGGCTTGGTAATGATCGCTTTACATGTGTTCTATTTAAAAAAAAAAAAGTTGAAAAAAGCTTTAACTCTGAGTATACACATATTTCAAGACAATTGGTAGGAGAATGTTTTCTGTAACACTCAGAAGTCTAGAAAGGCCTTTCTTTCCCCATCTTTCAAAGTATTGTGATCTCTTTTAAAAAAAAATCTGCTCAGTCTTTCAAATCAATACTTTCATGGGTCAACTTCGTGTCCCACCACAATTATCAAAGAATGACTTTTCATAGGTTGAAACATAGAATTCAAAAATTTTCGATAAAAACTACCATTTTTATCTTGAATATTGTATTGTAATATACTTCCTCGTTTTGGTTATATGTTAGGCCTTTTTTTCTAGACTTAAAAAATTAATTCTCTTGTACCAGACGACTGCCTTCCAAAATTTACAATTTAGTGGTCATCATCTGCTATTGAATTTTTATCTTAATATTGCCCTATTTTGGATGTTGTCCGTATGGCAGACTAGTAAGGATAGATTGTTGTTATTTAGTCGCTAAGTCATGTCTGACTCTTTCTGACCCCATGGACTGTAGCCCTCCAGGCCCCTCTGTCCATAGGAATTCCCAGGCAAGAATACGGGAGTGGGTTACCGCTTCCTTCTCCAGGGGATTCCCCTGACCCAAGGCTTGACCCTGTGTCTCCTGCATTGGCAGGTGGATTCTTTACCTCTGAGCCACTACCTCAACAGTTATTCAGGTGTGTGAAATTAGGTAAGACAACTTTCTCCAACTTTCTCCATGTGTGTACACACACACATACATATCAATTCAAGAATGCTCTGAATTCCCTGGGATGGATTTTCATCCCTTGAGGCAGTCACTTTTCAAATGGTACCTAATGCCGTATGGATAGGCATACCCACCAAAGTAGCTTATTTACCCAGCAGCATCTACACCATTGATTTTTGTAGAGTAAATCATAACAGCCTATTAACATTCCATTATGCTGAGCATAGGACTAATAGGAAAACATCTGTGAGGTCAGATCAGAAGTAGACTTTAGAATGTACTATTCAAAAAAGGATGAAATGGAAACCATTTATGGAGGCTGGTGGGTAAAACAAAGACTTAAAGGAAGGGTAACAAAGAACAGAACTCTGCCATTGTGTAATTTCCTGTCGGATATTATGGCGAATTTTATCTATATATCACCTTATTTTACTCTTCACTTAAACTGAACTGACTTGGATATCCACACGTGTTTTTGTTCTTCTTACTGGAATATAATTTCTTTACAATGTGTTACTTTCTGCACAGTGGATCTGCTCTATCTGTGTGTGTATCCTTTCCTTCTTGGACCTCCCTCCTACCCCCCACCACCCCACCCCTCTAGTCATCAAGAACACTGAGCAGAGCTCCCTGTGCTATAGATCATCTTCCCAGTAGCTGTTTTACACACAGTAATGTATATATGTCAATGCTGCACACACCTTTTGAGCGTCCTCTAATTTTCTTATTAGAGGTTCAAGTATTTCACTCAATTAATTGGATTAGGAAATGCAGGGAAATCACTTAAATGTCCTGATCTCATTTAATGCTGTGATAGTGGGGTGAGACCCTCTGCATTGGCAAGTGGGCCACCAGCAGTTGGACATGGCAGCATGCACTGGAAGTTCCTACACAATAGCTTGGGATGCTCCAAGACAGACTTGGCAGGGCTGAGAACCACCCAATAAAGACAACGAGGATATCCTGCCTCTGCGTTAGCTGTAGTCTGGCGCCCACGTTGCGCCCTTAACTGTCCTTGGAATGAAAGGGACAGTTGGGTAGTTCGGGAACTTGTCTCAGTGAAAAGTGACATTGTGTGCTAGGAAAGCAGACTTGGAGGAGAGAATTTAGTTATAGTAAGATTCCGTGGTATAAGTCTCTGTTAAGGTTTATGATGTGTCAGATAGCGTGCCAGACATTCGGAGGCGTGGGGTAGGTGATGAACAATCCTCATCTTCAAGAGACAGCTCCAGAAGACTCGCATCCTGGAGCCATGGAACCTATTACACAAGTCTCAAGAGAAGCCTGTGGATGTGTTAAATCAGTTTAGAGTAAATCTTAACTACTCATTTTGTCACCCATTAGCCATTGTTTGATGGAAACTGGGAAAGAAAATCTGTTAAGAACACGATAAGGAAGGACTGGTCAGATGAAGAGGCGGATGACCAGGAAAAGATGGTGTCCAGAAACCTCGGGGAAGAGAGGATTTCCAGTAGGAAGAGGGTGGGGCAGACACAGCCTTTTGTACACAGAACCTAAGTGAGATAAGCTTCCAAAGCTAAGTGGCAGAGATGTGGAGGCAATAGGTGACCTTTGGGAGAGCTGTGGAGTGGGCATGGTGTGGGGGCAGCCAGCTTGCAGAAGGTTGATGAGAGAAGTTAGGAGAGCCTGCAGCTTGTAGGATTCTTTTGAAAGAGGAGGGTGTGTAAGAGGTAAAGGAGGTGCTACATGAATTAGATGCTATCAGTGGCATCAGTTTGTCATTATGATCTTGGACAAGTTTATTTAATCACTTTGGGCCTTAATTTCCTTGTCTGTGAAAGGACTGATACTAGTAGCTACTACTTAAGGAATCAAATGAGTTAGCACCATTATACTAAGTAAATTTTTATTAGATCAATATCTTAAGAGAGATACAGTGAAAATGCAATAGTAATTTAGAAGAGAGAGCAGTTACTTCCAGATTGTGGGATAGATACGTTTCTTTTTATTTTCAGTCATAGCAAACACACAAAATTTATTGTGTTAACCATGTCTGGGTATACAGTTCAAAAACATTAGGTATATTGCATTGTTGTGCAGCCAACCTCCAAAACTTTTTCAGCCTTCAAAACTGAAGCCTTAGTCGTGTTCTCAGAGGAAACGGGGCTCACTGCTTTGTGAGAATTAGGAACTTCTCTTAGGAGATCTTGCCTGACCACTGGACACAGAAGCATAGACTTCATGTAATGACTTAGACTTCGCATTTGACATTGGGCAGGAATCTGCTGACCTGTTGCCCAGGGTTTTATAATTCTAATATCCAGAGGTCAGGTACTATTTGGACCTGCTCTGTGATCAAGGTCTGGTTGAAAGGATGCTCAGCCGAATCTTTCTATAGTTTTAATTATCATCCCACTCAAAAAGTGAACGTTTTACTGTTTTGGTAAGGTTTGAAATGTTGGTCTGCAACTTAATAGAAGTGATTTTTCTACAATGATAATGATGAGAAACAACTGGTCCTGGGGATAAAACCTAGACTTCACATCGATAGACTAGGCTTTCTCTCCCGCCACACCCTTGCGTCTGTGTTCTCTGAGTAAACAAATGAACAATTTTCTTCAGTATAAACCTTTTTGGTAGCTAGACTTTTAAAAAGATGGTGCCTCCTTTTACTTAGAGGGTTTTAATTCTTACGCCTAGAATTTTATGAAAGAACTGGAGGAAAGAGTGAGAGAACAGAGGAAGTAACAGTAGTTGTGGACAAAAGGATGGCAGGTGCCCAGGGCAGTGGGGAGAGGGAGGCAGGATTCCAAGCAAAACAGAAGAGCAAGACTTTGGTCTCTCCTCTCCAATTAATACATGTTGGTTTTACCTAACCAATGGTGCAGCTGATGAGAAAATAAATCTTGAGATACCATCTGCTACAAAAAGCCAAGTCTTGACATTTTTCACTTTGTAGTGGATTAAAATTGCGTCTGTTCTGATAGGCGTTTCTGGGCCTTTCTTTTCCTGTTTCCTGAATCCTCCTACTTCCGAGACCCAGTCCGCCCTAATGACAAGATTTTTTTCTCCGGCAATAAAGCTTTTCCTGCATTCCCTGGTCGTACTGTGGTTTCACTGTTCAGCTGATTATGTTTTTTGGCGCTTGGTCACTAGATCACTCTGAAGCAAATTTATGCTGAGGGGTTACTAGTTATTTTATCAAGGGGATTGGATATCTAAGACACTTAAGTCATGGTAGGGATTTTGGTATTCTGATAAGCAGCCCAAGAAGAGAGAGTTTTGGAAGAGCAGGGCCTCTTGGTACTTCTGAAATTTTGTGTGTGTATGCTTAGTGAGCCAAACGTGTGGCTCTGCACATACTAAAATACATTTAGTGTTGTGCAAATAGTTTTTTTTAAGATGTAGTTCCCTATTATTCAGTGTTAGAGATTTTTATGAAATACTGGCTCTGGAAAAAACCAACATTGGTCTCATCTAAAAAAATTTTCTTCATGAGTCAATAGATGTATGGTTTGTCTCTTTCTTGGGATAAGAGAAGGTGAAGAAACAAAACTAAACCCCCCCCAAATGTGCTTCTCACTAGTAAGCAAGGCTTAGCCCAGTGACTTACAGGGATGAGTGAGACTGGCTGTGTGTTTGTGTTCTCAGGTCAGGAGTTTATTTAGCTGGTGTTCATTTGGAGCTAAATACTAAAGTGATTTTACCTATAAGTGATTTTTTTTTTTTTAAGCAGTGGTTGAGGCCATTTATAGAAATATGCTAGGAATACATCTAATTTTTGTAAGAAGAAAGGGTAAATAAAAGGGTGATTAGAATGATTAGAAAACGATGGTTCCTTCTTGAGTTTTGCCAGAGAAAAATCAGGACAAGACTCCGTTTGTTCTCTTTCATCGAGTACTTTGTCTCTCCGCAGCTGGTCAGGTCCTTTTTATGTGGCATTAGTCCTCGAATTTGTGTGGGTCAACAAATGGACAACAGCAGCAAATGTTCAGCCATCATACTGGTGTCAAGCCTAGCAAATTGACAAATTACATGAATACCAAATGCATAAACAAGTTTGCATGAGCCAAGTATTCCAAACGAGAACAACAGCTGCCGGTTCTGTCCTTAAGAACAGAAATGCCCCTCGTTGTGTTCTCATCTGTTATTGCCCCAGGTTGGGAAATGTCAGCTGTAAGATGTATAGACTTAGGGCTCTGGGATAACAAGCTGCCTCTTTGAACTTCTCAGCTCCAAGAGCTTCTTGTTATCCAACCAGATAAAGACACGGAGATGTATTAGCTTCCCTGTGCAATGCTTGAGTCATTACCAACAACAATGGTGGGCTTAAATTTTTTATGTTGGAGATTGATAGAAAGTAATCATCAGAAAGCCATAATAATGTTCAGATGACATTCTCTTCAGCTAGGAAGCCCTATTCGTATTGGTCACTGGAATACAAAACTCAGGCTTGTGGCTTGTACTCATTTTGCAGTCTGAGCCTAAATGCACCTAAGTGTTAAACCCAGGATAAAGGGAGAAATTAGTGCCTTCTCTGCTCTTCCATAGCACTGATGCTTTTTGTATCTGTACAGTTTTCTTCTTCTTCCTACAGACCTCCTGTTTAAAATGATGTTTGAAAGATACTTTTATGCTTTGGCCAATTGTTGCTGTCTAATCAAAACTGAGTGTCTGCACTACATTATTCAGTACTTGATAAGGGCAACATTTTCTGGTCAGTCAATAAAACCAGCTTCATACTTCCCTGTAAATAATCCATTGGCAGGTAGAAGGGACTTCTGACCTAGTTGGTCCTCTGCTTTTGATCAAAGAAATGGGTAAGCCACTGGGTCTATAAATCTTCTTTTCTGTGATTCCATAGTGTCAGGAGAACATTTCCATGGATCCTTTATTTATACAGAGAAAACGTAAATCTCAAGTCACCATTTCTAAAACCCACAGGCTCCTGGGCTGTCATTTTGGTTGCAGACTCTGTGCTGCTTTCTGGCTGTGTGCTGTGTGGTGGGTGGATGGGTGTCTGATGGGAGTGCGTTTTAAAGGCAAGAAGGATTTAAGGATATAATTTACTGACGTTCTGTTGAGTGCACTCCCTGCTATACTTGTCTAGTCATATATTTTACTATTTTAATAATACTCAGTTATCTCTTGGCCTACTTGAGACAGGCCTAACAATTTGTGACTGTTCCTAACATTTGTAGTGGCTCAGTGTACATGTCTGATTATGACATTAGCCATTCCTGCTTAACGTTAGTGCTGGCTCTTGGCTGGCTGTGCGAAGCAGTGTGTATTTAACAAAGTGAGCTGACTAAATGCCATTAAATGAGTTGTCTTTATTTTGGCGTATGCCCTGCCCCAGTTTTAAGTTTTCATGTCGAAATCTAGCATTTAACGACTGCTTTTAAACCTCTGCCTTTTAATTTTGGATACCAAATATGGCAGAGTTATTCAGGTGGCCAAGTAGACTTTTACTGACCTTGCATGCGGTTAACTGGTATTACGTTTTTTAAAGTCAGTATTTGCTGTTTTAGGATAGCAGGAACCCATGTGAGATTTTCTGAAGATCGTTTTTAAAGTCTGACATGCAGCTGCCCGGCATATACATTTTTAGCTAAAGGCGCCTCTCTTGCGTTTGTATTTAAGTGACCCTGGAATGTGATTCAGGGGTAGTTTGCTGTGGGTAATCTTTGGACACTTTTCTATCTGACAGGCACCGACATCTGTGGTTTATGTTGCTTTGTTTTTTAGGTCTATCAATAACCTGATGATAAGAGAATGTTTACTAAGATGGATTTTTTTTTCCCTTTTGCACAATTTAAAAGCTGGAGGTAAAACAAAACACGTGTGATGCAAAAAAAATCAGTGATGCAAAATTAATATATGGTACCAGTAAGGTTGAAGTAACCTCAGGAACACGTGTTTTGTGGTGGAATGCTCATCAATATGGATTCCTTTTGTCTAGTAACTTATCATGACCATGTAGTTTAATATGAATGCCCAGTATTTGTTAATAAATGCTTATAAGGGGAAAAGGTATTTTTGCATGCACATATATTCAGGCTAAGGCCTTATTGTTAGTGTTTTTCCACAGCACAACCAAAAAGTCAAAGGAGATACCTTCGTTTGAATGTAATGTTAATGGAGTCTGGATAAGAGTCCTTTGTTGAAAGTGGAGCAGACCACAATTCATTTATATGCAGTCTAAGAGCTTTTGGTCCTACAATGTAGGGCATCTAATCTTATTAGAAAGCCCTTTAAAATCAATAAAAAAAATAAATAAAACAACCTTAAAAATGTGGTAGCATTGAATTCATTCTTTTAAAAAAAAATCTATTTTCCATTACATTACTCTTCTTTAAATGTACCACAATGATTTAAAAAAAAAAAACAAAACACTTATATCCTATGTATATATTCACCACTGTTAAAAATGTCAATTCTTTGTCCTACAAATCCCTATTCTCAGCCATTTCAGAGCCTAAGCTTTGAGGAGGTCATCTTGCTGGAAGCAGTTACAGAAGAGCAGACTGTTAGCCTGGTCTGGTTCTTGCTGGAAGAGTTCATGATACTCTTCTTTGCCCAGTGTGAACTTTAGTTCCAAATTTTTGAATGAAATAAATTGAAGTCAGAGAGCCGAACAGGGAAAAAAAAAAACCAAAAAACAAAACAAATCTTGCAGACAGGGCACTCATTCACATCCACTCATTAATCTCAAATGTAGGAGCCGGTAAACCATTGTACTGTTATCACACTCTTAGTCAACTGATATCAAATTGATGAAACACGCTGGCGGCTGTGAAGGGCAGCTGATAAGAACAGTGCAGACTCGACAAAAGAGGTCAGAAAACACATCCTGCAGATCTTACTATCATTTGGTCTTGCTCAGTTGGCTTTTGCTTGGCAAGAAGACCATGCACTTACTTCTCCAGCTGGAGAAATTCTGAGGTGCTTCAAAGTATTGAGCCAGTACTTCCGTTGCTGCCTTCTCCCAACAAGACAGACAGAATGGAAGCGAGGCCTTGTATATGGAGTAGGAAAACCCACCAAAACGTACACAATTCACATACACCTGGCAACAGTTTGCATTTTTTTGGTAATCAAAATAAAAGATTTTGTAACTGTTAAACCCTTCTTCCTTCTGCTCAAGATGTAGTAGTAGACAAATGGACATATTTTCTTAGAAAATGGGGTAGCCTTAAATATTCTTAACAGATGACCCTGGGACAACATGCATTTGAGCTGCATGGGTTCACTTAGGTATGGATTTTTTTCAGTGAGTACCTGTTATAGTAGTACATGATCTGCAGTTGGTTGAATCTGTGGATAGGGAACCTTGAATACCCAGGGAAAGCAATACACGTATTTTCAACTGCGTTCAAGGGTCAAGTAAGTGTATTTTGATTCTTAATCACTTCTATGTAAAAATAAATGAGATCTTTTATATAATTAGGTGGCATCTTAAAACATATGATTGGTCATATTTCTGCCCTGTGAAATTTAGGAGAGGAAAGTCAGCTTAACCATAGGACCAATTCTGCTAATTGAAGTCAAGATCGTGTGGGTTAACATGCTAAGGATGCTTGGTTTTAATAGAGTTTAGAAAGGGTACGGAGTCCTGAAATGTTCTGTTTGGAAAGCTTCGCTCTATAAAAATTTGCCTATAACACGGCTGATGACTCTTAATTAGAATGATATATTTCCTGATGTGATACCTCTTTGAGAAGAAATAGCACTGGTGTGCCTGAGTATTATTATTTGTGATGTATTAAGATACCTTTCTTGGGTTTGGCATTTCTGAGTACCAGTCTTCTCGGCTCTGTTTCAGTGTGAATCATGGTGATGCAGTGACAGACAGTGATATACTGCTTTGGGGGGCACGCGTGTGGATGATTAAGGGGTGTAAGTGCAGGACTGAGATTTACTCCCTTCCTGTTGCAGTGGGAACAGCCAAGGAGAGTGAGTAATGGGATAATTTATAACACCATAGGCCTTTTCATCAAGAGACCTCTAGTCAAAACAGGAAGATAAAACTCAGAAGATATCAACTAGGAGAATACAACTTTTGATACTCTCTGGGCATACCTCTTTCTTACAAGCAGCAGAGTCTTGATTTTCTTTTACTTTTTCAAGGAAATTTTCATGAAAAAGTTTAGTGTGTCAATCTGGTTAAATCATGTGGGTCCTTGGTTAAAGCTTATGTCTTTCCTCCATGTTTCTTGTTTCTTTGTTTCTTGACCTTCTAATGTTGTTACGACAAAGAAACTAAGTCGCCTAATTATAGAACTCAAGTTCTTTTATAAGGTCAAGGTGTTTGCCAGGGTTAGGAATGTTAATGACAAGTCAACATTTCGGGGTGGGGGTGCCATGGTGGGGGGTTGTCTACCTGTATTTTGTTTAGAGTATTTCTTTTTCATTTATATGAACTTAATTCCAGTTTTGAGGTGATCAAATAGGAGTTGGATGGATAGTTTCTTTCCCAACTATGTGTGTTTAGGGCAAAAGGTTTTGAACTGGCCTTGGAGAAGACTTTATCTAGAGATTTTTGTGTTGCAGATACATACAGGAGGAGTTGAACAGGACGTTTGTAATGTTCAGATGGTGTGTTTTTATCAGCACCCTAGACACAGTGGCCCTAGACACAGGCTGTGTTTATTTTCCTGTTTTTTAAACATGCCTAATACAGCATTTAGAACCAAACTCATCCTAAAACGAAGGTAGATATATTCTCTCTTTGGAACTGCTTCACATTGAGGTTTCAAACACTATTTGATGTGGTGGGATCTTCTGATTTGTGATTGTAGGTGACATTAGATTCATGAAAGTTGAATACCACAAATGATATTTTTATGTTAAAAACACTAATTTTTACCTTTCACTTTGGAATGTCTTAGAGGTTGGCAGTAGACTTCTATGTTAGAGATCGTTAAGATAAAAATGGGAACAATTCCAAGTTCTTGCTTTCCTTTTATCTGCCTGGGGTGACTAGAACACTCCCATAAATAACTGCTCCCCTTTTGAACTGACCTTCAGGTTCATGTGATGTACGTATTGATGGCCTTGACATTTCTTGGTATGTTCAGGAGACACACTGTCTCCAGACAACTGAAAGCAGGTGGCCAGGTGGATAGACAGCCAGGAACGCTCACTGCTGCCCATAATTCAGAGGGCCCTTGCCACAACCCTGCTTCTGGATTTTGTGCAGAAAGAATGTCATAGGCAAAGTAATCTACAAGTTCACATCTTCAAGGCCTTTCTCTAGCCCAAACTTCCTGTCTTGGATCCATGTTAGTCTGGCCTTAGATATGTTTTCCTAGGGTGAATAACATGCAGGTGAGCTGTTTTTCCTTTCCTTTAAAATCGTGGACCCTAGGTCCACTGCCAGGATGATACTGTAGAGGAGATAAATGCCTGGGCTCTAGAGTCAGAGTTCCCAGGTTCAAATCCCTCTTCTGTCATTTACTGGCAATGTGATCTCAGGCAAAGTATTTAACCTCTCTCTTAAAGCCTTCATTTCCTCAGCTATAAAATGGGGATGAGAGTAATATACCAGAACGAAATAGGAGCTATCCTATTGTGATCAGCACTTTAGTAAAGATGTCTTAAATGTTACTGATTAAGAAGCTTTCAGGTATCCTGTCCCTGCAGACTAACCCGCAAAGCTGATAAGACCCACAGCTTCAGAAAATCTGTTGGGAGGTTCACACTCCTGGAGTATGTTTGGTTACATGAAAATCAGATATTTAAAAAAATGAGAACATAGCATTGACTTTGTAAAAAACGGTTTAACAAACATTATTTTGCTACTGGTGTTAGAGTGAGTTTACCAGTTCTATATAGGGTGTGTATTAGGAATGAGGATATTAGAATGCTTTCTTCATTGTATTGTCAAGCATTATTGGTAGCCTTAATTTATACATCCATTGTACTATAGTTTTAGTTGCAAACTACCCCCTTCAGGGATTATTACAGCACCTTAGGGGATGGAATTACTGCACTCTGTTTTGGGTACTTTTTTCACTAAGAAGTATGGGCGCCATGAGATGGTACTTACCCATCTGTCTGTGGAAGCATTTGTATGTATATTACCTGAGCACTTAGGCATACCACCGAGGGAGAGGGGATTTAAAATGGAGAAGAAGAAAAATGGAAAATTAACATGATGGAAATATCAGCAGCCTCTTTGCAAAGAATACCTAAGCTGCTCTTCAAAGCAGATTTAATGGCCAGTAGCAAAACCATTCACTATTGTCTTCAAGAAACAAAACCTGATCCACAAAGTTGAAACTGAAGTGGAGATCTGGAAATTTTCCAGGGAAGTCAAGCAAGGCAGGTTTCTAGATCTTAAATTCAAGGGGGAAAAATCCAATTTACAAAATAACTTCTTACATTGATTGTGAGCTGTCCATGTTTGATGGGTAGATCTTGAAACATTAACTGATTAAATTCTTTAGTACTCTGTGGTCATAATTAGGGCCTTTGTGTTTTTGGAGATTTTAAATTTGTGTATTGACTCATGGGATGCTCACTAAATGAGGAGTAGAGAGCAGAGTGGAACATTTTGGCTTCACCTTGATCTTTCTAAAGAGAACCAGAAGAGAGGTGTTGAATTCAACTGAAATAAGATGTAATTGATTGTCTATCCTTTGTACGGCATGCTAAGTCACTTCAGTCGTGTCCGACTCTTTGCGACCCCATGGACTATAGCCCGCCAAGCTCCTCTGTCCATGGAATTCTCCAGGCAAGAATTCTGGAGTGGGTTACCGTGCTCTCCTTCAGGGGATCTTCCTGACCCAGTAATCCAATCTGCTACTCTTACAGCTCCTGCATTATAATGCAGGACAGTTCTTTACCACTAGCGCCCCTCTGTGCTTTTTCAGTTCAGTTCAGTTCAATCGCTCAGTCGTGTCCGATGCTTTGTGACCCCATGAATTGCAGCATGCCAGGCCTCCTTGTCCATCACCAACTTCCAGAGTTCAATCAAACTCACGTCCACCGAGTCGGTGATGGCATCCAGCCATCTCATCCTCTGTTGTCCCCTTCTCCTCCTGTCCCCCAATCCCTCCCAGCATCAGAGTCTTTTCCAAGGAGTCAGCGCTTCGCATCAGGTGGCCAAAGTATTGGAGTTTCAGCTTCAGCATCAGTCCTTCCAGTGAACACCCAGGACTGATTTCCTTTAGAATGGACTGGTTGAATCTCCTTGCAGTCCAAGGGACTCTCAAGAGTCTTCTCCAACACCACAGTTTAAAAGCATCAATTCTTTGGCTCTCAGCTCTCTTCACAGTCCAACCCTCACATCCATACATGTGCTTTATAGCGCCTAGTAAACTGTCCTATGCCTTAAAAATGGCTTCCTGGGTGCTCCAGTGGTAAAGACCCTGCCTGCTGATGCAAGGGACGTAAGAGATGCAGGTTCAGTCCCTCGGTCAGAAGATCCCCTGGAGGAGGCCATGGCAACCCACTCCAGTCTTCTTGCCTGGAGAATCCCATGGTCAGAGGAGCCTGGAGGGCTACAGTCCATAGCGTTGCAAAGAGTTGGATGCAACTGAAATGACTTAGCATGAACTCACACATGTGTATCTCTTTAAAAAAAAACACAACTCTCTAATTCTCCCTTTCCAGTTATACTGGATACAAAAGCACTCTGTACTGGTGGAGAGGGGAGATTTCAGGTGTACTCGACACCACTGGGCTCCCTGCCAGCCCTTCTCCTTCGTGGTTGTGAGTGCTCACAGTTTTGAATTCCCTTTGGTAGATAAGATGTTCCTCCCACCACCCCCCATCCCCCACAGTATTCAGTTGTCTTTAATATTTTCTCCAGGTGGTTCCTGCCCGTAAGAACATGTTTTCACAGAGCTCTTTTCACCCACATGGTAAAAGTGACGTCTAGCCTCCTGTGATTCTGTGTCTGGGCTCACTTGAAAACTATGGGCTGAAGACTTGAAAACTGTGGGCTAAAGACTGTGAGAATTTTAGGTGGTAACGGGGGTGCAGAAGATCAGCTTCATTTTATGGGTGTAGAAAATGAGGCCCAGAGGGATGAAGACATTTCCCCCAGATCGTTCAGCCGTCAGGAGTCAGGATGATGCTTTAAAGCAGTGCAATTTCGGCTTTTCCACTGAGGCATGCTGGGAGGGAAGTTTATAATAGGGTGCTGGGCTCTGTCGTGGTTAATGGATTGACAAGGACTGATGGGAGTGAAAGAGGGTATAAAGATAGCAGAAGGATACAGGGTTTGTCTGAGGTTATACTAAAGGGATACCCTTTGGTCAGAAATCATGAATAATTCTTTCTGATAGAAAAGAAAGAGATTGAAAGCATGATGAACATCGGATATTTTTAGTAGTAGTTCACCTTCCATTGAAACCATGGAACAAGGAATATTTATTCATCATCAGGTAATTTAGGGTAATGGAGTCTGGACAACTTCAGGTTCTATCTTCTTGCCTCCTTCGGTCCTTGCTCCCTTTTGTTCTGCTAAAAGAGAAAGCAAATGAGACAGCTCCCGCATCTGATAACTTGGGTCTCAGGTGAAACCTCTGGCTCCCATCCCAGGTTGAGGTCACACAGTCTGGTGTTAGTTGGGTTTATGTCGCCCTGTCAACCAAAATGCAGGGCATGTGGCCATGATTGCTTTTCAGCCACTTAGCGAGTCAATAGAAGTGGCTCTTCAGTCAGTCTGTGTACTTTCTCGTTCAGAAGCATGGCCCATCCATGGGCCTGTGTGTATCTTTCCTTTTCCAATGATCAGTGTTGGTTGCATGTAGAAAACATGACCTTCAGTTATAACTATGGCTTTGGCCCTCTGTGCTCACTCATGTTTTCAAATTCACACTTGTTCTGGCAAGTCTGGAGGTCTGGTGTTCTGGTTTCCAAGAGTCTCTTTTCATCATTGTTTAAGGAATCTTGTTTTATGGGAAGACTTAGTTGAATTGGACAAGAAATAGTCGAAGGACAGATAGCCATTGCTGCCTGGAGGAGGAAATGGCACCCCACTCCGGTATTCTTGCCTGGAAAATCCCATGGACCGATGAGCCTGGTGGGCTATAGTCCATAGGGTGCCAAAGAGTTGGATATGACTGAGCGACTGAGCACAGCCATTGCTTATGCTTTACATGATGAGAACAATAATGTATGTTAAGTGTGTATATCTGAGAACAATGCTCATGATAACTAATGGTTATTGAGTGCTTAAACCCTATGAAGTTAGTGCTGTTAACACATTTTATAGACAAGGAAATGAGGAACAGAAGTGAACAGAGAAGAGACACGTACAGTCTCATGAGCCTATGGTGGGCATAGAAAATTACTACTTCATTCATTCCAGTTGAATGTGTACCAGCCTACTATTTTCCCAATCTGAATTCTGAAAACATATGTACCTTTCATGCTTGTCCAAAGAATTAGAAATCAAAAGAAGGAATGTTTATGTAAACTGAACTTTATGTTGATAAGAAGTTCAAGGAAAGCATGGTGACAGTCATTTGGATTACCTTCCAGTTAAACTCTTCAGAATCATCCTGGAAACCTAAGGAGATTTGACTATATTAAAAGTGGAAGCAGAGACTCCGGAGAACCTGTGTCACCAAAATCTTGTGACATGTTGAGTCTGCCACCTGACAAGAGTAGCTCCATCAGGAATAAGGTTGGCAGCCACAAGATTAGGTGGCTTGAGCTCCTGGGAAGTGACATCTGTGGTGTCTCAGCAGCTAAATTGGTGCGTTGGCATTAGCAGCTTTGACACTAGTTCTCATTGGCAGATAGCACTGGGTGCAGCTGAGCAGAGAGAAGGAAAGCGGCAGCTACAGTGACGGACGATGAGAAGATACTGCTCAGGAGCTGATCCATCATATCTCTTGGGGGGGTCTATGACAGTTGCTCGTGGTGGGCTAGGGTGCGTGGTATGGGAGGGAAGCGTGTTGCTATTACATAGAAAAGAAGTGCCTGTGAACAGTTGTGCACTTCTGTCCTGGGCGTGCCATGGAGACACGAACTCCATCAAGTGCATTGTAGCAGGTGTTTGTTCTAGCACATTACTGTGCCTCCATTCTGTTTGGAAAATGGTGATAGCAATGGAATTTACCTCACTGGGTTTATTTAAGGCTTAAATAAGTTAATGTAAGTACTCAGAGTTGTGGCTGTAGGCCATTGTCTTAAGTGTTAGGTCTGAGGGTAATGAAGAAATAACAGCAATCAATCCTTTAGATTAAACAATAGAAGACATAAACCACTCTGTAAGAATGCAGGAAAGGTTTTCTTCCCTCTTGGAGACTTATATCTTGTTGGGAGAGATAAGATATCCGAGGTTGTAAAAGTAATTAACTCGATATCCAATTCCTGTCTATCCATACCTGTCCAGACCCAGATTACCTTTTACTAACACGCATCCTCATTCTCTAGTGAAGCCAGACAACCTCTGTCACCCAGATTAAGTTCTCTTGAAATCTTGGTGCATTTGCATAAGCCATTTGCCATTTCCATTGGTCTACAATGCCTTCCTATATCTGCTTCTTGAAATCCTCTCTGCAAAGTCTCTATTTCCTGCTCCAGTTTAGCTTCCGTTGCATTGCTCTTGTGCCTTGCGTTAGTCACTAAGCTTTTTCTGACTCTTAGCGACCCCATGGACTGTAGCCCACCAGGCGTCTCTGTCCATGGAATTCTCCAGGCAAGAATACTGGAGTGGGTAGCCATTCTCTGCTCCAGGGGATCTTCCTGACCCAGGGATTGAACCTGGGCTTTCTGTATTACAGGCACCCCGGACATGTCTATTTGAAAGGTTTTTTTAACCTGTGCATTCCTCCATTAGAAGGTGAACTCCCTAGGGGAAATCTGTGTTGATTTCTGTATTTCAGATTCTGTGTACTTCAGCTTATTGAATGAATGGTGATTTTTTTAACTCCACTGTAAGGTCTTTGGGATGATAGGTATCAAAATTTCTGAGCCTCAGTTTCCTCATCTATAAAATGGGTTGCTTATTAGCACCAAGAACAATGGTTAACTTGACAGTAAGTCCTCACTAAGTTGTTAGTTATTATTATGAACATGAGTTTCAGAAATGTTTTCAATGGAGACTTTTCATTTGTTATTATGGTAACAACAGTGGCTCCTTCTATTTATTCTTCTTGAACTCCTAATCTCCCTTGTTTATAAAAGGACTCTTCCTCTGCTACTATTCAGCATATTTTCCCTGGGGCCATTTACCTCCCACTAAAAGCAAATTAAGCTAATCTCCATGGCTTGAAATCAGTCTGGGCCAGAGAGATTATGCTTGTCACCTTTCCTAAGTGTTTTTTGGCCAAAGGTGTAAAAGCCAGATTCTGTTTGGGGGTAGAGGGGGAAGACAGTTGAATTTTCAGTCTTAAATTTTGTGATTTGGAATTTGCATTTTGAAAGGCAATAGTATTAAATTTGATAACCTCCTCACAGAGAACTAAACATAAATGTTGGCCCTTTTGGCTGCAAGAACTACAGCAAGGCATAGACTTGTGTGACATGGTATTTAATTCTGTTACATTCAATTTCAGTTTTAGAGAAACAGTATGCATCGTTCTCCCCCCATATGGGTGGATGTTTAAGGCCATTCATTTTCAAAAAACACAGACCGTTTTTTAAGAACTGTACTTAAGGCTGTCAGCCTGCCTCAGTTTCTTGTCAAGGAGTATAACGCTGGCCACCTGCATACCTCCCTGGAGTGTTCCGATGAATGGCTTTGAGCTTGTAAAGTACTTTGGATTTCTTGGATGAAAGGATCTCCGTCAGCACAGGTCTTAGGAAGGTATTATATGTGGGCTTTGTAAACTGCCACATGGCCTGTTTTGCAAGAACACTAATGCACTTCTAGGTTTAGAGTTGTAAAAAAGATGTACGTTCAGATGCCTGAGGCTGCATCTTGTGAGGTTCCTGAGGCATGTGTCAGTGCTTGCTCTCCTCTAGCGTAGATTCTCCCTCCACTACAGGTAGCTACAAGCATGCATGCACAGATACAGCAACCATTTGGATTTACAAGCTGCTTGCATTTGGCTCCTGAGCGACTGAGGAGAAAGCCCAGGATGTTAGGAGAGAGGAAGGGCTGTATGTTCCTGGACCCAGCACTTGACCTCTCGGGAGCCCCTGGGCTTGCTATAATCATGGGAGCACACCCAGGTGCTTTGAAGGGGTGAAGTTGAGGGGTGGGGGTTTGCCTCAGAAACTGGACACTGATACTGTGAAGAGCTGGCTTTGAGTTCTGGCTTTTTCAGCTACTGGTCCTGTGTCCTTAGTCGCTTGGTTGACAGCTCTGGACCTTGGTTTCGTTCACTGATGGTGGGCCTCAGGGCTAGAACTCGAAGGCAGGTCCACATTCTTTTTTTCTTTTGGCTTCACTACGTGGCTTGCAGGATCTTAGTTTCCTGACCAGGGATTGAACCCAGGCTCTGGACAGTGGCAGCTCCAGTCCTAATGCTGGACTGCCAGGGAGTTCCCTACATTCTGTATATTTAAATATCTATGTGCTTGCAAATCAAACTAAAAAAAACTGTCAAATCATGTTCAGAAATCCCCCTACTCTGACCAATACACCTTTGTAACAACCTTGAAGGCCAGGTTTGAATTTTGAGTTTCTAAATTCTTCGGAGTTCAACACCTGACCAGGTGGCTTGAGAGGAAGCAGGGACCTAGCACATGTGCCTGTGGACAGCTGAGTCTGCCTATGGTGCTGAAGCCGTAACTCATCTCGTGGGCCCCAGGGTTGTATATTGAAGGTTGTCCTTGGGAGAATATCTGGGGAAAAACCTACACTGTTAGTGTGCTTGGGTTTGAAAGGGAGTGTCAGAGTCCCCATACCTGGACTGTGACCCTTGGGGCTGCTGGTGGACTTGGTGGGGTAGGGGCCCCTCTTGCCTGGGACTCAAGATGTTATTGCATTCAGGATTGGATAATGAATGTTCATGGCTAAAGACACATAATTGGGCATTTATTAAGTGTTCAGTTCAGTTGTGTTCGACTCTTTGCAACCCCATGAACTGTAGCACGCCAGGCCTCCCTGTCTATCACCAACTCCCGGAGTTTATCCAAACCCATGTCCATTATGTCGGTGATGCCACCCAACCATCTCATCCTCTGTCATCCCCTTCTCCTCCTGCCCTCAATCTTTCCCAGCATCAGGGTCTTTTCCAATGAGTCAGCTCTCCGCATCAGGTGGCCAAAGTATTGGAGTTTCAGCTTCAACATCAGTCCCGCCAGTGGACACCCAGGACTGATCTCCTTTAGGATGGACTGGTTGGATCTCCTTGCAGTCCAAGGGACTAAAGTGTTACTACTACATAAATAGAAAGTCTGTTTTCTAACAGAATGGTTTCAGCTTTTGGTTCAACCCTACTTATATCCACGTTCAGCAACGATGAGACCGAGAGTGACACTACGCCCGAGAGATAATGCACTGTGTTTCTTCTGTCTCCAGGACCCAGCACAGTACTCTGCTTTTACTTCACATTTAATTCATTCCTTTGATAATACAAATTCAGTAAATATGGGCTGGGCACTAGTGTTAAAGAACCAGTCTACCAATGCAAGAGACGCTTTGTTGGAAAGATGTAAAGAGATGCAGGTTCAACCCCTGGGTGGGGAAGATCCCCTGGAGGAGGGCTGACAACCCACTCCAGTATGCTTGCCTGGAGAATCCCACGGACAGAGGAGCCTGGTGAGCTACAGTCTATGGTCTTGCAAAGAGTTGGACACAACTGAAGTGACTTAGCATGCATGTGTCTTTCCTAAGCATCGCCCTATGGCATGTTGGTAATAGCAGTGAGCAGACACAACGTACTGTCTTCATGGAACTAATATTTTAATAGGAGGAATAAGAAAAAGGATAAGTACGTAAAATATGTAATTTCTTTGAAGATGACTTCTTTATTTCAAGATTATATATATTAATAAATGTGTATGAATACATGTAAATACGTATTCATAAATATTTATATATATATCTGTATAAAATATAAGGGGCCTATGCCAAAGACTAGACATTCTGCTTCCACCATAGATTGATACAGGTAAGATACAGGTAAGAAAAGAGTGATCACAGACCAGGAGTGTGGCATCACTAATCTGTGTGAAGGACTGTTAATTTTAGGGAATACTCATGTCCTTTAGGACGGATGTTCTGGAATTTTTTTCATTTCATCCAGTGATCATTCTCCAGTGTATGTAAGACCTTGTCCTGGGCTCTATGAGAGGTTAAACGTGTTAGGTGAGACTTTATTCCTTAAGAATTCATAATTTACTGGGGCTTCCCAGATGGCGCTAGTGGTAAAGAACCGGCCTGCCAATGCAGGAGACCTAAGAGACCCCAGGACGATCCCCTGGAGGAGGGTGTGGCAACCCACTCCAGTATTCTTGCCTGGAGAATCCCCACGGACAGAGGAGCCTGGTGGGCTACAGTCCATAGGGTTGCAAAGAGTCGGACATGACTGAAGTGATTTAGCACGCTAGTGTGTAGACATTTTTGCACAGTTATTGGCATATAAGCACTTGAATGTTCACAATATATAAGCACTTGAATGTTCATAATTTTTACGTAACTGCCTGGGTCTCTGTCAGCAGAGTGAACTTGGTTCCTCTCCTTCTACACTGTCTCCCTGAGAAGAAATTGTGCCTGAAACAAGGCACACAGTGGGTGTGTCCTGAAAGAATTCTTTTCAACATCCTGGAATGCTGTCCTTGGGATTCAGCCGACTTTGCTCAACGGGGACTCGTACATCAAGAGGGCAGTCATATAATTATCTCAGCTACTGTGAAGCCACTGAAAAGCACTTGCTGAATCTGGGTGTAAATTTATTGTGAAATTTAACAAAGGAAAAGTCACCTCTTTCTCTTTCTTCCCTTCAACTTGAATTGCATTTTAAAGAATCCTTTTAGGATAAATTTGTTATTTAACCTATTAAATGCCCTATCCTACCCACTTTGGTCTCTGTAAATATCTTCCTGAAGCAAAGGAGATGCTGCAGCTGCTTCTTGGTGGCAATCGTGCGCTAGTTCTTGGTGTTGATAATTAAAAATAATGTGTTTTATTTTGAAAAA
The DNA here is from genome assembly GCF_003369695.1 of Bos indicus x Bos taurus. Taxonomy (NCBI): domain Eukaryota; kingdom Metazoa; phylum Chordata; class Mammalia; order Artiodactyla; family Bovidae; genus Bos; species Bos indicus x Bos taurus. Next base: position 37,265,053 of record NC_040098.1, on the reverse strand, counting down.
GGAATGCATTTTATTTGTTAAATAAAACATTTTAAAAATAAAAATATAATAGCTAGAAAGCACAGGATAACAAATTGTGGTGAGCTAAGATTTGACAATCAGGAACTTCTCCCACTGTTGATAAAAGGGTCAGCCACCCTTCACTATGCATTTTTTCCCCACTGTGTATTTATCATAATCAACTATCCACTATAGTTTATGTCTGTAAATATGATTCTGTTATATTTATTTAACTTTATGCAAATGTAGGTTTTTACAAATGAGCTGCAAAAGGTGATGAACTTTCTCTGTTAAAGGAGAAATTCAGGAGGTAGTTGTAAGAGATGGAGTTAGAAGGAAGATTGCTAAACCCCTTTTATGATTTTTTGGTAGAAAAGTGAGTGTGAATTTTAAAAATCTAAAGCAGTACTTTTTTGGCTCTGTATTTTATCCTTTATAGATACTCCATTTGCACATAAACTTTATTTGGGAAAACTGTAGTTCTGGTTGCATTTTTATTTAGAACTAGTTGTGTGATCCTGGGCGAGTCTCTTAACAGATGTGGCTCTTCTTTGTGAAAGGAATGTGAAGGGTTTTGATATCTAGGATTTCTTCCAGGTTTAAAGTTCAGTAATTAAATAAAATAGACTATCAATTAACTTAACATTGCACAGTATTTCATAACCTTGGCTATGTATTATAATTATTCCATAGTCCTCCCCTACCTCTTTTATTTTATTTTTTAATTCACATTCCTGGACCCTGATGTAGTCAATCTGGAGTAGGGTCTTGGAATGTATATATTTTATTAAAGTTCCCCAGAGAGTCTTCTGATGCACAGCAAGAATTAAGAATGACCCATTTGTTCCCAATGGTTCTAAAAGGGGAGAGTAGTAAGAATGCTTGAATTTAAGAAAACAATGGACATTTTCCTGAGAAAATCATATGTGTTTAGATTTTAAAACTCCAACTTAAGAGCATTCATGCCTCCCCTGTATTTAACAGATGTTAAGAGTCCCTGTTCAAAAGTCACTTTTAGGGCTCTGTTTCTTTAAACTTCTGTTCTTCACCTCTGTAATGCCAAATATGATGGGGTTACAGTGACCACTGATGTGTCTGGTAGGAAACTGCACTGGGAGCCAGAGACACGGGAATTTGTTGAAGAAATAGTAGGAGATTTTAAATTTTAGTTTTGCTTTGACCTTATTTACTGAGATCTGACCTTTACGATAAGTTTCATGACTTCTTTGGAATGCAGAGTTGGGGATACTAATATTTGCCACCAGGCAGTATTTATTTAGTGATGTGAGAACCTAGGGCCTTAGTTGACTGCAAGTGTGATTATTAACAGGGCCCAGGAAAATTCTACCAGAAATAATGGCACCTTTGTTATCACAGTAATTTTTTTTTTTAACCAATGGCCCTGAATGAAAAGTGATATTCGTTATCACATCAGGCGGGAATTTACAAATGATAACAAAGTTAGACTGCATTCTTTCTAGTATCTCTCTAGTAGTCACAAATATCTTTCTCCCCTGGGAAGATAGAAACACTTGACCGGGGCCATAAATCCACTCTGTCCTCTATCACCAGAGCCTTCGGAAGTCTGAATGGCCTTGACCTCCTCCTGTTCTTCTTTTATTGAAAGGATACTTACTATGTGCTGATAATTTTAGGAGGGCAGAGGAGAAACAGTAAATACATCAGCAGAAACTCCCAGGAAAAGAAGATTGTGGCCTTTTGGAGTGCAGAAATGTCTACTTTTTTGGGATGGTGGTGATAGCGATGATGGTAAGAACTCTGCCCCTCCCGCAACACACACATACACACACACACATACCATCTTACACAAGAGGTTTGTGCACAGAAGTAGTTGTGAATCAGATTGGTTAAGAGTCATCATTAAACAAAAATGAAATCCAACTTTTCCTTGTTTCCAATCGGGTAACAGATTTTTACTTTTCCTGTCGATTCTATTTACCACCATTGCTCCTTGCCATTAAGGCAGAGATACACAAGCATTGGCCTCAGTTTTTGTTACCTGGTACATTTGGGCTTGGCAGTGATGGCAACAAACAGTTAAAAAAGAATTTAACTTCTTTAATTTGAAAGGGCTCAAATGATATCTTCTTGGGTGGCCCTACACGGCATGGCTTAGTTTTATTGAGTTAGACAGGGCTGTGAGAAATAGATTTAAGGGACTGGATCTGATGGACAGAGTGCCTGATGAACTATGGACAGAGGTTCGTGAGATTGTACAGGAGACAGGGATCAAGACCATCCCCATGGAAAAGAAATGCAAAAAAGCAAAATGGCCTGAGGAGGCCTTACAAACAACTGTGAAAAGAAGAGAAGCAAAAAGCAAAGGAGAAAAGAAAAGATATAAGCATCTGAATGCAGAGTTCCAAAGAGTAGCAAGAAGAGATAAGAACTTTGCACTCATCTATCAGTGCAAAGAAATAGAGGAAAACAACAGAATGGGAAAGATTAGTGATCTCTTCAAGAAAATTAGAGATACCAAGGGAACATTTCATGCAAAGATGGGCTCAATAAAGGACAGAAATGGTATGGACCTAACAGATGCAGAAGATATTAAGAAGAGGTGGCAAGAATACACAGAAGAACTGTACAAAAAAGATCTTCACAACCCAGATAATCACGATGGTGTGATCACTCACCTAAAGCCAGACATCCTGGAATGTGAAGTCAAGTGGCCTTAGAAAGCATCACTACGAACAAAGCTAGTGGAGGTGATGGAATTCCAGTTGAGCTATTTCAAATCCTGAAAGGTGATGCTGTGAAAGTGCTGCACTCAATATGCCAGCAAATTTGGAAAACTCAGCAGTGGCCACAGGACTGGAAAAGGTCAGTTTTCATTCCAATTCCAAAGAAAAACAATGCCAAAGAATGCTCAAACTACTGCACAATTGCACTCATCTCACATGCTAGTAAAGTAATGTTCAAAATTCTCCAAGCCAGGCTTCAGCAATATGCGAACCGTGAACTTCCAGATGTTCAAGGTGAATTTAGAAAAGGCAGAGGAATCAGAGATCAAATTGCCAACATCTGCTGGATGATTGAAAAAGCAACAGAGTTCCAGAAAAACATCTATTTCTGCTTTATTGACTATGCCAAAGCCTTTGACTATGTGGATCACAATAAACTGGAAAATTCTGAAAGAGATGGGAATACCAGACCACCTGATCTGCCTCTTGAGAAATTTGTATGCAGGTCAGGAAGCAACAGTTAGAACTGGACCTGGAAAAACAGGCAATAGGAAAAGGAGTTCGTCAAGGCTGTATATTGTCACCCTGCTTATTTAACTTATATGCAGAGTACATTATGAGAAATGCTGGACTGGAAGAAGCACAAGCTGGAATCAAGATTGCCAGGAGAAATATCAATAACCTTAGATATGCAGATGACACCACCCTTACGGCAGAAAGTGAAGAGGAACTAAAAAGCCTCTTGATGAAAGTGAAAGTGGAGAGTGAAAAAGTTGGCTTAAAGCTCAACATTCAGAAAGCTAAGATCATGGCATCCTGTCCCATCACTATATGGGAAATAGATGGGGAAACACTGAAAATAGTGTCAGACTTTATTTTTGGGGGCTCCAAAATCACTGCATATGGTGATTGCAGCCATGAAATTAAAAGACGCTTACTCCTTGGAAGGAAAGTTATGACCAACCTAGATAGTATATTGAAAAGCAGAGATATTACTTTGCCAACAAAGGTCCATCTAGTCAAGGCTATGGTTTTTCCAGTGGTCATGTATGGATGTGAGAGTTGGACTGTGAAGAAAGCTGAGTGCTGAAGAATTGATGCTTTTGAACTGTGGTGTTGGAGAAGACTCTTGAGAGTCCCTTGGACTGCAAGGAGACCAACCAGTCCATCCTAAAGGAGCTCAGTCCTGGGTGTTCATTGGAAGGACTGATGCTGAGGCTGAAACTCCAATATTTTGGCCACCTCATGCGAAGAGTTGACTCATTGAAAAAGACCCTGATGCTGGGAGGGATTGGGGGCAGGAGGAGAAAGGGACGAAAAAGGATTGATGGCTGGATGGCATCACCGACTCAATGGACATGAGTTTGGGCAAACTCCAGGAGTTGGTGATGGACAGGGAGGCCTGGGGTGCTGTGATTCATGGGGTCCCAAAGAATCAGACACGACTGAGCGACTGAACTGAACTGAAATGATATCTTATAGCACCCTCTGAACTGTACATTAATTTGCAGAATGGGTATTGCCATGTATATTCTGGGCTTGGCTTCTGAAATGCCAGAGTCGGATACACAGATTAGTACCTCACTTGTCCAGAGTGGAGATTTATTTCTGCAGGGCATTAGAAGTCTGTCATTTAGTCCAGGGAGGGTATGCTTGGCTCCGGTCAAGCTTCCTGTTCCACTGCCGTTGACCTGAAGGTAGCAGCTGGTGTGACATCACTATGGGTGTTGTTGGCACTGTTTTCTTTGCTCAGGACATCTGCCCTGAACTCTTTTTCCTTTTCAAAATGCAGAGCAGAATTCTGGCTCACTTTGCATACCCTAGAGGTGCGTGCATGCTAAGTTGCTTCAGTCTTGTCTGACCCTTTGCGACCCCATGGACTGTAGCCCACCAGGCTCCTCTGAGGCATTCACCAGGCAAGAATACTGGAGTGGGTTGCCATGCCCTCCTTCAGGGGATCTTCTCAACCCAGGGATCCAACCTGCATCTCTTACATCTAGACTGAATTGGCAGGTGGATTCTTTACCATTAGTGCCACCTTGGATGCCCCCAAGTAATCACAAGCAGGGAAACCTTCCCTTGGATTTTGTCATTCCCGTCATTCTTTCTGGTTCTGACCCATGAGCTTGCTTTTTCAGATTCCAAAAGCAATCTGATTTCTCCTCACTATGTTTATTTCTGAAATAACTTACTATGTGTGAAGTTGCTTCAGTTGTGTCCAACTCTTTGAGACGCTAGGGACTGTAGCCTACCAGGCTCCTCTGTCGATGGGATTCTCCAGGCAAGAATACTGGAGTGGGTTGCCATGCCCTCCTCCAGGGGATCTTCCCAACCCAGGGATGGAACCCGCGTCTCTTTTGTCCCCCATATTGGCAGGTGAGTTCTTTACCAGTAGCCCCACCTAGCATAACTGGCTATACGTTACTTTTAAACTACCTGCTCTAAAAGTCCATAGCCTGTTAGTCGCATACGGATACATTCAGGAAAGAGGCCGAGGTTGCAAGGACAATGTTGTGGGTGGAGAGCAGAGGAGAGAAGGGCTCCCTAGGAGGGAGGTGTGGAAAGAGCTTTGGAGTTTATAATTAGAACTTTGGGAGAAGAGTGCCTGCTGACCCTGGGTTCTCTTTCATCAGCTCTTGGCATCCTACCCTGACGGGAGGGGGCAGGGGACGAGCCTGTTTCTTACTCCCCTGCAGAAGTGGAGTTAGGTGTTGATGGTAGAACGTGTCATCACTGTTGGCTTTTATGATGATCATATTCAGAGAGTGGTTTACAGACCTTTTGAAACAAAGCAACTTGTGTCCTAAAACTTGAAATCACTTTTCAGTCAGTGCTCCTTTGCTAAGGAAGCATTCATTATAATAAGAATATATTTTCTGTGCTTGATTCCATCCATCCCCAGAGAGGTCAACTCATCAATCATGGACTCCTAAACCTCTGCCTCTCGAGTCTCCTGAAGCCCACATTCTGTTTGCACAGAACTGCTTCAAGTCTCCATGTAGTTACCAAGGAGGAGTAAATCTCATTGGACACCAAGGTGTTTGAAGAAAAAACAAAAAAAACAAGGTATCTTTCTTGACCAATTGCTTTTCTCCTGTATTCTGTCTTTAGGATGTGTCCGTGTTAGAAGCTGGGACTCCTTCCTCACGTCCTATGCGGTCACGAAGTCTTTCTGTTCTAGCTGCCAAGGATCCCTGGGCTCTGTCCTCCCCTCTCTGTTTTCATGGCTACAGTTTTAGTTCAGTCTTTAATCACTTCTTACTGGATAGTCACAAGAGATGCTGTCTGTCTCCAGACTTCTCTTGCCTTAATGCTCTGGGATGTATAAGACCCTTTCCCAAATGGTCTAAGTCATCTTCCAGCCTCCCCAACCTCATCCTGTGTGTAAAGTGCCCCAAGTTCTAGTGTTCCTGAGGAATAATGCTCTCTCATGTTCTGTCTGCACATGGACCCATCCTTCTCTTGGTTCATCTCTTTTTCTCACTTCCTCCTAGAGGTTGTCTTACATATCCCAAATCCCAGCCATAGGTCTTCTTTGTGAAGCCAGTCAATATCCCTTTCTCTGTGGCCCCTTTGTTATATATAGTAACTAGCATGTTAAATTGTAATTGTTTATGTCTGCCCACTGACCTGGGTATTTTTCGAGGGCAGTGACTGCATCATGTCTGGCACTCAATAGATAGTCAATAAATATTGAGTAAGCTGAAGATGGAGGCCATGAGTGTTACTTTGTGTTTTTAATGTGGATCACTATAAAAATGCATATTTTAGAGGTCTGTTCTCACATTGTTTACTTTCTGGCACATTTTCCTTTGGCCTTTAAAATAACTACATTGCTACTGTTGGAGATGAGAGTATGATTTGAAGTTAGAAAATTCAGCAATGCTGGCATTATACACACTTAAAACATTAAAATGTGCCATAACCAACTTCTCCTTCAGTGACGTGTTTGACAGACTATCTCAACCTTGACCTACGTTTTCATTAAGTCAAACTTTATTTTCTCTATATCGGAAAGTCTCCTAAATGTTTCAAGTGTGGAAAAGTCATTCACATCTCAGAACTGAGATTCTTTCAATCACACTTGTCTAAACTTATCTAAGAGTAGGAGAAGGCTGGATAAGCTGGATCAGAACGTGCATATAGAATCTCAGTTTTTATGTAGTTGTGTTTCAGAGCACTGATTTCTTAAAATGAATATTGCTATTAATAAATTACAAGATGATTAATAGAAAATTAAGGTGAAAGGGACTTTATTGACAATGTTCAGACTTTTTTTTTTTTTTTTTTTTGGTGACTTATAGCCGACTGATGAAGGAATAGTTCTTATTCGTTGTGACCTTGCCATTCTGGAGTATGGCTCAAACTGTTCCTTCATGTTGCACAACAGCGGCGACAGTGTCACAGTAGGCATAGACTGTGTCTGATTGCTGATTTACAAATTGCTAATTCCAGATGTTTTTTTTTAATGCACAATGGACATAATTATATATAACTTAAAATTATAAAAATTTGTAAAAAAGTATAAATGAAAAGTAGCTTAAATTACATACTGAGTTTTATTTCACATATTTGGAGATTTTCTTAACAGTCTCTATTTGCATTTTGATCTGAGGATATACATTGTATGGCTGCCATCTTTTAATATTATTTGTATTTTTTTAAAGGCCCAAATTAAGTTTTATCTTGTTGACTGTTTCATTTACTCTAGAAGAATGTGTATTTTGCTGGTGTTGCATGGGCAGTTCTATATACATCAACTAGATCCAGCTGATACATTACTCAATTCTTGGCTATCCTTATTGATTTTCTGTCTCCTAGTTTTAACTATTAATGAGAGGGGTGTGTTGAAGTCTTCGACTGTAACTGTGGATTTACTTTGGGGGTCCGTTTTGCTTTGTTTATTTTGGACTCTTATTAAGTGCATATATATATGCTTGTTAGGTCTTTTGGTGAATCTATTCTCTTAGCATTATGCAGTATTCCCTCTTTATCCCAACTCTTTACCTAATTTTCCCTGATGGTAATAACTTATAGACCATCATACAGTATTACAACCAAGAAATTGACATTTATACAAATCAGTTATCTTATTCATATTTATGGAATTTTACATGTAATTGTGTGATTTGTTAAATAAAATTTTATCACCTGTAGATTTTTGTATTTACTACCACGGTTAAGATACACAGCAGTTCCATTGCCGCAAGGATCCCTTGCGTTGCCCTTGATAATCACACTCGCCTCCCATCCCCCCTTCTCCCAACACCCAACCCGGGCAGCTACTCAGCTGTTCTCCAGGTCTGTAGTTTTGTCACTTCAGGAATGTTACATGAATGAAACCATATCATAGACAAACTTTAGGAATTGGCTTTTTTTTTCAGTCAGCATAAATCCCTGAAGATTCATCTGACTTGCATTTATCAGTGCTTCCCTGGTGGTTCAGACGGTAAAGTGTCTGTCTACAATGCAGGAGACCTGGGTTCGATCCCTGGGTTGGGAAGATCCCCTGGAGAAGGAAATGGCAATCTACTCCAGGACTATTGCCTGGAAAATCCCATGGACAGAGGAGCCTGGTAGACTACAGTCCATGGGGTCACAAAGAGTCGGACACGACTGAGTGACTTTACTTTCACTTTCAATTTTATTGCTGAGTCGTAGTCCAGTGTCTAATTTAATAAGAAACTCAGCATTGTTTAGTGGCTTTCCAGAATGGCTGCATCATTTTGAATTTGCACAACATGAACGATTGAGTTTCTCTCCATTACTTCCAGAATGTGATGTTGCCACTATGTCTTACTTTAGCCATCATGATAGATGTGTTGTTGTTCGGTCACTAAGTCATGTCCAACTCTTTGCCACCCCATGGACTGCAGCACGCCGGAACTCACCATCTCTCAGAGTTTGCTCAAACTCATGTCCATTGAGTCAGTGATGTCATCCAACCATCTCCTCCTCTGTTGCCCCCTTCTCCTCCTGTCCACAATCTTTCCCAGCATCAGGGTCTTTTCCAAGGCTTGGCTCTTCGCAGCAGGTGGCCAAAAAACTTCAGCTTCTGTATCAGTTCTTCCAGTGAATATTCAGGGTTGATTTCCTTTAGGATTGACTGGTTTGATCTCCTTTCTTTGCAAAGGACTCTCAGGAGTCTTCTCTAGCATCAGTTCTTTGGCACTCAGCCTTCTTTAGGGTCCAGCTCTCACATAGATTCATGACTATTGGAACACCATAGCTTTGACTATACGGATCTTTGTAATATCACTGTGGAATTAATTTGGATGTCTCTGGCTGCTGATGTTTAAGATCTTGGCATGTATTTATCTGTTACCTTCATTTCCTCTTCAGTGAGATATACTGTCACTTAATATATAAATGAATTGCTTCCTTTCCAGCTTTATTTTCATTGTGACTTCCATTATATATTCATTCTTTTACTTTTAAATTACCTATTTAAATATTTCTGAAGTGAATTTCTCATAGATAGCATAGTTGAGTCATTTAAAAAATCTAATATGACAGTCTGACTTTTAATTACTTTAGATCATGTAAATTTAATATAGTTACTGATGTATTTGGGTTTAGATCTACCATTCCATTGTTTGTTCGGTATTGTCTTGTTTCTCTTACTTTTCCGGTCACACTTTGAGTTACTTGTGCATTTTTAATATTTCATGTTAATTATGATTTTGACAAAATCTCTTTATGTAGCTTTTTAGTGGTTTTTCTATGGATGACAAAATACATGTTTAACTTTAAACATATGATTGATACCTTATTACCTCGTTAGGAATGTAGAACCTGTATCTGAGAGATACTTTGCATTTCTTCAATGTTATTGATGTCTTCTGTGTAACATCTACACACACTGACAGTGTCATCAGGGACTATTTGCTTTCAATCATGAAACACATTTTAAAGAGCTCAAGAGGAGACTAGTCTGTATTTGTCCAGTTATTTATTATTTGTTGTTCTTCCTTTGTTCTTCTAATTTGTTTCCTTCTAGTATCATTTTCTGCTTTCTGACGCTCTTCCTTTGGTGTGCATTAGTTGCTCAGTCATGTCCAGCTCTTCTTGACCCCATGGACCACAGCCCTCCTCTGTCCATGAGATTTCCAGGCAAGAATACTGGAGTGGGTTGCCACCATTTTCCTTCCTTTAGCAATTCTTTTAGAGTAGGTCTGCTGTGAATTCTTAACATTTCACTTCGTTTGAGAGTGTCTTTATTTCACTGTATTACTAATGTGTTTTTGCTCTGAGATTACAGTTTTTTAAAAATTGTTTTGCTATTCTTTTTAGCCTTGATGTTTTGTATGAGATAGTCACAGTCATTCTAATCATTCTAATCATGTAACATATCACTTTACTTCGGCTATTTTGAAGATTATTTATTTCTTTTTTTCCCCTTTCAATTGTGGTAAAATACATATACCATAAAATTTGCCATTTTCACCGTTTGAAAGCGTACAGTTCAGTGGCATCAGTCAATTACAATGAAGGTTGTGCAGCCATTACCAGTCTTTATTCCAGAACTTTGTCATCACCCAAATGGAATGTCTTTCATTTTTAGCAGTTTGTCTTAGAGTAACCCCCCCAAATTCGTGCTGTTTGGGGTTTGCTCAGATGCTTGAATCTGACATTAGTCTTTCTCCAGAGTTGAGAAATTTTCCACTCTTGTTTCTTCAAATGCTTTTAGCACACATTTTTTCCTATATCTTTCAGGGACTTTGACATTAATGTTTGGCCTTCTGGTATTCAGTCACATGTCTCTGAATTTCTATTCATTTATTTTCGACTGTTTTTCTCTATTCATATGAGATAATTTCTATTGATTTATCTACAAGTCTGCTGACATTCATTTGCCATCTCCAGGCTGCTTTTGAGTCCATCCTGTGAATTATTTATTTTGATTATTGTCACTTCCAGTTCTAGGATTTCCATTTGTTCTTTATATTTTCTGTTTCTTTGCTGAGACTTTTATTTTAATGTTTCTTTCAAGAATGTTCATGATTGGTCATTCAAACATTTATGTAGTAGCTGCCTTAAAGTCTTTGTCACTTAATTCCACCATCTGTATCATGTCGGCATTGGCATCTGTTGACTATCTTTTCCTGTGCAAGTTGAAATTCTCATGGTTCTTGGTATGTTGAGTAATTTTGGAATCTATCCTGGATATTTTGAAGATTACATTATGAGACTCTGGATTGTGTTTAAATTTTGGGAAGATTTTTTTTTTTTTTTTAACCAGTTAATTGACCTGGTTTGATTCAGGCTGCAAGTTCCAACCTAGCTCAAGATGTTGTTTCAATATCCACCTTTCAAACTCATCACCATACTCTGCTTCTGTTCTGGGTGTGTGTAACCCATTGGCCAGTGTGTGATTTGTGTAGTGGCTCATTTGTTAGTTCGGTTCTCAGAGTCTTTGCTATGCTAATTACAGTCTCTGATCCACCAGTTCTGGACTTGGTGGTGAGTCCTGAAATTCATAAGTGATGTTACAGGGTCGCTTTCCTGAACATCTTCCTCTCTGCACTCTCCCTGGTACATTACAGTTCCTTAGAGTTTACTTTTCAGTCCTTGGTACTCTTGCCTGGAAAATCCCGTGGACGGAGGAGCCTGGTGGGCTGCAGTCCATGGGGTCGCTAAAGAGTCAGACACAACTGAGCGACTTCACTTTCACTTTTCACTTTCATGCATTGGAGAAGGAAATGGCAACCCACTCCAGTGTTCTTGCCTGGAGAATCCCAGGGACGGGGAAGCCTGGTGAGCTGCCGTCTGTGGGGTCGCACAGAGTCGGACACGACTGAAGTGACTTAGCAGCAGCAGCAACTCTACTGTGTTTCCCTGTTTGGACTTTTTTGAGGTTCAACCAGCAGGAGGGGAGAGAGGAAAAGAAGCAACAGAGATTGGCCTCAGCCTCTTGGGATGACGTTTCCAGTAATGGATTGAAAGATTCCCCTCCTTCAGAGTTTTCACTACTTTTGACCCTCCATTCCTGGTAAAGTGTTAATTGCTCAGTCATGTCTGACTCTTTTGTGATCCTTTTGTAGCCTACCAGGGTCCTCTGTCCATGGCATTCTTCAGGCAAGAAGACTGGAGTGGGTTGCCATTTCCTCCTCCAGGGGATGTTCCCAAACCAGGGGTTGAACCTGAGTCTCCTGCACTGCAGGCAGATTCTTTACCATCTGAGCTACCAGAGACATCCATTCCTGGTGACTGCCGTGGAATTGTGTGGGAGCAAGGTCATGAGAAAAGTGACAGAAAGGGAAGAAACAAGGAATAAAACTGGAGAATTTCCCCACTCCTATGAGCGTTAGGAGAGGCCTGATTTTTTTGTTTGCTTCATGAGTGATAGGGCTCCTGTAGGATCCCAGGACTCTGTCCATTCTCACCCCAATGCTCATTTATAGGTTGCCAGCGTCATTCAGGCTAGAAGATAGAGTTAGAAAATAAATGGTAAACCCACTGCCAGTTTGATTATGCTTCAGATTCCAGTGGACATCTGAGGTTCACCTGCTGCTGTTTACTTCTCCTGGTTTTCAAGTAGCTGCTCTGTGTCATCTACCCAGGTTTTATAGTTTTATTCAATAGTAGAGGTGGGTGAAGTATGCTTATACCTTCTTACCTAGAACCAGAAATCTGACATAATTGGAATTGATTTTTGAATAGCCTAGGGGGATGGCTTTTTTCTTTCCACTCAACATGTTTGAGAGGTTCAGTGATGTTTACCACATTTTAGTTATCATATAAAATTCTATTTTAGGATATAGACTATCAACTTTACTGTAGTTGACATAGCTTTTGGTAGTGTGAATTATGATGCTGTGGACATTTTTGTATAAATCTTTTGATAAATATGTGTGAACAGTTTTTGTTGTTGTTATGCATATGCATGTCTACACAAACTTACATGCTCTAGAAGCAAGATTGCTGGGCTGTGCTATGAAGTTTTCATATATTCAATTTTAATAGGCAGTGCCAAACAGATTTTGAGGCTAGTTGTACCTTCTTGAAGTAGTGAAAGTGTTAGCGGCTCAATTGTGCCCAACTCTTTGTGACCTCATGAACTGTATCTTCTTACACAACTGCTAAAGGTGTATGAATTTTCTTATTGTTCTATATCCTTGTCAGTACTTGGCATTGTCAGACCTTCCCACTTTAGCCGTTCTGGTGGGTGTTAGCACTGTGTCTTCATGATTTTAATTTGCATTTCCTTGTAATGGCTAAGAAGTTGATAATCTTTTATTATGCTTAGTGGACATTTGGATACCCTCTTTTTAAAGAAGTTATTCAAATTTATTGCCCATTTTAAATTTTTTTTTTGACTTTTCTAAGAGTTCTTTGTATACTTAATGAACTCTGATAGTTACGTGTGTTACAAATGTCTTTGTCCACTCTGTGGTTTGCCTTTTTGCTCTCATAATGGTGCCTTTTGATGAACAGGAGCGATTAATATTAATTTACTCATATTCATCGGTCTTTTCTTCTGATTGACGCCATTTGTGTTCTGTGTAAGCACTTAGATTTCAATCACCAAATTGTGCAGCTACTCTCCTATGTGTTTTCTGTGAACTTGATCCTTTCTCACATGTAGATCTGTAATCTACCTGGAATTGACTTGTATGTATGCTGTGAAATAAAGGACCACTTTTTTCCCCCTGATGGATCTCAAATTTGAACCAGCCATTTGTTGAGAATATAAAAAAAAAATGTGTATATATATATATATATATAAAAAATACCATCCCTTCTCAAATGCACAGAACAGTCACCTTCATCATATATTAGCTTCTGCACATCTGGGCTTCTTTTCTCATGGTGGAGTGTGACATACTGCTGATGACTGCCGTCTCCTTTGGCTGATGGACTCTACTGCTTCCCCTCCCCTCTTCCTGGGCTCCAAACGTGGATTATCTTTGTTACCTTTTATTGTTAGATTTTAGTTGAAAAACCAGTACATACTCTCAGACCCAAAACATGTGGTGTTACCATTTCCACCTGGTTCCTTATGAATTAGGCATTCTGGTTTGTCTCTGTAGATCTAAAAGAGACTCATCTGGTAGACTTCAGCATTTCTAAAAAGCTTATATGCTGCGATATACTTTTCCTTATTTATCAGGCATGTATTGCTCAAATGATTCCAAGCCCTCAGTTTTATCTGTCAGTTATTTCTACTTCCTCCTAAGGTTTTCATCAGAGCTGCCTGAAAGAAAGATGGACTAATTTAATATGGCTTTTGCCTTCCTGTCATCTCTTTCATTGTTAGGTGAAAGCAGTTTACAATCAGAATTTTCAAACGTGGAAAAGATGGAGATAGTTCTGGGGAGCTGGTGAGGAAAAGAGCAGAGGATTTGGCTAATCCCCAGAGTTATTAAGCTGCTCTTAAGTAATCTGGAGGCAGGTTTGAGAGTGGATTAGGACTGGTCAGAGGTGGGGAGTGTGTGGTTATTTTAGGAAACTGACTGTAACATTGTCTATTTTCCATGGATATATTTGTGTTCTCTAATTTTGCTTTTGGAAACCTTCAGATGGCCTCCTTCATAAGCAGCAGTGCTTCATTTCGTCTCATATCCTGAAATGAACTTTCGGAAAAGACAACTTCATCAAAAAATTGCCCTGAGTTTCCTACATGTAAAAAACAATTAGGAACAATAAAAAGAGAATAAACATTGCATATAGTACTTAAAAAAAGACACATTAACATCTTTTAACTCTGTACTAGTTGCCAGTGTGCCTGCATACTTTTGCTAAAGGTTAACTACATTGTTAGACATCCCTAATGGTTGGACATTGGAGCACTGTACCCAGCTGATTGGTGTGCTAGATTTATGGAGAAGATTCTTTTAATTATTATAAGCTGAGAATGGCTAGTTTTCTGAAACAAAATTGCTATATGAAGTTCTTAGCAACTGACGGAGTTAACACACATCAGCCTGTACAAGAAAAAAAGAACGAGCTTTTGATGCTTTGAAATGTAGTAAAACTTAGTTTTATAACTACTTTTGGTATAATATTGGTAATTTAGAAGGCTTGTTTTTTCCTTTTATTTGCTTCTACAACCATATAGCAATGCTCTGAGGACAGGAATACTGTCTTCTTATAAAGAAGACAGCAGAAGCTTAGGTTTCAAGGACTTGGACTCAATGGCATCAAACTAGAAAGCTGGCGATTGTAACAGCTAAAGGTCTATTTAGTGCATTCTGTTTCCTGAGAACTTTTCTAAGTGCTTTAAACATACTAAACTTTAAGTCTTCATGTTAGTCCTGTTAGGAAATGTATTATTATCCCTGTCCTCTTACCCATGGGATGTTGAGCCATGAAGACACTAAGCAGTATCTCAAGATCCTGCTGAGCACAGAAGCAGATGTAGACCAAGCTTGGGCTACACCATTATGCTGTTCTGACCAGGGCTTGGACCCATGGTTTTGATTTCAAGTTCGGGACCCTTGTTCCTTCACAGTCAGTTCACTTCAGTCTCTCAGTCGTGTCCAACTCTTTGTGACCCCATGGACTGCAGCACACCAGGCTTCCCTGTCCATCATCAACTCCCGGAGCTTGCTCAAACTCATGTCCATCAAGTTGGCGATGCCATCCAACCATCTCATCCTCTGTTGTCCCCTCCTCCTCCTGCCTTCAATCTTTCACATCATCAGGGGCTTTTCCAATGAGTCAGTTCTTCGCCATCAGGTGGCCAAAATATTGGAGCTTCAGCATCAGTCCTTCTAATGAATATTCAGGACTGATTTCCTTCAGGATTGATTGGTTTGATCTCCTTGCAGTCCAAGGGACTCCAAAGAGTCTTCTCCAACACCACAGTTCAAAAGCATCAATTCTTTGGTGCTCAGTTTTCTTAATGGTCCAACTCTCACATCCATACATGACCACTGGAAAAACCATAGCTTTGAATAGATGTACCTTTGTTGGCAAAGTAATATCTTGGCTTTTTAATGTGCTGTCTAGGTTGGTCATAACTTTCCTTCCAAGGAGTAAGCGTCTTTTAATTTCATGGCTGCAGTCACCATCTGCAGTCATTTTGGAGCCCAAGAAAATAAAGTCTGTTACTCTTTCCATTGTTTCCCCATCTATTTGCCATGAAGAGATGGGACTGGATGCCATGATCTTCATTTTTTGAATGTAGAGTTTTAAGCCAGCTTTTTCACTCTCCTCTTTCACTTTCATCAAGAGGCTTTTGAGTTCCTCTTCACTTCGTGCCATAAAGGTGGTGTCATCTGCATATCTAAGGTTATTGATATTTCTTCCTGCAATCTTGATTCCAGCAGTGCTTCATCCGTCCCGGCATGCATGATGTACTCTGCATATAAGTTAAATAAGCAGAGTGACGATATACAGCCTTGATGTACTTCTTTCCCAATTTGGAACCAGTCCATTCTTCTGTGTCCTGTTCTAACTTTTGCTTCCTGACCTGCATATAGATTCCTCAGAATGCAGGTAAGGTGGTCTGGTATTCCCATCTCTTTCAGGATTTTCCACAGTTTATTATGATCCGCACAGCCAAAGGCTTTGTCGAAGTCAGTAAAGCAGAATTAGATGTTTTTCTGGAACTCTGTTGTTTTTTCTATGGTCCAATGGATGTTAGCAATCTGATCTCTGGTTCCTCTGCCTTTTCTAAATTCAGCCTGAACACTTGGAAGTTCTAGGTTCATGTACTGTTGAAGTCCGCCTTGGAGAATTTTGAGCATCACTTTGCCTAGCCTGTGAGATGAGTGCAATTGTGTGGTAGTTTGAACATTCTTTGGCTCCTTCACAGTACTGTCATGTAATAATAATGCTGGTGATGATGTATATGGGTTGGGATACCCCACTCATCAGTCATGAGTCTTGAATTGGAACCTTGTGGGTCCTAAATCTGTTTCTGCTCAGTGCCCAGTCTAGTGGTAGGGATAGAAATGTCTGAATTAATTGGAATTCAAATCTGGTTCCATTTTCTCCCATCTCATCTTGTGTTTTCACTATCTGTCGATGCACTCCCCTTGCTGCTCTCCAGATGGTCGTATCATCTCTCTGTGGTCACTCATGTGTCCCTCATCCCTGTTCTCACTGCTGCCGTCCCTCTGTCCATCCATCCATCCGAAGGCCTAGCCTCATGTCGCATCTGTGACAGAGGCACACGCTGCGTTTCTCACTGTCCTCAGAATTCATTGACCCCATCGAACATTTCCAGACAGTGCTCTTCAGGCTTCTGTCCTCTGTAATGCTTGTGTTTGTGCATGTCATGTAGAGTTCCCAAACCCTAGATTTCAGGCTGTGCAGGGAGAGGGCTTTGTCTTTTGTCTTCACAGGTTCTTGAGCCTGTACTGGGAATCCTGATTCTGTCTCCATAAATGTCTGTCCCTGCATCATGTTACTTTGTCCCAATAACTGACTTCTTAGAATCGTGTTTCCTTATAAGGCATGTTCCCTCTATTATTTTTCTAAATTTTAATTGCCTTTGGACTTCTGATTCTCTGTATAAGTATGCTGCTGCTGCTGCTAAGTCACTTCAGTCGTGTCTGACTCTGTGCTACTGCAGAGACGGCAGCCCACCAGGCTCCCCCGTCCCTGGAATTCTCCAGGCAAGAACACTGGAGTGGCTTGCCATTTCCTCCTCCAATGCATGAAAGTGAAAAGTGAAAGTTAAGTCGCTCAGTCGTGTCCGACTCCTAGCGACCCCATGGACTGCAGTCTGCCAGGCTCCTCCATCCATGGGGTTTTCCAGGCAGGAGTACTGGAGTGGGGTGCCATTGCCTTCTCCACTGTATAAGTATAAAGTATAAGAATTACTGGGAATGTTGTCTTCTTCATTCGGAAGGCTCAAGATGTCTAGTTGTCTTTTTACGATTTTAACAGCCATTGATAATTATTACCCAGATGGGTTTTTTCATTAGGATTTCCAAACTGGCAATGTACTAATTCCTCAGTTATTAGCTGTGATAGTTTGATAGACTATAGACTGTAGTTTAACGTTCTGTTGGCAAATGTTTTAGGTCTTCTGATTATAATCTCTGCTGTGTCTTTAGATGCTATTTATCATTCCCGACAGAGTTTACTTATACTTCCTTTTTAAATCATATTTTTAAATACCTTAACCCTATCCATTAAACAGCTTCCCTCATCTTGTTTCTGTTTTGTAGATTTTTTACTTTACCCAATTTAACTTAAAAGGCTATTAATTTCTTAATCAAAATTACTGATATTTTGCAGATTTTTTATTGTTCCTTATGTTCCCATGCTTTTTTTAATCCATTGGCTTCACTTTATTTCTCTGAAGTGCTTTAATATTTGCTTTTGTTGATTTTTGTTTTACCATCATTTTTCTTAGGTCTTTTCTTGGCCTTTTCCTGAAGGAGAATTTTTAAAAAATTTATTTGATACAGTAAACACACACATACTGTATGTGTGTGTTATGAAACATAATATTAAATGAATACACAGTAATTCACCACAGACTTTCCTAATGCAGTCCAGTTTACCTCTCTGTAATCCTTTACTTCCTCCCCAAAGAAAACCACTGGTCTGAATTTAGTCTTTTTTTTTTTTTTTGCCCTAATACGCACATACTCTGCGGAAAAAACACACTCTTTGGGTTTTCAAAAATAGGTTTAAATATGTTTTAAAAATAGGTTTAATAGATTTAGAGTTGCCTATATTAGAATGTCATAAAACTGGTGCACGTTGCAGTCTTCTATGCTGTATTCATTCAAAATCATGTCTCTGTGATTTATCAGTAATACCTGTAGCAGCACGTTTTCTGCTATAGAAATGAATATTATATCTGCATATACTACAGTATATTTGTTCTCCCATTGGTGAGCTTTTGTATTTTTTGCTAGCAGTAGATGTGCTGTTAAGAACACTCTTGTGCTTATCAACTGATGCACATATTCCAGAGTTTCTCCAGGGCATAAACCTTGGAGTGAAACTGCTTGCTTATGGAGTATGCTCAGTGGCCTGTGAGGCATCAGATTCATCCACTATTGACTTAGATAGCTCTGGATTCCAGCGTCCTGTGGTTTACCATTTTGCTAGTTGGTGTTTTTTGGTCTGATTCTAGTCCAGGAAAGTATTTATGATTTTGTCTCTTGGGACTTCTCTGTTAATATTTGCAATGGATTTGGAACCATGGGATGTGTCACTTGTGAACTTCAGGCACCATCGTGATAAGCGGTCACCAATATTTACATCTTCAAATGTTTAGTGGACAGAATGGAGACCCTTTGGAATTTTAAGGTTTGACTCCCTTATATGATGATGCAGCTCGAATTTTAACATCTGTGTTTATCTGTAAGAAATGAGGAAGAGCAGCTTTACTATTCTGAGTTTAATATGTATCATTGTTTTTCAACTGAGGGTGACTTTTGTCCACACGACGTTTGCCCATGTCTAAAGCTGGTGATGGTGGTTTAGCCGCTACGTCATGTCTGACTGTTGCGACACCATGGACTGTGGCCTGCCAGGCTCCCTGTCCATGGGATTCTCCAGGCAAGAACACTGAAGTGGGTTGCCATTTCCTTCTCCAGGGGTCTTCTCGGGCTCAGAAACTTGAATGTACACGAAAGCGATTAGTCTTTGTGTTTTGGAAGTACCAACACTAAAATCTGATGGATTCACGGCACTTTTGATTTTTCCTTTCATGTCATAGGCTTTAGAATGCTCAGGTAATAAAACTTAGCAGATTATTTGCATAAATTCTATGAAGTGTTCAATTAGTATGAAATGAAAGATTAACTATCAAGAAGTAACATGTGCTGATCTGCTCAGCTATATGAAAGAAAAGCCAGATATGCAAGAATTTTCTATTTTTGTAAATGTTGGTGGGCGTTCTTCCTGTCCTAAGATGCTCAAGATGACTGCTCTTCCCAACCATCTCAGCCTCTGGTCAGGAATGACAGGGAGGCATGCCCATACATATCAGAAATGGCTGATGTGCGTGGGGGTGGAATTTGGTCCTTGGATTTCACTGAATTTGGGAGGAAAAAAAAAATCATGCCTCCCACTCCTTGATGGGCCCCAGCTCAGCCATGGGGCCACCAATAAATGTGAATGAGCAGGAAGTTCCCAAGTCTGACTTGCTTCCTTTCTGTTGTAGGTCTCTCCCAGTCTAACTGCTGAAACCTGAGAGTGGGCTCTAACAAAGAAGGCTGGAGGGCGACGGAGAAAAGGCAGATAGCAGCAGAATGTAATCAGCATTTTATTACCATCCTCAGGAAGCAGGAATAGAGGGGGGGAAAAAAGAGATTGGAGCAAGGAAAGTTAATTATGTGAGCTTATTTGACAGGAAATTACTAAATACAAACAGACAGAAGAAACACATTTTAAAGCAGGGTAGGAAATCTCAAGTTACTTCTCTTGTGTGTATTCAAAACCCCCAAAGCAAATTCTGAAAATAGTAGTTTAAACAAAAGCTATCTTATCTGATAAAAGTATTTCAAACACAAAGGGAAATTTATATATTGGGCAGGCAGTCTTAAACTGATTTTGTTGATAACATTGCATATTTAATTGTGGGAAAACCCCTGCTCAGATGTCTGAATTTTATCTTGTAAATGTTTTGAATTTATTTTAAATCTGGCATTTCACTTCTGTCAAGGTGTGTCTGTGTATGTGTGCCATCTTGGAAAATTGTGTGTGTGTGTGAAACGAAAAATACCTCTGCCTGTTTCTTTTTAGGGTATCAGCATTCTTTATTTTTGGGGGTGCATGTGGTATTATCAGTATTTCCAGAAGCACATTAGATCAGTAAAGCACAAAGAACTGAGAAAGCGTTATCTAAAATATTTATTCCCAGAGGTCATATATTTTTAGATGTTTTAATTATTCTGCCTTTGATATAATATCATTTGGTGCTTTGCAACAGTTGGGAAGGTTGGCAGAATTGTAAGTCAGCCAAGTGTTTTTGATAGTGTTTTTCTGTAAAAGACTCAGAGATTAGGGAGAGGGACCTTTTACCCTTAATGACTTCTGGTTCTCTAACGGCCTCCTGCTGAGTGATCGTTGCTGTGGACTTAGTAAGGAGTGCCAGAGGTGGGGGCTGAATACTCCACTCCTTTCTGTGAAGACTGCCATTCTCCCCTCTTTGTGAAGAGCCATGCCATAGAAACAGTCTGGGTGAATGTAGAAGTGCACCGTCTGTGGATAAAGTTACACATTCCGAGTTCAAAGAAAAAGCAATATTTTGAAAACTTAAATGGAGCTCGACGTCTGCATTCCTTTTAAAAGGCCAACACCTGTGGAAGGAATGTTTCCACTTGACCTTCAGCGGTGGAGCAGGGCAAGGCACTTAGATGTGATGGTGGTCAAGAAGGAGGGCTTCTCACACAGCCGCGTCTCTCAGGACAGCACCTGTCCTGTCTGTTGTCAGGGCGGGACAATGTGGCAAACAGTCAGGGATAGTCAGTGCCTTCTCGGCCTTGCTTTGAAGAGCTGGCTTTGTATCCCACTGTCTCATGGTGATGGATGAGTGGGTGCAGATAATGTGAAATAAGCCACAACCTCTCGAAGCAATCAGGCTTCCATGTGGCAAGTCCTGGGAAACCCTGGGCAGACAGTGTTTTAGAACACTTAGGCGGAGTCCTCTGTGAGTAGTCCTCGAAGATCCAGACATCACTGATGTTGCAGACAGAGGCTCATCAGGCATAAATAATTCCTTAGGATGGAGTTGGCCGCCTGGAGTGGTGCTTCGACTCCTTTAGGCTACTTAGACTTGCTCAGCAGTTGACTGTGGTGTCTGAAGGGGGCCAAGCGCACGATTCGACATCAGGAAGAAAGTTACACATAGAACATTCTTTAGGAGCAAGGGATTTATTAGTGTACACCACTTGAGATGCGGAAGTGTGGAGGTCTGGGTCCTTTGTCGTTTATCACCAATCCCTCGTGTGTTCTCATGCCAGGAACTGTTGTTGAGGCAGGGAATACAGCGTTGAGCTGTAGTTCACGTGGTCTGTGCTTATTAGAGCACGTGGCTCACTGGCGTGTGATCATGCCCTCTCTACAACAGTTTGGTGATCTTGGGCATGTGACAGTTTCTCTCTACCTCAGTTTCTTTGTATAAATTAGGCGGTTTTCCCAGATGACTTGTAAGTTCTGGTGCAGTGCTGATGTTTTCTGGATATGTACTTTTGTCATGAAGTATTTTTATCCTTGAGGCCTAGCTTGGTGCTTCAGCAAGTTAGTGAAAAAGGTGGTATAGGCCAGACCAGCTTCAATGGGTATATTCGAAGTAGGATCATGGGTTTGATTTCCACGGAGACTAGGTACCTTTTCCGAGTTCATACCACTTCTGTGCCTTCTAGCTGTTTGATGGGCTTGTTTCTGGGTCCACGTGGTTTCCTAAAACGCAACGTTATTTTTAAAGAGGAAACAAAGATTTATGTGGATGTTGGAGGCATTCAACAGTCCTCAAACATGGTCTTCAAATGCAAGATTATTGTCACATGCACTTTGCTGAGATGCAAACTCAGCACAGTTGGGTTGCAGTTAGTTGGAATTCAGTTCTAGGCGACAGAACCGTGCTTGGGACTGGGCTATGGAAGTGTGGATCTTCTAGGGTTTAATATTACTGGTAATGTTGATGAGCTCAACTGTTAATTACATCAGCTGGTTTTATAAATAAAGTTTTATTGGCACAAAGAGATGTCCACATTCACATATTGTTTATAGCTGTTTTGGGGCTGCTACTGCTGCTGCTGCTAAGTTGCTTCAGTCATGTCCAACTGTGCATCCCCAGAGACGGCAGCCTACCAGGCTCCTCTGTCCCTGGGATTCTCCAGGCAAGAACACTGGAGTGGGTTGCCATTTCCTTCTCCAATGCATGAAAGTGAAAAGTGAAAATGAAGTCGCTCAGTCGTGTCCGACTCCCAGCGACCCCATGGACTGCAGCCCACCAGGCTCCTCCGTCCATGGGATTTTCCAGGCAAGAGTACTGGAGTGGGGTGCCATTGCCTTCTCCAGTTTTGGGGCTATAAGATCACAACTGAGTAGTTGAGACAAAGCTGAAACCAAAAATATTTACTGTCTGGCCCTGAATAGAAAGTTTGCTGTCACCTGGATTATGGGATATGCTTGTAGAATTCAGTCTCAGTCACTAGTCTTTAAGGTTGTGTAGGGCCGTAATGTGGACTTGCCAAGTTGCAGTAGCGATAGAGAACCTGCCTGCCCAGTGCAAGAGATACAAGACACATGTGTTCGGTACTTGCATTGGGAAGATCCCCTGGAGGAAGAAATGCCAACCTGCTCCAATCTTCTTGCCTGGAGAATCCCATGGACAGAGGAGCCTGGTGGACTACAGTCCATGGGGTTGCAAAGAGTCAGATATGACTGGGCACGCATGCATGCAACATGAGAGAAGCTAAGAAGAGAATGCTAAGTTTACCCAAGACACCGACAAGAATGTTCTGTTCATAAGGAAATAAAATATTCAAAGCCAAAAAAAGGTGATAAATGCCCCATTAGGGCATGTAGTGTAGACTATACGCACATGGTAAAGAGGTAACCCTGTTTGGAAAGAGGGCAGAGGGCACACAGAGTTCACTGAGCAGGAGGAGGCTTTATTCTGACCTATCCCTGGGGATATTCTTGTCCGTAGAAGGGAAGCGTGTGGGAAGTGTGTATACAGGCCTCTGAGGATGGGCCTGGAGCAGAAGTTCACATGAGGGGTGCTGGGGAATCCCCGCCAACCAGAGGAACCGCACCCGCTTCAGTTTTCCCCCTGGCCTGGTCCTGTCTGCGAGAGGAGACAGACACGTCCAAGGACCCCGGTTGTGTAAGACAAACA
This sequence comes from Bos indicus x Bos taurus, assembly GCF_003369695.1. NCBI lineage: Eukaryota > Metazoa > Chordata > Mammalia > Artiodactyla > Bovidae > Bos > Bos indicus x Bos taurus. Next base: position 37,241,584 of record NC_040098.1, on the reverse strand, counting down.
GCTCCCATCCTAAGAGTGTGGATTAAGCCATGCCCTATTGTGAAACCAACCCCGATACACAACATTGTCTGTGAACCCGAGCGATCACCCGGTCTGAGATGCCTCCCCGACTCCCTTAGAACCCAGCCTGGCTCTCCTTTCCCTGGCATTTCAGAGGCTCCTTCTTCCCAGGAGATATTATAATTAAGTGAGATAAATAAAGGCAGGAAATCTGTAATAAAGTGCTAACTTCCATGGATGCCAGATTAAGGAGGGGGAAAAAAAAAGCCAGCCCACAAAGTAACACAGTCTGGTGGGAAGAGATCAGAGGGCAGCGTGTGACCGGGCTGGCCAAGGGCTGCTTTCCCAGGCGGTGCACATCCTGCCCCTCGGAGCGGGACCAGTCGGGGAGGAAGTGGTGAGCAGAGGCCGAGGGGAGTGCAGTTCTCAGGGTTCGTGTCTGCTCCAGGGCTCAGGAGCCTCTGCCTCTCTGTGCCTGGGAACGATAAAGCACACATCTGCTTGTGTTCAGACCGGGCTCCAGGAGGCGCGGTTTCCAGTTACCACTCCTCCCGCGGCTCACCTCCCCGGTGATCCTGGAAAGATGTCAGGTACAGATAGACCTAGGAGGGGGGAGCCCTATCTCCCTAGCCCGTATCAAGTAGCCAGAGAACCTGGGGATTGGCTTGCAGCAGGAATACCCTCATCTTGATTGCATTGTTTCTCCTCTCCCTAAAAGGGTGGGATTGGATTCGGAGGTGGGAGGCGGATCTGCAGTGGGGTTGCTGACACCATGTAAGGAAAACCTCAGAGGCTGCGATTCCCATTTGGAGGGCTCAGCAGAAAGGCCAGCAAAACAAGCCTGCCTCTGTTCCCGAATCCTTACCACAGCTTTGACTGCCCAATCACACAAAGGCCGGCAGGCAAACAGCTGCCGAGGGGTGGCTGGGGCATTTCTGATGGAGGGAAGCTGAGGGTTAGTTGAGCCAGACTCTGGAATTGGTACCTGGAAGTGCAGGTGGGCTAGGTGACTGCAGCCCTCACTGGGGGGATTGGGGGGGGGGGTGAGTGTGCAGAGACCCCCCACCCATGCCAGGCTGGAAGCACTCTGAATGCCCACAGAGGAGCAGGGAGTTTATGTTTCCTCTCTGGTCTTTCCGAGTTTTTGTGGATATACTTAGCGATGACAGTGCTAGTTAGGGAATTTCCCTCGGATGGGCCAGGACTTGTTTCCAAAATAACACCTTTCAAAGCATGCAGAGACTTTTAGAAATTAGATAATTGTGTGATATTTATAAAGTGAATTACGTTGTGCTCACACAGTCTGGGCAGCTGTTTCTGACGCTTCAGTAAATAACACCTTATGATTCATTAAGGTTGGGGTAGGAGAGATCTTTTTAAAAGTTGCTATTTACATCTGAGTCTTTGCAAAAATTTTAGATCAACTCACAAAGTAAAACAGTCTCAAGGTAAAATGTTTCTGAGTGTGCCTAGCATGGTTCTCTCATCCTAGTTCATTCTTGAGACAGTTGCTGAGCATTTAAAATACACCCATCCGTGTATGCAGACACACAGATAATGCTTTATTGCTCTTGTCCTCCATGAATTCTTAGTCTAGAGGAGGCAGATGTGTAAACAGATAATTGCAATATAGTGAGCTAAGTGCTAACGGAAGGATAAAAGACATGCTATAATGGTATGTGGGGTATATCCATTTACAGTGCAAATGGAGAGGAGGGAATAGCTTCCCAGAGGAAGTGATATTTGAGCTGCATGGGATGGAAAAGAAGGAACTTTGAAAGCAGAGAAGGGTGTTGCCTCCTTTTGGTGTCTCCTATTCACCAACTTCCTCTTAACCCCAGGGCCTTTGCACAATCCTTTCCCTCTGTTGGGAAAGCTACTCCCATTGTCTTCCCTGGTTCAGTCCTCTCAGGCCAGTCTGACTTCTCCAGGTCATATCTTTTCTATGAGAAGAGCTGGCTCATTCAAGTACCTTTTCTTTAGGGCAGTCATCGCAGCTGTGCTTTGATATTATTTGCATGATTATTTGAATGATATCTTTTCCCCACTAGGCAGAGACTCTTTTCAGCTCTGTTTCTTGACTAAATATTTGCTGAATGAATTAGATGGACATTCCAGGTGTGAGAGAACAATGTATGTTCAGCCAATGACAAGTAGCAGGGCATGTTGGATCTTGGGGTGAGTGAATTGGGGGAAGCAGAAAATTGAGCAATTTAAGGAACTTGGAAGATCTTAGCTTCTGTTTATGTCCTAGCTCAGTACACATTTCTAAATATCAAGACATTTCGAAGATCTGCCTCTCTGTTCCGATAATATCCTTATCAGATGGTTTAAGTCGAAGATGATGTGTTAAAATATTTAAAAAATGAAATTTCGCTTGTGGTTTTGGGGCTTCACTAGATATCATTTTAAGATTGTGATGAGAGTATAACTTATGTCTAGAAAAACGTACAGTACATTACGGTCCACCTGGCACCATGCGGAAAATACACATGACTCTCACACGAGTTAAGGAATAGGTCTGTGTCCAGGAGCCTGAACTGTGCACGCTGGTTTGTGTGCTGTGTCAGAGGTAGGAAGGATGACATAGAAGATCCTCTGTGAGACTCCAAGGAAGTGCAGCCTTCCTGGAGAAAGAAGGCTTTTCCTGATGCTCCTCCCACGCTCATGACCTTGAGCAAGGGGAGTGTGAGGATCGTAAACCCCATCCACCCCCTCGCGCATCCTCAAGCTGGAGCACAGAGTGGAGGGTGAGACGCAGAGGCAGCTCAGGTGTTTTCAAGGAAACCTTGACTCCTGGCTGGTGCCCTGCCCGGAATCCCTGCTTCCTTAGGACTCTCACCTGTGCAAGGCTGAGGCCGAGCGTAGGTCCCATCACCCCAGCATTCTGCAGGACGGTGCTGTCGGGACCAGCTTCAAGCGCACAGGCAACCCCAGGGCCACTGATGGCGCAGCGGTGCTGTGGGGATCAGAGTGCCTGTCCTGTCACTTACTAGACACCTGCTGCTGCTGCTGCTAAGTCGCCTCAGTCATGTCCGACTCTGTGCGACCCCATAGAGGGCAGCCCACTAGGCTCCTCTGTCCCTGGGATTCTCCAGGCAAGAGTACTGGAGTGGGGTGCCATTGCCTTCTCTGTAGACACCTGCGTGTCACTTTTTAGCTCATTTCTGTATATTTCTTTATTTCTGAATTGTATTTACTTTAAAAAAAACTTATTAAAGTATAGTTGCTTTTGCAATGTTGTGTTCATTTCTACTCTACAGCAAAGTGAATACGTATATTCACTATTCAGCTATACGTATATCCCCTTTTTTTTATTTCCTTCCCATTTAGGTCACCACAGAGCACTGAGTCGAGTTCCCGTGCTATACAGTAGATTCTCAGGAGTTATCTGTTTTATCCGTAGTGGTATATACATGTCAGTGCCAGTCTCCCAGTTCATCCCACCCCCCTTTCCCACAGAGTCGAGTTCCCGTGCTATACAGTAGACTCTCAGGAGTTATCTGTTTTATCCGTAGTGGTATATACGTGTCAGTGCCAGTCTCCCAGTCCATCCCACCCCCCTTTCCCTTCCTTTGTGTCCATGTGTTTGTTCTCTTTCTGTGTGTCTATTTGTGCTTTTGTAGATAAGATCATCTGTACCAATTTTTTCTGATTCTGCATGCATGCATTAATATATGGTATTTGTTTTTCTATTTCTGACTGGGTTCACTCCATGGGCATTATAATGTAACATACTGCTTGGACTTGTGAGATTAGATGTGTTCTTATATGTAAAATGCTTATAATACGACGTAACAAGGCCCTCGATCTAAAAAAGCTCTGTAGTTGAAACAACCTTCTTGATTTTGCCTTATAAAATATGGATTTCCTTAATGGGCTACCGAAGGCATTTGAGGGCTTTAGAGAGAGAAGGTAGTAGGAAAATCAATATTGTAATTTTGGTAAAAGAAAAATGTATGAAAGGAACAACTGCCTTTGTAAGTGATACTAAAAACAGGTTATGACTTTCTGGATCATGTCTTGTATATAAAAATGATGGACTCATGGATCTGGGTGAATGCATCCTTTGAGGAGACAGGAAGGGCGCATGTTGAAAAGGAATGCCAGTTTGATCTTCACAGTTATAAGCCAAAATTGGTCATGTAGTTGAGGAGAGGGATGCTATAAGGAACCTGTGGATCATTCTTAATACCTTCCCCATTCTCATACACAATAGAGGACATACCCATAATTCCTAGAAGAAATATCAGGGAAAGGAGATGAGTATTAATGACTCAGATACTTAAACTGAACACAGATGAGGGCCTAGAGAACAGTGAAATACAAAATTAACCTAGAGAGATAAACACGGTTGCCAAGATTACACTTAAATACAGAAATCCTCCTTGGATAGGGTACTGAAAAGACAGCAGATGGAAAGGAAGGGTAAGTATATATATGTATGTATGTCTATACTTATGTATGTATCTATCTTTCTTTCATATCAATACTGTGTTCAGAGTTTCTGTTGTTTCTAGTCTGAAAACAATCATTAGAACTCAATACTGTTAGCCCATTTTACAGATAAGGAAACTGAGGCCAAGAAAGTTGAGTATCTTGGCAATATGTCTAACAGCATATAGACATTGACTGGTAGAACTATGGATGAGACACAAAGCTGAATTTAAACCTGAGGCTTCTCCTACTCTACTACATTGTCTGTCTTATTAGGAGATATGCACGTGTATTAAAACAAAACAAAAAGCTTTCTACCTGAAGGTAGAAACACTAAAACCAGCGTTTGGGGAAGATGAAAAGGAAAGAAGTGGTATTACGCTGGTTTTATACCAGAGTGCCAAGTCAGATGGAGGAGTTTTGTATGATGTTTTTTTTTTTTAAAAGCTTGAGTTACAGAATTAATATAGTAAAATGAGACGAGGGAGGTGAGACTTCAAATGTCCAGACCTTTGCAATGAATTTTGTTTTCGCTATGAGCACCATGTGTTGAAATCTAGATTTGTCTTTCAAACAGTTTTATTCCTTGAAGGTTAAGTAAATACGCAAGGAAACTAACACCAAGTTTCACTTTGCAAATAACCTTCAGAATTGTTTGAAAGTGGCAGAAACCTGGGCAAAAGTATTAATAGCATTATTTCAAAGCTCAGAATGAAGGGGAAGATAAGTTGGTACAGTTTCATCTGTGCTTCAGATGCTGACTGGGTAAGGGTTTCTATTGCATGTCAATTGTCATCAGATGTTTTTTATGAAGACTTTAAGATGGATCAGTTTCCATAGGCGTTTGGATAGGAAGATGACTTCATGTGTATTAGATCCACCCTAGTCTTTAAGGTTGAGATTTGACCTACGTAATATATTTGCAATGTATCAAGCTTTTTAGTGGCTAAAATATTGTTCATATTACAAGTCAGCACTTTCCCACCCAGTGCTTATACAGTTCATTTAAAAAAAATCTGAAATGAAGGAGTTTTTGTTAAGCTCTGTGATGAGAGTTGGGGCTCATTGCTTCCTTTTGTTAAGATTTAATTCAGTGGCTATTTATGTGAAGGCTCTGGTGTGCAGAATTGTGCTAAATGATGTGTAGAGATCACCCATGCAAGAGTTTCAGACAGATTGTGGTGTAGTGATGGGTTTAAGGAAAAAAACACAACAAAAACGAATGGCCGTCATGGGTGTTTTAAGAGTTTTTCCTGTTAAAAGAGGGAGAGAATATATTCAGTTGTGTACAGTCAGGTAATCTCTACACTTGGGATGACCATGGGTACAATCTATCTTTATGCCCAATAAACTCACACAGCACCTAGTGCAAAATTGACAAAAATAGGTATACAGTAGCTGACAAATGTTTGCTAGGGGAACTTAAAAGTAGATTGAAGGAAGGACAAATTTTAATGGTTGGAAGAGATTGGATGGGAATGCAGGGTATTCTGAGGGCAAGTGTACTCTAGCTTCAGGTCATAAAATGCTTTTCAATAAAAGTGAGTCGGTTAGTTTTTTTGGTATATGGGGGATTGTCTTTGAAATTTGAATATTAAACACATTTACAATTCTGTATTTTCAGTATTTATTTTCCTGTCTTGCTATTCAAGTCATTAAGACAAATATTTAACAGATCTTCAACCTGGTATTTTCAGATCTACTTAAAAATACTCATTGGGAAGAGAATTGTACGATAAGCTTTCATCTGCGATTGCTTTCCTTCTGTCTTAAGAGCTCCCTTTAGTATTTCTTCAGGTCTGCTGGTGTTAAGATTCCTCAGATTTTATATAAAGGACTTTATACTGCCTCTGTTTTCATTATGTACAGAATTCTTGGAAATCACTTTCAGTGCATTTAAAATAGCATTTCTGACATCATGTCTTCTGGCTACCATGATTCTGTTGAATCTTGGTGCACAGTCTTGGCACACAGTCTTATTTTTGCCATTTGAAAATACCGTCTCCCTGTTAAACCTTCCCCATCCTCCCACCCAACAGATTTAATAATGTTCACTTTTTTTTCTTAGTGATTGTAAGAGTTTGTTTTTGTCTTCAGTTTTCATTTGCTTTTCTATAATGGTCTCGGTTAAACTTCCTTATGTTTACCTAACGCAAGATTTGTAGCACTTCTTGAATCTGTGCTTTTTTTTTTTTAATCGATTTTAGAAAAATCTCGTATCGTTATCTCTTCAGTTAATGCTTTTACCCCATTTCCTTCTGTCCTCTGGTATTCTAATTACATGTATGTTAACCTAGGTTTCCTGTGTTGCTTTCCCTTTTTCTTTTGATGCTTTTATCTGGATATTTCTTCCTAATGTAGCATCCAGTTCGTCTTCTCTCTCCAGGTGTACATGGTAGGCTGTTTAATAAATTTATATATATTGAACAAAAAATAGATACTGAATATTTTCATACCAGTGGTTGTATTTTAAATTATAAGATGTCCTTTTGATTCATTTTACACTGAAATTCTTTAGTTGTGCAATTCATTAAACTTGACTACTCACAGTTATTCTAAAGTCATCTGATAACTACAGTGTCTGAATTTCCTTTGTGTCGGTTTCTATTGTTTCTTATTTTTCTCTTGATTTTTGGTTAGGTCTTATTTTTGCAAGCCTGATTATTTCAGATGACTGCTGGGCACTGTGTCTTAAAAGTATAGCGATAGCATTTAGCTTTGGATGATATTTTCCTCTGACGTGTTGACTTTTCTTCTGGGAGGCAGGCAGGGGAAGGATAGAGCACTTGAATACATGCAAGGATTAAACTGTTCCAAAGGTGGCCTTTAGTCTTCATGAGGCTGCTCCATTTCTGGCTTATTCTTCCTTTGGTTTACTTCTAGGAATCCTAGCCAAAGTTCTGGGTTGTTACCAGGGCCCCTTTCTCTTAGCAAACCATGAACTCCAATTTTTACCTGCTCAACTCTGATGTGAGATTTGCTTATAACTTGCTAGGTCTTCCACTGTCTGCAGCAGAATCAGCAGACGTGTTTGTTGAACAGGAAGCATCAGATCTGTTCTTACCAGGGTCATTTGTTGTTGTTTTAGTCCCTAAGTCGTGTCCAACTCCTGCCAGGCTCCTCTGTCCATGGGATTCTCCAGGCAAGAATACTGGACTGGGTTGCCATTTCCTTCTCCAGGGGAATCTTCCCGACACAGGGACTGAGCCTGTGTAATCTTGCTGTCTTCATGATCCTCAAAATCCTTCAGACAGAAGCTGTGGTAACAGTTTTTCCCTGTAGTTATTTTGTTTTCTGTTGGGAAGGTTGGTCTGACCTAATCTACTCCACTGTATTGAAGAGGAAGCCTAAATACTTTGAGGTGGTCTAATCTGAGATTTTTGTTATTGTTGTTGCCTCGATACTGTTTCAATAACTTCAAATGCCAATTTACCATTAAGTTATTAAAATTTGTTTCCCCTGGCCTTAATAAAATAGCACAATAGCCTGTGTCTGCATTTAAAGATAACTTCTAAATTTTTCTTATGTTACCTCATTTAACTGTCACAACAGCTATACGATGTCACACATTACAATGAAGTTCTCTGTGAATAAATTGAGTCTTTATTCATTAGTGTCCTGTTTGTGAAATGAATATTCTGGAAATTGGAGATGGAGAGAAGAGGGGAGTACTTGAGAGGAATTGAGAAAATCAGAATTTTAAAGGAGTTGGTGACCAACTAATTGTGGAATGAGGAGGGAGTAGTTATTTTGCTTGGATAAACGGAGACCAATGATAGTTCCTCCTTTAAAAAAAAAAATGTGGGAGCAGATTCATGAGGATTAAGGTTTGTCAGGATCAATAATGAATAAAGAAAATTAGGACCGAATTGTACTCCCAGAAGGGAGATTACTGTAGCAGAGTGAAATTGTTGTTGGACATTTTAAGGATGAGGACCGGAAAAGGACAGGAGGCAGGGCTGTCTTGGAGGGAGAATCTGGAAGCCAAAGTAGCCCTCTTGGCTCCCTCCTTTCTCCCCTCTCCCCACCCTTCCTGTGCGAGGCGCAGAGCGCCAGGCACTGTGCTGTGTTGGTGTGTGCACTCTCATTTCACCTTTAATTCTGCAAGACGGTTACTACCACGGTCCCATCTCAGGGCCTTCTCCAGGTATCAGACACTGAATCCACCGCCTCAGATGGAGTCAGGTGGTGGAACGTGAAGTTGAGGGGTCAGTGCCAGAGAGAAAGAAGGCTCTAGAATTTGAACCTGGAGATGATGGGCGCTTGCGCCTTCCAGAGGCGGGTGTAGGCAGTGGAGTGCCTGACTGATGGGAGGCTGGTGAGGAGGGCGAGAGTCCAGGGCAGGTAAGAACAGGGGACTGTGTCAGTGGTGCTCACTGCATAACCAAGTCCTCTGCTAGAGCCGAAGCAGCTGGAGGAGAAAGATGGGACTCCTGTGAGATCTCTGAGCTAGAAAAGTCATGACCTGCGGACTGTGAGGATCTGAAAGGTGGAGGACAGGGATGTCAGAAAGATGTTCGAGACACGTGTTCCCCTTGCTGCTGTCTCCTGCTCTGTCCTTTATCCTGCTCTCTGACTCTCCTAGCCCACCAGCTGAGTCCTCTTCAAGACTCATTCAGTGTCTGCTCTCAGCCACGCCTTTCCTGCCCCTCCTCGAAAGGGAGGAAACCGCTCCCTTCTGCAGGGGATCTTCCTGACCCAGGGATCAAACCCGAGTCTCCTTGATTGCTGGTTGATTGTTAGCTGTCTGAGTCACCAGGGAAGCCGCACCTTGAGACAATAGTAACCAAGAAAAAGAAAATCAAAAGACACGCCGTATTGTACCATTAGTGACAATTTCTTCTGTTTACTATGTTAACTTCCGTTTCTTTTGACAATTGTGCTTACCCCTTCTTGTCCAGATTTCTGCTGGATAAGATCCTGATAAACTCTACAATGCCCAGGTATGGGTCCCGAGAAGAATGGAGAGAAAGAGAGGAAACACTTGGCAGAGGGACTCAGTTGCTTCATGAGGTTGAAAACACTAGAGTCCTGGGGAGTGATGGCCAATTTTGGAAAGCAGACGAAAAAGGGGTTGCATAGAGCTTAATTTAAGGAAGAAGCTTACACTTGGGAAACGAAGATGTAACAAAATTCATTAATTAATGCCTAGATGGAGAATTTTTACATTAGGGGAAAAAAGGTCCATAAAAACAACTTACCATCTCATCTTAAATCCAGCATTACGTGCCTGAAAGTTCCAGCCCTTGGTCATTAGCTGTCGGGTGACCTTCCCAGCAGACTGGACCTGTGGCAGGGAAATCACACAGCCATCACTGCAGGGTTTTAGGCATCTCTTGAAGGAGATTCTCAGCTCTGTGTTGGGTTACTTGACTGTCTCTAATAATGCGGGAAGGTCAGCGTGCGCTTAGTAATTTTTAAGCTTCTGGACCAGGCTCGAATTGATTTTTATCTGTCACTTGTCCAGTGATAAGCACACTGTCGGGGCTTCCCCGGTGGCTCAGGGATAAAGAACCTGGCTGCAATGCAGTTGACGCTGACGCAGGAGATGCGGATTCTATCCCTGGGTCAGGAAGATCCCCTGGAGAAAGAAATGGTACCCCACTCCAGTATTCCTGCCTGGAGAACCCCGAGGACAGAGGAGCCTGGCAGGCTACGATCTGTAGGGTCGCAGAGTCAGACACGACTGGACACCACACATGCAGGCATGCTGTTGAAGAAAAAGAAATACTCAAAATAATTTGTATTAGTTCGTGACCCAGTCGTATGCTAAAGCTGTGTAAAGTTCGGTTGCTTTTCCCAGTCCCTGGGATGAGTGACTCTGAGGTATCATTCGAACAAGGTGGTAGCTGGACACTGGTTCTCCCCTGGGTTGGTGAGCCTACGGGAACCGACCCTTGGCTTCCAACTAGCTTTAAAGTATAGTGGTGTTCTAAGACTAGTGGGTGTCGACTTTTTGGTTTAAATTCCCCCTTTTCCCTTAGGTAGGACTCTGAATTTTAGATTTCATGGATGAATAGGTAACTTTAGTGAGTGATTTGAGACTGCAGTACGTAAAAATGTGTCAATAGTTCAGGATGACTGATGGCTCCTCTTGTAACCAAAGCCACCTGCTATTTTTTATAGTCCTGCCGCATAAGCCATCTTGAACAGATAATCAATTCTGTTGCACAAACAGTCACTTCTGTTCACCAAGGAGGCCCACTTTCCCTCCCCAAGCAGGACTATTAAAAAAAAAAAAAAGCCTGTATAATCCAAATAATCAAAACTTCTGAAATACTTGAGCAGTTGTAAAGCCAGCCTTCTGCGTCTCTCCTCTTTGTCTTCCTCCTCTCTTCCCTTATGAACTGAAGAACAGCAGAACCATTTACGCAGCAGTAACACATGAGGGAAAACTGCAATGATGGGTTCATATACGTACATGAAAATACACACACGTGCAAGTTTTAGTCAGGGTCTTGTTTCTTGCATAACTTTTCCCTAGCATTTTAATCTTGAAAGGATTAAGAGAAAATTTGCTCTACTCAAGTATCAGGTGTATTGTAGCAACAGCCTGTGGACAGGAGAAATTAATTTTTCTTCAATGACTTCCTTCGTTTCATTGGATTAAAAATTATAGAGTTTGAATATGAAATGTGAATGTCATGAGGTGTTCCCTGAAAATGCCCTGGTGAGTTCAAGTTTTTGGTTAAAGCTGATTTAAACTGTTCATCCATTTTCCCCTCACCCATTAAAGTGCTATTATCCTGCAGAATTAGTGATGCTGGATTTCTTGTTCATTTCTTTAACATGGTACACACAGGGTCATATTTGCCCTTTGAAAATTCAGCAGTATTCAAATACAACTTAAGTCACCTGATTCTTTCCACAAATATTTATTGGGCTTTAAATGGGCGACAGGCACTGGTTTTAGGGCTGGAGATGCTGTGTTGAACAAGACTATTAAGGCCCCTGCCCTAGAAGCTGACTTTAGAAGAATGTAGGCTATCAGGGTTTGATGAATACAAATTTAAAATTCTCTTTGTAGTATTTGGGCCACTAACAAATAATGATTTTAAACTCTAAACCTCAAACTTTCACAACGAGGAGAAACATCAGTAATAAAGGATTCTCGCTTTTTAGTTATAAAATGTTATTTTCATATCTGGATTTCAACTTGAGACATGGTTGTTAGTACTTAAACTTGGATAGCTTTGTAGTAGTGAACAAGCCGAATTCACTGGGCTGTATCCTTTCCAGTTTCTAGTATACAGCTTAGACACCATTTAGAACTCTGAAATTTAGAATTTTTCTGACCAATTCCAGGTAGAAAGTCAACTGGGACACTTTCTAAAAATGTTAACTGGCCCCTGAAGGGATCCCTCAAGGACCTTGCCAACTGCTGTCACATTCTGACCTCAAATCATTTTAGGTGCCATGATAGCTTAAAGCAGCAGCTCAAAGTGTGGCCCACAGACCCCTGAGGTCCTTGGGAGGCTTCCTGGTGGCTCAGAGGTAAAGAATCTGCCTGCATTGCAGGAGATGCAGGAGACAAGGGTTCAGTTGTTGGGTCAGGAAAAGCCCCTGGAGGAGGGCTTGGCACCCCACTCCAGTATTGTTGCCTGGAGGACCCCATGGACAGAGGAGCCTGGCAGGCTACAGTCCATGGGATCACAAAGAGTCAGATGCGACTGAAGTGACTTAGCACAAGGTCCTTTAGACCTTTTCAGTGGATCTACAAGGTCAAATCTATTTTCGTATTAAGACTAGGATGTTATATCCCCTTTTCATCTTCTTTCTCACATTTATCATGAAGTTTTCCACTGTACATTTGGAGCCTCTCTATAACACAGTGAATCAGTATTTTTTAAATAATCTATGATTGGTGTCTTAAAATTGGGCATAGGTTAAAAATCAAGTGGTAATTCCATCAAAGGATCTTAACATCGAAAGTATTAAAAGTTCACTGATAAGGGTTCAGATTCCTATGGGAAGTACCAATTGTTGAGTTTTGGTGTAGTATAAGGGAAAGAATAATCCAAGATTATTAGAAAAGGCTATTGTTATTTCTCCACATTCCTGCTATATTTACATATTCTAACCAGAAGGTCAGTCTCAACAGATTGAATGCAGCACATAGGAGACTTCAGCTCTCTTCTGTTAATGCAGGGATGAAAAATTTCACAACACTGTAAAACAATGGCACTACATTTTGAAGGGAAAATCTAATTATTGCTTTTAAAAGTCTCTCACGTATGTAAATATGTTTTTAGGTTATTTTTAATGAATTAATAAATATTAAAGACTTGTTCTAATTTGCAACATGGTAAGTGTTTTTCTCTGTAATTTTTAATAAAAGAGTCTGGATATTAACTGACTTAAGAACTGGTCTAAAGGAATGTGTAAGTAAATTCACCTCCAGGAAGTTCAAGTGTGGGGTTACATTCCTTGAGATCCAAGATCTGTTCCTACTTCTCAGTTTGAAGTGGTTTCAGGAAGTTTAGGTAGTCTCCTTCACAGTTAGGGGCCCCCCATCCTGGGTGGAGTGACAAAGGATGAAGACAAATAGCCTGAATGGTAATTTAGTCAATAGAGTCCATCTTTAATCTCCAGGCTCCTGTGTCCAAAGTCATGAAATCCTCCAGGACCATGGAAGAGTTTCAAACTATTGCTGCGGAAGACGAAGCGTTGTACAAGGGCTGCATGACATGTATTCTTGGAGATACAGCTTGCAACTCCGCATGCGTAAAAGGGAATCACAGCTGCTTATCTGAAACGTCTTCATCATCCATTTGGAAATGAAGGATTCCGCCTGCTCTACTTCCATCACCACAGGAAGCCACACCCAGCTGACTTCTCAGTCCAGACTTGTTCTCAAGGTCACCTATGTAATTTTTTTTTTCCCCCTGAAGCCTCAGTGTTCTTCGTCTTCTCGGAGATAATAGCCCTAAGCCCTTCAGTCGTCATCTCCTTGTCCTCAATTTTCTTCCTGGCTTCCTGCAATTTTAATCCCAAGCCCCTGCAATTCCTTGCCTTGGAGGTTTAAGTGGCCCCATTTACAACCAATTTTCAGCTAATATTTGATGCATTCTTTTCAAATAAACCAAACTGTCCTCCTCTGCAGGCTTGGTGCTTTTGCACCTAATAAAATCAGAGGGTTGATAGTGGGCTTTTAAACTGATGTGGTTTCTCTTCTGTGACTTTTACAGAAAAATAGATCTTTCAAAGTAGGAAATAGACCTGTTCCTGATGGGTTAATTTCAGAATCTCGTGCTGTCATTAATCAAGGGAAAGAAATCGCTCTTTCATCTGCCCTTTGCTCCAGTTCTTACAAAGGAGAGGGAATGAGAGTGGGGTAGATGAGTAAAGAAATCATAGACTCTTTTTCTGGGGGCTCTTTCCTTCTAACCTTCTCTGGGTGCCTTATCTCTGGCCCCTTCTGTAAGCTGATCCAGCTCATGTCGGCCTGACACATGAACCATGCAAAGCTGCTTTCTAAAGAGATTTTAATTCCTGCTTGACAGGCTAGGCTGAAGCCCATGAGCGACAATAGATGGTGTTTTTTTTTTTTTTTTTTAAACAAGACTGAAAACCATGGCGCACCTGGTATTTCATTGAACATCAGACAGACATATTATTTTTTTCTCAGAAAAGGAAAAAAAAAAAAAAAAGTTAAAAATAGCTAAACTTTAAGTAATAAAATACAGCTCAGTTTGCCAGGAGTCCTGTATTAAGAGAGCCACCATTTTTGGCCTGCCTGAAGACTGTTTTTGTCCCTAATCTGTTTTAAATCTTCTGAGGGTTTTATCGTTTTTTCCGCCTTTCCATAAAATTAACTCAATATATTTTTTTTAATCCTAGTCTGAAATTTCATCCTTCATGAGCCCCCTGCGTGGCTGAGTTTCAAAGTATCACGTCATGTAAGATAAATGACATCTTTGGACCCAAGATATCTGGGTTCACTGATCATGTTTAATGTCTTGGGTGGGGGTGGAGTTAGAAACTGGGATCTTCCTTCAGGATTGTATGAGGCCAGATCCAGAATAAATGAAAACGATTTAGGAGTTGCCTACACATCCTCTTGCAAACGCAAATTGAGCGGGCCCCCTCCCTTTTTTTTTATGACCGTAGCAAATTTCAGCTAGCTTTTGTTCCTGGCCGGTGGTGTGCATTATGCGCATAAATAAGGTCTGCACATAATAAGGATAACTCTGATCACAGAGATAGTGGTGGCGGTGCTTTGACGAGGGTGGTGACTGTCATTTATTAACTGGGCACCAGGCTTCGTGTTCGCTCTCCTTGATTTTTTTTCTATTTAATTTGCATACCAGCTCCAGGCGCTGGATGTTGTCACTTCCGTTTTACCATTGGGGAACAGGGAGACTAGGCTGGCACAAGTTGGGATGACCTGCTTGGTGCAGTCCTTGGTGTGAGCTTGGTGCCAGAGCTGATACCACATGGCACAAAGTTGGTTTAATCAGCCTTTTGCACAGAAACTCCTTATTTACATCAAGGGAAAAAGAGCCATTTAGAACTGTAGGGCACAGCTCAATTTACATAATACTTTCCTGAGCATTATCTTAATCCTTCCAGCGTGCTTAGGAGAGAGGTGGTTTTACCATCTCTATTGTGTGTTTCTTCTTTGTTGTTCTTTGCTGGCTGATACTAATTTTGACGTCTTGGAGGAATTGCAGACTGCTAAAGTTAAAGGACGCTTGTTGGTTATGTGAGCTACGTTTATAGTTCAGCATTTGAGTAACTGTTTTATTAATGTTCCCATGGAAGAGACTGTTCTTTTCTAGTTATTTAAAGGAGGCCTGCTGCATTCGTGGGTATAAATTTTGCTCATGAGGGCTTGCAGCATATGTGTTTTTCAGTGGGTATGTTTTAAAATTGTATGAGAACATTTTCAAAGGTAGCACGGCACACAGATAGGGACAGTCAGGGACCTAAGGGTCGGCTGGTACTTTGCTATTAATTAGCTTTGTGACTCCAGGCCAGGCCTGTGACCTTTCTGGGTCCCACTCTCCCCATTTCATTACAAGTGGGTTGGCTGTTCACTGAGGATTTACTAGAATTTCTTTGATCTCTTTGGAAAAAGTTGACAGCAGATTCTCGAAACCTTCACTACTCAATAGCTAATTATTTTTATTGTAAGCGTATGAACAATTATGTGTCTTACACGCATTGAAAGACAGATGACAAGCCATTGGAAAACAGCTTTAAACTTTGTTATCCCTTGTCACTAGGGAATGAGGTACAGGGTTGAGATATTTCATTTTAGGGCCTAGGTTGTGTTTTTATTATAAGGAGAGGACCAAATCTCGAAGACTTGGTATTGCCAGCCTTGCTTGCTTGCAGGCCTCCTTCCTTCCTTCCTCATTTAACTTAGTTAAAAAGCCATTAGGCAGGCCTGAGCAAGGAGGCCCAGCAAGGCCAATAAGCAAATATATTGAAGGTAATGGGAACCAGACTTCTTACTGTCAGAGAAGGAAGCTACAAATTGAAAAAAGGGAAAAGCTAGAAGGAGCTCTGTGCTATGGATTATGAGTGAAGTCATGAATTTCAATATGTAGAAGTGTTATGTGTATGACATTTAATTTTAAATATAGAAACAAAAATTAATATTAAAGTATGTGTACATATATATACACATATATGTATATATATGTACATGTATGTGCATAAGTATACAACATACCCATTTTCCTAACTCAGCTCACTAAGAGGCCCAGGATGCAGTGATAGCCCTGTGAAGATGAACACATTTATTGTTCAGATCCTAGTTTCTAAATATCAGTCTTTGCTCAAAGAAACCACAGGACTTCGGAAAAAAAAATCTTGTTCTAGGGCTAGGACAGGGAAGACCCAAAATGAGTTTTGAATATCTTCTCGTGCCAGGAAAGACAGATGTTCTCAGAGAATATTGGAAAGGTGGCAGAAGAACACAGCAGCCTGCTTGAAGGCATTCCCACTAATCAAACCTGAGACAATTTGGACATGAAAATAGTATTACAGATTACATCTGACTAAACAAACCAAGAACGTATGGGGCCATGTTGATGTCAGTAAATGCATGAATAAATGAGAAGAGGGAGTTCTCCTTAAAAATAGAATGTTATTTGTTGAATAAAAAGCTGAGATTAGAAACATGGTGATTTGGCATCTTTCTAATAAGGATATAGCTAAGAAACATCAATGAACGCTAAAACCAGTGAGTGAAGTTGAATGAGGATCAAGATAGTTGTATTACCTCAAGCTGTCCACAAATCCTTATTCACTGTGACAGGCAGCCCAGTAATTCCGCTAGAGAAACTTGGAAGATTTGATCTGAATCATGTGATCAAAGTTGCCGTCACCACTGATGGACAAACTGACATTATGTGTTACTTGATGAGGTGTGGTGAGAACACAGCATCTTTCCCCAAAAATGTAACCTTTGAATCTTCTCATGAGAGAACCTTGCTAATCTCATTTGAGGGGCATTGTACAAAAATAATTAGCCGGCAATCTTCGATGTAAGGGAAATGAACTTTAACGAAGAGCTGGTTACCGCTCCAAATTAAAGACTGGAGAGAAAGACTTAAGTACACAGTGAGGTCCTGGGGTAGATTCTGTGTGTAGGAAGAACATTACTGGGGCAGTTGGGCTCACTTGTATGAAGAAACTTTTACGAGTGAAGGGTGTATTGGGGCTTCTTGAACCATTTGCACCACTTGTCTGCAGGTTCATGTTGTTTTGGAAATGGAAATTACTAGTACATGAATGCTTAGTTCTTAGTTTTTACTTTATTGTATGATGTTTACAAAATAGTTTCTGAATTCTGTTCTTTTTTTATTTTACTTGTATACACATCTTGCAGGGTGTAATTAAATCGGGCTTTCATGTCTGTATTTTTATGAATGTTGTATAGCAAAGAATATAGTTTCACAAACTCAGGAGATTCTGGGCCCATGATGTGGTCTGTGCGCCGAATGGTATGGCTTGACTGAGGACAAAACGAGAACTGTAGAGGGTCCCAGGCTCAAAACTGTGGCTATCGTAATGGTGCTGAGACATTTCACGTTAATGGGGTCGTGGGTAGGTGTTCTGGAGTCAGAGTGCCTTCCCCACCGACCAGATGTGTGACATTAAGCAGGTGACCTAACCTGTCTGTGTTCCATCTCAGCAGTCAAGTAGGTAATGATAGTACGTATGTAATGGAGTTACTGTGCGAACCATGTGACTAATAACCAGTCAAATGGTTAGAAGGATACTTGGTGTAGGATAAATGCTATGTGTTTTGTTATTACTACTGCTACCATTGCAACTATCACAATATCTATAATTTATGTACAGACTAGAGAGGCTGGTTAAAGGAATTTCCATTTGGCAGTTGGACATTTAATCCCTTCTACACTGATGAAAGAACAAATGCCGTCGGTTTTTGCATGGTTAACACTGTGCACTGATTTTTTTTTTTTTTTTTTTTAGTGATGCTTCTCTTCTCCCCAAAGCCACGCCTTAAACTTTCTTTACTGTTTTGTAAGAGGGAAGGCACACATTTTAAAGTGTTCAGGAAGGACAGTGGAAATGAAGACAGGATCAAAACCAAACATAAAGAAAGCCAGACCGAAGATCAGAGAATCAAGATGCAAAGAAAAATGTTGACTTTGGCAAAAATATTGTGACTGCGGGTCTTATTTCAAGTTCACATATTGAAGCTCAGCAAGTTTGCATATTTGCAAATGCAAATGAATTTGTGCACCAGAGAAGCTAGCAAACTTGGGATCTTCCTGGAAGGAGGGTGCTTTTGAGGGACTCGGGGGCCTGGGGAGCCAGTCACCTGCACCTGACTCTCGAGGACTCGCTGTCCCCGAAGTCCTGCTGGTCAGGCTCACGATGCAGCCCACGCGGTTCTTACAGAGCATTAAGCCTTACATGCTTTTATTTATTTATAGTCTGCTCCTTTCCTAAAAGGGTTTGAAGGAAGAAATCGAACTGCCTGTTACCTGAATAAGCGCTAAATGATCGTGGATAGACCAGCATTAACAAACTGTAAAATGAAAGAAGAGACCAACTGACTGAGAGGAGAGAGATTTTGACCAGTGCCTGGAGGGATGGGTAATGAATGACTACTCGGAAGAAGGAAATACAGTCACAATGAATGGAGCTAGGACTCGATAAGCACATTTGGGGGCAACGGGTAGGGTGAACTCAGGCATAGGAGAGCCTGCGAAACATCTCAACACATGGTTTACATGCTTTTGTAAGCAGGTCCCCTCCCTTTGGTTTGGTCTCTCCTCTATATCTTTCTGACTATAGTATTTTGAATATTGGGTCCCATTTGTCTCTTTTGAGAAACACTAGCAACTGAATGGGAATGAACTACCTGGAATTTCTCATACTACCCAGGCTTTAGAAGTCTTCCATGGAGTAAAGGGAATGGATGTCCAGGCAGTCTAGGTGGTGATTAGAAACTTAGAACCTAGAGCTGGAATCCATGCATTCCAATCTTGGCTCTGCTTTTTACTAGCTGCTCATCTTCACAATCTGTAAACAGTGTTGGGATAAGAAACAAATGAAGTCTTATGTGAAAAGAACCTGCAATAGAGGAAGTGTTAAAAAAATATTTCACTAGTATGTATTTGTTTAGTGTGTAGAAATTGGAAACATTTTGTGTCTTAAGTAGTTTGCTTTATGATGGAAGCTGATTTTATTTTTTTGTAAAGCAAGTGTGGGAAACGTAGTAACTGGTTTGTTTTCTGGTCACCACTCTTTCCTTTTTTTTTTTTTTGGATAGAGGTTGTTCATATCTTACTCCATTCACTTCAAACTTCCTACCTTACCAACTTGCTGAAAGTGAAGTTGCTCAGTCGTGTCCAACTCTTTGTGACCCCTTGGATCGTAGCCTACCAGGTGGCCAGAGTATTGGAGTTTCAGCTTCAACATCAGTCCTTCCAGTGAATACCCAGGACTGATCTCCTTTAGGATGGACTGGTTGGATCTCCTTGCAGTCCAAGGGACTCTCAAGAGTCTTCTCCAACACCACAGTTCAAAAGCATCAATTCTTCGGCACTCAGCTTTCTTTACAGTCCAACTCGCACATCCATACATGACTACTGGAAAAACCATAGCTTCGACTAGACAGGCCTTTGTTGGCAAAGTAATGTCTCTGCTTTTTAATATGCTATCTAGATTGGTCATAACTTTCCTTCTAAGGATCAAGTGTCTTTAAAATTTAATTTCATCTTTTAATGGCTTCAGTCACCATCTGCAGTGATTTTGGAGCCCCAAAACATAAAAGTCAGCCATTGTCTCCCCATCTATTTGCCATGAAGTGATGGGACCGGATGCCATTATCTTCGTTTTCTGAATGTTGAGCTTTAAGCCAATTTTTTCACTCTCCTCTTTCACTTTCTTCAAGAGGCTTTTGAGTTCCTCTTCACTTTCTGCCATAAGGGTGGTGTCATCTGCATATCTGAGGTTTTTGATTTTTCCCAGCAGTCTTGATTCCAGCTTGTGCTTCATCCAGCATATTGAGATTCATTTCATATGCCTTGAAAAAAGTGAGTGTTAGTCATACTCAGTCATGTCTGACTCTTTGCAGCGTCATGGATAATAGCCCACCAGGCTCCTCTGTCCATGGAATTCTCTAGGCAAGAATACTGGAGTGGATTGCCATGCTCTCCTCCAGGGGATCCTCCCGACCCAGGGATTGAACCTGGGTCTGCTGCACTGCAGGCAGATTCTTTACCGTCTGAGCCACCCGGGAAGCCCTCATATTTTCCTTAGTGTTTTCCACTTCAAAGTGTATAGTTCAGTCAATTCAGCAGTTTTTAGTATAGTCACCAAGTTCTAAGATTGTGATCATGATCTAATTCCAGAATATTCTTATCACCATTGAAAGGAACTTCGTACTCATGAGTAGTCACTCCATTCCCTATGCCCCCTGGAAACCACTAATCTGCTTTGTCTCTAGGAATCTCCTTATTCTGGACAGTTCATATAAATGGAATCATACAATTTCTGACCTTTTATGTCTGGCTTCTTTCACTTCATATTTTGAAGATTCATCTACATTCATGCATTTTCCAGCATTTATCAATACTTTGTTCTCTTTTTGACTGTATAATAGTTCATCTTGGACTGTACCACATTTTATTGATCCATTCATCAGTTGATGGACATTTGGGTTGTATTCACTTTGGAGCTATTTTGAATAATATTGCTGCGAACATTCATATACGAGTTTTCCTGTGGACATATGTTTTCTATTCTCTTGGGTATATATCTAGGAGTGAAAATTACTGGGTCATAGGGTAATTCTTTAACATTTTGAGAAATTGTTAACTGTTTCTCAAAGCGGCTATACAACTCTATGTTCCTGCCGGTGATGTATAATGCATGAGGGTTCCAGTTTTTCTACATCTCCCCCCACACCTGTTACTGCCAGTTTATAGCCTGTTACAGCCATATAGGGGATGTAGCATACATAGATCCTTGTCTCCTAGTCTTTGTGGACATCATTTTCTCTGGGACTCTTTTGAACACCCGTAACCCATCTCTTTAGATTGTGTTAAAATTCCTTCTTATATATTTGTGTAGCACCCTGTGTTTCTCCTTGTAACATCCCTCATCACACTGAATTATAATTGTCTGTTAACTTTATCTCCTCCTTTTGACTGTTAACGTGTTAGGGAAGTTACTAAAATATTATTTCCTGTGGTACTTCCCAAGATTAGCAGTGTCTGACTCAGTTATGTAGTCTTACCTTATTTTTGGAGGGGAGGGTTAGGGAACTTGCAGATTAGACTTCATAGCATTGTTACCTGGGCACCTGAGTATAAGAATGGAAATCTTCATTGCTTTTAATTGTTAGATAGTACTTAGTTGTCTGGGAGCTAAGAGGAGTCTTAAGCCTGTATGTTTGGTTTACTAAAAAGTTATTTATTTTTTACGGTTGTACTAATATAGTACAGTACCTAAATTAATCAAGAAGTAGGAGGGAAAGAATTAGAGACACCATAAAGTATCACCATAGGGAGAAAACACTGAGATGACTTTAAAAATATGAATCAACTAGCCATTTTTATCCTGATCCTTTTGAAGGGCATAACCAATCGAGAACTGATTGCTTCTTTAAAAAAAAAAAATACTACCAGTTTCACAATGTAGATAGACATCAAGGGCAGTGCCATGAAACTTCTAGACCATCAGAACTAATGCTGAATTCTCATGAGTTCAGTTACAAATATCAGAAATCTGAGATTCATTACAGATGGGGATCAGTGCCGGGGAACAAAAGCTGCAAGTGGAATTAAACATAATTAAAGACTTAAAAAAATTGAATTAAAAAGTACATGCAACTTGAGGTTGACTCAGAGTAAATTACAATGTCCTGTGCATAAACACAGAGGAAAAAGCATATTTAATTAGTTCTTTGGAGCTTTCCTCTCCCCAAATCTATTTGTCTTCATAATCAGTGTTTAGATAATTTTGTTTCCAGGTATTATTTTTCATCCCATAAAGATCTGCTGTCCTGTTTTTCGATTTTTCTTCATTGAAATAAGGTTATGCTTGGACTGGATGGCCATTTCTTTCTATGATAGCGCTTTCAGTGTGTTCTTGGAAATTCTAGCCAGCTTCTTTGCTATGGTTTTCCTATGCTTCTGGAACGAAGAGGAAGTGGGGGAGGGAAAGGCAGAGAGAAACAAATCTAAGTTGGACCCAGATCAGTGAGATAGTATCAGATGAGGCCAAAACGAATCTGGCAGATCCTCTTCTCATGTTTCCCACTTGAGCACACACATATTGTTACTTGGAATACCGCTTGCATTTCTTTCATACTTCTAAGATTTTCTTCAGCTTTAGTAACAAACTTTAGCTTCAAATAGAAGCAAGGCATGAATATTGAGTTTGTTTTTTTTTTTTTTTAACGTGTGAATGTGCTCAGAATGGATATTTTGCCATTGAGGTTTGGTTAATGAGTAATAGAATGGATGTTTTTTTAAAGCATAGCCTTGAAAGTGTGGAGGGCAGAGTTATGGAAGGTATATCGTCTTCAGAGTCATATAGACCTGAGTTTGAATCCTCCCTTTATTACTGAATAGATTCACAACTTCGTGTTAATCTGGCACGCTTTCCACATATGTGACGTGGGCGTGTTAATTTCTGCTTTAGAGCTTTGTCATGATAGTGAATACTTTTAATGACATAGATGTTGCTCAATAAAGGGGAGCTGTTTGAAAATTGTCCCATTTACTGGAAAAAGGGGGCTTAGTAATTCTTAGGGACAAAAAGCAAATTTCTTGTCCCATACTCTTTTTAATGTCAGCTAGGCATTTTTTTCTGATGATGTTCAATTTAGTTATGAATGGTAGCCCTTTCCCTGAGTTCTGTATGGAAACATGTTAAACAGGCGTGAGGAATCTGGGAGTTCTGTGGGAGCACCTACATTTGTATAGATGAAGTAGTCCAGGGCCATGTGGTCAAGAGTGTTGAATGAAACTTTGTTACTACTGAATGGGAGTAGAAGGGATCCAGTATTTTATTCCTTATGGTCACTGCAGACAACTGAGAATTAGCTTTGGAAAAAAATCTTCAAAAGAAATACTTATCTCCAATATATATATCTCAAATATATATTTATATATGAAATATATCTCAGATAAGTAAAGCTATATTGATGATATACAAAGTTGTTTCTCGTTCCCTTGGTATCCATAGGAGATTAGTTCCATGACTCCTACAGATAGCAAAATATGGGGATGCTCAACTCCCTTGTATAAAATGGTGTTGTATTTGCAAATAGCATCCTTCCCTGTAACAAAGTCATCTCCAGATTACTTAACAGTAAATGTCATAGTTGTAGACACAGTGTACATCTTACGTGAATAGTCTCAAAGCAAACTCAAGTTTTGCCTTTTGGAACTTACTGGAATTTTTTCTGCATGTTTTTGGTACGTAGTTGTTGAATCCACACATTTGGACCAGTGGATATAAGGGACCATCTGTATATCTAAAGGGGAAAAGTTACCTGATTAAAAAAAAAAATCATTCCTGTTAGTTTTAAAAATAATTTTAGGTCACAAGAAGGTCCAAAAATCACAG
Source organism: Bos indicus x Bos taurus (assembly GCF_003369695.1). Lineage (NCBI taxonomy): Eukaryota > Metazoa > Chordata > Mammalia > Artiodactyla > Bovidae > Bos > Bos indicus x Bos taurus. Next base: position 37,218,076 of record NC_040098.1, on the reverse strand, counting down.
AATGTCCATGCACCCTTTTCCCAGGTTCCCCAAATGGTATGGTGTCTTCAGTAAGCAGAGTAAAGTAATCAAAACCAGGAAATTGTCATTGGTAATTTACAGTTTCAGAGCTTAACCCATGTTAGTCTTTTTGAGTGGAGGAGAGTCTTTTTCACATAACAATTTTCATTTGGGTTTACTTTTTAGAATCAGTGTACAATGGTGAAACCATTTTGAAATAAGAATGCTTTGGGTTAAATTGGTTCTGCAACTTAGTTCTTCCTGTGTAACCTTTAACATCTATGTTAAAGGACTTTGCTTATCATCTGTGATGATATATCTCTTCATCTGTGAAAGGGGATGTTATTTACCTTGCAGAATTGTTGGAAGCACTAGCAATGATATATTGTAAAGAGCCTTTTCAGTAAATGGTAGCTTTCAGTATTGCTGTTCTCTTGCTATATTTTCCTCAAAACTGAAAGTAGCTGGTCATTATATTTAACATCGTATGTGTACTTTTGCACTTTGTGAATACCTGTGAGTGAAGGCCCAGTATTTGGTAAATACACCAGAACTGCTTCCTGGCTCCTCTGTGTCCATCTCTCTTAAATGTACCTGCTGCAGTCTGTTAGCTTTCTTCCTGTCTTATCTGCATAGCTGGCTATTTACCTTTTTCTACCTGATAGTCCAGAAGTCATACCTCTCCTTTGTGCAAATTCTGTTTCCTCTGCGGGTGCTTTCAGTTAGATGGAATCTAGTTATCTTCAGATTTTTGTTTTGTTTTGTTTTCCTAATGTCTCTTCTTAATTAGTTATGTTTTCTGAGAGTTGATGGTAGCCCTAGGTAGATGCCAGCCTCAAATCCGAGTTCATACAGCCAGCTCCTGGGTCTCGCTCCACAGGGAACATTGTGTGATGGAGGGAGGAGAAGGGGGTTAGAGTGCTGTTGGCTCTGTGTGTGGGGAGAGGATGCTGGTGTTCTGTTTCTGAACCTGTCCACATGTTCTTATCTCTGAGCTTGGGTGCAGCTGCAAAGGTAGAAACAAGGTTCTTTGCCCTGCTCTGTATTGTACTTTCTTTTAAAAAAAAAAACTCATTTAGCCCAGATATATCTGACCCTGTTAAAATTCTTTAACATGACTATTTTCAGTACTGACCCAATAAATATGTTTTCTGATAAGACCTTTCGATAGAAGAAGGACTTAAAGTTGCCCTCAAAAGGCAGTTTTCTGTTGATTTGGAGTGGAAATTTTTGTTTACTTTTAATTTTTATTGAGCCGCACACTGGGAAGAGCAGATGGACATTCCAGGTCTCCTGCAGCCTTCCCCTCCTACTCTGACTTAGCTTCCTGCTCTCTTGAAGTCTGTGCAACCCTACTCCTGTTTCCAAGGTTTTTGTTTTATTGTTTTGCTCCTGAGCACGTCTGCCCTTTTCATATCTTCCAACTTTCCATTCCCAGGACAGCGACTGTATTTTCTTATGTCTGCATACTATTGTTTATAAGTATATAGACATAGAAATGCATCTAAGGAATGTTTGAAAGTGTTCCTTTATGTTTTAAAATAATCCCTTGATGCTTTAGCAAGTGGCATATCATTTCCTGCTTTAGTTTTTTCTTAGGCAGACAAGCCAGGGCTGAAGGAGGGGTGAAAAGTTCACTCTCCGGAAGTGCTGTTTAGGTCTGAATCACGTGACAAGGAGCAGCCCAGGCTGTCAGCCATTCCCTGTGGATGTGAGTCTCTGAGACAAGGCTGCAGAAGAGAGGCTTCTTCTCAGTTCTGCTTTCTGTACTTAAATAGAAAATGAATGCATGGCACTGTTATTATTCCAGGGACTCACTATAATGCCCTTATTATTATCTAGATCTGTGCTTTAAAATTAAGTTTTAACCATGTAGTTATGCAATCGATTTCATAGAGATCAGCATTATAAATAATAAAATATAAACAGAGCACATTAAGTATAATAAGAATGTTATTTTTGTGAAACTTTTGTTTAATACACACACACACACACACGTACGAACAAACATTTCCATAGGGTGCTGCACGTCTGCAGGGCTTTTGGACATCATCCTGTAACTCCAATTCTGTTCATTTAAAAAGCCCAGTTTTCAAAGTGTATGTACTTGTCAATGAACATGTTCTTTTAAAATGCTCATAGTTTCATATTTTGAATTTATTGTACCTGCATTTTAATTTATGTAAATATGTTATATATCCTATAAAATTTTCTCCACTCAGTGTTGTTTTCAAGGCCATAAATACTGCTATATGTATACCTAACCTGTTGCATCTAACATCATGGAACGTTACAGTTATCACTGGTATATTACAGTGAAAGAAACAGAGGAAAACAGTAGAATGGGAAAGACTGGAGATATCTTCAAGAAAATTAGAGATGTCAAGGCACAGTAGATGGGCACAGTAAAGAACCGAAATGGTATGGACCTAACAGAAGCAGAAGATATTAAGAGGGGGTGAGAGTACACAGAACTATACAAAAAAGATCTTCATGACCCAGATAACCATGGTGGTGTGACCACTCACCTAGAGCTAGACATCCTGGAGTCAGTGAAGTCAAGTGGGCCTTAGGAAGCATCACTATTAACAAAGCTAGTGGAGGTGATGGAATTTAAGGTGAGCTATTTCAAGTCCTAAAAGATGATACTGTTAAAGTGCTGGACTCAATATACCAGAAAATTTGGAACACTCAGCAATGGCCATAGGACTGGAAAAAGTCAGTTTTCATTCCAATCCCCAAGAAAGGCAATGCCAAAGAATGTTCACACTACTGCACAGTTGCACTCATCTCACATGCTAGCAGAGTAATGCTCCAAATTCTCCAAGCCAGGCTTCAACAGTATGTGAACTGAGAAATTCCAGATGTTCAAGCTGGATTTAGAAAAGGCAGAGGAACCAGAGATCAAATTGCCAACATCCACTGAATCATTGAAAAAGCTAAGAGTTCCAGAAAAACATCTACTTTTGCTTTTTTGACTACACCAAAGCCTTTGACTGTGTGGATCACAACAAACTGTGGAAAATTCTTTAAGAGATGGGAATACCAGACCACCTGACCTGCCTGCTGAGAAATATGTATGCAGTTCAAAAAGCAAGAGTTAGAACTGGACATGGAACAACAGACTGGTTCCAAATTGGGAAAGGAGTACATCAAGGCTGTATATTGTCACCCTGCTTATTTAATTTATATGATGAATATATCATGTGAAATGTCGGGCTGGATAAAGCACAAGCTGGAATCAAGAGAAATACCAATAACCTCAGATATGTAGATGACATCACCATTTTGGCAGAAAGTGAAGAGGAACTAAAGAGCTTCTTGATGAAAGTGAAAGAGGTGAGTGAAAAAGCTGACTTAAAACTCAGCATTCAAAACTAGTACAGTCACTATGGAGAACAGTGTGGAGATTCCTTAAAAAACTGGAAATAGAACTGCCTTATGATCCAGCAATCCCACTGCTGGGCATACACACTGAGGAAACCAGAAGGGAAAGAGACACGTGTACCCCAGTGTTCATCGCAGCACTGTTTATAATAGCCAGGACATGGAAGCAACCTAGATGCCCATCAGCAGATGAATGGATAAGAAAGCTATGGTACATATACACAATGGAGTATTACTCAGCCATTAAAAAGAATACATTTGACTCAGTTCTAATGAGGTGGATGAAACTGGAGCCTATTATACAGAGTGAAGTAAGCCAGAAAGAAAAACACCAATACAGTATACTAACGCATATATATGGTATTTAGAAAGATGGTAACAATAACCCTGTGTACGAGACAGCAAAAGAGACACTGATGTATAGATCAGTCTTATGGACTCTGTGTGAGAGGGAGAGGGTGGGGAGATTTGGGAGAATGGCATTGAAACATGTATAGTATCATGTATGAAACGAGTCACCAGCCCAGGTTTGATGCACGATACTGGATGCTTGGGGCTGGTGCACTGGGACGACCCAGAGGGAGGGTATGGGGAGGGAGAAGGGAGGAGGGTTCAGGATAGGGAACACAGGTATACCTGTGGCGGGTTCATTTCGATATTTGGCAAAACTAATACAATGTTGTGAAGTTTAAAAATAAAATAAAATTTAAAAAAAAATCAGCATTCAGAAAACTAAGATCATGGCATCCGGTCCCATCACCTCATGGCAAATGGATGGGGAAACAATGGAAACAGTGACAGACTTTATTTTTTTGGGCTCCAAAATCACTGCAATGAAGAATGCAAGCTATGAAATTAAAAGATGCTTGCTCCTTGAAAGAAAGGTTATGACCAACCTAGACAGCATATTACAAAGCAGAGATATTACTTTGCTGACAAACGTCCTTCAAGTCAAAGCTGTGTATGGATGTGAGAGTTGGACCATAAAGAAAGCTGAGCACCGAAGAATTGATGCTTTTGAGCTGTGGTAATGGAGAAGACTCTTGAAAGTCCCTTGGACTGCAAGGAGATCAAACCAGTCCATCTTAAAGGAAATCAGTCCTGAATATTCATTGGAAGGACTGATGTTGAAGCTGAAGCTCCAATACTTTGGCCACCTGATGTGAAGAACTGACTCATTGGAAAAGACCCTGATGCTGGGGAAGATAGAAGGGAGGAGGAGAAGGGGATGACAGAGGATGAGATGGCATCACCGACTCGATGGACATGAGTTTGAGCAAGCTCCAGGAGTTGGTGATAGGGAAGCCTGGTGTGTTGCACTCCATGGGGTCGCAAAGAGCTGGACACAACTGAGCAACTGAACTGAACCTGTTGCATCTCACATCATGTTACAATGTGCCTAGAACACAGTTGACTTATATTCTCCACCAGGAATGAGTACCCAGTTGTCTTAAATTTTTTTAATTACAAAGTTTAAAAAACTTTTTGGTGTGTAGCATGTAGGACCAGGGATCCAACCTGTGCGTGCTGACTGCCTGTGAAATCCATACACCCATGCTGTCCTTCATCTTACCTCACCACTAACAGCTGCTGTGAACAGCCTCAAGCACAGCCCCTCCTGGAAACTACCAAGGGGCCTTTATCTGGGATCTAGATTGATACAATCTCTGGGCCACAGGGCATATGTATACAGTTCAGATACTGTGAAACAGTGTAATTTCTCAAAGTACTCTGGGATTACCTCCAAAATGATTCACTAGTCCACACTGCCACCAACTGTAAGAGTGCTTATATACCTGTATTCCCTCCAATACTTACCGTTAGTAAGTGTTCTCATTTCCCCCGTTTCTGTATAGTGGGTGTAAAATGACATCTTTTTGTTGCTTTTATCTGACAGATTAATTTGACTATCTCTTGATGTGCTGTTTAGTTGATAAGTCATGTCCAGCTCTTTGGCAACCTCATGGACTGTAGCCTGCAATGCTCCTTTGTCCATGAGATTTCCCAGGCAAGAATACTGGAGTGGGTTGCCATTTCCTTCTTCAGGGGACCTTCCCTAGCCAGGGATCAAACCCGGGTCTTGTGCATTCGCAGGCAGGTTCTTTACTGCTAAACCAGCAGATATACTTGTTGTCTTTTGGATGTTTCTCTTCCATAAATTTCCCCTTTAAATTGAGTGCATATTTATCCACTGGAAGTTGTGTTTTTCCTGTTGATTTGCATAAGTTCTTTGTGTCTTCCAGATAGTCTCTAGGTGGTGTTAAACTTGACAAGTATTCTCCTAGCTTCTTATTTCTCTGTTAACGTTGTCCATGATGTGTTTTTAGTGAACAAAAAACCCCTAAATCTTTAATGTAGTACATCCAGATTTTACTGTGAAGACTTCATCATATAAGTTATTCTCTGTCCCCCCATCATAAAATCTATACTACCTATAGTTGATTTTTTCACATTTAGGTCTTTACCCCTCCGAAGAGTCCACTGTGTGTATAGGGTGGTAGGAGGGAATTCAGTTTTATATTTCCATATGATGGTTCTCATTTCCTTGGCAAGTGGGTACCCCTTTGTGCTCCACTGGTTTGTTTTTTAACCACAGTTCATGCTCTTTTGTTACTGTAGCTTGGTTGTATATTTCAATATATGAGTTAATCTTCCTTGTCGCTTTTCTTCAGAATGGACTTAGATGTCTGTGAACTGTATTTTTCCATTTGAATCTTAAATTTCTCACAATTCAACTAAATTTTTGATTAGAAATGTATTTGATTATTTTTTTTTTTGAGTTATGCCACGTGGCTTGTGGAATCTGAGTTCCCTGACCTGGGATTGAACCTAGGCCCTCTGTCTTCAGTGAGACACAGAGTCCTAAACATTTGACCACCAGGAAATTTCTATAATGTATTTGAATTTATAAAATACAACAGAAGTAGTAACATCTTTTTACTAAGTTCTATTTGCAATTTTCCAGTTTCTCCGACTATTTCATCATCTTGTATGAAATTTATTACAGTACAAATTACAAACCTTCTTACATTTCAAATTGTTCTTTATAGAGATATAGCTATTCTTTTCAGCAGTTGGAGTCACTAGAAGATAAAGGCAAATAAAACAAATCCATAAAAATGATTCTAAAATAGTTGAAATATAGAAATTGAAGGTTTAACAGTTGTTTAAGTAACAATATCCTTTGATCGTGGATTATCTGTGTGATAAAAAAATCTTAAAGGTAATCTCAGACACTCAACATACTGTAAATAACAAAATGAGTTCCCAGTGAGGTCAGATGACTCACTGAAGATTACAGAGTTAGGCTGTGAGAGAACCTCAAATTGAAATCAGATTTTCTCTTAGTTCATTACTTTTTCCAAGAAACCATGCCTGCAATCACCACATAGCTCTAATACCTTGGCATTTAGTGTGTGTGTGTTTACCTGGTAGAGTTAATACTAGTTTGCTTATGCTTCAGAAGAAATCAGCTTCTTTTCTCAGTGATGTTCACAGAAAGAATGATTGACCTGCTAAAGCCTTAAATTGGGAGTTGGGGGGGAACACCTCTTGAACAGCATATTGTTTCTTATTAATAATGGTGTAAGTTGGTTTTGGGGTCTTTTTCAGCAGTAAGTCCCTTGCATTCAGCTGCAGTTGATAGAGACTTCAAAAGATGCAGAGGATGGAACTTGCACAAAATAATGGGCGCACATTAGCATGTTAATGAAGTGTTAGAGTGCGGAGCTTGGTGAGCACGCTGAAGCCTGGGAGAAGGGCTCCGGCTCACTGCTGCACCTTTCAAATGGTGCCCTGCTCAGGGGAGGGCCAGTATTCACTGTTGACACACATTTATTTCTTCTCCCCCTGTACATGGGGAAACTTGATTTTTGCTGTCTTTAACCCATCTAATTTCTCCCCAAATAAGTTGCTTTGGGAACAGAAATGAATGCTCTTCCTTTTTTTTTTCCAAGACAGCAGCAGAACCCATAAGGGAATAATTACAAGTCTAATTCTTCTGTTCTAATGACATCAATTGAATACCATTAAAAAGTCAAAGCCCAAATGATTTTGCAGCATTTTTATTCAGCACATTTGAATCTATATAACAAGTCATTTTGCTGTGAATTTGTGTAGTAGGGCCATTAGCTTAAATTCTCTGTGTATGTGTGTGTGTTTATGGGGTGAATCCTGTTGGTGGGTAACAGGGAAAATTCCTCCATGTTTCCTGAAGGTTAGTGACATATTGGTCTACTCTTGCAGCCAATGTGGACACTACTTTCCCACATAGAAAACCATAGAGATGTGGTTTTCCAACCCATATGGCTGGAGCCACATCGTCAGGCCCAGCGTTTCTTCAGAAATTCAGTATATTTCCACTCACCTGTCAGAATTTCTTTGCCCAGCTGTTCCCTGCCTCCCTGCCCCACATCGATCTAAAACCAAGTTCACTGTTACGGGCTAAAACCCAGGCTTCCTTGAGTGTCATCTTTCTTGAACTGTTAGCAGCCCTCTCTTTTCCAGCCTTGTAGGCTCAACCCTGAGTGCAGGTCTCCGCACGCACACCTGCAGGCCCGTCCTCTCTCCCTGTCTTTTAAACCAAACTACCTTGTAAGCTCTTGGTCCCTGGACGCTGAGCGTCAGATGTGACCTTTTATAATCTATCCTCCTGGTCAGCTTACTTAACTTCTGTGAGCCTATGTGTTCATCCACCAAGTGTGAATGGTTGCAGCTTGAATTGTTTTGCAGATTAAGGAGATCATGAATGCCAAGTGCCCAATTTAGCACCTGGCATAGAGTGGGTGCCTACTTTGTACCACCGTCCTCCTCAGGTTCTTTCAACAGGGATTTCTTTCTTTCCCATTCATAGAGCAAGCTCCTTCTTAATGTTTGTGCCTAGAGCACCTTTCTTGCTCAGCTCAGATTTCTCCTATGATGACTCCAAACCAGAGCAGTCTCACCCAGCCCCAGTGCATCACTGCCTTGATATATTTTTTAAAATCTCTTTTATCTCTTGACATTATCATGTATTTGTTTAATAATGACATTATCTTGCATTTATTTGTTTAATGAATGTTTTGCTCTCTGTTCTTCTTCCCCACTTCTTCACTACGCTGTGAACTCTATAAAAGCAAAAGCTGTGTCTGTCTGCCTTGTTGCTACAGCCTACAATGAGTAGGGAGCCTTAGATGTCTTTTTAAGGTTTATGAGTCAGAACATGCAGCCCTAAGCCATTCAGGATGTAAAGCAGCTGCTGCAGGAAAAGGATGGAGAAGAATCTTCTAGAGATGAAGGTAGACCCACGAGGTGGTGAGCACCAACCTTGAAAGGTTTCCATGTATTATACATAGGAGAATCACCCAGGGGTGGTAATTATAAAGACCTCAGTAACTCCATGAAATTAAGTTGTTCTTTTGGTTGGGTCAGTTTCTCATGGCCCTCCCATTCCTGGCATTAGACTTCTTTCACCCTTGCCCCCAACCCTGCCCAACCCTCCATCTGCCTTGTCCGTTACCAGGAACCTCATCCTTACTTGTAATCCTACTGCAGACCACTTAATGCTTCCTTTAGTGACCACAGGCTCAACCTTGCTAAAAGGCTTGGCCTCCCCCTGGTTTATACCCTACTCTAGCTTGCTCCTCCTGGTTCTGTGACACCCTAAAAAGACTTGCACCCTCTCTGTCATCTTTGTTCCCATTCACTGGACTAATAAGCACGTGCTCTGTATACTGTGTGAGGCTGTCCCATTTCCGTTCTAGTGGAGTAAGCCAGGGGAGAAAGCAGTGCACTGACCTGGCCCACTGTGGAGGCAGAAACTCTGGTCCCCAGGTCGCCGTCCCGCTCTGCTTCCCCCTACCTTCACGTTTCCCTGCCTCTTCCTGCTGCACACTGGGTATGTGTCGCTCCACTGTGAGGAAAGTTCCGTGCTTCCTCCCCTATCGCAGGATGACTTGTGTTTCTTAGACAGGTGTTCCAGGCTCGCCCAAAGTGGACTCCATTCGTTGCCACTCCTGATATCCAAGTGTGAAAGCTCTGTTTTGCTCTACCCTTGCTTACAGAGGTACATCTCCGCTGCAGTTAGCTTTGCTACGGTTGCGTCTCAGCCTGCGGGAGCTGCATCTCCTCCTCTGTGCGTTTTCATCTTGAGCTGGGCTTTAGGTTACAGTTCAAGTCTTGGTTGTTCCAGGAAGCATCTCCAATTATTCCACTTAAGACTCGCCCCTCGCTCCTCTTGAATTTCTCTTTTCTGCTGTGCTCTCATTTGGCTGGTAGCTTCTGCTGATTACAATGCCATTCATGTCACTGTGAGGTTATTGGGCCCTGGGTTGCCTTGAAAGCTCCTTAAGGGAAGGGATTTGATTTTCTTCCATTAAAAAGAAAGCTGTAACTTCTGTAACTGTTTACTGCTGAAGATGGCAGTGGTACATGCCATTTTTCTGGGCACTGTTTTCATATACTGTGCTGGATGTTTTGCATGTAGTATCTTTCATTTTCCTATTACCCTATGACATAACATTTATAGTATTGTACAAGAAAAAACTGAAATTCATTTGGCTGATAGTTGGGAGTGTAGTTTCAAAGGTCAGTCTGATTTCAAAACTTGCGCTCCTTTCCGTTGGTCAATGATGGGTGGTTCAGAGTGGTCCGTATTTGAAAATTTGGTGATAGATACCAGAAAGGAAAGTGAGATTTCTAATAGCATCAGAATACTCTAGAACCTGCTACCAAAGAGAAGGAATAGTGAAAACAGGAGAAGAGTGTGGGTCAGGCCAACACACACACACTCTCCCACTTAGAGCTTTGTGTGAGACTGTTTTTAATTATTGTCTCCCCACTGGAAGATGAATCGGCAGTCAGTTCAATTGAATCAGGTAATGGGAAGCATTGACAAATAGATAAGATAATACCATTGATAATATCTGAAATGTATTTTAGTCGTTGGTTTCAAGACTCCTTTACACATTTTTTAACGTAGTGACTTTTACAAGTAAGGGCACTACTGGTTCTCGACTTTTTTTTTTCCCTTCTAGGCTCTCTTAGGAGTGAGTTTGTTTAGTGGAAGGAACATTAGTTTTACAGCAAGTCAATGTGGTTTTAGATTATATTGAATAAAGGAGGAGAGAGGCCTAAGTGTAATTTCTAAATAATTTGTTGGGATTAAATTTATCTGTAATATCCAGCAGGTTATACTTGCAGATTTTGGGGCTTTTTAGGAAGGTATGTGCTCTTCCATGTGTTCCTTTAAATGGTCCTGTCCTAAGAAAAAACCTTATATAACTTTGTTAACAGTCAGTTACTGGTATTCATTTTTTATGTGCACATTGTCATTGCTATAATTATTGCTGTCATCACCTGAAAAGTCCCAATAAATGGATACCAGGACCACAGAACCAGTCAGCTCTGAGTAAATGTTGATGTCAACTTTTGATGCAGTGGTGTAGAAGAGACTGGGAATAGAATTTCCTTGAAAATCAGAGCAAACAATTTAGCCTACCAGGGTTTAAGTTCCAAAAAACAAAATTAGAGGATTAGACTGGATGGCCTCTAAGGTCTCTTGAGCTCAAAATTTTTCAGAATCTATGACTGTTCGTTCCACTTCTTGCCTCATTAATCTCTCCTCCAAAAGGAAACCTAATGTCTGACAAGGTCTGAGGACAGAGAAGTAGCATGTTCATAGGAATTGGAAAGACTATTGGAATGAAGTATTTATTTCCTTCACTCTGTGTTAAGAACATCAGTGTCTTGAACAGCAGGGAAGGAACAGGATATATCAAAGGGACTACTAGTCCTCTGTGATAAAGAAGTTTAAATTCCTGTTGTTCAGGATTTTTAAAAGACCTGTCCAGACATGACAAAGGGTGAGTTGGCACTGGGGTCCTAACTGTCCCAGAGTTTTTGTAAATTGAAATAACCAAACACAATCTTCAGTTCAGTTCAGTCGCTCAGTTGTGTCCGACTCTTCATGGCCCCATGAATCGCAGCACGCCAGGCCTCCCTGTCCATCACCAACTCCCGGAGTTCACTCAAACTCACGTCCATCGAGTCGGTGATGCCATCCAGCCATCTCATCCTCTGTCATCCCCTTCTCCTCCTGCCCCCAATCCCTCCCAGAATCAGAGTCTTTTCCATTGAGTCAACTCTTCGCATGAGGTGGCCAAAGTACTGGAGTTTCAGCTTTAGCATCATTCTTTCCAAAGAACACCCAGGGCTGATCTCCTTTAGAATGGACTGGTTGGATCTCCTTGCAGTCCAAGGGACTCTCAAGAGTCTTCTCCAACACCACAGTTCAAAAACATCAATTCTTCGGTGCTCAGCTTTCTTCACAGTCCAACTCTCACATCCATATATGACCACAGGAAAAACCATAGCCTTGACTAGATGGACCTTTGTTGGCAAAGTAATGTCTCTGCTTTTGAATATGCTCTCTAGGTTGGTCATAACTTTCCTTCCGAGGAGTAAGTGTCTTTTAATTTCATGGCTGCAGTCACCATCTGCAGTGATTTTGGAGCCCAAAAAAATAAAGTCTGAGACTGTTTCCACTCTTTCCCCATCTATTTCCCATGAAGTGATGGGGCCAGACAATCTTATAGTATGACTAACAAAATTTACACAATTCTTCTGTCTGCACAGAGCATTCTACCCAGGGTGGACTTAGTATTAAGTCAATATTACTATCCCCATTTTTCAGATTAGAAAACTGAGGTGTTGGAGGCGTGACTTCCTCGTGGTCACACAGAGTGCTGGAGCGACCATCCGTCGTGATTATCTGTGCGTGCTCCACTGTCCTAGTTGGTGCCCTGTGCTCACGTCTGTCAACATCAGGTATTCTACCTGAAGTATTACTTACAGTCTCAAGTTCCAGCTCTGTTTCTGTAGTCAGCTGTGTACAGCGTATGTGCTGAAACTACCAGATCTTTTTGGTGTTATGACTTAATTAAATGTTGAATAATAATGAAGGCGCACTTCTATAGGAAGTGTGAAAACACTGTTTATAACTGACAAGATCAACTCACCGTTATGTCTATCAAGGTACAATAATGCAAATCGTAAAGTGCCAGACAAGGCCTTTTCTGTCATCTCATTCTTAAAATTAGGGGTGAGTGATACCAATAAAAAGGAGTGAGTGTTTGTTTCAGTTGTACGTTTCCTTTCGAAAATACTCATGGGGCAGTCTGTTTCCCATTTTTATAATAACTCATTGCCTTTCTGCAGATACTAATAATGTCTGAAAAATATCTATGGTTCACTAAAAATCAAATGACACAGTAATTTCAAGTATGCTTTTTTTTTTTTTTAAAGACTGATGCTCCCTGCTAGTTTTTACCTTGGGTCCTAAGGTTGAGAGTCCACCACGTTTGATCTGTTAATGTGTGAGTGCTCAGCCGCTCAGTTATGTCCGACTCTTTGGACTGTAGCCCGCCAGGCTCCTCTGTCCATGGAATTTTCCAGGCAAGAATATTGGAGCAAGTTGCCATTTCCTACTCCAGTGGATATTCCCGACCCAGAGATTGAACCTGTCTCTGTGTCTCCTGCATTGGCAGGTGGATTCTTTACCACTGAGCTAATTGGGAAGCTCTTGGTCTGTTAAAATTGAATCCTAATTATAGTTGCAATTATTATTCTTGTATTCTAGGTTTTTGAAGCACGACTCAAGCTGGGAATTTTTTCTTACTGGTTGAGCTTTCTGGAGCCATGCCGTCCAGCATGGTGGCCACTATCCAGTTAAGTGATATGAAAATCGCTCAGTTGTGTCTGACTCTCTGTGACCCCATGAACTATAGTCTGTGAAATTCTCCAGGCCAGAATACTGGAGTGGGTAGCCTTTCCCTTTTCCAGGGGATCCTCCCAACTCAGGGATCGAACCCAGGTCTCCTGCATTGCAAGCGGATTCTTTACCAGCTGAGCCACAAGGGAAGCCCAAGAATACTGGAGTGGGTAGCCTATGCCTTCTCTAGCTGATCTTCCCAACCCAGGAATCGAACTGGGGTCTCCTGCATTGCAGGCAGATTCTTTACCAGCTGAGCTATAAAATATAAATGCAGGTCTCTAAATTTCAAATAAAATCAATTAACATGAAATAAAACTGAAAATTTGGTTCCTCCATTACAATAGCTACATTTCAATGCTTAGTAGCTGGGAACTACCAGGCCGGAAAGTGTATATGTAGATGGTTTCTGTCATCAGAGAAAGTTCAGGGATGATCTAGGGTCATCTTTGTTGTTGTTCAGTTGCTAAGTTGTGTCCATGAACTGCAGCACACCAGGCTTAATGATTTTTTAAAAGATTTTATTTTTATGATTTTGAAATTTAAGACAGGTTTTAGAGCAGTTTAAGGTTCACAGCAAAATGAAGAGATTTCCCATATACCTCCCCACAGCCCTCACATACATCATCAACATTCCCCACAAGAGCAGTACATTTGATAAACCTGTGCTGACGCATGGTTATGGCCCAGAGTCCATAGTTGACGGTTTCTTCTTGGTGTTGTATCTTTGCTTTGGACAAATGTATGATAATGTGTATCCATCATTATGGTATACAAAGTATTCTCACTGCCCCTGGAATCATCTGCCTTCTACCTATTCATTCCTTTCCTTCCCAGCAACCACTAATCTTTTTAGTGTCTCTGTAACAATGCCTTTTCCAGGATGTGATTGAGTTGGTATCTCACAGTGGGTAGCCTTCTCCAGTTGGCTTCTTTCATTTCATAATATACATTTAAATTTCCTCTATGTATTTTCATGGCCTGACAGCTTATTTCCTCTTAGAACTGGATAGTAGTCCGTTGTCTGAATATACCATAGCTTCTTTATCCAGTCACCTAATGAAGGCCATCTTGACTGCTTCCACATTTTGGCAGTTATGAATAAAGCTGTCATAAATATGTGTGGAGGCTTTTATGTGGACATAAGTATTCAACTCCTTTGGTAAATACCAAGGATCATGATTGCCAGATCATATGGTAAGAAAATCTTTAGTTTTGCAAGAAACTGTCAAACTGTCTTTGAAAGCGACTTTACTATTCTGCATTCCAATCAGCAATGAATGAGAGTTCCTGTTGTTTCACATCCTGGCCAGCATTTGGTGTTGTCAGGGTTCTGGATTTTGGCCATCTTAATAGATGTGTAGTGATATCTTATTGTCTTAATTGCCTTTCCTTGATGACATACGATGAGTATCTTTTCATGTGCTTATTTGTCTGCATGTCTTCCTTGGTGAAATAGCTTTTAAGATCTTTGGCCCGTTTTTTCTTCGTGTTGTTTTCTTACTGTTGAGTTTTAAGTGTTGTCTGTGTATATTTTAAATACTAGACCTTTATCAGATAAATATTTTCCCCCAGTCTGTGCCTTGTCCTCATGCTTGTGACATTTTCTTCGATAGAACAGAGGTTTTTAACTTTAATGACATCCAGCTTATCAATTGGCACCCCACTCCAGTACTCTTGCCTGGATTATCCCATGGACAGAGGAGCCTGGTGGACTGCAGTCCATGGGGTCGTGAAGAGTTGGACACGACTGAGCGACTTCACTTTCACTTTTCACTTTCAGGCATTGGAGAAGGAAATGGCAACCCACTCCAATGTTCTTGCCTGGAGAATCCCAGGGATGGGGGAGCCTGGTGGGCTGCCGTCTATGGGGTCGCACAGAGTCGGACATGACTGAAGTGACTTGGCAGCAGCAGCAGGTTATCAGTTCTTTCTTTCATGGATTGTGCCTTTTGTGTTATATCTAAAAAGTCATTTTCATACCCAAGGTCATCTACGTTTTCTCCTGTGGTTAACTTCTGTGGTGAGTTATATGGTTTTGTGCTTGACATTTAGGTCTTCCATGATCCATTTTGAGTTAATTTTTGTGATGAGTGTAAGGTCTGTGTCTGGGTTAATTTTTTTTTTTTTCCATGTGGATGCCAGTTCCAGCACCATTTGTTGAAAATACAGTCCTTGTTGCATTGTGTCCCTTTTGTTCCTTTGCAAAGACCAGCATTTGTAGGTATTTATGTGGGTCTGTTTCTAGACTCCGTTCCATTCATGTGTTTTCTATTCTTTCACTGGTATCCCACTGTCTTGATTACTGTAGCTCTATGGTAAGTCTGGACATCATGTAGCAATGATCTGCTTTTAATAATCTGTTTATTTGGATTAAAACATTTCAAACTGGATTATCTCCATAAAAGGTAGCCAGATCTTGTTGCCAGAAGAAGTTCTGGTGTGAATAGTGTGCTTTGCAGACATGGGGAGATAGGTCTCGTTGCGCTTAAGCAGCTGTGGACTATGTCCTTTGCTGTAGTCTGTATAAATAGCATTGGCTGCCGTACTTTAACCTTGTGTCAGGACATATATTCTAAAGAGCTCTAATTGTATTAATTCCATTGTGCCACAGATTTCAACCGATTCTATCTTTGGTGAGTGGACTTGGTCAGAAGCAGCCACCGACTCAAACTAATTTAGTATAAAATCCTAACACAGAGAGTCTTATGTTACAGAACCACTTGCTTCAGTTCATTTTGTAGTCTCGAGATTGTCCTACAGAAATTCACCCTCGAGGTCCGCAGAGAGTTCAGCAGACTGTCTGGTGGCTGTCTGTCCAAGTTCCTTGAGGCAAAGAAAGGAGACAACGGATCCTTGTTCTTCGACAGCTTTATTGAATATATTCAGTCTCAAGTTTTGAATAATTTGTTTAACTAGAGATATTCTGCACAGTGAATAAAATGTCTTTGGTATGAAATTTAATACTTAATGGTATCTTCAGAATAATTTCAACATTTGCCAGATCTTTGTATCTATTGCCCAACTCTGAGTAGGTGTCCAAATGACTTTACTATTTGGAAAGAAAATACCACATTTCTGACTTTTCATCCCTAGTAACAGCTGGAAAGTGTAGAAAATGTGTTTTAAAAAAAAGATACAAAAAATGATTGCTTTTAATGTTTCTCTTGATCTTACTCCCTCCAGGCATACAATATTTGCCCAATTTTCACTAATTCTTACATTTGTCATTTATAGATGAACAAGTAGAACAGTATATAAAAGATAAATCATAAGCTGCACAATGAGCTAAATGGTATTAAAAAAACGACTAGGCAAGCATACTCCAAGGGTTTATATGAAATTAAACATGAATTTGGAGGTCACGTCCATTTTCAGCTGGTATTGGTGGTTTTTTAAGATCTCTTGTGATTGTGAATAATTTCAGTTAAATGCGTTCACTATAAGTTAGCTTAGTATACTTCTTGCTTTGTTAAGATGTTGTTCTGCTGCTGTGTTGTTTTGTTTTATTTTTTATTTTTTTGCATCAGACCTCATGCATACTATTAGGGTGAAGGAACGGTGACTCACCTCCTGGGTCCCGGCAACCCACCCCCTCATTTAAGACATCTGTTTATGGACAGGCCTGAAGCAGGAATGAGAGGTGGGCGGCTCCTCCAGTGGTAGGATCTTAGCTTGCTGTGTTGGGTAGCTTACAAAGGGTGTCAGCTGTTTATCATCCTTCCACGTGCTGTCCAGTTTGAACCTGGTCAGATTAACACTTAGAAAGCTTCTGTAGTCAATTAAGAGCGCATACGTAAGAGTCCTTCCCAACAGATGGCTTTGCAACATTTACTGCCCTAAAAGTTTTCCCTGCTTAAAGTATGACCTTACCTGCTATGGCTGCCATGCTTAAACTGGTTCTTTTGAAAGTGACAAATTGTTAAGGTTGTATTCGTTTTATAATGCACCTTGGTTTTAAGTAACTCAAAGAATTTAGTTAATAGAATTATCTCTGTTCACCTTTCTATTTTTGTAAATGATTTACCTGGACTTAAAAGCAACTGAGCAACCCTTCCTAAATTCACAGGCAGAGAGTGTTTATTTTGCATCCTGGTGGTCCCTTAGAATTTGTTGGTTTTGTTTGAAGGTTCAGAGCAGAAAGATAAAATGGGTGATGTTATGTTCAAAGTAGAAATTGTAATAATGTTAAGCTGGAATGCTTTCATTTTTTTTTTTTTTTTAACATATGGGGTTGTAGGAATGAATGAAGGGAGAGAGACAAGCACACTACTGACTACTATTAAAATAATGTTGCCAAAATAGGAGATATATCTCTTCTATGTGAAAGAAAGCTGTTGAGTACATATGAAGGGCAAAAAAGGAAGGTCATGCAAAATTTAGTTTTGAAAACTCAAAGTCCTTTGTTAGTTCCTGCTTGGTTTTATGGATTTCGGAGAAGACAGTATGTATTTGTATTTTCCATTTCCATTTAACTTGATTTTCTAATCTTTCATTTTTGGCCAGCTACTTTTTGAGAACATATTGTATACATGTTCTGATGCTGTTTGAAGCCCCTCTGAGAGGCAAGAGTTGATTGAAAGCTCTCAGTTCTACTGAAGTGGGTGGCCCAAGAGCTCGAACTGAACAGCTGCCACACACCCATTGAACTTTTGTCATTTATAAATTATTTTCCATGCCATCTGGAGCAAGAATGGTGCCATGGTTTAGAGAAGTTCTTTGTGGGGTGCATTCGTATCCAGTGCTTCTGCAATTTGCTTATTACCAGAGTCAGTTGAAGTTTCCAAATCTTTATTTGCTTGGAGGTTTTAGATGTGAATAAATGAGTGATTTCTTTAAATGTCATTTTAAAGACACTACCTCCACCCCTACTAGCATTTTCTCCTCCCTCTTTTCCCTTCCAGTGACTACATCCTGCCTGCTTTCAGCTCCAGTGGAAAATACATTAATCCCAAAGTCTCCATGAGGTTTCCTGTTTGATGACATAATCAGAAAATCCTCCTCACTTTGCCCTTGGGGTTGCTGTCTGGATGTTATGTTGTCTTGGTGGGCGTAACTCAGCCATCAGAAAAAATCAGCACAGACCATAAACTCAGAGCCTGAAATGCATTAATATCATGTTTAAGAAAGAAAGCTGTGGGCATGTCTGCAGCACTGGTGGAGAATTTCATTAATCTGCAGATTCTCGCTGGCATCGGCTGGTGACTCCAGTGTGTATGGCATGAGCTGGTGCAGTGCTGCTGGCAGGGGGTATTTGAACCACTCTAGTGTGAGCTGTTAGACTACATCTCATGGAGAAGTTCCACAAACGTGTGACTCCTAGACTTTGGTAGTATTGATATGTTTAACTTAACTCCCGCCTGCCCACCCCAACCGGTGCCCCGTTACCCCACCAAGTCTGTTTCCCTAATAAGTGTTGCTTCTGGTTGTTGATCATAGGAAGCTAGAACAAAGAAAACTGCTGGGATGAGTCAGAACTAGAAGATGGGGAGTACCTTTTATAACAATAAAAGTAACATGGCATCTGACATGTAAAGTGGTTTGTGCAATTTGGAAGTTACTACGAGGCAAGAACTTCAGTAGCTGTGAATTCCTTGGAAAGGAGAAACTGATACAAAAGTTGAACCAAGAATAGGACATTTAGATGCCAAAGGGCAGGTACGGTTGTGCAAGATCAGAAGTTTATTGGCAAAAAAAGTTGCAAATATGCCAAATATGGATTTTCCCTTAGCTATTTGGAGAACTTTCCATGTTTCTGTTGTTGTTTTGGTAGGCTGCCATAACCCCCCATTAGGTTGACTTGGATTGTGGTATCTCCCGCCTTGGATCTTGGAAGTCCAGGTTGATTGGCACTGGTTCAGGATGAGAACAAGGAGCAGGTCCCTTAGCAGGATGTAAATGATCTAGATGCAAGCTGTCTTCATGCCTCTTCCTCCTGTTGTACCAGTCTCCAAGGTCTCGTTCAGAGGAGACTAGCAAGAAAAAGAAAAACCATATCGCCTGATAGAGCTTCACTGAAAGAAGTTAAAGAGCAAGGAGAGGACCTTGAACCCCAGTCCCAATAAGTTGAAAGCCTGGAAAGATATCACCATTTCTGCCTCTTTGTGTCAGAGATACTGTTGGGTTTTTCATAGTCAAGAGGCAATATCCCTTTCACAGTTGTTGCCCATGTGGTTGGGAAGTTTGGACCACATAAAGACTAGAATGGAAAAATATATTCCTTTATGGCTATTGTGAACTTTTTTGAAGTATAAAAATCAAAATGGCATGGAAGATGGCATGGAAAATAATTTCAGGTTCTATTTGTTTTCTTGTACAGTGCTATAGTGACTACATGCCCACACTGAAAGCGTTTACTCTCAACACAGGATCTTTCAACCATTGTATGTCTTGATACTTTGATAATGCTACTTCCTGGATGGGAAAGGATGTTAAATACCACATCTGATGGGTGAATCACTTTTTCTACCCATGACATTTGGCAGAAATGATACCTGAGCCAAGATGGAGTAGAGCTGACCATAGAGAGTTGATACTTTCTGGAGTCCCTGCAGTCTTTGAGTACCTCCCACACTTGTACCGGTCAGGAGTCTAAGTTTCCTGTTTTGGTGACTTTGTACTGTTCTCGCTTTGCTAAACTGAAATGGTAATTCCCAGAATTCCTTTCTCACGCAGTCCCCATTCATGGTTCTTGGTTAGGCTTGGCCACAAGAGAAACGTGCAAGGTTTTGGAGGTGGAAGTACAAGAGCAGTCCGTTCTCATGCTCTGCAGGTTGACATAGGGCACCAGGCACCCTGCGGCTCACACGCCGTGTCCTTCATCTCTGGTCCCCGGTGCTGGTTTGGGTCTCCTCTTCCTCTGCCTCCTCCATTGGCCTCTCCACGTCCTGCGAGTGTGAATGCAGGTGCGCTTCTCTGTGGTGAAGGCACCAGCATCTCCTGCCGGCCCCGCCTCCTCATTCACATTGGAGAGATGGTGGGAGACATGGGTCTCAGTTTTCCCTTGTGGCCCCCCACTTCATATCCAGCTCTCCTTTCTCAACTGCCTCGCCTTCCCTGAGCTATAGCGATTCCAGACCAAACAGTAGACATAGCCCCTACCATGTGTAAGTTTTAATTCCTTTAATAAATCCCTTATTTTATTTTATTCATAGTGATTCGTATCATTTCCTGATCAAACTCTAATACACGATTGACTTGTTCTGTTTCTTCCCTCTCATGACAGTCTAACACATGTGTATTTGGAGACAGCTATTGGTCTTTTCTTCCTGTCCATGGTTACGTTTTCTCTAGTTTAATACCAGTAATTCCTTCAGATGGTCTTCATGTGTCATGGTTTCTTATCCCCTTATCATCTTGATAACTGTTCTCTGGTGGTCTGCTGCCCCTCGTATGGTCTTCACAAAGCACTGAAGGATCTTGCATAGCCAAGAGACGGATGCTGATCCTTTTTTCTCTGGATATGAAATGCAGCTTGGCTGAAGTAGTGAATCGACTGTCTCATAATGCTCATGGAGCTATTTCAGGACATCCCAGTAACAAAATGGCACCCATCTGGACACACTGGTCAAATTTGATGTCATTTCTCAGATATTTCCCCTCAACTTCTGCTTGTTGAGATCTGTTGATATATATCCTTCATCTATGGTTGTTTTACTGTCCCAGGCTTTGGTCAAAATGTGAAGTCAGGAGACTTAAGATTAAGTCCTAGCTCTGTTTTCTAGCTTTGTTATTTGAAGTTATTAATTCAATCAAGATGTCTCAGTTTCCTCATTTATAAAATGGAAAATAATGTTTCAACTCCCTCATCAGATAGTTGTGAAGGCAAAGGGTGATCGTGTAGGTAGAAGTGTTTGTGGCTAAGAAATAATGTATAACACAAGTTGTTTATTGAGCAATTAAAAAATATGACAAATACTCCTTTTGCTTTATCCAGGTGATTGGTTTAAAAACAAACAAAAAACAGAAAAACAAAAAATGGTGAAGCAGAGGGACCAAGGCCAAAACCTTATCTTGGATGTTGACACCATTTTGGTTCAAAGGCTTATTAGTTTAACAAAGTGCCCTGGCATTCGGCCTGTATTTTTACATCTTGTCCTTTGAGGTTCATGAGTCTTTTGTCAGATCCTTTCCTCCATTCCAGTTGTATTTTGTCCAGTGTATTCCCTGATCTGCCAGGCTACCAGCCTTGTCAGAGAAGGAAACGAGGTCTGGCTTGTCCCTGTTGAACCCACGTTGTGTGCCAGGATTGTTGCTTTTTGAGTTGTCACAAACCATTCTTCTAATGATTTTTCCAAGAAATCTTGTCCGGGATCAACAGTCAGTGCACTGGTGCTGTAGAATATTGGGATTTTTTTTTTTCTTTTTTTTTTCCCCAAAAAAAAAAAAAAAAAAAAAAGACAGGCGTTTTTCTTGCCTGTCTTTTTGAAAGTGAGAATTTTATTTCCTTCATCTCCAGTCTTTTGGCACCAATTCTGTTTCTCCATCAGCATTTACAAGAAGGAAGATTCAAAGAGCAATTAACTTTCGGGTCCAGATTGCATTTACATTGCGTTTCGGATGGCTCGTCTCATTTTTGCCAATATTGTGGTAAACCTTTAGCAACAGTGAGGTGTGTCTGCTGTTGTAAACTAATTCAGATTAGTTAAAGCCCAGGTAATTGAAAGACTTTGGAAGTGCAGTCTTAAATATTATAAGTGCCTTTTAAAAATCAAGTGTTGCTTTCAGTTCTCCTTATAAAAGTGAAACCGATAACATAAAAAGCCAATATATCTTTAAGGATGTTTTAATAACACGTTTTATTGTTGAAGAATTGGACTTTTTTTTTTTTTAAAGTGAAGGAATCCTGAGAGAAACCCATTGAATGAATTTTTCACTTGGCCCTGTTTGTCTGATATGCACTTGGAGAGATGATGAGATGATGTGCTCTTAAGGCTTTGTTCTAATAATAATAAAAGACAATTAAGCAGTCAGCTAATATGTTCTATGTTATATTTCAGACATTTTACATGTATTGACTCATTTAGTACAATTATTCTGCAAGATAGGGGGTTTCTAAATTTTGGAGATGAGAAAACAGACTCAAGCAACTTGAGTAAAATGCTTAATAAGTGCCAAGCTGGAATCTGAATTTAGATCATCTGATTGCAAAGCTGCAGGTTTTTTCATTACACCACAATGTAACTTTAAACGCCATTTTCCATTTGACTTTAAAATTTTTACTTATTTAATATTATGATGATCATGCTGAGTGACCTTTAACTTGGGCCATGCCAGTGGAAATTGTTTTAATAAAGCTGTGTTACAGTAATAAGCTGAGTGATTGTTGACTTTGAGCTGCTTTATAAATTTTAGATGAAAGAAATGTACCATTGAGAAAGGAGCCTTTATCAATCGCAGGTCATAACTGGAGATTTTGCTTTATTTATTACAAATCAATTAATGATTCTTTCCTCTAACACCCCATCAATCAATGCTTAGAAGTTTCCATTGATAAGGTACCTCACCAAAAGAAATCAATTTTCCTTTGTCATTTTGACAGAAAGTAGCTATAAAGGTGAATTAATCCCGAATGCAATAGGGAAATACCTATAGGCTGAGGCTAAAACCTAATTCTGTAAAATCAAAATTGTCTTAAGACAATATCAAGATCAATGACAGCAGCAAAAGGCTTTGCCCCTTGTTCCCATAGTAAAAATTAATTTGTCTGTCTAACATAAGACTTGAAAACTACTTTTGTTTTTTTCATTTCACCACTCTGGTCCCATTGCCAGATGCCGTAGAAAGGCTCGAAATAGTGCGCGCTCTGTTTCCCAAGGCTTGGTTTGGAATTTAAGCCATTTTAATAGGGAACTTGTATAAGAAAATCTAGTGTAATGCCTGAAAAATGTACAGTTGCAGATCTTCATGAGACTGTTCGCTGGCTCTGATACAAGGTTTCTGGAAGAGTGGTCCAAAAGAATCTTTGGAAAGGAGAATTTTCATTAACACAGGCTCACCAGAGGAATGTTTGAACCCGTGTGAGTGCAGCCCAACCAACAGCTCTCTGCATTCAGTATTACTAACAGCATTTTGGAATGCAGCAACCTCAGAAGCTGTATCTGTAGCATCTTATTTTAAAAGTTGATTGCAAACATGTGAGTAGTTACCATGATGATGGCCCAAATTAGGGCATGCTATTTCCATAATACTTATGGAGATTCATTTTTAAGGAAGTTTAAAAATTAGACATTAAAAATCCTCTCTGCTTAACTGTGCTGTAAAGTACTCAAGAAACATTTATGCTTCTATTTCATGTTTATCCCCAGGCTGAAAAATCTTAAACCACATTTAGCCCCTTCCTTCGAGGATATTGCCTCGATTTTTTGATTTGTATAACTTACATTATATAGGTCAAGTCCTTGACTAGAAACTCATCTAAATAAGGTTTGCTTCCATATCCCCATGTTTAAATAGCTTTGGGGGAACTCTGCTTAACTAAATGGCCTTCCCTAAAGTAAGACAGTAAGCGTTGAGTGTTTGATTTTCTTTAAAAGAATTCTTTTCTCAATAAAGTTACCATTCTTTTTAGAAGCATAAAAGTAGTTTTGCATGTGTGTTTCTCCTATAAATACATTTGGAGGCCTTTGGAGAAAATGTTTACATTTTTATTGTATATAACTTATATGTATAAAATTTGATGTTGGACAGTATTTCATTGGCTATTTCTTAAGTCTCAAATTCCAGTCAAGTTCAGTTTTCCCTTGGATAAGTTATAAGATTTCTTGGTCTGTCACCTAGTACTTGGCTCCTAGAGGTAGGGTAAGTGATGAGTATCTGGTTTAGAAACAGCATGATCTGTTTTTAAAATAGTGTAACTCTAAGATATGGTTATACTATTTTCAGCCTCTTTTAGTCAGTGCTTTGGGTAGAAAAAGATAAAATACTTAAATTCACTAAAAATAAGTCTCACGTCCATTTTCCACAAGTAGCAATCAGACTGTCACCTAATTAAATAAAATGTGTTCTTAGCTTGCTGGTACTGAAGCAATCTTATAAGTGATATTTTGAATCAACATCGCCACAATGAATACAGCTAAATTATGCTATTTTAGTTTAATTTCAGATGGGAGACTATAAGCTGAGACATCAAATAAGTCTCTGTAATTTAAAAGGAATTGAAATCATTCAAAATAGTTCTCTGATAATAGCAGAACTAGAGGTTAACACAACAGAAAGCCATTTAGAAAATTCCCCCACATATTTGGAAGTTGAACAGCACACTTCTAAATAACCCATAGGTTAGAGAATAAGATGATTTGAAACGGTAGTAGAGCATGCCGTACCAATATATCAAAGTCTGTGAGACATGCAGCTAAAGTTTCACTTAGAGGGAAATTTATAGCTTTAAGTTAAAAACATCAAATGTAGCTGATAAAACTATGAAGAGTTACAAAGTAAAACTTAGTTGTGTGGCAGCCCTTGAGGGAAGAGGGTTGTGATATGGGAGGGACCCACCGAGAGAGAATGCAGATGTTCAATTTCTTTAGCTTACTTGGGATATGAGTGCCTGCGTCTGTTACGGATTGAATTGTGTTCCCCTGAAATTCGTATAGTTGAACCCCTCATACCTCATAATGTCACCTTATTTAGAGATAGGATCTTTAAAGAGGTGATGAGGTTAAAAGGAGGCTCTTAGATTGGGGCTTAATCCTCTCTGGATTCTTACAAGAAGAGGAAATTTGGCAAAAAAGATAACAGAGAATCTAAAGCACCTAGAGACAATACTGTCCAGGAGCCTGTAAGGGGGTGGCTGCCTGCAGGTTAAGGAGAGAAGCCTCTAAAAAAAGGAACCTTGCTGCCACCTTGATTCCGGACTTGCAGCCTTCAGACCTGTGAGAAAATCGACTTATGACCCTCAGTGTGTGACTCTCGATTCTGTTACGGTAGCCCTAGCAGACTAATAGTGTCCATATTTAAAAAAAAAAAAAAATTCTTTATTCTTAGATGTCTTAAGTATTTTTGTATCTAGTATCTTACGTCAATTACAAATGAATACATGGAGAATATTATATGAAGCCTAAATGTTGCTCTTCTTTGTCAGAGCCTGCTAATGACATTTCCAGGACTCCAGGTTTGATGCTTAAACTTACGTGATTAGCTATGTGTAAATATTTAAAATGCGACAGCCCTGTGATTGGTTATATATAAAATTATATAAAAAAATTTTTTTTAATAAAAAAATTATATATTAAATATATATAATTTTAAATACCTCAAGGTTGTGAGACTGAATGAGACAATCTAGGAAAAGCCCTTGTAAGACAGGCCTGGCACAAACTATGTTAGGTGTCATTACCAGTACTGTCATTTTCTTGCATGCATAGGCTCCAGAAGGAATCTCCCGTAGTAGCCCTTGGGAAAAAGGTGGCGAGTTACATTTGTTGAGAACACAGCTCTTTCCCACTGGCCTGAGGGAGGCCTCGGGCCGTCTCGGTGAATCCTCAGGCCGGTCTCTTGGGGATGGACAGATCTGCCTCCATCATGAATCCCGTTCTCAGCCTTTGGGGGTTAGTCGGCAGCAGCCACAGACAGTGACACAGAGTTGTTGTGCCAGGGCTACTTCTGCCTTTAGGGCCACGTCTGTACTTTTTCCAGAGGAAATCAGGAGAGGAGGAGGAGGGAGGGCCAGCGCTTCTGAGCTACTTGAACCTAAATTGGTGAACGTGAGTGGCACACGGACTGGTGTGTGCTCGTGTATGTTGTTCTGTCGCCCAGTCGTGTCTGACTCTTTGTGACCTGTGGGCTGCAGCATGCCAGGCCTCCCTGTCCCTCACCATCTCCCAGAGTTTGCATCGGTGATGCCATCCAGCCATCTCATCCTCTGATGTCCTCTTCTCCTTCTGCCCTCAATCTTTCCCAGCATCAGCGTCTTTTCCAATGAGTCAGCTGTTCACATCAGATGACCACGATACTAGAGTTTCAGCTTTGGCATCAGTCCTTCCAATGAATATTCAGGGTTGGTTTCCTTTAAGATTGACTTGTTGGATCTCCTTACTGTCCAAGGGATTCTCGGGAGTCTTCTCCAGCACCGTGGTTTGAAGGCATCAATTCTTTGGTGCTCTGCCTTCTTTATGGTCCGGCTCTCACAACCGTACATGACCACTGGGAGGATGACAGCCTTGACTATATGGACCTTTGTCAGCATTTGCATAACTCAGTAAAGCTACAAGCCATGCTGTGTGGGGCCACCCAAGATGGATGGGGTCATAATGGAGAGTTCTGACAAAGCGTGATCCACTGGAGGAGGGAATGGTAAACCACTCCAGTATACTTGCCGTGAGGACCTCAAGAACTGTATAAAAAGTGTATGTATATACTTAACATCAATTTTCCAGGCAAGAATGCTGGAGTGGCTTGCTCTTTCCTACTGCAGGGGATCAAACCTTTCCAACTCAGGAATCAAACCTGTGTCTCCTGCAACGCAGACAGATTCTTTACTGTCTGAGCCACCAGGAAAGCCCCATACTTAACACCAGGCATATATAAATTGGCATTTGCTGTGAGAATGATATGAATTGTCAAAGTGCTATTGGTTGAGGGGTCAAAAGAAGTATATATGGAGGATGCTGTTATTAGCAATGGGAATTAAACAATTTATCCAAACAGTCTTCCCCTAAATAGGTCTTTTCTCCCACTGCTTTTCCCTCCCATTCTCTTTCTCTCTCTCCCCATCCTGCCTGGGATTCTAGAGTTTAAAAGGTACTGTTTGGATCACAGACGTTACTGTCTCTTCCAAGAATTTATTTTCCTATGATGAATATTCTTGGCAAGTAAGGTGTTCCACAAAAGAGACTGACTCATATTGCTTTCCCATATGGTAGCTGGACTGAGACTAAGGATGGATGCATATCTGGAGAGGGGTCCATTGGCTGGGCTCTGTCCAGAGCATATTCTCTCAGAGACTTTGCTTCTCCACCAGAGAATGTGTTTCCGTTGATAACAATAATAAACTGATAGAAACATTCTGAATCATCTGAGTGGTAATGTTTTCACAAGGGCAACCCCTGAGACTCCAGCACCTGTGTTTACATTTGTCCCTGCCTCAAAGTCTTAGTCTTTGTTCCTGGATAATAACTGGTTTATAAATGATGAGTTTCTAGCAGGTTGAGGCTGGATGGCATCCTTCTCTGATACAGGTTAATAGAAAAGGGGGTGGTCGAATCTAACTGCCCTGCTGCTGAGAGTAATGCAAGCGCTCTTATTACAAGGATCTTGGCTGCGGCATCAGTACCATAGGCTGTAAGTAACAATTGTAGTGAAACTTCATTTATCACATTCCATTAATGTTGTCGTGTTATGTTGTAGAGCTTTTCTTAAATAATTCTTATGTGTATCTTGGCTTTTAGGAGTTACAAACTTAAGGAGCTTATTCCTAGTTGGGCATGTGTACCTGTTTTGAGACTCTGATAAAATAATTTACGTCGACATGGGGCATATGAGGAAACCTTTGTAGATTACTCAAGTTTAAGAAGTGCTGGTCTGATGTGTAGCTGAGAATGTTGGGACAGGGCGGATGCTATAAGGAGGGAACCTGGGAGAACCTTGGGAAGGGAGGGGGCAGTGACGATGAGAGATTAGATGCTTGTGGGGTGAAGAAGATTGGGTAGGCTATTGTGTAGGTGTCCTAGTTGAATACAGGGGAACCAGAAACAGATTTTAGAAGGTCCTTCTAAACCTTGAATGACTTTGCAGTTTGACCTACGACTGGGACTCTTGAGTGAGTTTTAAATAATGGAAGAGCTATCTCCGAAAAATCTAACATCTCTCTTCTGGCTTATTTAAAAAACAAATGCATTTTGAAAGCAATTCATTATGGAAATTGAAGTCAATGACTTCTGTAAAGAAAGGTGAAGTGGTGTCAGGCCCTTTCCATTTAGCTCCTGGCGGGGTCCACGGGCCAAATGTGGGGTCTTGGGCTTGCACGTGAGGCAACAGCAGACAGACAAGCCGAGGGGCAGGCAGATGGCCAGAGAGAGCTGACCTCCATTCCTCACATACTAGGGGGACCCTCGTTGATAATGCTGAATTCAGTGTTTAAACCACTGCTGAAACAAAACTACAGTGTTGTTATGTCCTCTTCAGTTCTTCAGTAATTAGTTCCACTTTCAGGTACATTCGAAGATGAACCAGCTTTACATTAAATTCTTAAGAGAGAGAGTAGAGTTCCCAGGTTCTCCTGCGGTTGACACAGTTTTAGGACAGAAACCTGAGCTAAATGATCTTGTCAGTTCAGTTCAGTTCAGTCGCTCAGTTGTGTCCGACTCTTTGCGACCCCATGAATCGCAGCACACCAGGCCTCCCTGTCCATCACCAACTCCCGGAGTTCACTCAAACTCATGTCCATCGAGTCGGTGATGCCATCCAACCATCTCATCCTCTGTCGTCCCCTTCTCCTTCTGCCCCCAATCCCTCCCAGCATAAGTCTTTTCCAATGAGTCAACTCTTCGCATGAGGTGGCCAAAGTATTGGAGTTTCAGCTTTAGCATTATTCCTTCGAAAGAACACCCAGGGCTGATCTCCTTTAGAATGGACTGGTTGGATCTCCTTGCAGTCCAAGGGACTCTCAAGAGTCTTCTCCAACACCACAGTTCAAAAGCATCAATTCTTCGGCGCTCAGCCTTCTTCACAGTCCAACTCTCAAATCCATACATGATCACTGGAAAAACCATAGCCTTGATTAAACAGACCTTTGTTGGCAAAGTAATGTCTCTGCTTTTTAATATGCTATCTAGGTTGGTCATAACTTTCCTTCCAAGGAGTAAGCGTCTTTTAATTTCATGGCTGCAGTCACCATCTGCAGTGATTTTGGAGCCCCCAAAAATAAAGTGTGATACTTTTTCCACTGTTTCCCCATCTATTTCCCGTGAAGTGATGTGATCAGATGCCATGATCTTCGTTTTCTGAATGTTGAGCTTTAAGCCAACTTTTTCACTCTCCTGTTTCACCTTCATCAAGAGGCTTTTTAGTTCCTCTTCACTTTCTGCCATAAGGGTGGTGTCATCTGCATATCTGAGGTTATTGATATTTCTTCCGGCAATCTTGATTCCAGCTTGTACTTCTTCCTACTGTCTTAATTTGGTAGAAGTATAATTCTTACTCTAAGTAGAAGTGCCAAAGTTTGTTTGTTTTTAATAAACATAGGTTGGAAAGTTAACATATTACTCATTGTCTCTCTGAAATATTACTATGTAGAAATAATAATGATGTCACAAAGTAAAGCATGCTGTAAAAAATTTCTGGAGTTTTTAGCACATTAGTGTACTAGGTAAACATGTATTTTGCAAAACTCAGGCATTTTTATAATATTAAAAATGTGCTGATTGGGCCAAAATAAGATTTCAGAATCTTATTTTTAAATAATAGAATTGCCATGAGATTAGAGAAGATGTAAATTTTTTTTTCTACATATGTATACAATACTTATATTTCATTTTATATATAATGAGAGACTTAAATGTTTCGTACATCGCATGGGCAGGCATGCCTCATTTTACTGTGCTTTGCTTTATCACACTTTGCAGATATGGCATTTTTTCTGAGTTGAAAGTTTGTGGCAACCCTGCATTGTCAGGTGATGGTTAGCATTTTTAGCACCGAAATATATTTTTAACTCAAGTATGTATATTTTTAAAGACATATTTTTGTGCATGTATTAAGCCACAGTACAGTGTAAACATAACTTATATGCACTGGGAAACCAGACATTTGTGGGATTCACATTATTGGGATACTCACCTTATTGCGGTGGCCTGGAACCAAGGTAACAATATCTCTGAGGTCTGCTTGTATAATGAGAAATTCAGTATGTGCTGTATACAAAACTGTCTTCATTTGTATGTTTAACACATTTCTCCCTGTTATGGGGAGAACTGTTTTGAGTGGAAATCAAGTCTTTGCATTTTCAGTGGAGGAGGAAATTGTGTTCTCAGGATAAGTGTAGACTGGGGCAAGCGATTTGAAACTGGATTTAGTTTGCAGCTTGCACTCTGTCACATCCACTTTATATCAGTGTCAAACACCAAAAAGCAGTTCTTCTCAAAAGAGCAGCGTAAGAAGGGAGAAATGAGACTTATAAGCAAGTAACTGCTGAAAATAAATGTGAAATTAATTATGACAATGAAATTACCTAATGAAAACATAAAAAGTATCTTAGGCCTGAAAGAATTATGCGGTGTAAATAAAACAAACAATATTTACTGAGTGTCAGATACAGGAAAAGATTGAAAAACCTTGAGATGAAGGAGAATAAATCACAACAGAAATGTTACCAAGTAGGTTTGAGTTTCAGATCGTTCCTCAAATGATCCCTCTTAAGACTTTGTTAAACTAATTTATTATCATTTTACAGACATTTATTTGATAATGAAAGAAATTCTGAATGTGTTAAGAGTTTTCCAGCAATAAGATGAAAACGTGTGCTTCCCCTTCTTTTCCATAAAGCGTTCATTAACGTGTTAAATGAAATGGAAAAAAACACATAAAACCTAAGTTTTTCTTTCATGACTTTTTCCTTTGATCAAGGAAAGCGAAAAATGGTATCTTTCCTGTTTAAAGTGATTTTACAGAATGCTAAAACCATGCGCAGGTGAAAACATGGTTCAGTTCAGTTCAGTCGCTCATATATGCAAATAAATGGCAATGTAGTATACATACAACTTCTACATATATGCTGATATCAGAATTGTAATTTAGATTGCTTAATGGATTTCCCAGGCATGATTATTGTTTGCTTAAAGTTGTAATTTTACCACGCCTGCAGGAGATAGGTAGGGCTAAGGACTGTAGATAATTATAACTCCCACAGCAAGTCTTTTCTTTGCCTCTTCAGATAATCAATCCATACAGCAGCACAGAATGCCATTGAAGGGAGCACAGCAGAGGTTTGTGTGTGTGTTAATCTTGTAATTGCTGTACCAGCCTTCATAATGAGTCTTTTACTTAGATCAGAGGGATGTAACGGTGTTAATGTATGTTGTATGCTTTCTTTGTACTAAGCAATGATGTAAGACTATCATGGGATTATCACATTGAAATGTCACAGTAACACAAAGGAGTGGATACTGTTTTGCATCCATTTGTCAGATGAGGAAACAGCATGAAGCTCAAAGAAGAAATGTACTGTCAGATAGTAAGAAATGAAGCCGGGTTTTGAACCTAGACCATTTGCTCTAGGGCTTTTAAGCAGTCCTCTTTAGTGGTTCCCAAGGACAAGCTTGGATGCTTCCTATTCAAAGCCACAGAAGAGTAACTCTAATTCTAGAATTATATAATGAGCTGCTTTTGTAGTGTTTCAGCCATTCTGTATTTAGTGATATATTGCTCTTCTCACCTGGTTAAGAAAACATACTACTTAACTATTAGACTGGACATTTTCCTGCCTGGGTGGCTTTTTCAGATGTTATGCTCATGAATATGTATCGCACAGTTGACCTTTGAACAACACAAGTTTGAATTGCATTGGTCCACTTGTGAATCTCCTCCCCCCCATACTAATTACTACAGTAATACATGATGGAAGGTTGGTTGAATGCTCGAATGTGGAAATGAGGATATGGAGGAGCTACATATAGACATAGAGACCGACTATAAGTTACATGCTGATTTTTGACTGTGGGCAGGGTCCGCATCCCTACCCTTTTGTTGTTCAAGGGTCAGTTGTATTCTCTCCAGGTGTACCATACAGTTACTTGGAAGACCAGAATTCTTTGTCAAATACTCTGCACCTTCAGACTTCTGTTTTCTTGGTTTGATTTGCCAGAATCAGATATGTACGTGCTTACTTCAGGCTAAGTATGAACTTATTTTCTCCATAGAGATGGGTATGCTGTATTGTTACTATGGTGTTGAGATTGGCTAATGTCATCTGAGAGTCCCTGAGAGGTGGAGAGCCACGTGGATATTCTATAGAGGGAATAAAATAAGACCTGTGTCTATACTACATAAATATATTTGAAGTTACAAATGTAGACATATAGAAAGTAAGGGATAGCCTTCGTGGTCATGGAAGGCATGGAAATGGCAATGCTACTCACTTCTGTTTTTAAAGGTCGAACCATGTTCCATGTTCATCAAGGCATTCCTAATACATTCCTGTGAGATGTCAATTTGCAGACTTAACGTT
Source organism: Bos indicus x Bos taurus (assembly GCF_003369695.1). Classification (NCBI taxonomy): domain Eukaryota; kingdom Metazoa; phylum Chordata; class Mammalia; order Artiodactyla; family Bovidae; genus Bos; species Bos indicus x Bos taurus. The sequence continues at coordinate 37,185,779 of NC_040098.1, read as the reverse complement.
GATTGTGTCCTGGTTTATAACTTCTAAACCAGCTCAAAAGATTTTCCAGAGAAGACAAATATGCCCAGTTAAGTGTTTTGAGTCATTCTAGGGTCAACCGGTTTTTTAATGCTGAAAATCATGTGTAGCATTGCAATACCACGTGAGAGGTTACTGCCATGGGTTTTCTAATTCATCAACATGTATGTGTGTCTACTCTATTGGAGCAAAGTACTGTGTATCAGGTTATTTTAAAAACTAGGGATTTAGAGCCTGTTCTCAGCCAGTTGTCAGGCAGTTGGGAGACCAGATAGGCATGCAGCGAGGATGGACTCATAATCCAAGTATAGGTGAGTCCTGACAAAGTGCAATTTTTTTCTTTTTGAGCTGGCCTGTTTAGGGGAAAAGAAAAATGGTATTATGCGAAAGAGACCCAGGAGGTAGAGTTTTATCTCTAATGTCAAGGGATTACATTGAGTAAAATGAAGGTAGAAATTCTAGCCTGGGGAACTATCTGAACAAAATGGCAGTGGAGATGTCTATTGAAAACAGGGAGAGGAGATGAGCTTGCTGGAGGAGAGGCTTTCTGTAGTGGAATCTAGGATACGAGACATGCATTGGTCATCTGTTGTCAATATGTTGTTGAGAAGGATTAAGGGTAATTCGGGGTCAGATTATCAAGTCTTGATACTAAGCTCAGGAGCTGAAAGCAGCCTTTTCCAGACTGCATTTTATGAAACCCGGGTATCCCATAAAATGCATTCCATGATCATATACGTGTAGGCAACACTTCGCAAAGGTTCTGTGGACTCCTCAGTCTTGAATTTACTAATGTGTACTGTGCCTTCCCAAGGAGAAAGGCTGAGAGCCTGCCATGTGTCTCACACTTGGAGTGCAGAATCTTGGTTTCCCAGGACACCCATGAACAGCTACCCTGGAGGCTAGGTTTCTGTTTTAGGCTGTTTAGGAAAAACTGGCTCAGAGTGTTCTGCGTCCGATGAAGCATTAAGAACCATCTCTGAAGAGAGCAATAATAATGTATGATTTAAAGTTTTATACTGCTTAAGCCTGCCTGCAGTTTTTTTTTTTATTTATTCCCAGGGGCATAAATCTGGGCAGTTAAGATTTAAATAGTACAAAGGGTCCTTATATTTCATGAAATCCCCAAGTCCTTTATAAGAGCTCATTTCAAGATATTTTTAAAATTTAGTTAAGATTTTTAAAAATTTGAATGCTGAACTTCTGGCTTCTGTTCTCATTATTGACACTGAGGTTAAAGGACTTTTTCTTTGTTGGTCTTATTTATCCATTGAGATTAGTGTTATGCTGGGCATTGGGTGCTGTGAGCGGTGTGTGGTCAGAGGGAGAGAAACATGACCACCCACACTTCCTGTAACACTGTCCACAGCACTGTGGTGTTGAAGGAAGGATTCACTAGGGTCTCATGTAAGGGATAAGGACCTTGTCTGTCTTATCCACTGTCTCTGGCAGCTGTTGATAAAGCTTTTAATGCCATTTCCAGTACCCTGCTTCTAAAATGCTATTCTGATGATTTGGTTTAGCAGATGCCTGTGTGTGCACGCAGTTGCGGTTGTTGTATCTGCCTCTTTGCAACCCCAGGGACTATAAGCTCACCAGACTCCTCTGTCCATGGGATTCTCCAGGCAAGAACACTGGAGTGGGTTGCCATTGCTGTTTCCTTCTCCAGGGTGTCTTCCCGACCCAGGGATTGAACCCAGGTCCCTTCCTTCTCCTGCATTGACAGGTGGGTTCTTTACCACCAAGCCGCCTGTCCATACTTGTGTTCTGTGTTGTCAACTCTGGATTATCACAGGCTCACGGAAGGTTGAATCCAAAAATTGCTTCCTTCTTTACCTGAGTTTGAGATAGAATCACACAGGACATGGCATTTCATCAAGACATCCCTGGTTGCTTTCTTCTGAGTTTCATTAGCACCATTTTCTCCTCCAAGTTTCAAAATAAGGTAGCAAATCCATGTCTTAGTGAAAAATATCCAAGTGAGTATTTGATCCAGAGAAATGTAAGGAGAATCAAAATACAATTAGCTTGATTGTTAGTTGTAAAGGCCTTCAATTAAAATCTATTCTTTAGAAATACAGGTTGAAACATCAGTTTTTAATGAAAGCTGTCATGCTTACCAGCGATCATGTGCCAGATGCTTGTATAATTCTTTTAAACTCAGATTTAGACTGCAATCAGGGGAAATGAGAGGAAAATTAAAGTGCAAAATAAATCTTGATGTCATCTTAAAGAAATAACTGCATTTAGTCCAAATTCTACTTTGCAAAGTAGAAAGGTGTGAGTCTTGAGGGGGAGTGGCTTTTTCCAGGAGTGGATGCTTCCAGCTCATCTTTTAGGTGAGCTCGTCTGCTTCACTGCGACCCTAAATGGTCAAAAGTTTCTCTGCATCCAAGTGGAATTTCTTTTTTTTTTAAATTAAAGTATTCTCAGAATGTGTGGGTATGTGCCTTGCTATTTTCTTTTGGTTTGTTTGTACTCTGGGAGATTTTTGAAATAATCAAAAAACACTTAGGTCATAGACAGTGTTTACTGTCTTTAAACAATAGTTTACTTTTTTCTAAAATAGGAGATGGGTATTGCTCGTGTAACTGAGGAACAGAATAGATAGCTCGGATATTTAGTGTGAGACACTGGAATCTTGCTTAGGTACAAGTCCTGACTCTGCTGCACTTTAAAGATATGCTGTGCTAAGTCGCTTCAGTAACTGTGGTCAATTTAGCCTGTGTGCCTTGGTTTCTCCTTATATAAAATGGGGTTGGTATCTACTACAGTATTTACTTCATTCGATTTTGGTGGATATTTAAGGGCTTAGACTAGTACCAGGTACATAATAAGTGTTATGTAAATGTTGGTCATTCATGATCCCTTGTATGCAGAAAGACTCAGACTAGCAGGGCTGGGGGGAAGGATGAGGGGAAGGAATAGTTAGGGAATTTGGGATGGATGTGTACACATTGCTATATTTTAAATGGATAACCAACAAGGTCCTACTGTAAAGCCTTGAGAACTCTGCTCAATGTTATGTAGCCGACTGGATGGGAGGGGAGTTTGGGGGAGAATGGATACATGAATATGTATGGCTGAGTTCCCTTGCTGTCCATTTGAAACTGTCACAACATTGTTAATTAGCCATACTCCAATACAGCATAAAAAGTTTAATAAAGAAATGTTGATCATTCATTACTAAATTAGTAACAAATATTAGGCATCATTTTTGGTTTTCTTGTTGAAGAAAGTGATTTCTTATTTTTGGTGGGTTACTATAGGAAGGAGGCAAGAAATGACATAGGAGGGCAATGTACTTTTTTTTAACTTGTATGATCACTGAGACATCTTTAACTGGAAGATAGGACTTGATTGTGAAATGTTTTTGTATGTATGCAAAAGTAGTGTCACTTGCCCCCAATTAATAACAAGCTCAGATATACAGGAGAAATATTAATAACCTCAGATATTCTTGCCTGGAGAATCCCAGGGACGGGGGAGCCTGGTGGGGTGCCGTCTATGGGGTCACACAGAGTCAGACTCGACTGAAGCGACTTAGCAGTAGCAGCAGTAGGTATGCAGATGACACCATCCTTATGGCAGAAAGTGAAGAACTAAAGAGCCTCCTGATGAAAGTGAATGAGGAGAGTGAAAAAGTTGGCTTAAAGCGCAACATTCAGAAAACTAAGATCATGGCATCCGGTCCCATCACTTCATGGCAAATAGATGGGAAAACAGTGGAAACAGTGGCTGACTTTATTTTTCTGGGCTCCAAAATCACTGCAGATGGTGATTGCAGCCATGAAATTAAAAGACGCTTACTCCTTGGAAGGAAAATTATGACCAACCTACACAGCATATTCAAAAGCAGAGACATTACTTTGCCAACAAAAGTCCGTCTAGTCAAGGCTATGGTTTTTCCAGTAGTCATGTATGGATGTGAGAGTTGGACTATAAAGAGAGCTGAGCGCTGAAGAATTGATGTTTTGAACTGTGGTGTTGGAGAAGACTCTTGAGAGTCCCTGGAACTGCAAGGAGATCCAAGCAGTCCATCCTAAAGGAGATCAGTCCTGGGTGTTCATTGGGAGGACTGATGTTGAAGCTGAAGCTCCAAATACTTGGGCCACCTGATGCGAAGAGGTGACTCATTTGATAAGACCTTGATGCTGGGAAAGGTTGAAGGCAGGAGGAGAAGGGGATGACAGAGGCTGAGCTGGCTGGATGGTATTGCCAACTCGATGGACATGAGTTTGAGCAAGCTCCAGGAGTTAGTGATGGACAGGGAGGCCTGGCATGCTGCGGTTCATGAGGTCGCAAAGAGTCGGATATGACTGAGCGACTGAACTGAACATCAAGCTCCAGAACGCTCCGTGTTCAGTCTTTGCAGCTGTGGAAATCACTTCTAGCTTTGAGTTCCCTACCAGAAGATCAAAAATAACCCAAGAGAATAACTGGTGTACTTTCCTAGTTTCAGAAAACTTCTGTGGCTCTCAGACATGGCAGCTCAGGATGTTTGGGCTCCTGAGAAACCGTCAGCGTGTGTGTCAGTGGCAAGAGGGGAAGGGCACTCAAAATACCAGACCTACATACCTGTTGGTGACATTGGGTTTCTTTGGTCACAGTGTTAACTGATTAAAACCAGATTATTAACCGTAATTTATTTATGTAGGTAGATGCCATAGAACTTGCTATATTGTTATTATTGAATTCTGAATTCATTGTAGCATTGACGTTTTAGGATAACTTTTGCTTGTTAAATGTTTGTCTTTGGAAATAGTTGAAAAATATGGTCCTTGTGTAAGTCCAACCTCATCTCTGAAGTATTTCCAAGTTCTTTGATTTAGAACTTTTCCTGACAGTTTGCCACTAAAACCAGAAGCTGTGATGTGTGCTTGAGAAATCCCCACACCTTTTCATCCCAGAGACCCTGAATTCTTTGTCTAGATGGTTTCTCTAAGCCTGTATTTACTGTTTCAACTTCCTGTCAGAGTGATCCCGTCTAGCCCTATGTCTTCTGTCTACAGTGCTCATATTTGCCTTTTTCCTCCAGAATATATTTTATCTGTGTTACACTATTTTTACCTCAAATTCTGTCTTTAGAACAGTCATTTTTCAAACTATGTCCACCTCCTTTCTTCTCAGTGGCTTTTCAGTGATATAATTTGGTTACTGAGGTGTAATCTCCAGCAATTTTAAACTTTTCCCTCTCTTCTTATCCTCTTGATCCATGGAGTCACTGAAACCTTTTAATTCTTTATTAGTTCTTTTGTCTTCCACCTTCCCTCTTCCAGGCCTTCCCAAGTGGCACTAAAAAGTGTTAAGCTCCATTGTGTCCGACTCTTTGCAACCCCATGGACAAGAATACTGGAATGGATTGTCATGCCCTTCTCCAGGGGATCTTCCGAATCCAGGGTTTGAACCCAGGGCTTCCCTGGTGGCTCAGATGGTAAAGAATCTGCCTGCAATGTGGGAGATCTGGGTTTGATCCCTGGGTGCGGAAGATCCCTGGAGAAAGGAATGGCCACCCACCCTAGTATTCTTGCCTGGAGACTTCCAATGACAGAAGAGCTTGGCAGGCCACAGTCCATGGGATCCCAAAGAGTTGGACATGACTGAGTGACTTTCACGTCACCCAGATATTTTTTTTCCTTCCTTTTTTTTTTTTTTTTAGTATTTAAACTATCCATATCCAGGCACTAGTGGTGAAGAATTCCTCCACCAGTGCAGGAGATGCCAGAGATGTCAGTTTGATCCCTGGTCAGGAAGATCCTCTGGAGTAGGAAATCACAATTCACTCCAGTATTCTTGCCTGGAAAATTCCATGGACAGAGGAGCCTGGCGGGCTACAGTCCATGGGGTCACAGAGAGGTGGACATGACTGAGCACACATAACACACACACATCCCTCTTACAGCTTTGTCCTTGCTGCCTCCCCGGTCTGGAACTCAGGCTTCATACCCCCCATAATCCAGCAGTTTCCTTACTGTACTACTGTAAAGCATCGATTACTAAAATGTACTGTGGATTACTTCACCAGCCTTGTATTAGTCCCTGAGACACAAGTGTTCAGTTGTCTTCCCTGTGTAGCTTTCTGACTAAAGCCTGTATTTTATGCTTCACTCTTGATGTAAAACTCATTATAGTAGGTTAAGGCCCAGACCCCTCAATCAACTCGTCTTCACTGGGCCTTACCAGCATTTGCCCTTAAAAGTTTCTATTCTGCGTCAAGACTTTTTTTTTAAGCTCAGTGTCATAACTTCTCACATCAGGCTTATTCTTAACGTCTTTCGGCCCAAATCTTTGGAATGGCCTTCACCCATATTTTTACTCATGTATCTTTCATCCCATCGTTACAAGCTTCCCCTTCTCCTTCATACATACCCTTCACTTAAAGACTTATAACCTGCATTTTTTCCTCTCGTTTCCTGCCCTGGATGAACACTTTAACTGTTAGCTGTCCGTCTTTTGTTTCCATTTTATGTTTTCTATTGTTCTATTTCTGTTTGGTATCTTCCATTTCATTGGTTTTTAACTTTCTAGGGGCAAGTGTTATTACTTAACGTTGACATGCCCACTCAGTGTGATGGATCCAATAGGCACAAAATCTCAGAAAATGTGGAGTGACTCCGTGGTCAGAACTTGGAAGTCAGCACAGCTGTGCCAGGAATGTGAAGAGTTACTGTCGGAGCAGCATTCATAGAAGTCTGTGCAGACGCAAGGTGGTGTGATTATAGGGGCATGTTTGGGATGTTTGCTGCTAGCGTCTTCTGTTCTGGAATAGCAGCGCTCTGCCTGCACTTCTCATGACCTTCAAAGTTTAACTGGCGATAATGAGATGTGTTTGCGTAATCAGATCAGATCAGATCAGTCGCTCAGTCGTGTCCGACTCTTTGAGACCCCATGAATCGCAGCACACCAGGCCTCCCTGTCCATCACCAACTCCTGGAGTTCACTCAGACTCACGTCCATCGAGTCAGTGATGCCATCCAGCCATCTCATCCTCTGTCATCCCCTTCTCCTCTTGCCCCCAATCCCTCCCAGCATCAGAGTCTTTTCCAATGAGTCAACTCTTCGCATGAGGTGGCCAAATTACTGGAGTTTCAGCTTTAGCATCATTCCTTCCAAATAGGTCTTTACAAGTAAGACCCTGTTTGGTCATGTTTGTTTAGTCACGTATATTTTTCCTAGGTCTTCTGTTTATTCACTTAGGGATATTTGTTGGTCTGTCTTGTCTATGAAAGCTTACTAAGATAGAGTTGCTTTTTGCCTGTCACCTCTGTACTCCTGTGATCTGTCCAAGAACCTTACTCATCTGAACACACACGGTTGCTTAAGGATAGGGGTTAAATCAACGTCTTTTGCATCCTTGCGTCATACCTTGCTGCCTTCCTACGTCGTCACGCCTTCTGGACTCCCTCATCTGGAATTTCATATGCTGCCTGCTCTAAGCCATTTCCACATTTTGCCCAGTACCAGCCATGACAAAGCACAGGCTACAGAGGAGAGCTGCTGGCATTCCGCCATAGGGCACTGTGCACCAAGCATTCTGGTGAAAAGGTATGTAGTACCTGTAGCTGTAGGGCACAAATGAGTTGTGTGTGTGTGTGTGAGAGAGAGAGAGATTAGGGTACATTCTTCTCCAGGTAAATCTCTCTTTTTTTTGTCTTCATCTTTTTCCGCAGGGGTCCATATTGGTAAATGTACTGGTTTCTCTTTGTAGGATTTGTATTCAGTGCTTTAGCAGTGTCTAACTTGATGTTCTCTGCGAATTTAAAACGTATGCCTTCTTTTCCATCATTGGATCATCCTGGCCTCATCACTGAGCATCCTTAACTGACCCTGACTCATCAGCCATATCTCCATGGCTGAGAGATAGATACTCTGTTGTCCATTTTACTAGATGTCCTTAAAACTTAACCCAGGAAATGGCTGGTGGTAGGATTTCCTCCTGCTCGTAGAACATTTATAATTTCCTTTTAAGTGCTCCAGTGCAAGGTTGTTCTTGGGAGTGGGTGGTATGACTGTAGTTTAGAAATCTTGTTTTCAGGATATTAAAATGTTAGGAGCCTCTTTTGGATCTCTTACCTACGGATAGATCAGGAGGAAGAAGATGGAAAGAGCATATTATGGATAACTTTTCCAAATATTTTTGACATTCCGGGTTTTAGATCCCAGCATTCCATTGCTTCTGGCTGTCACCCCTGGTCTGACCCACCAGTATCTTAAACTGAATATAGCCAGAGACAGATTCATTCTGTCTGCTCTGCTATAACCTTTTCCTTTGAGTTTTGTACTTCAAAGATCGTTGTTGTCATTTACCTGTCGCTCCCATGCCCTACCAATCACTCATGCCTTATTGAAGTAACTTACCATGTGCACCAGATATTTTTCTAATCCATCACCATTTTCCGTTCTTACATCTGGCCTCCATCATCTTCAGCCTTGGGTAGTTGAAGCACTTTTTGCTAGGCTCCATAGTCTACTGTGAACACCCCACCCTGCTCCCACCCTCCTGAACTAGATCTTACTGTTACTTCCCTGATTGAGGGAAGAGCACATTTAGCTTTCTACCATTCCCTGGTTCATCTCCTTGCCAAAATACTCCCACACCTGCATCCGTTAATGTCTTTGATTTGATGGTCAGGTCCCTGAGTCAGGCCTGACTGATCCGCAGTGCAGGTCCATGTTTTCCATCTCAGCTCTTCCTACATCCAATGAGTACTTAAAATGAAGCAACTGTCCCATACCAGAAATTTGATGATGTGGTGGTGACCCCTGAGTTGCTGTGTCTCTCCTGTCGTCCCTGCTACCATTCACGGCCAGTTCCCACCCCTCCCCCTCCCCCGGGTCATCATTTGGTGGCTGTGTTTTGCAGTTCTTCCCCCCATCTTGGTTTGACCCAGTCTGGAGTTTCCCAGAGTCCTATTACCTGAATTTTGACTAGCTGCATACAGGCATGCTCAGTAGTTCAATAGTGTCCAAATCTTTGTGACCCCATGGACTGTAGCCCACCGGCTCCTATGTCCATGGATTCTCTAGGCAAGAATTCTAGAGTGGGTTGCCATTGCCTCCTCCAGGGGATCTTCCCGACCCAGGGATCGAACCTGTGTCTCTTACATCTCCTGCATTAGCAGGCAAGTTCTTTACCACTGAACCACCTGGGAAGCCCCTTTGACTAGTTATTCAGGTTAATAATCTAGACTTTCTTTAAGGCATCAGCTTGGACCTCAACTTCTTGCTTGTTTAGGTACCTCTCATCTGAATTACTCCTACCAAGACTGGTGACTGCCACAACCAGGAGCTCTTGCGTGGAGGGTGGGGAGCTCTTTGCTCACCGTGTCTCATTTCCTTTGACTCTAACAAATCACCACAAACATGGTGACTTAAAGCAACAAATGTAGGTGTTGCTCTTGCCAGAGGCCTAGCAGAGAATCTATTTCTTGTATTTCCTAGCTTCCAGTGTCTGCTGACATCCCTTGGGTTGTGTCTGCATCACTCCAGTAGCTACCTGACTCCAGTCACGTGGTCTCCCCACTTCTGTCTGTAGCCACATCTCCCTCTATCTCCCTCTTATAACGGTATTTGTGATTGCCTTTAGGGCTCAACTGGATAATCCAGAATAATCTATTTCAAGATTCCTAATTTAATTGTATCTGCAGAGTCTTTCGGAGGAGGCAATGGCACCCCACTCCAGTACTCTTGCCTGGAAAATCCCATGGACAGAGGAGCCTGGTAGGCTGCAGTCCGTGGGGTCGCTGAGGGTCAGACATGACTGAGCAACTTCACTTTCACTTTTCACTTTCCTGCATTGGAGAAGGAAATGGCAACCCACTCCAGTGTTCTTGCCTGGAGAATCCTAGGGACGGGGGAACCTGGTGAGCTGCCGTCTGTGGGGTCACACAGAGTCGGACATGACTGAAGTGACTTAGCATAGCATAGCAGAGTCTTTGCCATAGAAGGTAGCATTTTCAGGTCCCAGGGCTAAGGACCTGTTATCTTTGGAGGTTGTTATTCATACTATTTATTTATTTAAGAATGTTGGCTGTGCTTGGTTTTCATTGCTGTGCGTAGGCCTTCTCTAGTTGCAGTGCACGGGTTTCTCTTGTTGCAGAGCACAGGCTGTAGGGTGCACGGGCATCGCTGCTCCACAGCATGTGGACTCTTCCCAGAGCAGGGATCGAACCTATGACCCCTGCATTTGCAGGTGGAATCTTAACCCCTGGACCAGCAGGGAAGTCATTTTATTTGCACTACGACGCTTTGTTCCCCCTATCCAATTTGGGTCTGCTCTTTCTGGAAACCCTGGCCCGACCATTGCCAAGTCGTGGTTAAGGTTTGCCAAGCTCATTGGTTTCTTTGCATCCTTGTCCACCTCACCTCCACCTAGAGAACTGGCCTCAGCTATGCTGTCAGTTTCCCAGGTCTGTCTCGTGTCAGGGCCCGGTACCGTCTCCTCTGCTATTGTCCATCTTGTGTCAGTCTTACGTTTTGAGTTGTAGACAATACCAAGTCCTTTTTTCAGAATACCTTCCATGATGCTCCTCCTCTTGCCCATGGAGACCTTGGAATCCAGGTCTTTCCAGATGGTTCCCATTGTTCCTCACTGAACAAGGGCATATCCAGACGTGCCCTGAGATGGGGCTGCAGTTTGCTTATCTAGAATGCTCTTTGCCCTTCTGTGTCTAGTGTAGTATTGTTCATTTTATAAGGGCCTGTTCAAATGTCAGTTTCTCTGAAACTTTCCTGAATCCCAACCCCCCACTCTCCTCATGCAGAATTAATTACTTCTTTCCTCTGTTCTTCTCAGTGCTCTGTTTATGCTTGATCCTAACCCTCACCACACTGTATTCCACTTTACTGTGTCTCTGTCTCCTGGCTAGATGTTGAGGTTCATGAGAGCCAGGAATAAAACGTTATTTCTCTCTCTTATTTTAACCTGACACATGGCCCACAGTAAGTACTGGATACGATACTAATAATAAATATGTGTTGAATCAACTCAAATTTTGAATTTCCCACCATTCAGAACATCTTAGTTTGTATAAATGTTTATAACTTTTCTCCCCGTTTTCTTATGAACCCCGAATTGTTTTTCATAGAAGGCTATGTATAGTCCCTTTTGTTTTTTATTTTCATTACAAATGGATTAAAAATTCTGTCTGTGTTCTGTATTTAAATTTCAACCCAAGGACATCATTACATTTAGTTCTCTATGGAACCAGTTTACTTTGAGATTTTAGTAAAATTGAAAGTGAAAGTCGCTCAGTCATGTCTGACTGTTTTTGACCCCATGAACTGTCCATGGAATTCTCCAGGCCAGATTAGTGGAGTGGGTAGCCTTTCCCTTCTCCAGGGGATCTTCCCAACCCAGGGATCGAACCCAGATCTCCCACATTGCAGGCAGATTGTTTACTAGCTGAGCCATAAGGGAAGCCTGATTCAGGAGACCCTGGTTTGATTCCTGGGTTGGGAAGATCCTCTGGAGAAGGGATAGGCTACTCACTCCAGTATTCTTGGGCTTCCCTTGTGGCTCAGCTGGTAAAGAATCCGTCTGCAATGTGGGAGATCTGGGTTCGATCCCTGGATGGGGAAGAACTCCTGGAGAAGGGGAAAGGCTACCCATTCTAGTATTGTGGCCTGGAAAATTCCATGGACAACAGTCCATGGAGTCGCAAAGAATCAGACACCACTGAGCAACTTTTACTCACTTTACTAAAACTGAAAAACTACTATGTAATGTTGTTTAATTGTCCTCTTATTGATTGAACTTAAAGCAAGAATGTGGAATTCTACTTGTCAGGGTTGCTTCTTTTGACTTACTTTGTTGAAACAGAACTGTTCCCCCCGCCTCCATTTCTTTGAATATTTTGTTTTTCCTGAGTGGATCCGATTTTTAGTTATTTCCCCCAACTTTTCATTAGAAGCTGGGGGGCTGAGTTGCCCACTGCCTCCCGGATCTTAAATATTCTGCCCTGTGAGGTATCGGCTGTGTTGCATTGCTGGTGTCTGTTTCCTGTTTCTATAGCCTTGAGCCTCTTAGGAGTTGTGTAGAGGGTGCTGGTATTTTATTAAATTGCATGTCTTATATTTATGAGAAACTCAAAGGGCTTTGAGGATTTTCCTTTTTGGTATCTAATCTTCTAACAGCTCTCTGAGGTAGGGAGTGTGAAGTGTTATCTCCATTTTGCAGATGTTATAACAGAGGCATAGCACAACTTGATGTAGGCCCCATAGCAAATCACAGACTCAGTGGAAAATGTCTCCGGGTCTTTTCAACTTCCATTTCCGCGATCTAGATGCCAGATGACTTAATTTTAATTTTTAACACTACTACCCATTTTGGTTTTTGCATGAAATACTATTGTCAGCACTGACAGAGTAGTCAGTGCTCCAATTTTAGTACTTTTCTAAATCTAAAATTATCTTTTCTTATTGGTTAACATGGACACATGCATGTATATGTGTTTAATAAAAAAATCACAAATGTATGAATGTATTTTTCTTTCAAAAGAATTGATACACAAAATTAGGTTCTGCAAAAATGTTACTTGGTCTGGTGACTGCATGCAAAAATGAGATTTCAGTACCAGCTTGTCTGATACTTTTGACTAACTTTCTTGTCAGTTAAGCATATTTAAGAGATATCAGCCATAGATATGAAAATATTAAAAAAAATAACCCTTGACAAGAAATATGATAAAATTGGATGGCAAGTACTCATTAATAAGTAAATACTTTTTATTTGAATAGTTTTTCCTTGCAAATGACAATATCCCCTAAGTGAGCCCCTACTTTTGCTTTCATATCCTTTTCCTCAAATGTTAATTTTTTTTTCCACTAGGGATAGTTAATACATTTTTTTTTTTTTATTTTAAATTTTACTGCAGCTATCCTTAAAATGGACAGCCAACAAGGACCTACTGTGTAGCACAGGGAACTCTGCCCAGTATTATGTAACAACCTAAATGGGACAAGAATTTGAAAAAGAATTAGATACTTGTGTATATAGAACCAAATCACTTTCGCTGTATACCTGAAACTATCACATCATTAATCAACTATACTCCAACATAACATGAAAAGTTAAAAAAAATCAAAATGGAAAAAAAAAATTATTGCAGCTGTAAGTGCTTGATCTTTAAAGGGACTGTCTCAAGAGGCTTTGTGTCTGCGGTGTAGGGTGTGTGGCAAGCCTTCTGTCTCCTTGCTGACTGTCTTTGGAATGCCCCTCTCTTCGGCCAAGTGGCATTAATTATCCTTTTGGTTTGCGAACACTGAGCACTGCGTGGCAGGGAAGTTTCCCCACAGTTGTTGTCTCTGAGGCCCAGTTTCAGTTTATTGCTGTGAAATGGTGGTGAGGCAGGCTCAGCTGTCTTCGGAAGCAGCCCAGAGACCTGTGTGTGCTTTCCCTAAGCTGGGAGTGGGGATTTAGAGCACCTGGTGAGGGGCTGCAGCTTGCCAGCCTCCACTTGGGCAGGCAGGCAGCCTCCCTTCCCACCCCCACACTTGTGAGCACCACCCAGCTGCAGCGTCTTGCCTTGAAACCATTTGGAGCGGCTGGAGCGGAGGCCACCCAGAGCTTCTGTGAGCAGCTGTGGCTGCGACGCTCCTATTGGCCAAGGCGGAGAAGGTTCTCACTTATCTACACTGAACACGGGTGGCCGTGATCCCTTAGGACAATGCAATTTCTCACTGTCTGGGGGTGGAAGCTATTGTCCTCCTCTCCAGCTTGTTGTCTGAAGTTTTTTTTGTAAGGCTTCCGGCTTTTGCTGACTCACAACACACTCACTCACTCTCTCTCTCACTCCTTTTCTTGCCTCTTTGAGCCCCATTTAATGGTATTTGAAATGACAGAGAAGATAACAAACCTCTGTGTTTGGAGGGTAGGGGAGCCGGGGTGGGGGGTAACAGCTTAAAATTTCAGCTCATCTTCCTCTTCAGTTGTGAACGCTTTGCTTTTCTGTCCCTGCATCGGCTCTTTATGTGTTCTGGGCTGAGCCACAAGTCTAAAGGTGGCTGATGTGCAATTCCAGAAGCATCGTTCACATCGGGGACTCGGCTGCAAGCTGAAGGATGGATGCATTTTGGTAGCACACCGCACCCCCTGCCCTCCCGAAAACTGCCCTTTCTAATGAACATCTTAGGAAGGCAGTTTCTTCACCATCCTCTCTCACTTGTGCCGACCTGAAATTAAAACGAATGAAGGACTTGATTCCCAGTGCGTGCACCTGGGCTTTTCATGGAGTCTTAGCAGTATGCCCTGAGCGCCGGCTGGCAGGTGAGGGATTTCTAAAGCAGAAAATCAAGCTTACTCACAGTGTAAGCTTATAGTTTTAGAAACCGCGTGGTGACGAGTGCTGTCACTCCTAGGCTTTGGCAGGCAGCAGTGAACCCTGCAGCCTAACTGACTGGGACAGAAAACGTGGGAAGTCTGCTTTCCTTCTTAACTACCTTTTAAATGATGTTAGCTCCGAGTCAGAACAACAGCTTCAACCCTTCATTGGAGTGATATTTTTTATTGCAGTAAAATCATGTTCTTATGTGGTCTTAGCAGAAAATAGGACGTTTTGTTAATGGAAGAAAAATTGAACAAGTATGTGGACAGCATTCCTACCTGGTAGCATGTATAAACTTCTCGTATTAGTAACATGTACTGGAGGAGCACTTGGAGCTGTTCAAATATATCATAATCCCTAGCCTTTGTGGGTCACTATTTGCTCAACTAGATAAATGACTTAACTGGTAACAGATGCACCTTTCTCAGTGATACTTTAGACCAAGATCAGGACACAAAAATAGTCTCTGTCCTCTCTTTTACTGTCATCAGTTCATGAAAATACTGCCAAAGGGCTGGAAAACAAAATTTTCTCATGTTTTACAACACAGCTCCCCAGGGCCTAATTTGTTCTTAATAATTTTCAAAAGGGCCTCTGTCCCGTAGCTCTCCATCAGTGTCTGGACTGCCTTCAAGTGAGCTGCAGCCTGATGCAGGCTCTTTGCTAGTTTCTAGGCCACGGAAAGTTCTGGAAAGTCGATCATTTTCCCTCCGTTCTGGGTACGATGCAAGTGTTAGATGTGGTGTGGTGTTGTCTGACGTGTGTGTGTGTGTGTGTGTGTGTGTGTGTATACAGCTCTTAGTGCAAAAATCGGCTTCCCCAAGACTCGTCTCCAGTGCCTGTGCCTTGAATGCAGATGGTCATAAATAGAGGCCGCTTCTGTTTGGTTGTCTTGGACATCTTTGCTTCAGTTAGAGCTCTTGTTCCAGGCCTCAGGGGATGATGACAGAGGGTTATTTTCTAGCCTGCCCCGGAGCCCCTGAGCCTTTGCAGATTGACATAGCTGCCTTTATCTGTGTGCAGAATCTGGCCTCCAGCCTCCCACAGTGTGGGGAGAGCGCAGTGAGGAGTGGGAGGAGGGAGAACGATTCAGCCTGTGCTAAATGTCAGGCACTGTGCTGGGTGCTGTCCATACATGTCCCTGCAGCCCTCCCATGACCTTGAAGAGGAAGTGTTTTATGGATGAAGCACCGTGGAGCTTCCGAGCTCAGATGCCAGAGCCATACTACCTGGATTTGAATCACAACTTCGCCACCTTCAAAGCATATGACCTCCCCATGCCTCTGCTTCATCATTTGTAAAGTGGGGATAATAACAGAACAAACCTTAAATGTTTGGAGCTGTGCTAAATACCTTAAGGACTGTTAAGCGCTTCCACCAAACAGTATTGGATATTCATGAAGGAAGTAGAAACACAGATCAGTTAACTTGCCCAGTGTATTTAAGTAGCTGGGCAAGGATTTGAACTTGGATCTGTTGGTTTAAGGGAGAAGGTGATGGCAAGCCACTCCAGTGCTGTTGCCTGGAAAATCCCATGGACGGAGGAGCCTGGTAGGCTGCAGTCCATGGGGTCGCTGAGGGTCAAACACGACTGAGCGACTTCACTTTCACTTTTCACTTTCATGCATTGGAGAAGGAAATGGCAACCCACTCCAGTGTTCTTGCCTGGAGAATCCCAGGGATGGGGGAGCCTGGTGAGCTGCCGTCCATGGGGTCGCACAGAGTCGGACACGACTGAAGCGACTTAGCAGCAGCAGCTGGTGGTTTAAGAGAGCCGATCTTTTCACCTTGCCACTGACCATACTTCTTTTCTTTTCATCCTAGTTACATTTGTGTTGGTGTCCCCGGTCCATTCTCTTTGTTCCGCCTCATCTCCCCTTGATCAGGCCCCGTGTGTCTCCAGGGTTCCCTTTTGCTCTCCTTTGGAGAAACATCCTAGGGTTTTTTTTCAGAGCTTAAATGTTTAAGGCTGTCCATGCGGGCAGATGATAAGGACTCCTTTCTCCAGAAGCCTTGGGGTTGAACTGACACTCTAATTGCTTGGTCAAGCTTCCAGGATAGAGTAAGTGATCCTTTGTTGCTCCCTATTGTTATTTTGTCTGTTCTTTACCTCCCTCAAAAACGGGAGGATCTTGTGAGCAGATTTCTGTGCCCTGTACCTCCCCTTGCCCTCACCCTGAGTAAGGGGCTCCGCTGAGCAGACAGGCAGTGGCTCATGGGTATTTGAGTTGAGGAAGGAAAACGCCGCGTTGAATGGCTTTTCCTGTCTCTAAATAGAAAATGCCTATGGGAGAGCATTTTTTCTTTTTCATGGTGGCAGGATCAAGAGTTTAGAGTCTGGATTTGGGGATCTTTGATATGTCCTTTGCTTCACCGGGCAACTTCTGCCAGGATTTTCATTTCTAAAAGCTGTGTCTCTGTATCTTAGGTCTTCACACGTAGTGGAGTTGGTTTGAACCTGTGTATCCTATGTCAGCTTTCCTTCTTGACACTCTTAAGAAACGCTGCTGAGGCTGTAGAACATATTTACAAAGTTTGTAGGTGTGATGACAAGGAACTGAGCCTTTGGTCTCCAGTAAGAAAAAGACAAAAGAGATTTGATTCCTTTTGCCCCAGTCCCTGCTAACTCACCTCCACATGGCCAGTTTATTTTGGATGGAAATGTTTAATAATGTTAAAATTTATGTAAACCGTGATTTTTTTTTTCAAAACTAGGGATGGAAGGTCTTTAAGCAAGACAACACTATTAATAGAATGTGGCTGTGTGTGGTTTATTTTTGTTTTCAAAATGGAAATGTTTCTTTGGGGATTTTGGCATGCTCTTTGATATGTTGAAAGATGAGAAAACATCATTTGGGAAACTCAGCACTTCTACCATATTAGGAAATTTACAGTGCCTCAGATTTCACATTTAATGTTTTAATTGCCTGGTTTGGTAATAGAAAAATGTCTAGCTTCTCTCTTTCATGTAGAGTTTACCACCACCTTCCCTCCTCTCCAGTGGTGGGCTGTTGCCAGCTTCTGCTTCCTTCCCCAGTCCCAGCATGGACTGAGCGTTTGCTCAGAGAGAGCAGTTCATCACGTGACATTTTAAAAGAGTATTGTGTTGACTTCTACCATGCTTTTTTTTTTTCTTTGCAGTTGTTTCCTGTGATGTTTATAAATATCCTAAAAGTGCAACTGAAATTGAATTGTATTTTTGAAACTTTTAAATTGTTTTTGAGTGGAGGGTGCTACTCTGAACAGTATTTAGAGTATAGAAGAATTCTAAGACAGTGCTACCATCTTGGTCTGAGGGCAGTACTTAAGAAATACGCCTGCACATTAGAGAAAAAGAGATGTTGGGGGAAGATAGGTGGGAGGAGAGTAGAGAGGAAAGAGAAGAGTTGGGCTATTCCATGGAATTTAGGCTTTCTGGAAAAGTCAAGATCTAAAATAAAGTTGACATTTACTCTGCTTGTGAAAAGGCAATGATGAAAGGACTTCTAAAAGTCATTTCTTGTGAACAGTAACATCTGAGGGGAACAGTCTTACACGTTGTCTTTACAATCATGCGTAGTCACAGGTTTACAAGGGAAATGTGCTCTTGTCTGGAAGCTAAGGCACTGTCACTAGGAAGCTCATAGTCGGACTGTTTTCACTTTCCACGGACAGCTCTCTCTAAAATGTTTATTTCATTTTTCAGTAAAGTGAAGTGAAAGTTGCTCAGTCGTGTCTGACTCTCTGCTACCCCATTGACTATACAGTCCATGGAATTCTCCAGGCAAAAATTCTGGAGTGAGTAGCCTTTCCTTTCTCCAGGGGATCTTGCCAACCCAGGGATTGAATGAATCCAGGTCTCCCACATTGCAGGTGGATTTTGTATCAGTTGAGCTCACAAGGGAAGCTGTTTTTCAATATCTAAACATAATTTTGAATTACATAGTAATCCATGCTTATTATAGAAAATTTGGAAAATATGGTAAAACCTCTGAAAGAAAATAAAATTGACCTATAGTTTTATAATCTAGAGAGAATTTGAATGTATTGCCATTTAGTATTTCTATGTTGTCTATGTATTTTTATGTAAGTGGGGTCAACTATATATGTGCATTTTGAACTCTGACTTTCTTTCTGTAACAATAAAATAAGCAAGGTATTTAATGATTGAGTTGTGATTCTTTTTTTTTTAATTACTTTTTATTAGAGCATAGTTGTCTTACAGTGTTGGGTTAGTTTCTGCTGTATAGCAAAGTAAATCAGCTATACATATCCATATATCCCCTCTTCTTTGAATTTCCCTTCCGTTTAGGTCATACAGAGCATTGAGTAGAGTTCCCTGTGCTATACAATAGGTTCTCAGTTGTCTATTGTATACATCATCATGTATTCATGTCAATCCCAGTCTCCCATTGAATTGTAATTCTTGATGCGACTGTGTCACAGTTTCACAATCTCACTTTGAGTTTTCTACTCTACTAATTGTGTTGATTATGGTTTATTGTGTTAGACAAGCAGTCTTCTTGAGAGTCCCTTGGACAGCAGGGAGATCAAACCAGTCAGTCCTAAAGGAAATCAACCCTGAATGTTCACTGGAAGGACTGATGCTGAAACTGAAGCTCCAAATACATTGGCCACCTGATGCGAAGAGCTGACTCATTTGAAAAGACCCTGATGCTGGGAAATATTGAAGGCAGGAGGAGAAGGGGATTACAGAAGATGAGATGGTTGGATGGCATCACCAACTTGATGGCCATGAGTTTGAGCAAGATTTGGGAGATGGTGAAGGACAGGGAAGCCTGGCATGTTGCAGTCCATGGGGTTGCAAAGAATTGAACACGACTGAGTGATTGAACAATGAACAGCAACAAGCAGTGCTCTACAGGGCATCTTTGGACATGAATGGTTTTTTCCATATTCCTGATTATTTTATTAAATTATTATTCTATAGGAGAACTATAGTGTCTTTAAAGGACCCTGGTACATATTGCTAAATTGCTTCCCAAGGAAGTTCTGTCCTTCCAACACTAATATTTCAGAGTGCCATCTTGCTACACTTTGGCCAATACTGAATACTTTTTTTTAAAAAGCTTCTCTAATAAGGAAAAATAATGCATTTGTTACATTTAGTTCCCATCAAGACATCCAAAATCTAACTTCTATCTAGTGATAAATGCTTTGTAACATTTTTCTTTTTTTAAATTTCTTTTCCTTTCATTTTGTTCCTTCTTTCTTCCCTCTAAATTCCTAAATTTAGTTGCCTAAATTCCTTCAAATTGATCTCTCCTATGCAGTCTGTCTTTCCACTTCTTCAGCCTACTTTTCCAAATCCATGCCCTGCCACTCTCCCAGCCAGGTCTTGCTTTAGCCAGATGTTTCTGCTTTTCCCACCCACGTATCTTTTGAAGGTCACTTCCATCTCTGGGTAGGTTTCCATCACTTGACAATAGTATCCCAGGCTGTGCTTTTATCTTTTAAGATGGAAGTTTATCTTTGAGAAAGTCTCCGCCTGACCACTTCACCGTGTCGTGATCGGCCCTTAATCTGTCTACAGGGCTTGTTTTGTACTTTTCATAAGCTAATTTATATCTTTGATTAAATGGTAACGTGTGTGTTTAATTGTCCTACGCGGACTGCCCGATCTTGCAACCATGGATGCTTTAGTTCTGTAGCCGTTGCTCTCCACCTTGTGTGACCCAAACAAATACGTAGAACAGTTCCCATATCCCAGAACTGTGTACTCAGCGAAATGTTGTTTGATCATTCATGTGCTTCTTTTTCCATTTAGTCTCCATTCCCCTTTGCTTTTCCCTTTCTTATGATCGATTTTCTCATTCAATAATAGAGAATCACTTGGTATATACATTTTGGAAAGAGTGTTCCTTGCTTGCCCCAACTGTGTCTGAAACATTATCCTGTGCCCTTTTTATAATGTGTCATGTTCAACTACCACAGGACCTTTGAGTCTTCAGAAACTGATTAGCTAATTTTCTCGTAACAACTCTCATTGTATATTTTTGTTTTCTTGGCAGACTAGTCAATCTTACTTTCTCTTAATACACTGCTCACCTTCTCTGCCAGCCCCCCCACCAACCATGTTTTCTAACCCAGACTTGGCTTCTCTGAAGTATGAGGTCCTTCCCACACTCTAGAAAGTGGACCAGGCATATACAGGTGAAGAATTTAGAGATAAAGCACTGAATAGTGAAATTTGGACCAAACCAGTCAGTCCTAAAGGAAATCAACCCTGATTGTTCATCGGAAGGACTGATGCTGAAGCTGCAGTACTTTTTGGCCACCTGATGAGAAGCGCTAACTCATTGAAGACGACCCTGATGCTGGGAAAGATTGAGGGCGGGAGGAGAATGGGGCGGCAGAGGATGAAAAGGACGGTTAGACAGCATCACTGACTCAGTGGACGTGAATCTGAACAAACTCCGGGAGGCAGTGAAAGACAGCGGAGACTGGTGTGCTGCAGCCCATGGGGTGGCAGAGAGTCGGACATGACTTAGCAACAGAACAGCATCAACATTACACCAGGAGGGAGGGACTCGTTTACTCAAGAAAGGCATTATAAACACGAATGAGATTTATTATGGATGCTGGAGGTTGGGTAAGATTTACATGGGACATGGGGAATGAGAGTGTATTTACAAAAATAAACAAGAGTTCCAAGAACTGATTGATGGTGATGGTTAGTGGAGATTAACATGGTGTATTTGTGGAAATATATTTACATGAAAATTGAAGATTATATGGACATCTAGGCTCAAAATGAGCAAGAGGGGGACATTATTATCTCTGGGAAAGAAGTCAGTCTCTGCTTCTATGTGGAAGATGACCATGAATGTCTGAAGACCCCTGCTAGGCCTGTTACACCATTTTTCCTTAGATTCTTCCCTGATTCTGCCCCTCCTTTCTTCTCTTATTTTCCCTCCTACTGGAAGTGCCATCATATATAGACTGATTAAAATTTTCATGGAGAATTTCCCAACCATTGTCTTATTTGATCCTCATTATAATTGTGGGCCATTGGAGTCAGGCTAATTTAAAAATAGGAACCTAAAGGTCACTGAGATTAAGTAACTCTCCTGAAGCCATGGAATCAATAAGCCTTAGCCCTGGCCTGTGAGGCACAGGCCTGGATGTGGTCAGTGCTCTCTGTAGTCAGTCATGCCCTGTCTGCCCTTTCAGCTTGCTCTGTTCCTTTACATACCGTTCATTCACTGTTGGTAAATCTTGACTGACCACCTCCTGTGTGCTGGACCTCACATTAGGGACACAGGTGAACATGGCACATGGTGTGTTCCCTCTCTGAGCTGGCTAGGGTCAGAAATACGAAGATGGTTGTCAAGGTGATGTTGTGGGATGCTTCGGCTGGTGTGTGGCTGCACCTAGAAGGGTGTTGAAGGCTGAAATTGTGACAGGGATGAAGGCATCCTGGAGGAAGTGTTGCCTGGACTGGAATTTTGGGAAAAGGTGAGTGTTCTTTGTAGGAACCAGTACCATAAAGGACCGAAGGTGAAAGAGGGTAATGGGGAACTTTGGGGAGTTAAAAAAAGTTGAAATTTGCCTGAAATGTGGAATATACATTGGAGAATGGTGGCAGGTGAACTGAAGAGGTAGACAGAGGCCAGATCACGTATGGTTTTGCAAACTATGGTTAGAAATTTGAATTTCTCAGAGCGCAATGGGGCAGCATTTGAAAGGACTGGACCCCGTGTGAGTGGTCAAGTGTGCAATGTAGAGAGTCTTGTTGGATGCAGAGGGAAGGGTGGTCTGCTGAAGGAGAGCCACTAGCAGGGGTCATATACCATGGTCTTCTCTTCTATGGGCTCTGGACTAGGGATCTGGTGGATCCAAAAGACCTCTCTCCCAGGGCAGCTAAATAGGGTAGTGAGTGGAGTTTGCTGCTTGTGACTGGGACCCAGATGCACGAGCTTTATTCTGGTTCCTGGTAATATCTGTGAGTCTCAAGTTAGGAAAACGGCTTAAAAGTTATAATGCCCATGTAGACCTGGCATTTAGACCACCTTTTTCCAGCTCAGTAACCAAGGCTGATTTTGATTTCATTCAAATTGTGTATTTTTATTCTTTATCTCTGAGTTATGGATCTAAAAAAGCAAGCTGTTATCCTAAACATTGAAACTAATGTTCTCTATCTGAGGCAAATAGAACTTGAAAATTAATACAGTAGAAAATATAGCTCAGCAGCCTTTCATCATGGACTGGGTTCATAATAAGTACGAGCACTTTGGAAGGTAAAGCATGAAAACTTGATGAAAATGTGCTTCCAGTTCATTTTCAGGCAGGTTGAGGGGGGGTCCAGTTGGTTAGTGTAGCCGAACTTTTTAACTAATAGAGCTGGGTTTTTTTTTTTCTAATGTAAAGAAGACACTTTTCTCTTGTATTCTTCCTACATTTTTCTCATGGGCAGCAACTTTGAGAAACTAATTTTTCCCTCCCCTTCTCCCCCAAAGGAGAGATGCTAGATTAATATCCCAAGTTGCTTGGTGGGGGTCGGGGAAGGAGCCTCTGAGGATTTAGACCCTCCGGGTACCTGGAGAACTCTGGGCTTCCTGCGTCCCCTGCGTGGACCCTCAGATGGCCTCACTGTTTCTATTACCTTGGTAGAAAGAGTATGTGACTCCTCCGCCTGCCTTGCTGTCTCGTTGCCATGGAAACCTCCATTCCACACACCTGATTCACACATCATGCTTGGCTGGGTCCAGACAGAGGTCACAGACTGGCATTTGCCCTTTGTTCCCCCCTTCTTGTGTTTTTCAGACACTTAAAAATGGAGACAGAGAGATTGTGGGCTTGGGGGGAGCAGGGTCGTGCGTGAGAAGGCTAAGGCTTTGCTGTCAGGGGCAGGAGTTGGGAGTTCTCAAAAAATAATACCTGTGAAGGGAGAACAAATAGAAAAGTCTGTGTAGTTTTAAGCTTCTCATGGAAGGAAAGGCTTTGATCCTAGGATGTGTCTGAAAGTGATTTTCTGGGTTTCTGCTGAGAGCAGAAACAAGTAGAAAGAATTCGGGAAACTTTTGCCCCTTCGTGGGTTTTCTGCCCCCTTTTCACCGGATTGTTCAGTCTGAGCTTCGCGGTATACACAAGTCCTCTGATGCGTGTGCGCCGTGGCTTAACTGATAGAAAATGACATGTTTTAGAAAGCACGGGTAACTTGGAGGGAGTTATCATTCATGAGAGGTCAGTACACTTACTGGAATCTATTTTGTTTTTTCCTGTGATTCTCCCCCACAACTTTTCCTTAAATACATAACTTAGGACTACACTGTAGGAGAACAGATTATTAACCTTCTTCTACAAGTTGATTCATTTTCTTTTGATTCCTGTTTGAGGCAGGGTTTCAGAAATTAAAAAAAAAAAAAAAAAGACTTTCAAATTGGCCTGGTAACCAGCTCTCCTAAAATGTTAGGTTTCCAGCCTTCTGTGTTGTGTAGTCAGGTGCCGCCCACGTCTTAGCAGTGGAGCTGGCTAGTGGTGCCCGCTCAGTTCTACCTGGATTCGCTCTTCTTGGAGCATGTGACCAGTTTTCCTTTTTAAAGGCTGAATAATTTTCCAGTTTATGTATACAGGATATTTTACTTATCCATTCATTTGTGGATGGACGTCTGGGTTCTCTTCCACCTGTTGGCTTTGTAATTAATGGTGTGATGACCGTGGGTGTGCAGTTATCTGTTTGAGATCCTGCTTTCATTTCTTCTGGATACCTACCTGGAAAGGAAATTGCTGGATCCGATGATAATTTTGGTTTAATTGTTTGAGGGACCTCCGTACTGTTTTCCACAGCTGCTGCATCATTTTACATTTCCACCAGTCACGCACAAAGGTTCCAATTTCTCCACATCTTCACCAGTACATTTTTTATTTTATTTTAGTTTTTAATAGTGGCCATTCTGATATGTGTGAGGTGATCTCTCTCATGGTGGTTTTGATTTGCAGTGAGTTTTCTTAAAACACCCTTAAAGAATATCTTAAAAGCAAACAGCTGGACTGAGGGAACAGTGCTGTTTAGGATGAAGGGAGGCTTGGAAAACTGTGGGGTTCCCAGATGGGCTGTTCTAGTTTGCTCTGGCGATGCCTTACAGTGAGTGTGCTTGCTCTTTGGCTCTGCCGAGTCTCCACCATAGGACTGAGGGTTGTTTGGCCTTAGTGGTGTGGCCTGGCCGACAGCCTGTCGCCCTCTCATCCTTTCAGAGTCCTCAATGATTACTAAGCATTTTCTCCCAGCAAATGACTCAGAATGCAGTGTAGCCCTAGATACAAAAGTTATTTCAAAAAACAACCGTGCCTCGCTCCTTTTTAACCATTTCTATTGACTGTTTCTATGTTGATTTAAAAATACTCTTACTGATCATCCATCAACGTTCTTTCATTCATTCAACAGCATTGAAAGTATACCCAGAGCCATGCTGTCCAATAAATACATAATACAAATATATTAATACAAAAATTAATTTATAATGTGATTTTAAACTTTCTAGTAGCTGTGTTACAAAAAGGAAAATGATTGAATTTCATTTTAACAATACAGTTTATTTAACTTGATATATCTAAACTATTAGTGTTTCAGCATGCAATGATTATGAAAAAAATTGAGATCTACTCTATTATTTTCTTGCTAAGTCTTTGAAATCTGTTGTGCACTTTAAATTTGCAGCACTTCTTAATTTGGATTGGTCACATTTTAAGTGCTTAAGAGTCACAGGTGTCCAGTGGCCACCTTATTAATGCAGACTTAGCATATTTAGCCAAGAACCTGAAGTCCAGAAAAGGCCAACCCTCAGCTCTGCCTAGTGGGCAGGACACATCACTAACGCAGGAATGATGGTGGGGCGATGTGTTTAGAGTGTCACAGAAGAGGGGCTTCCAACTTGGGGTGTCCTCCCACCGCTATACCTCGTTCCTTTGAGCTAGTCCTCAGGGAGAGGGCACTCAGCTGGAGTTGGGCATGGGCCCCTGTCCATCAGATGTTAACTTTTTGCCTCATGTGCTAAGAGAACCGCTGGCAAGTTTACATGTAATTACAGGCTCTGTTCTGGCCTTGGGTCTGTGAGTTGAGGTTTCAGCACCACAGCCTCTCTGCTCTGTGGGGCCTGCCTCACATTCCCGCAGGTCCAATTGCTCACTTATCCTCTGGGGAGACTGGCCTTCCCGGCCAAGAGTATCCCCTCACTCTTTTGGGCTGCAAACACCCAGGAGAAGGTGTGGTTCTGGGAGAAGGAATGGAAGAAAACATGTTGATGGCTTTTCTTTGTCCAGACACCCCTCTGCTCGCCTCTAGGAAGAGACCCCAAGCGTGTCTGGTTGATAATGGAAGGGTCGCTGTCATCTGATGGGCTTCCCTGCCATCACCCTGACCACCCTCCATGCCCGGCTTCTCAGGGACTCATGGAGGTGTCTGGTGTGGCTGGCGGGGCTCCAGCGGTCAGGCAAGCCCGCCCGCCTCCCCAGGCGCCCGGCATGGGGAAGGGTGGCGGAGACGTGTGTTCAGACAGGAAGTGCATGAGAAGAGGGGGAGCTGCCTCCCGCCTCCTCCTGGCAGTCTCTCTGGTGTTGCCTGAGGCCAAAAAGGGGTGGGAATTTGGCAAAGTGAAAGTACATCATTGTATTTCCCTACCCTTCCGTTTCATCTCCCTCCTAAGGAAGCCAGGCTGGACATTCCCCACCCCCCCACCCCCTATCCAGGTCACCTAACACTCAGGGACATGAAATTCCTTTCCTACTGCTGATGTGGAAGAGGCTTGGAAATATGTTCCTTTCCCGGAGATGAGTGATATGGCAGAAGGGCAGGGTCAGATGAGGCCAAGGGCTGGGAGCCAGAGTCTTACCAGACTCAGGCTGTGTTGTGACTGCAAGGCACACGGCGCTGGTGGATAGGGGGAGGCCTCGGGGCTCCAGGCTGGCCAGACTCCTCCCTGGTCGGTGGAGTCGAGGAGAGTAGACAGGACTTGAGCGGGGAATCAGCGATGAGTCTGACCCTTCCAGAGGCTCCTCTAGTGTAGGTTGATGTGTTCAAGGATGGAACTGTTAAATGTTGCCAGACTAGTCTACACCAACTGATCTCTCTGTCATATTTTAAGAGATTTCTTTGGGAATTCTATAAACTTTCCACCCTGAGGAATCAGACCCACGGTGTAAGGATCGTGACACTCTAAATAATTACCTAAATTAAAGAAGATGCCAAAGTATTTCTTCTCTCAGGGAAGAAAATCAAATGGATGAGTTCAGAACAACAGCTGTCCTCATTAGTCTCTACTCATAATTCTCCTACAGCTCGATGTTGAGCAGTTTTTATTGAAGAGAAGTATAACAAGTGTTAAGGAGTTAACTTGAAATGGAAACCAATGAAGGAAATGGAAAAGGCACAGTATTTGAATGTCACACATGCATATTTATTTTGTACTGGAACAAAGAAAAAAGAGAGTCATTGTTACTACTGTGGTCTATGACTGTATGCTTCTTGATACTGAAAATATTGTGTATTTTTCTCAGTTTTACTTGATGGGTTGAATGGTAGTTTGAGTTCCCTAAGCCTGTCAGGAGACCAGCCCAGAGGCCAGTGGTGCTCATATCACAGGCTGTGGTCAGGCACTGATAGCTGTGGCCAGTGGGACAAGATCTTAGGCTCTGGGTTCGAATCTTGCCTCCACTACAAGTTAGTCCTGTGTGAGTCACCCTCTCTTGATCTCATTTATTTTCTGTAAATTAGAATAGTAAATTTATTTTTATGACACTTGCTATTCATGTAAAGATAATCCAGGTAAAGTATTTATTAGTCCATACTGCCTGACAAATACTCAATTATGAGGAAGTATTAATTGCTAATGTGGAGTAGAGTGGGTAATAAACAACTGCCTTTTGTTTTTGCACCAGCCGCAAAGCAAAATAAATTGTTAACAGTTGCTTAGTCTCCTTGAAAATTCTCTAACTGTGTATACTTTTTCTTTGCAGCATTGCTGTATGTGTGTGTTTGGAAAGCCAGTAATTACCTCTTGCAGATAGAGCTGCCCAAACAGTCTTTCCCATGGCAACTGAAAAAATAAAAAATAAAAGCAAAAAAAAAAAAAAAATTAGAGGTTACATAAGTGCCCTTACTGGACTAGGAGTGTGGAGATCAGATCATGTAAGTTCTGTGTGGCTTTGGGTTTTCTTTTGGTTGAAGGTGTTGGGAAGATACAGAGGTCTGACTGAGTAACTGAACAGGATGCTGTTGCTTGCTTTGAAGTGAGTAACTTGGTCAAAAGTGCAAATGAGAGGGGAAGTTGAGGTTTGATGATGAAGGATCATTATTAATGTTTCCATGGTTTTAGCAGTTTAAAAGCTGGGAGTTTAGGAAAAGTTGTTGGATGTGGGGAAGAGAGCCCACAGACATTCAGACATGGTTGTAGTTCAGTCCTTTAGTCTTCATTTTAATCTGAAAATAAAGAGCCGAGACTTCTGAATAATATCACAAAAGGATGACTTTATAACTCTTAACAGTGAATGCTAATTATCACATGTTCACGGTGCCACAAAATTTAGAAAGCTACACCACTCTCAGATCCTAATTATCAGAAGAATATTTTTTTAGGGGGGGAGGAGAAAGAATATTACTATTTTGGGTTCCTAACCCTTCTTTCTCAAAGGTTTATATTAATTTCCTCAAAGTCTAGGTGGAACTGAAATAATTAGCTTTCAATGAATGGTGATATCTTTTCCCAACATTTAAGAAGTGATCTTATGTACATTCTCTCTGTATCTGTTGTATAAAGGTTCATTTACTTGATTGGAAGACAGGATTGACTTTTCCACTGGATAATTTGCCCTCTTCATTCTAGAGCAGAGACAGATAAAACTATTAGCCTCCACCTCCTTCTACCCCACCCAAATGTATGATATCCCTATTAAATCTAATAAATTAGATTATTTTTTCCCTCCAGAGACTCAAGAGATAATAATAAAGCTAGCTTTACATTATCAATAATAATATAATGACAGAAAGAACATGGAGAACTGAAATCTATGAGTTCTCTGAAAACCCAACCTTCAAAACCCTCTCTACTGTTCAGCTTTTTAAATGTAAGCAAAGGATGAAAGGGGGCTTCCCAGGAGGTGCAGTGGTAAAGATCCTGCCTGCCAAGGCAGGAGACACAGAAGACTCAGGTTTGATCCCTGGGTCGGGAAGATCCCCTGGAGGAGGGCATGGCAACCTACTCCAGTATTCTTGCCTGGAGAATCTCATGGACAGAGGAGCCTAGTAGGCTGCTGTCCACGGGATCACAAAGAGTTGAACACAGCTGAAATGACTTAGCATGCACACACACGAAGGATGGAAGTGGGAGAGAGAAGTTATCTTCAGTGAGCGACATGGTTTAGTGTACCTGGCGTCAAGAACTCTGGATTAGAGACCAGCCTTTCCAGTTTCCAGGTACCTAGGAAGCTCTGGGAAATTGGTGACTTCTCTGAGTTTTCCCTTCCTCGTTTGTCAAGTGGAGTTACTTGCAATGCTTGCTTTTTGTCATGATTCTGTTAGAAGAGATATGGTATTTGTGACAGTTTGTAATCTGTTGGATACTCTTTATCCCTCTTTGCTTTGCTTGGTAGAGGTAAGGAGAAGGTTCACAAAACCAGTAGCCTGAGTTAAATGTTTTCTATCATGCACTCTAAATTATGAAAAGGGAACTGTAAACCAGCTATCGTCTATGATTGCCTCAGGCCTAATACCTGCTATTTGTAAGGCAAAGATCAGTAAAAAGCAAGGTCAACATCCTTCTTGCTCCCTCTTCCCCATCTTTGGTGGTCAGTTGGGGTTATTTACCTAGTTTTGCTGACCAGGGAGGCTACAGTAGAGAGTTTCTCTTTATCCTTTGTGGGAATCCTGTGTTACCAGTGTTGGTCTTCATAAGTTGTGGGAGCTGGGAGTTTCTTTCTTCCCATTATTGGGCTCTTTGACATTGAGAGCTTAGGGAGCAAAATTTGGAACTCTGGGGAAAGAAATGGAACAATGGCTTTTCCTTTAGCCTGAGAATTCAGCACTGTGCTATATCTCTGCTCCAAGTTTCTGGTATACCAGAAACTTTACCTGGATCTGAGTATAGAAAACTTACCTGTACCTCCTGTGATTCTTGACTTAACTCTAACCCATCATTCTTGACTTATTCTAATCTAGCGGGAGTAATTCTTGCTTTGTGTGCCTTCTCATCATTGAAGAGTGGGATGAACGTCTTGTTTTTCAACTGCTTTTGTTTCACACCAGTACTACAGAGAAGAGACATTTGTGTCGTGTTGTGTGTTGTGGATGTGGTACACGAGTATCCTTCTGCAGACCCACACTCTCTTACAACAGCTGATGCCGTCCACTCTCTAAAGTCATGTCCCTGGCCTAGCTCTGAGCACATACTGTAAATACCAGGACCCCTGGTAAACTCTGAATGCCCGTTATCATCAGTAACATCCAGCCATGAGAAAGGAGTGAATTAGTGGTCTGATTAAAGATGGTAGACACAGTATAAAAATTCACTCCAATGACATTATAAAACAGAAATAGTCAGGAATCAAGATCAGAGAGCTAGTCTTGGTTTTCCCACTAACTAGAATTGTGAAGGTGATACAGTAAGTTTAACTTGACTTTTATGAACCTCATCTCCAAGTATGGAATTATTTCATGTTTGAATTTATGAAAGAAGATTTTAGTCTGACTTATCATTAAGACTTTTCTCAGCATTATGGTTGTTTTTAAGTCTTAATACTTCCAGTTATATTTAGTTGTTTTCTTAAGGATAACAATATTTGTACTTTCTGTTACCTAAATAATACTGTGTTATCAAGGTCAGTCATTTCTATTAACATGTTCAACACTCAAAACACATTAGAGATAAAAATTTCATTTTCTACAACTCTGACTAATCTGTCCCACCTGATGGGGGAGAGTGGTCAAGGGTAGTCATCTCATAAAAGCAACTGAAGAAACTGAGGCAGGGGCTTCTCCAGTGGCTCAGTGGTGGAGTCCTCTTGCCAGTGCAGGAGACATGGGTTCAATCCCTGTTCCAGGGAAGATCCCACGTGCCGCAGAGCAACCACGGGTGTGCACCACCACTGCTGAGCCTGTGCTCTGGAGCCTGGGAGCCACAACTCCTGAGCCCATGTGCTCCAAGTACTGAAGCCCGAGCGGCCTAGATCCTGTGCTCTGTAACAAGAGAAGCCACTGCAATGAGAAGCCGGTGCATGGCGACAAATAGTCCCACTCGCCACAACTAGAGAAAAGCCTGCACAGCAACCAAGACCCAGCACAGTTACAATTAAGTCAATAAATAGATAAAAATGTTTAAAAGGTGAAGATCACTCGGTGTCATGCCTTTTATTGGGTCTTTGGAAGAGAGACTCTTTCTAACTTAAAAAATGCTAAGCAGAGTTTAAGACTAGCTGTGTTTTGCTTTTGGAATCATTCCTTAAAAGTGAGATTGTCAGATCATTCTGAAGACAGGAGAATTTTAATTTGGCCTCCTAAAGACTGAGTCTCAACTTTAGCCAGTGTTCAGAGGCTTGTCTTTAATGTAAACCTTTGATAGTTTATGAATTCCTTTCAGGGGAAATGTAGAAAAAATATGCAGATGCTTAGGAAAGCCAGCAAGACTGTAGTTGGAAGGTAGATGTGTTCATGTACAAAGTTTTATATGAAAACCTGTCCTCAGAAAGATGTAGGAACAATGAACCAGCTTGTCCTTGTTCTTGTTTTAAAATAAACATATTGTAGACTTGTAGTTGGCTTCTGATGAGCTGTTCATGGAGCCATTTAAGGCATAAGTTCTGCACTGGTATTGAACCAACGGAATAAAAGCTGTTCATAACCTTGTGTACTTTTCCAACATAAACATCATGTCTTAAGTAAATCAGTTTTATATTAGTTTATATATAGCATCACATGGGAGCTTTTTCTTTGACTTTTTTGTCTGATCTGAATTTCTAGCTAGGCATTCATATCTTCTGATAGTGCTGTTCTAGATTATAATTTTACATTCCAAATTGGTATAAGCCAAAACTATTTATTTTACCCTTGTCATGGGATAACACTTATTGCTCATAACCAGGGCTCAGTCCGTGAGTATTCTTTGAAAGCTGCTTCAATTTTCTGCCTGTGTTTTCGAGTATTTCCTTTAAATGAATGCTCATATTAAAGGAGGAGGAGCTGTTTCTTACTCATCTCTCACTTGTCGTCATTGTCTTACACCTGAAATTGTTTCTGTAGAGGATGGCAACCCACTCCAGTGTTCTTGCCTGGAAAATTCCTTGGACGGAGGAGCCTGGTGGGCTACGGCACACGGGGTTGCAGAGAGTTGGACATGACTAAGCATACACACAAGAGGATCTTATGGAGTTTGGTTGTCCATGGATATATTTTGTTGACTGAATCTAAGAGGATAAACAATGCTGTAGTTTTTTCCAGGAAGATTAAAATTATAAGTATCAATATGACTGTATTTCACTGTATAGAAATGTTTGCTTTGGAGGGAGAGTCTGAATGGAGGAGATAATCATAATAAATAAGATGTACTCTAGAAACTTTGGAAGGTTGGAAAAAGTGATTTGTTTCCCAACCTTTCATTAAACCATGTAATCAAAAAGATAGACATCTAACCAGAAAACATTGTTAGAGGGAGAACAGTTTTTTTATTGTTTGTTTGTTTTAATCTGTCTGTAACAGTTTCAATGTCTTGTTATAATGATTGAATAAAATAAAAGCATTGAATGGACACCGCTACTTGACTCCAGTCTGTGTTTCCATTCATGGCCTTCACAGATCTCCATTGTGAAGGTGTATTCTCAGAGGAGGCATAATTTAATGGGGAAGACGGTGGATTTGGAAAACTCTGGACTCGACTCCTCATGTTGCAGTGATTAGCTGTGTGAACTTCATCAAATCACATCACCACTCTGAATTTTAGTCTTCTAAAAGCTAAGAAAAAATTATATATAGACTTTTCCCTTCATCTGTGACATCATTTAAGAAAATATGGCATAGGATCGGATATTTGTATCTATTTTTTGAGCTACTTTTATTGTGGGGATTTGTGTTTGCAGTAGACACACGTAGTACACTTGAAATTTGAGAAATCCACCCATCTTGTCATCTATTGAGGCGGCAAATTAATTTCCTTTTATCTTATATCAGAACACTTTGGCCACAAAGATGTTTTAAATAATACCTGGGGGCACAAATAAGCTATTTAAGAGTTAATAAAAGGCTATACACAAATCTTTTTGAAGTTTATGTCCAATCTTTAGTTTTTTATATGCTGCTCAGTTATGAAAAGGAGAGAGAGCATAAAAGCTGATGTTTATTAAATTACTTATATGCTCAGTGTCTTTTTTTTGGCCTTATCTAATCCTGCAGAAATAATCTAGAAGCATGTGCAGTTCACTCTTCTCAGATACTGCTCACCATCTGTTTTCAAAGTGAGAAATGAGCATCACTTTGTAACTAATTTCCCTTTGTCTGCTAAGTCCAAACTTGGGGAAAGAGGTCACTGTTTATTCTGTTTATGACTAACTTGATATTAACAATTCATGTTCCATGGTCTGCTTTTTTTATATGGTTTTATGGTAACTATTCACCCCCCCTTTTTTTTTTTGGCTCCCTCACATACTTATTGCAACAGATATTCTTGGCTCAACGAAATAGGGAACTCATTCATCAGGAATGTTTGATTGGGTTTTTTTCAGTAACAAAATTGTTTTTGCTTTTTGTTTTTAGTGTTTTCTTTTTCCTCTGTCAGACCTGATCCAGTGTGGAAGGGAGAGAAAGAAAAACCAGAGAATCTGGGAAAACTTATGTGAATTGCAGCAAGTTCTTGGATTTAGACAGAAAATGGAAGGAATGAAAATATAATGAGTGCATAGCTTGTCTGTATATGAGAGATGCTCTTATATATGTAATTGAGGTTTTATCAAGAGCATTAGCTATGGTGAAGATAATGGTGACAATAACTAATCTCACTGGATAATAAGCAAGCAGGCTCAGAGAGGCAAGGAACCTGACTTAGAACACAGTGTTAGTAAGCATTGTAGGGTTCCCCTTGTTTACTCTATTGTGTGTAGCTCAAAACAGTGTTTTTTGTCTAATCATATGGATTGCAGTAAAACCAGTGCTGTTATTGTGTCTCCTTTCAAAACTTTCATTGGTTTCATACCCTGTGGGTACATATTATTTTAGGACCAAGTTTTTATACTGTTGTCTGTGCCTTATACTTAAAATGGCAGTGACTTTATAGCAGAGTCTTGCTGAGGTGCATGTTCTTCTCTTCTGGAATGTTCTATGACAGTCATCATGTCAAGAACATTTGAAGATGATTATATGGCAATAGCCTTATTATGGAATGCTTACTGTATGTCATGTATGTATCTTGTTTGTTTTATCTTTTCTGCCCTGCAGACTGCTCCTTTGGGGCAGCCACCATTATTTTTTTCCATTTAGAGGTGAAGGTCAAGGCATGATAGGATTCCTAACTTGCCAAGGTCCCAAAGTTAGTGTATATTCAAATGCAAGCTGTCTGGCTCCATAGCCACCCTGCAATGTGACCTTTTAGCCTGATGAGTTAGCAGCTGTGGCTCTTTGAGAGCCATGACTTGGCCTCAGTGGACATAGGAAATAGTTTCGTGTGTGTTTCCAAGACCATCATATTTTTCATCAATTATAAGTAATGCACACTTTTTAGGATAGTCGTTGTAAAATGTAACCCCAAGCCATAGTTAGAGGGTGGGGGAAGATTAAGTCATTTGGAACGGTTTGGAAAAGCTCTCTGGGCAACCGTCCAGAGTTTTTGCTGGGCCTTGGGATCTTGAATGTTTGTGAAGAGTGGGGAGATTTTGTGTCTTTGCACATAAGTGTCCCTGAGTCATTTTGGTCTTTAGCCTGAACCACTCAATGATGGAAAAAGAAATCTCAGGGAAGATGAAAGGGTAGAACTAAAGGGAAGCCCTACATAGATTTCAAAAGACCATAGAGTTTCATAGTTATAATTTATAATGTCCACTATCCTTGTGATATTTTACATGAGGTTATTTATCTTTTCTCTTTGAGAACATGTTTTCCCTTATATTTAAAAATATCCTGTCTTTAGAACTCTTAAAATGTTTGGAGGGCAGAAATAAAAAGTCTTTGGAATAATTACTATGTTTCTGTGTTCACTGGTGTACTTATTCAGCAGGTGTTTGTTGAACGCTCACTGTATTATAGACCCTCTACAAAACTCCGGAGATAAAAGATAAAGTGCTGAATTTGTCCTCAAGGCATTTGGATTCTGGTGGGAGGAAATGTGAGCTAGTCAGCCTGCAGATAAGAAGTGCTCTGTAAGGGGAGTGGAAAGCTCTGTCAGGGCACAAAGGAAGGAGGACATAGTTCCTCTGACGATGATCTGCAGACATTTGAGCCAAAGCTATGAACAGTGTTAGGGCTGGGTAGGCCAAGGCGGGCAGGGAGGGTGTTAGAGGCTGGAGTGCTCAAAAGCCTGGGGGCAGTGAAGGACAGGAACCACCACCACCATCTCACAGCTAGAAAACCTGACCATTACAGCCAGCTCTGGTTTCCTGTGAAGGAAGTGCCATGTGGACTCAGGTCCATGGATTCTTGGACCTCTCCAGCCAGTCTTCCTTCATTACTGGGTAAAATGGGGCTTGCTTCCCTTGTTCCTTCCTTCCTTCTTGTTTTCCTTCCTCCTTAACTTCCTTTTTCTGTTTAGTTGATGAATTTGAGTTGGATGTAGGCATTTCTCACATCAGGCTTAATCTTGCTGCTGCTGCTGCTAAGTCGCTTCAGTCGTATCCGACTCTGTGCTACCCCATAGACGGCAGCCCACCAGGCTCCCTGTCCCTGGGATTCTCCAGGCAAGAACACTGGAGTGGGTTGCCATTTCCTTCTCCAATGCATGAAAGTGAAAGGGAAGTCTCTCATTCGTGTCCGACTCCTAGTGACCCCATGGACTGCAGCCTACCAGGCCCCTCCGTCCATGTGATTTTCCAGGCAAGAGTACTGAGTTAGGGCTCTAATGGAGTGGGTTGCCATTGCCTTCTCCGGCTTAATCTTAATGAGGGAAAAGGGAAGGAAAAAAAACCAAAGAAGCAGCCTCCTATCGCACAATAGGATATAAGGTTTTTTGCTATTTGTTTCTATGTCTTTTTTCATATGTTTCTCAGGAATTTCAATTTTTCTGCTATTCCGTTAACATGTCTCTTTGATCAGAAGTGCCTGTATCACTGCTTTTTCAGCTTTTTTTGTGAGCCATCGTGGATAAGCATGGCGTGGCCATGGGAAGACTTCCTTGGTTGAGTACCTAAAATTTGCTTCTTTGGTGTTTTGTACTGGGACAGCAAAATGCTCGTGTTTAAATAACTTAAAATTCCTGGGAAACTCATAAAACTGCCTGACATGATGTTAAATAGTTTGTGCCTATAAGAAACTTTGCAGATGGCTAAGATAAGTATGAAGGATGCTTTATATGTTTTGACTTACTGTCTCTTCAGTTACATTATATAAAATTCAGCAGACTTCTCCATGATCGCTAGGGAAATGAATGATATTCCTGTCATAAATCACAAATACCACAAGCTGGCGGAGGATTGTAATTGACGGGCGCCCATCGATAGTTTGTTTATATTCTCCAGGAGGGCTCCCAAAAATGTAGCGTCCACCATATTTATTCAGAAAAATATATTCTTAAATAAGATTGCCCTGACACTGGCTGCTGTACTTAAGCAACTTAAAGCAATCCCAACTGCTACTTTGCTTAGCAGACTAGCTGCATGTCCCATCCATGATTGTGTAAGATGAAGATAAATTGTGCATGTACACACACACACATAGATTTGATTCCTCTGTTCACAGTGTTCTGATTCAGGGCAACTTGAAGATGATTTGGAGGTGTTACGATTAACTTTGCATTTATTCCAGAAAATTTCACTGGAGGAGAAAATACATTCTTGGCATGCAGTAAAACCCCACATTTGGTTATATAATTCATTTGTGATTTAAATTTTTATAATTTATTCAGTAAGTCCAATGAATGTAATGTTGGATAATAAGCCAATTTAGTTTTATGAGTAAAAAAAGTACATGACTGATCTATCGTTTTACAAAGTCAACCGCTGAATCATGGATTTGGATGTGATTTAGGGGAGCCTCCCCACACCCCTCCTCCTGGTCTTCTAGCTCCATCCACACATCCTTCCTGCTCAACCCTAATCTTCTTTGATCAAAGGGAAGCACTTTAAAGAAGGAAATCTTCAGGAGTTTTAATATAATTACCTTTAGGATGAGAATTCTTTTCAAAGTAGTACCATTGGCACATTCAATAATGTCTAGAATTCTGCCCAGACTTGAAAGTACTTTGTGTCCATTGCTAAATATTGCTGCTGTCTTCATCTTTTGCTTCTGGGATTGAACTGCATAGGTTTCCAGTCTTTAAATACATTCTGATGGGTATCAGCATGTTTGCAAATAGATTTCCATGCTTGACCTGGACACGGTAGAAATGACCTGGTCCTGCTGCCCCTAAGTTTCCTCCCATTTTGAGAGCACAGGCAAATAACTCACTGTTATCTCATCACCTTGATACTGTCAGTGGTGGTTTACGAAAGCCGCTTTGGGGTTAGACCCTGGGAGTGGCTAGGATGGTAACAAAACCAGATTCAAGTTACACACGAGCAACTTCATAAATTATCAAATTCATATGCAGTATTCTATTCTCATAAGAGGGAACATTTTGCCACAAAATCTGTTCAAATAAAATTTCCTTTGGAATATTTTCTTCTACTGTGAGGACACATGCCTTTCCCGAGCCCATTTTCCCTGCCCCTAGTACCTCATGTCGGAGAAGGCAATGATAACCCACTCCAGTACTCTTGCCTGGAAAATCCCATGGACGGAGGAGCCTGGTGGGCTGCAGTCCATGGTGTCGCTAGGAGTTGGACACGACTGAGCGACTTCACTTTCACTTTTCACTTTCATGCATTGGAGAAGGAAATGGCAACCCACTCCAGTGTTCTTGCCTGGAGAATCCCGGGGACGGGAGAGCCTGGTGGGCTGCCGTCTCTGGGGTCGCACGGAGTCGGACACGACTGAAGTGACTTAGCAGCAGCAGCAGTACCTCATGTATGGTGAGCATTCAGTAGGCAGTGAATGAATTCCTTTGTCCCTGCGTCTGAATGGTCGAGTGGAAGTCTTCACCCAAACAATAGCGTGTGGATGGTCTGCACTGGGGAGGCCTGGGCGCCACTTCAAAAGCGATTTCCCCATCCTGGCAGGGCAGGACATGTTCTCCTTGGTCTGGGAAGTCATAGCTGTATCCCTGTTCAACACTATACCTCTCTTTTGCTTGTTTCCTTCCCAGGAGCTGTGGAATCCGAGTGCGGCTGCCAAGAGGAATCCAGAAAAGCCAAAGAGCCCAAGCATGTCAGACCTTCCTGTAGCCACACACACACACACCTCAAACCCCAAGGAAGTGAGTGAGAATCACAGGCAGGGAGACAGCCAACCAGGTGAGCAACCACATCAGTCTGAGGGCTAAAGCAACAGGAAAGGGTTTTTGGCAGTTCTGTTCGTTTGGCAACATGAGGATTTGACCTGAGCTTACACCAAATTACCTCACGGCAAATGATTTTCTGCCGAGCACTACAGACGTTAGGCTGACTCCACTGAGCTCTTGGGCTGAAGACAGATGAATATATCCAAGATGACGACTTAGTTTCAGGTGTGATGGGGGGATTGCTTCTCCTCGTTCAGGAAGAGGTTAAATCCCAACTTTTTTTTCCACCTTTAGGGGAGGTTCTTCTGTTCAGAGCCAATAGGGGAGCTTTGGGTTTGGGTCTTGAGTTTGGTTTTGAGCCTTCTGGTTTGGCTCTGTATGGGTGTGGGTGTGTTTGTGCTTGTGGGTGGGGTGTGTGTATGTGTATTTGTGTATTTCCACATAGATGGCTAAGACTGTTCTTCCTTTTTATAAATATAAATCTCTCTCTCTCTCTCTTTTTTTTTTTTCTATTTGGGTCCATATGTTTTGAAGCTACCTCCTAGATGAATTGAATTAGACTATGCTATTTTTATTTACTTTTTAATGTTTTTAGTAATGAAATCACTGGTTGGAACCTTATGCAGTTTGGTGCTATAATAGGATTTGCCAGGGTTCCATTGTACTCTAAATTAGTTTTAAATTTCTGCCCCTTGCCTTCCTTTTCATTTATGTTAAATGTTACTATTATGTGAAGAGAAGGGATTTTAATGATAGTAAGAAGGTATTTAGAGACTCCTGCTCTACTGCTCGTAAAAAAAAAAAAAAAAAATACAATCAACAGGGAAGTTGGAGCCCTGAAACAACTCTCAGGCAGAGATGTTAATGCCCACACTATCGACGTTTGGGGCTAGATAATTCTGTATTGTAGGGTTTTTTCCTGTGCATTATAGAATTTAGTGACAGCCCAGGCCTTGACCCACCAATTGCCAGTAGCACTCAACTCCCCCGGTGTGCAACTGGAAAAGTACCATGGAGGATAAAATTGCTCCCAGTTGAGAACCATTGCTTTAGGGATAAATTTTTACGGAGGAAGAGAGATAGAGAAAATAGTGAAGATGGAGACTATAGAGCTATTGATTTTGCTTTTTAAATATGTTACCTGTGTAGTTCCAAAGAAAGTATTGGCTTGACCAAAATTTTGTTCGGGTTTTCCATAACAACTTTTTGATCAACCCAATACATCTTTTGCAGGTGAGGCCTGCCAGTAAAATTCTTGCTTCACCTTCAGTTCAGTTCAGTCGCTCAGTTGTGTCCAACTCTTTGTGAGCCCATGGACTGCAGCATGCCAGGCTTCCCTGTCCATCACCAACTCCCAGCTGTCCATCACCAACTCCCAGTTGTCCATCACCACCAGTTACCTATCCTTTATTGACTGGCATTTGGTTTAGATTAATATAACAGTTGCAACTCACTTAGAACAAGGATTCATTTTGCTGTTCTCATGATCAACTGAAGAACTTCTGAGTATTCATATCCTGCAATACTTTCTTTAAAGGGGACAGCCTGATCTCTGGGTGCTTTTATAGCACTGGCTTATTGGTTGGTGAACGAGATTCAAAGGAGGGCTTCCCTGATGGCTAAGATGTTAAAGAATCTGCCTGCAATGCAGGAGACTTGGGTTTGATCCCTGGGTCAGGAAGATCCCCTGGAGGAGACAATGGCAACCCCCTCCAGTATTCTTGCCTGATAATTCCATGAATAGAGGAGCCTGGCGGGTCCCAGTCCATGGGGTTGCAAAGAGTCAGACATAGCTGAGTGACCAACACACACATTAGAACAATGATTGATTTTGATGCTCTCAGGATCAACTGAAGAACTTTGGGTATTTGTATCCTGCAGTACTTTCTTTGAAAGGGACAGCCTGATCCCTGGGTGTTTTTATAGAGCTAGCTTATTGGTTGGTGAACAAGATTCAAATGAGGCTCGTGTGAAATTTTAATTGAGGGGTGAATTGAATGAAGAAAGACACCCACAATACACTTTAATTTATGAATGGGAGGTCAGATACACAAGTTAATGACCGGTTTGACTGAATTGACCATCTTCTACAGTACTGAAATTGTCCAGAGTATTGCCTTCTTCCTGTATAGGATTGTAATTCATTTGCTCTGTGCTCAATCTCCTTCCAAATTCACTCTCCCTCTAGTAGAATGTTTCAGTTGCCAGACAAGTGGAGTCATGTATCCACTGTGATTTAACATTCAATGTCCTGCTGTCTTTATTTCAAAAATTTTTTTTCCTCTTTATTCACTCTTCACATGAACATACATGTTTGCCAGGCACGTTCTTGCATTTCCTTTTTCTCTTCCATCCTTCCTGCCCTTGTTTTCTTCCCTTTTCTCTGACTGCAGGAACTGTCAGGTGGCCTGGCTGGCATCGTCTTACCTTCTTTTGAACTGTGTTACCCAGAGACCTCCGTTTATTATGCCTCGGGCACGCTCTGTCTTGAATACTGGATCTCTCTGAGGGATAGTTAATGATCTTTGCAGCAAATGAAGGTGAACTGTAGCCACATTATTGTGATAATACAGCCAACTGTATGGAACAGATTGAGCTGAGCTTTGAACAGCTGGGGCTGGCAGAGTGAGTCTTGACTTCTCTCGGAAGGGTTCCAGAACTGCCAAATCATCAAACTTGAAGGGGAAAGAGGGACAAGAAAGGTTAGGGGAAGAGTGGTTCCTGCAGGTACTTTTTGCTTTTGTGATCTACCTTTCTGGAAATTTTGCCGGTTTGTAGATGGGGTGCAGCGCAGATCTATTTGAACCCAGGGGCTGCTGTCACTGTGTTTGGACTTGTCTGCTTCGTGGCTGGGATGGTATTTTCATGTTCATTTGCAGGCACGGAACATGTGATGGATATATGCTTCTGGTAAAGCTTGTGCTGCCCTGATGTCCATGAGACCATTTGTAGTTTAAGGATGTGCAGCCTGAACAAAACCCTAATACAAATTCATAAAGGCTCTGTTGGAACCTTTGCACTTGGACTGTTGTGAGGCTTTGTGATGGATGTAATAAATGGACATCAGTGTGGGGTATGGCAGATATTATAAATTGGTGGCCCATAGAGCCAGATCTAGCCCTCAAATATGCTGTTTGCCCTTACAAGGAAGTGTATGTGTGTGTGTGTTCAAAGAACTAGCTGGCAATGTTGGTTTGTTTTTTTTAATTACATAAAAATCTGGTTAATCTACCCAAAGAAGCCAAAATATCTGGCTTCCCCAAAGCCATCATCTCCCATGGCACACCCCAGCGGGGGCTGCTAACTATGGCCCCGTCCCTGTGTCCAGTAGGGAAGGCAGGGGCTTTGCAGCGCACAGAAGTCCTTGTCTGGCACCCTCACACTCACTTCTCAGTGGGCTTCTGCCAGAGAAGATCAGGGGAGAGCAGATAGAGACTTTGGGATGGGGAAGAATTGGGTTTGACTTCTAGTTCACAGCCAGCTTTGCCAATTTGGGCAAGTGACGTACCTTTCTGAGTCTTACTTTCCTTGTGCATAAAATGGAAATAAAATTCTCCACCTCATGGTTGTAGTAAAGAACATGAATTGAGGTAGAAAATTTGACACTCGTAAAAAAAGAGCCATGATGCTACACACATCAGCCATCACTGTAATTTTTAGCTGCTATGTATCGTAGATGACTTGAGGCCAATCATTTATAGAGTCACATTCACTATGTTATAAGATTAGACGAACACTCCTATTACTCAGGACAATGAGAGGACTTGTGTCTGGGCTTCTCATATTTCTGTTTTTGTCTTCAATACAGAATTTACAGTGTCTCTAGGGGAGTAACATTGTAGAAACTGAGTTCTTAGGGGTGGCATTATCTGAAGAGAGAAAAATCTTACAATTTAGCTCATTTTAGGTAGACAACTTGGTTTTCTTTTGACTGAGTCATGACTTAGTAATTATGGTCTGAACTCTTGAAGTTTCTGTCTCCCCATCCCAATTACATTCAAAATAAGTTTGATGATAATGCTGAGGATTGAATATACTCAGCATTTTCATGGAAGGAAAGCTACAGAAATGACAGCGGTATATCAATTAATATATTTCCTTAAAAGGGGGAGTTGAATTTAGTTCTTGTGAGGCTTGCAATCTATTGAAGACAGCAGTGTATCAGCATGTTGTGCTCACAGATTCTTTAAGATTTCAAGGGATTTTTTTTTTCTACGTTACTGCACTCAATATCTTTTCTCTCTAATCTCTGACCTTTGACATCAGAAGGTTCCAGAATGCATTTGACTTCCATACTAGGTGGGCTTCCTGCTTATTACATATGTAGTTAGGAAATACCGGTTTTTCCGCCTATTTTTCTACTTCCTGCAAAGATGGGTTTCCTTTAGATGTGGATATTTCCCTTAAATGCATATTCCTGTCTCAAAATGGTAAGGGAAAGCAGGGCAGTAATTTCTTACTGTATTATACTTTGTGAATATATTTGGAAAACTCCTGTGTTCTAGTGAAAAACTTCTTAGAAGAAGGAAGCAAGGTGGCTAGAAATGTTAAGGCTGTTGTGAGACCAGTGGGAGAAATGTACATCAAAGGTGAAAAGTGAGCTGTGATTTGGTATAGAGTTTTGGTATAGCTTTGGTATAGAGTTCAGAATTGAAACCACGCCATGTGATAAACAGTTATGTTGTCAAGTATTGTCTTAAATCCACCTTGGATGAGTGAATGCCATTATTAGAGTAGAAGGTCCCTGAGCAGAAGGCATAAGAGAAGAAAATATTATTTTTAGAGCCCTTCTTCTAAAACCTTTCTGAAGGGACATGTAAGTCTACCTCTGGGCATTGAAATCGGGCCCATATCTAGATCTGATTCCAGGTAATTACTCAGAACCCCCTTTTCTTCCAGCCTCTACCTGATGCTGTGCATGGAGGAGGTTCAGGGAGAGAGGGAAGGAGATGAAGCGAGGAGGAGGGCAGAGTGTGGCTGGAAGTGGGGTGATTTGGAGAATGAAGGTGATTTGCACTAAAGATTCAAATCACTGGAAGTATTGTGGCATGTTTAGGAAATAGTTGAATTGATCCGTATGAAGTTGTTAGTATTTCAGTTGTACAAAAATGGCAATTTTACACAGTTCAACCAAAAATAACAAGTATCACATTTTTGCTAGAATTGCTGTCTGTCCTGCAGCTGGGTGTATGGAGTGGTTTTAAAAGCCAGAGGTATTTTGGCATCCAATTGGAGATTTTATTTTGTGTGTGTATATGATTTTCCTAGAATATACAAATATTTTTTGCCTTGAATTTTTCTTATCAGGCTTTTCTAAAATTATAGTTATTGCCTCAGATCTTACAGTGGAAGAGACTAAAAGGACAGTCCAGTCTGAGGAGGAATGAAGCTCATGGATCTCACCAGATCTTCGCCCAGGAATGTGTATGGCCGGCTGGGTTTGTTTGTAGGGCACTGGAAATCCAAAAATTGGGTTTTGACCTTAGCTGACTTTACATTTGTTAGTTTTGTTTTGAAAATAAGAAATGGATGTGAAAAGACGAGGAGTTACCCATATGAACATGATTTACTAAACCGCGTCCACTTTAGGGTAGATTGAACCTTGTTGAAAGTTGTGACATTTGCTCAAGAAAGCATTGTTTCCGCCTCTGTGTTGGTGGGACAGAGTGATTCTGTGAATGCTGTTAGTTTTGGGCATGAAACAAATTGACTTAGTTAATAAAAAGTAAGTCCTTAAGAAAGCCTGGAAGTAGTAAAGTCCATGGTCCTTGGATGCTGGTAGCTGGGGGTGGGGTGGGGTGTGAGTGTGTGTAAACATGTATGATTCTTGGGGGCAGGGGGTGGGGAGGTTTGTTCCGAGTGAAAGAGACAGATGCTTCCTTTGCTGGCTTGTTTCCTGGTTTTCAAAGCCTCGTTTTTTGTTGTTGTTTTATTTTAAGGTTGGGTGCCTTTTTGGTTTGTCTGTGAGGGCGTGGTGAGTCCACACGCACAGGCACCCACCTCTATAACTTGTTATTCCGTGCGCTGTGTCAAGTGGAAGGTGCGAGGCTCCACCAACTGCTTTGAGCAGAGCCCACTTCCCTTCACCCACAGAGCCCGTGGAGCAGTTATACCAACATCAATCAAGGGAAACCCACAGGCTGCACTCACACCGTTGAAGCAGGTGCATGAGTGAGCATTCTCCGCCAGGCGCACGTGATTGAGGTGTACCTCGGTGTCCTGCCCACAGATGTCAGTTACGATGACTGTGTGGGGCTGCGCCCGCTCCCTGCAGAACCAGGACCAGCCTGTAGTACTTAGAGGACAAAGGAAGTGTCACTCACAGCATCACAGTTGCTGATGTACTGACACCAGGGGGAAAAGTGCATTGTCTAGTCTCTGTGTGTGTGCATACATTGATATAGATCAAATATAGGCATGCACATGTATGCATATGCAAGTGTAGATGTACACGTGTGCATGCACACATGTGAATTTAAAGCAGAACTCAAGTGGGCCATGAGATAGAGATTATGAACGTCAAATA
Organism: Bos indicus x Bos taurus; assembly: GCF_003369695.1. NCBI lineage: Eukaryota > Metazoa > Chordata > Mammalia > Artiodactyla > Bovidae > Bos > Bos indicus x Bos taurus. The sequence continues at coordinate 37,141,413 of NC_040098.1, read as the reverse complement.
TCCCTTAGTATTTGACAACAAGGGAAAGAGCTATTTTAAAAAAGGTGCATTTCTCGGGACTTCCCTGGTTGGTTCAGTGGTTGAGACTTTGCCTTCCAGTGCAGGGGTTCAGTCCCTGGTCAGGGAACTAGACCCTCAATGCTGTAACTAAAAGTCCTTCGTGTTAACAACTAAGACCTGGCACAGCCAAATAAAAAATATTTTTAAATAAAAAGGTATATGTCACTTTCAAAATTGCATCATCCTGATGTATATTGAGCTTTAGGAAATTCCTACAGAAGTTTTAAACGATTTTTAAAAAGAAGAAACATTTAACACTAGGGCTTCAATATATGTTGTACCTTTTAAATCGTTTTTAGTTCCCCAAAGCTTCTTAACTGAGATGCTTCAAAATACTATGTATATTATTTATATTCAAATATGTGAAAAATCTCCCTCTAAGCAACATAAAGCAAAATGAAACATTTTGTGAAACTACCAAATCTGGCTAAGTTTGAGAATAATTCTAAACTCCAGTGTCACTATAGGAGTGGGAAAATACAAAATATTGGGGAAATTTTATATGCTATCTGGAGATTATTTTGCAAAATATAAGATCAAAAGTCACAAAATGTGTCTATTCATAGTTCTGCCAGTGCAACTTCTAGGCAGATTTGTCCTAATAGCATAATCAAATGTGTATAAAAAGATTTTACTGCAAGAATACTTTATCACAAACTTATTTTTTGATATATTTTGTTATAAATATCTAAACAGTATTACAGTGGTCAGATACATTATAGTAGACATATCCAGTAAAATACTAAATGAGGCATTCAAAGAATGCTGTAGATTTTTCTGCGATCTCACTTAAAAAAAAATACCTTGTTTATATGTATCCATGAATGTGGCTAGGTGTTGTCATACTCTGGGAGGTTATACATAAAGTTAAAAGTTGGTATCTCTAGGTGATTTGAGAATAATTAGATATCTTTAGTTTGCTTTAGCAAAGGGCAATTATGGAAATAGTACTTTAAGCATAAAAGCTATCTACAAATTCTTATAGAAGCCAAGGAGGAAAAGTGCGTATCCCCCCAGACGACTGTTTGCTGCTGCTGCTGCTAAGTCACTTCAGTCATGTCCGACTCTGTGTGATTCTGTAGATGGCAACCCACCAGGCTCCCCGTCCCTGGGATTCTCCAGGCAAGAACACTGGAGTGGGTTGCCATTTCCTTCTCCAATGCATAAAAGTGAAAAGTGAAATTGAAGTCGCTCATTCGTGTCCAACTCTTCGTGACCCCATGGACTGCAGCCTACCAGGCTCCTCCACCCATGGGATTTTCCAGGCAAGAGTACTGGAGTGGGGTGCCATTGCCTTCTCCGAGATGACTGTTTAGCAGATATCAAAGGCTTCTGATTGATTAATTCAGTGATATGTGTGTGCCAGGTACCATACAAGGCTCTATTGTCTTGCTCTGTACTTTTCATATGGTGAATGGCTTAATCACTTCTGATACACTGGTTTGTGTGGCTTTACTAACAGAGTTAATAATACCAATGTGAAAATTCTGATATATACATGTAAATATTAAGACTAAAAGAGTGACCTTTTGCTTCATGTTTTGACATATGTTTTATCTGCTCTACACTGTCTCACATAGTTAGATTTTTCCTACCATGTGGATGGTTGGCAACCTCGGATGTCTTGGGAGGCAAAAGCAGATAGGAATATCTTTGGGAAAACTTGACACCATTCACGAAAACCTTGAAAGAACACTGAGAAGCTTGTTGGCAAGTGCTTTGAAAAATCTGACTTCTTATTTTGTAACTTTTTTGGCTTTGAAACTCAATCTTGGTTTAATGTTCAGCAGGTGTCCTCTGGGGAGTTAGGACAGGGTTTGAAGGGTGGGAGATTAGCGTGATGAATTTGATGTCCAGGCATCTGGAATGTTGAGACTGTGGAGGATGTAAGTGTGAGGTTTAGATGAGGGATGTCTGCCCGGAGGAGGATCAGGATTTCGGCAGACTTGGAGAGACTCATTGAGAAGTTTTAAGTGCCTCTTTGAGCCCCTCAGAGTCTGCCCAAGGGCTAAGCTGCGTCTGATGGCCAGTTCCTTTCTCACTGTGATGGTCCTGGAAGTATAACCTTCCTCATGGATTCTCAACACTTCAGCCTCTCATACTAGCATGAGAATAGAAATTTAAGAATTCTAGCTTAATTTACCCAGGGCTCCAGAATGAAAAAGATTTTTTTCATGAGTTCAGCTATAAAAATAGCAAAGATTCTTGAGAAGAAGGGTTTGTTTTGGATGAATACCAATTTGCCAAGTTGCTCTGTGTGTGTGTGTGTGTGTCTGGGGGAATGATTATGGCTTCTTGAACTTGGTTCATTTCTTTCCCATTGGTGAAGGGAAGACATTAAACTTTGGATTTGGTTCTATTTCCATTGTCCAGTGAATCAGGAGAGCTAGCCCCATAAGTTACCCCGCTGCTGTGGGAGAATTTGTCATAATCACTTCCTCCTTTTTCTTTCTACCCTTCTCTTGTTAAAGCTGATCTGGAGTCCTTAACTAACTGCCTTGGGAGTAGTTTGAAGTATAAAGGGTAGGCATTGTGGTGGCATTTGAGGGATTCTTGAGACAAGCCCAGAGTGATAAAAATCAATAATTGAAGGAATCACTTGCCTTAAAACAAACAAACTTGTAAATAGAACAAGATTGTACAAATTGTGTCTTTAGGCAGCTAATCTAATCACACACAGAAGGCAGCCTGTTTTCTTACTTGCTGGACCACTTCCACTATATATTCTCACAGGGAACAATATATTAAGTACAGTGTTTAGAAATATTTGTTGAATCCCACTGTCTGATTTTGGCAAATCCCAAGGAAAAAAAAGGATATGTCTTGGACTGCTTGAGCCTTCCTGGGAGGATGTTGGAGTTTTCCCAGCGAGGCTGGCTTCACATTGTGGGAAACACTGGTTTAGTAGATAACACTGTTAGAATTTATATTCAAAAGGCATTGAGTTTTTTTTTTTTTTTGGTTTTTGGAGCAGCCACAGCTGATCTTATATCTCTCAGGATCTGAAAAAACCCAAAGTGTATGCTAATCTTTCCTTATGTTGATGCTGTCATTTCCTTGCAAAGGGCACCCGGGTTTCTGACCCCCTCATCCTGTTTCAGCAGCAGGGTGATCTCACCAACACTGAAACATCCAGAATCAGAAGAGAAGACAAGGGCGGTAATAAGTGAGAGTGGGTGAAAGATAGGCCATTATAGGGTCAAATATCCATTGGCCAGTGCTTTCTTCTCTTATGGAATGTTGGTGCATCAGGATTAAAATTTAGAGGAAAACAAGGCAGAGCACTGTGTGATATAAATCACAGCAATGTTTTCTTGGATCCATCTCCTAAAGCAAAGGAAATAAAAGTAAAGATAAACAAATGGGACCTAGTCAAACTCAACAAGCTTTCTGCACAGCAAAGGAAACCATTGACAAAACAGAAAGGTGACCTAATGAAATAGAAATATTTGCAAATGAAAAGACTGATAAAGGGTTAATATATATATATATTACATATATAAAATATATATAATATATATAAATAGCTCATACAATTCAACATCAAGAAAAGATCCCAAACAGCCCAATTAAAAAATGGGCAGAGGAACTGAATAGACATTTTTTCCAAAGAGGAAATGCAGATGGCCTAGAGGCACATGACAAGCTACTCAATAAGGAACCATCAGGAAAATGCAAATCAAAATCACCATGAGATATCACCTCCCACCTGTCACAGTGGCTGTCATCAAAAATAACTCCAGTAATAAATATTGACAAAGATGTGGAGAAAAGGGAACCCTCATATACTGTACGGAGAAGGCAATGGCACCCTACTCCGGTACTCTTGCCTGGAGAATCCCAGGGATGGGGGAGCCTGGTGGGCTGCCGTCTATGGGGTTGCACAGAGTTGGACACGACTGAAATGACTTAGCAGCAGCACCAGCATATACTGTAAGTGGGAATGTAAATTGGTGCAGCCTTTGTGGAAAACAACACAGAGGTTTCTCAAAAAAAAACTAAAAATAGAACTATTGTATGATCCAGCAGTTCCTCTTCTGGGTACATTACCTGGAAGAAAACAACCAAAAACACTAATATGAAAAGATACAGGCACCCCAGTGTTTACAGCAGCATTATTTACCATTGCTAAGGTATGGAAGCAACCTATATGTGTCCAAGTTGGCTTAAAGCTCAACATTCAAAAAACTAATAAGATCATGGCATCTGGTCCCATCACTTCATAGCAAATAGATGGGGAAACAATGGAAACAGTGACAGACTTTATTTTTGGGGACTCCAAAATCACTGCAGATGGTGACTACAGCCATGAAATTAAAAGACACTTGCTCCTTGGAAGAAAAGTCATGACCAACCTAGACAGCATATTAAAAAGCAGAGATATTACTTCGCTAACAAAGGTCCATCTAGTCAAGGCTATGGTTTTTCTAGTAGTCATGTATAGATGTGAGAGTTGGACCATAAAGAAAGCTGAGCGCTGAAGAATTGATGCTTTTGAACTGTGGTGTTGCAGAAGACTCTTGAGAGTCCCCTGGACAGCAAGGAAATCAAACCAGTCTATCCTAAAGGAAAGCAGTCCTGTATATTCATTGGAAGGACTGATGCTGAAGCTGAAACTCCAATACTTTGGCCACCTCATATGAAGAGCTGACTCATTTGAAAAGACCCTGATGCTGGGAAAGATTGAAGGCGGAAAGAGAAGGGGATAACAGAGGATGAGATGATTGGATGACATCATTGACTCAATGGACATGAGTTTGAGTAAGCTCCCGGAGGGACAGGGAAGCCTGGCTTGCTATAGTCCATGAGGTCGTAAAGAGTCAGACACGACTGAGCAACTGAACTGAACTGAAGTGTCCAAGGACAGATGAATGGATAAAGAAAATGTGGTATATATACAATGGAATACATACATCCTTAAAAAAGGATAAAATGTTGCTGAATACATACATATAGCCATACAGTGCATACATACATGCATACAATGTTGCAGAATACACACAGCCATAAAAAAGAATGAAATGTTGCCGTTTGCAGCAACAGCATTAGGCTAGGGGAAACTAGTCAGACAAAGGCAAGCACTGTATGCTGCTGCTGCTGCTGCTGCTAAGTTGCTTCAGTCGTGTCCGACTCTTTGTGACCTCATGGACTGTAGCCTGCCAGGCTCCTCTGTCCATGAGATTCTCCAGGCAAGAATACTGAAGTGGGTTGCCATGCCCTTCTCCAGGGGATCGCCCCAACCCAGGGATGGAACCTGAAGCTCAGAGTTCTTCTGCACTGGCAGGCGGGTTCTTTACCACTAGCGCCACCTGGGAAGCCCCATCCCTTATATGGGGAATCTAAAAAATACACCAAGTACTGAAGATAACAAGACTCACAGATACAGAGAACAAAGTAGTGGTTACCAGTAGGGCTAGTGGAAGAAGGGGTGGTATAGGCATAGGCGATTAACAGATACTAACTATTAGGTATAAAATAAACTGCAAGTGCGCAGGCCCTACCGACCTCCTGCGCCTCCACACTTACCGGGCTCTGCAGGCAGGTGAGGTGGAATTCCCGCGCTGTTCAGCTGTGGTCTCAGCTTGCTTGCTGTCTGTCCTCTGGGTGCAGGGAATCCTGGCAGTCAGGATAGGCGACACAAGTACTGCCAAGGCTGATGGAGCCGCAGCCACGCCACCCTCCCCTGCCCTCACCCTGATGACCACAGTGGGTGAGGAGGGTGCGCTGCCTTGGCCAGAGGTGGGGGCTCCTGGCTGCAGAGAGCAGCCTGAATGGCTGGATGGAGCCACAGCAAGGGCCAGGAGTTGAAAGAGGTGATGAGCTGGAGGAGGAAGAACAGGAGGAAGTATATATTAAAAAAGAAGCATTATACATTAATCACTGTGGGGAATAGAGCCAATACTTTATAGTAATTATAAAAGGTATAGCCTTTACAAATGGTGACGCAGTCTATTGTACACACCTGTAACTTATACTGTAAAGCAACGATACTTCAGTAGCAGAAGAAGTGGAGAAGGAAATGGCAACCCACTTCAGTATTCTTGCCTGGAAAATTCCATGGACAGAGGAAACTGGTGGGCTACGGTCCATGGGGTCGCAAAGAGTCGGCCACGACTGAGCACATCAGCAGCAGCAGCAGAAGAAAAGTTTTGGCAAGATCTTTAAGCTAATTTTGCTTAAATGTGATCATCACAGAGCATTGATGGAGTAATCGAAATTTGTGATAAAAATGAAATATTTAGAAAGTACTATATGACCCCTTTATTTAAAAAGGTGTACTGAAATAAAAATGCAGTATTATGAGGAATTTAAGTGAAATAAATTCCTTTAAGTTTCTCAGCATGTATCTGGCATAAAATCGTTGTAATCGATCTTATGCAAGGGCTTATGTTACTGCGTTATCCACTGGTGTTTAAATGAGAGTAAACATATCTGGCCAAGTTTTTTTTTTTTTGCTTTTTAGCTTGTAACTTTGGGAAGCTATTTAAGCTATAATATCTCATCTCTGGAAAGGAGATAAGAGCATCAGCCTCAGAGGGTTTTAAAGTAAACTTTATTTCAGAAGAGTTTTAGATAAACAGAAAAGTTGCAAAGATAGGAAGAAAGTATTCATGTAGTCTTTACCTAATTTCCCTTAATGTTATCATGTTGCTTTACAGTGGTGTGTTTGTCAAAACTAAGGAACCAACAGCAGTACTTGATTGTTAACTAAACTCTACAGTTTATTTGGACTTCACTAGTTTTCCTCTAACGTCCTTTCTCTTCCAGGATCTCGTCCCGGATACCGCACTGCATTTGTTCGTCGTGTCTAAGACACCTTCAATCTATGACTGTTTCTCTGACATGTTTCTGATGACCTTTACAGTTTCACGGAGTGCAGGTCAGTCTATTGTAGAGTGCTCCTCATTTGGAATTTGTCTGATGTTTTTGCATAATTAGACTGCCTATGGGTTTTTGAAAGACTGCAGAGGTGAACCATGATTTGGGGATGCACAGTTAGACATGACTGAGCGACTAACTCATCCGCTATCAACATGGCTTGTCACTGTTGAGCTTTCCCTTGATCCCCTGGTGGAGATAATGTTGGCCAGGTTTTTCCATCAAGTTCCTCTTTTTACCCCCTTTTCCATATTTTTAGAAGCACATCCCTAGGCATAGATCATAGCGTTGTTTGAAGGTTAAATGAGATGATAAAGCTCTTAGCACAGAGCACGGTGCTTAGAAAACCCTCATTAAATGTGACTGTCATTGTTGCTTTTGCTCTCGTAGTCCCCTTAAGTACTTAAAAATCTTTACAGCACCTTCCTTGTATTTATACCATTCTCAGTCCTCTATTGATGTTGATCAGAAAGTAAAAATAAGAGCGCTCACAAACTTCTCAAGTGAGATGGCTGTACTCAAAGTCACTCTAGGACAGGGAGTATGAGAAGTCACTTGAGCGTTGCCACTGAAAGGTCTTGCTAAATTGGGACCATCAGCATCTGGTCCTATTTCAAGGGTTGGCATCAGTCATCAAGGATGAGCATGGAGATGACAGTGGAGGGGGTGGGGGTGGCTGACAAGTCGTGGGCATGAAAGAAAAATGGAAAGTAATTTAGGAGCTATGCCTACATTATGGTGAGAGCCCCTACTCCTTACCACCCTCCATGGTCAAATTTGATAGCTTTCAGGTAGAATTCTCAGTTCTTAGATAAAAACTGTCTTCCAGCACTTCTGTATAAAATGAGGGCCTTGTTCTATGACCTGAGACGCTTCAAAACTCTTGCAGTTGTTGCTGGAGGTATTCGCTGAGCCTGGATAATAGAGCTTGGAGTCCTGTGAAACCGTGTCTGTTGGAATAAATAAGAACAGCTGGTTTCTTGTACAGATAGTGTTTGGCATGAATTTTTTATTTAAGTCTCTCCATGTATCTGGTAAACAGTAAGCAGTATTCAAACACTACTTAAAGCCTCCCAAGTCTCCTTCCAATAAATTTCCTTCACTCCTCCCCATTTAAAAGTTCAGTGTGTAGGGCAGGGTTAATGTAGCAGAAAAGGAATGCTAGGAAAGTATTTTCTGAGCTAGAGAAAATAAGGTTCCTCTTCTATGTATTCTTTCCCATTTGACCTTCAACTTCTCTCTTAGATAACGCATTTTTGGGGACTGTTTCTTGGGAAAGCAAGATTTATGCAGATATTCTTTTACTGGTGTGGATGTACTAAGTGAAGAGAGACACATTCGTGTTAAAATGGAATCCTCTGTCCCTGTGTTCTTCAAGGGGAGAAGATTTACATCTGCATTAAGGGTAGATGGTGAACTGTTCACTTCGTATTCTTTAAATGACTAGCAAGCAAACTGTTTTCCATTTTCCGTTGTGAATTTCAGCCTTAACATGCTTACTTGAGACTGAGAATGCCTTTCCTGTCCTACAGAGAACCCAGCACGCCCTTGAAGAACATTCATGGCATCATTCATTTATTCTGTTGTCTTTGTTATTCACAGTAGAAAGAAATTTTTAAATTTAAATCTGCCAAATTAATGTTGGGCGTCTAAAGGAGTATAAACTATGATGTTGTATTGTATATAGTCTTGCTTGTATTGTTTTTTCAAGCAAACAGTGAGTTCCCTGGCCTGGAGGCTGGGAATATAAATAAAGATAAGATAGGGATCTACTTCACCAATCAAGTGATAACCTTTATGGGCTCCAGGAGATTTTTATTATTCTTTTAAGACTTTGCAGGACTTTTGTGGTCATCAGGGTTGCTCTGTGACTTCTTGGACAAAGCTGAAAAGTCACCATGGGGTTTGCTTTTATCCCTTTCTACCTATCTTAGTGGGAACCTGCGCATTTCGATTCTGGAGGGGCCTGATGGAAAGACCCCCTTGACCTAGGTCAGGCAGGTAGTGTGAGCAAGAAGCAAACTTCCATTATTACATGTCAGTAGAATGTAGGAAGATGTGTTCCTGCGATATTATCAGCTTGTCCTGACTAATCCAGTCGACGTTCTGATATCTTTCAAGTCTCTAGAATTAAGGCCTAAATATTTAAGCTGTTGAGGGGATATTCACAGCTGTGATGATGGCAAGGGTAGGAAGTCTGCACACATGGTCGTTACTATCACACAGGACCTGGGTGGGCAGTTTATACTCTGAGAGGTGTGACCTACACTTCAGTATATTGTTAATATTTCTTCATGGAGATTATATCCCTTCTCACCTGCATGTCTGCTTCTCAGTCTTTACATAATGGAGATTAATTCTAAAAAAGGGAAAAATCAATGTGTGTACACACACACACACACACACGCACACACACACACACACTAGCTTACCCTCCCAAGAGTCACATGAGAGATTTTGATGCCAAACTACTGGTTGAGTGCCAGGAAGAATTTCTTGGGTGGACATAATGCTTAATTTATATTCAGGGGATTTCCACTGGTAAATCACAGAGCTTATAAAATTTGAAAAGAGGAGGAGGGGTTGGAGAAGGAAAAAAAAGAAGGGCCCAGGGACGTGGTTGACAATGTTCCTTTTAATTTAAAGCCACCTGAAGGTTTCAGTTGAATAATAAATTCCCATATGGTTTCCGTTCTTTCAATGTTAGGACCTCAGAAATGCAGTCTACTTTTAGCCTTGGCTTCTGCTTGCCTCTTTGTCAGGCTGAGAACGCTTCCCGTCTGCCTGCTGGTAGGAAGTGTGAGCCAAGCCCACTTCTTCTGGGGATAGTTCCCAGGCTGGACTTTCTGCTGGGCAGGTTGGCTTTTCTGACCTGGAAGACCCACTCCCCTGGGGTGCGCTTAACTCTTCTTGGAGGAGTGGGGATAGCCAGGGCGACCACTCAGGATGACTTCAGGCTTCATAGTGAGAAAGTATCCTTAGAGGTCCTTTCTCAGCCCCGCTCGTGTTCTTCCCAGTCATGCAGTTCTCTTTACAATAAACTTGTCCCTTGAAGGAATATCCCATCCTGCATTGGGGTTTTTTTGGTAAACATCAGACTCTTTAGAAGGGCAAATACTCAGTAAACCCTGAAAACCTGAATATAGAGTTCAGTCACTTGTACTTTCATTACTAAAAGTTTCCTCTTTTCCTGATCCTGTGTAGGTTTACTTTCCTCATGTGTTAATGAGGTCATGGCATACTCAGGAAGTTTGTGGAGAAAACTTTAGGGAAACTGTTTTTGCAGTATGATGGTTGCTCTAATCCTCCTTTTCTCTTAGTTTTCTTTTCAGTGTTACTGTCAAAGCTACTTTACTTGAATTCTTCATGAAAAAATCATCCAGTTTTCTTTTGAGAGAAACCTAGTGGAACATACACATACACACACCAATTTATATTTAAACCTGGATCTGAAGTTTTTCAGTTTTTATAATAGGTTGAGTTAAACTATCTACAGACTAGAAATCCACTATAACCATGTACTCTTGGTTGTATAAACTGTTCTGGCTTAATTTGTGAACTTGTACACAAATATCATTAAATGCCATGAGATAATGTTGCTGTGGCTCAAAAAAAAAAAAAAAAGGCAGTGTAGAAATTAGAAGGTAGGATTTTGGCCCTGTGTCACTAGTGTGTAAACACGTGTGACTGGTTATCCGCCCGAAAATCAGTTTATTGGTGCTACCCTTTCCAGCCTTCATGGAGTTGCAAAATGATTTCTTCACACAAGGTCAATCAAGATGATATATATAAGGTGGCCTGAGGCTCTGGAAGAGAAGTCCTACTCACGTATAGGTAGATGGAAGGAGAGGGAGACTGTTGATTATTGAGAAACAAAAGAACTTGAGAGGAAATGGGGTTACAGCTTTTTCCGCTGACCAGACAGTAATAAGTGGAAACTGTTCCGTTTCCAGCAAAGCCGGCGTTTTGAAAGGGACCCTCTGGCAGAATCCCCTTAATAGTTTCCTATTAATCTGAAATGAGAAAGTACATCTTGAGTACAGAGGTACTCTCAAGACGAGCTCGTGACAAAATGGGCCTCATGATCCTCAGAGATCACATGCAGGATGTGCTGTTAGGATGAGAGTGGTATTATCTGCTTGCAACTCAAATGCCACAGTTTGACTCCTGCACAGTGTGTCCTCAAGTGAGATTTCACATGTTTCTGAAAATGCCTCCTAGAGACTAAGCTAACATACTGTATTTTTTTCTTTGATTGTTAATTGTCACTTGCTAATATCATGATTTGTTCAGTTCAGTTCAGTTGCTCAGTTGTGTCCGACTCTTTGTGACCCCATGAATCGCAGCACACCAGGCCTCCCTGTCCATCACCAACTCCCGGAGTTCACTCAGACTCACATCCATCGAGTCAGTGACGCCATCCAGCCATTTCATCCTCTGGCATCCCCTTCTCCTCCTTCCCCCAATCCCTCCCAGCAGTCTTTTCCAATGAGTCAACTCTTCGCATGAGGTGGCCAAAGTACTGGAGTTTCAGCTTTAACATCACTCCTTCCAACGAACACCCAGGACTGATCTCCTTTAGAATGGACTGCTTGGATCTCCTTACAGTCCAAGGGACTCTCAAGAGTCTTCTCCAACACCACAGTTCAAAAGCATCAATTCTTCGGCGCTCAGCTTTCTTCATAGTTCAACTCTCACATCCGTACATGACCACTGGAAAAACCATAGCCTTGACTAGACGGACCTTGGTTGGCAAAGTAATGTCTCTGCTTTTTAATATGCTATCTAGGTTGGTCATAACTTTCCTTCCAAGGAGTAAGTGTCTTTTAATTTCATGGCTGCAATCACCGTCTGCAGTGATTTTGGAGCCCCCAAAATAAAGTCTGACACTGTTTCCACTGTTTTCCTATCTATTTCCCATGAAGTGATGGGACCAGATGCCATGATCTTCGTTTTCTGAATGTTGAGCTTTAAGCCAACTTTTTCACTCTCCACTTTCACTTTTCATCAAGAGGCTTTTGAGTTCCTCTTCACTTTCTGCCATAAGGGTGGTGTCATCTGCATATCTAAGGTTATTGATATTTCTCTAGGCTATCTTGATTCCAGCTTGTGCTTCTTCCAGCCCAGTGTTTCATCATGATTTGAGTCAAATGTAAAACAAGGAAGGAAATCAAGCACAATCCTAACACCAGTTTCATTTGACAAATGCTTCTGTGTCGTAATTTTCCTCAATACAAACTTTTAAATGTGTGTATCACTTAAAAACAAAACAGCCTCAACTTCTGGTTTATTTAGATAACTTTACAGTAGCGGATTTAAAAATCTACTTGATGAGATGAAGATAGAGGCACCTTATCCTGTATCATAGCTCTGTATTCTTCTATCCAACATGTATAAATTGTATATGTATTTTCACTTTGCTAAAGTTAACGGTTCTGTAACTTTTACAGAGTCACTCATGTTACATATTCAGATTGATACTAAAGAATTGAAAACCAATCTTCAGAGTTTATATGTACCTATCACATGTCTACTACAGACTAAGTCAGATGCTCTGATTACATTCTTATCCAATTTCATCACTCCTGTGCCTGTCTATGAAAGGGGTCAAATGAGGACTCCTTATTTAATTGTATCAGTTAATTGAAACCATACAAAATGATGTGCTTCAAATGTGACCTCTAACCTTATTATACAATTTGTTACCCCTAAAGTGTTTGATCTCTGTATTTTCTGGGAGAAGAAATACAAGCCTTTAAAAAAAAAAAAGGATATTTTTCTAGATTCAGTATTGCTTTCTCCATTAAACTTTTGGGATCTCTTTTAAGTTTGATTTCCAAATTCTATAGTGATGTTCAGGTCTTACTAATTCTGAGTGGAACTTGAATTATTCTGGAAAAGCATCTCCCATCGGCCCTGGGTCATTTTCTCTTGTTATTTCGATGTATTTTCCTTGGGTTTCTCTGCTGTTCCTTAATGAAATTCCGGTCAGGCAGATGTTGGATCCCCTTACCTGATCCTTTGTGTATGTGTGCGCTCAGTCGTGTCCGACTCTTTGCCACCCCATGGACTGTAGCCCATCAGGCTCCTCTGTCCATGGGATTTTCCAGGCAAGAATACTGGAGTGAATTGCCATTTCCTTCTCTAGGGGATCTTCCTGACCCAGGGATCAAACCCTCACTCATCTCTTGCATCTCCTGCAGGCAGATTCTTTACCACTAGCGCCACCTGGGAAAGCTACTTTGATCCTCTGCATATTATCTTTCCTTCACATTTTTCCTTCTTTCTGTCTTTGTCCTTATGTTGTGGGAGATTTTGACTCTTATTTCCTAATCCTTTCCTTGGTGGGTTTTAGCCCTTATATTTTTCATTTCTTGTTTTTATTTTTGTGGCAAGTATTTTGAAATTCGTTAGAACAGTGGTGGAAAGCACTAGCAGTTCTGCCAGGAATTCATCTATTTTAAAGATCTACATTATAAAGTCAAAATCCCCTGTGGGTATTTGAAGAGACATCTAGAATTACCCCCTTCAGTTTCATAATCTGACCACTTAGGAAAAAAGTATCAGTTGCTCATTGGCCATCTGATTTGACTTTTGCATTATTAGTAATGCATACTGAACAGCAGCAATATACAGAATGAGGGATTAAAAAAGCACACAGTTGCTGCCCTCAAAGAATTTATGGTCCAGCTGAAAGAAGAGACAAAAAGCCAAAGCATTTGAAGAATAAAGCACAAACACACGGAATTATGCAGTATGGAGTTTCAAACCAGAAAAGTTTGTTTTTTAAATGAGGATGAACATTTTTTACACAAAGCCTTTTTCTGTGTTCTGGACTTCTTTTTCATTTATTGAGAGATACAGAAAGTCAAATTGTTGGAGACTACTGCTTTTATTATGTATGTTCATATTCCTTTCATGGGGCCATTTACCATCTATCACAAATGAAATTTATCAAAATCTATCAAAGGGTGTTGTAATTTTTTAAACAACTGAATAACTTATTATGCACGGAAAATGGCATTTTATTATTTAAGTGAATATTTAGTTGCTGATGCTACTTTTTCGGAGAAGGCAATGGCACCCCACTCCAGTACTCTTGCCTGGAAAATCCCATGGATGGAGGAGCCTGGTAGGCTGCAGTCCATGGGGTCGCTAAGAGTTGGACACGACTGAGCGACTTCACTTTCACTTTTCACTTTCATGCATTGGAGAAGGAAATGGCCACCCACTCCAGTGTTCTTGCCTGGAGAATCCCAGGGACAGGGGAGCCTGATGGGCTGCCATCTATGGGGTCGCACAGAATCAGACACGACTGAAGCGACTTAGCAGCAGCAGTAGCATGCTACTTTTTATCATTAATTGACATGTATAAATCATAGGATTCTTATATGCAAAAGATATTTGCTTTTTCTCCTCCTCTTCTATCTTATCTTCTTTCTCTCTTCTACTTTAGTCTTACCTACAGTGTTGATTTAAGAATATACTTGGTCTAACTTGTGTTTGAAAATTTCTATACGGTTTTTACCCAGGTTTTTTAAGTTTTGAAATTTGGCTATCTGTATATTTTGGCTCAAGTAAACTCAGAAAATACTGTACCAGTTGGAATTAGGCAGTGTTTGTCAGTTTCCTCACAATGAAACATTTTACTTATTGGGTATACTGATTCTGAAACTATCGATGCTTACAACATTTAGAGTAAAGCTAATTGAATAGGATGTGCAGGTTTGATCCCCTCAAGCTACATTTATGATGGGAAACGAAGCTGCACCTACAGGTGTAAGATACTTATTCTGTTGTTAAGTATTGCTGGTTGCTTATTATTCTCTAATACTTACTTTGTTATCATACCAAGTTTTACATTTAATTGATAAAATAGCTTTCTTTCTTTAACCCAAGGAAATTATCTTCAGCTTATAGGTAATTAACATATAAACACTGGTGATGGTCAGAGCCCAAGATGAATGTATATAGTATTTGGTATAAAACTGTCAGATCTTTGAGCATCATCTGGTAGAAGGACATGGCAGTAAGAATCATGGAGACAAGTTTAATTCAGTTCAACATTTTAAAGAAAGAATTATCCAGGTACCCTATAAAGTGGGAAGTCTCTGTTATATCTTTGTATTTCTATGATGAAAGCAATCAGTAGGACCTCTAAATTTTATATAAACATGTTCCTGTACTACGTGTCACTTTATGTCACAGTGTGTGTAGGACGATGTTGAAAAATTACATGATTGCTTTTTTTTTTTTTCCTGATTAATGGTAATAAACGACAGTGATTTATTGCTTGGCTTTTCAAGTGGGCTTAAATGATGATAAGGAACCATTCAGCAGAAAAGTGGACCTCTCTGTTCTCCCAGAAGCATATGGCTGAATATTAGCCTTGGGAAGTGAAGAAGGGGAAGGAAGCTGGTCGAAGGATTGTCCTGGGAGCAGCATTCCACACAGTCATAACTGAATGGAAAGCTCATTTCATGCCTGGCTGTCTGTCTACTCTGTCAGCAGCTCTGGTATCTGGATCTCGATCAGGTTACTGCTGTTGGTGTCTACACTTTCATTTACCTTGGTTGCCATTTAATAAAAAAGAAAGACAAATGGCTAAGGTGAGGGTAGGGGCACAGCTGCCGGTGGATGTCTCTTTATTAGGGTGTGTCTGTCACATCACCTGTGATGTCTTTGATAGGACAAAGCCTTTTCATTTTATCAAACCAGCTTCCTAATTCTTGCTTTCTTATTTTTTTCCTAACTTTTTGTAGGAGTAAATGTCTTTTAATTTCATGGCTGCAGTCACTGTCTGCAGTGCACCGTTGAAATATGTACATGTTTTCTTACCTGTAGCTGATCCCCCATGACACATGTATCTGGAATCTGCATAAGGATCAAAGTTTATATAGGCTGCAAAAACACCTGAATGGTAAAATTGTGTTGTTGTTTTTTTTTTGCCACTTTATTATTTAGTTGAAGGATAATTGCTTTACAGAATTTTGTGGTTTTCTGTCATACATCAACAAGAATCAGCCATAAGTACACCCATGTCCCAAAACTTCTCCTGCCTCCCAGCCTTCAGCCTGTCACAGAGCCCCTGTTTGAGTTCCCTGAGTCATACAGCTAATTCCCATTGGCTATCGTTTTACATATGGTGTTAGTAAAATTGTTTTTAATGGCCATATGAGAACATAGAATTTGGGGAAACAGCAGAAAGCCTATAAATATTAATATAAACGTACATCGCTGTTTGGCTGAAAATGAGGAAGTGAGAAACTTGTAACAGCAAGGCGGGCTCCCCCTGTGGCTCTGGGCACCGGGGAAAGCAGCTTCCTTCCTGTCTTTGCCAGAGGCCGCCATCTTGGCTTTCTCACCTTGAGGGCTCCCAAGCCGTCATGGGAGTGCCCTGTGGTGTGCACAGGGGTTGTCTCAGAGAGAAGTGGACATGGAATCTGATGGATGGTATGGGCTAGGGAAATTTGAGTTTATCAGTTTCTGTAACCACATCTAATTCTACAGGGGGTAAGGCCTTGGGTATCTTTGAAGTATACACACAGACAGTTCTATCTTGCTCAGTTCGTTAATTTCAGGCACAGCCAGGCAATTGAAATAGAAACTGTGAGTTATAAAAAGGGCCATTCCTTTTCCCAGGATTTGTGGATTTGTAGATAGAATTTTAGTCATTAAATTTGACCTTGAGCCAAGTAATTTCAGTTTCTTTAAGGAAAGAATTTGGCAGATATTGAAATGGATGAGGCCACCTGTGTTTTGTTGGTTTTTTTTTTTTTTTTTTTGAGAGGGGGGAATTCTTGAAATAGAACATTTTTTAATTCAGTGAAAAGGGAAAAAAAAAAAAACACAGCCAGTATTTATATTCTCATCGTGTAATAGCAGCAATAACTGACACTTAGATAGCACCTCCTCAGGCCAGGTGCGGTTTTAAAGTGCTTTCTGTCAAACTCATTCTCAGAACAGCCATGTGAGATAGGCGTTGCTCTTTTCCCCACCATAGAGTGGAGGGTAACTGATTCCATAAAGGTTTCATAACTTGTCCAAGATCACACAGTGTATAGCTGGTGGAGCCCGGCTCTGAGCCCACACAGCTTCCCAGCTCCTGCACTCAGTCACCACATGGAACAAATAACATGTGTGACGCATGGATCCCTGAAAGGTACTTTACAAATCAACTCATGTTAAATGCTTTGAGTTTGACAAATAGGGCAGTCCTCCAATGAAGCCTCATGAAAATGACATACATTGGGGCATTCTTAGCCTAGTAGTTTTTAAGTATAGATTTTTAAAAATAATCTTTGTTTATTTATTGCTCTGCCGGGTCTCCGTTCCTGTGTGGGCTTTCTCTGGTTGTGGTGGGCTGGGGCTTCTCTCTGGTCTCGGTGCCTGGGCTTCTCATTGCGGTGGCTTCTCTTGTGCAGTGTGGGCTCTTGGATGCTCAGGCTTCAGTAGTTGTGGCTCCCTGGCCCTGGAGCACAGGCTTCGTGGTCGTGGCATGTGGGCGAAGCTGCTCTGTGGCATGTAGGATCTTCCTGGACCAAGGATTGAACCTATTTGTCCTGCATTGGCAGGCAGATTCTTTACCACTGAGACACCAGAGAAGCCCCTATGCTGTGTGCTATGCTTAGTCGCTCAGTCGAGTCTGAATCTTTGCAACCCCATGGACTGTAGCCCACCAGGCTTCTCTGTCCTTGAGGATTCTCCAGGCAAGAGTACTGGAATGGGTTGCTATGCCCTCCTCCAGGGGATCTTCCCAACCCAGGGCTAGAACCCAGGTCTCCTGCATTGCACATGGATTCTTTGCCATCTGAGCCACCAGGGAAACTCGAGAAGCCCCTACATTTTTTGAAATATTAGACTTAGCTAAAATAGAGGTCATCTATAGAAAAGAGGCTTTGAGCTGCTTACGAAATAAGTACTAAACTAATAAAAAGGTAGAATGTTAACATGGCAAGATAGTTGGTCTGGTGTCAAATTCCTGGGTAAAATTTGATCTTGACCTAAGTCTTGCTTTTAGCTTTTAAAGCCATTCTTACACTTCCCATGGACACACCCATCTGATAGATGAGAAATCCAGGCGGGAAGCCTTGCAGAAACCATCCAGGGTGTTCTTTCTTTGTTCCTGTGCTCGCTCTCTGAACCTCACGTACGTTTTTGCAATTCTAGTATTGATCCTGCCTTGACCCTCTTCTGGGCTTATTTTTTTACAATTTGTCTTTACAGCATCTGAAACTCAGTTTTCCCTAAATAATTCCCTGCTTTGGTCAGCACTCAGACCCTCACAATCACTCGCTGTCTGGATAGGAATCTCTGTGAAAACCAGCCCCTTCCCCATCTGCCTTCTTGGATAAGTTTTTGAAACCAAATGTGCTGGTGCAGTGACTTACTCAGAATTCCTTTTTCTTAGAGAGCTCTCTGGAGGTTTATATGGGCTAATGGATCCCCACCCACTTGACATTTTGCCCATTACATTATATGTTTCTTCCAAGGAACAAAAATATAACTCCCTTTCTGACAGCATGGGAGACACTCTCTTGCTGTTGCTCTCCAGGAAAAATCTCATAATCTAAGTAGACAAACCCTTGCTGAAAAATTAGACCAAATGGCAATTGTAAACTCCAAGGAAAGCATTTTTCTTCTGTGAAGTATTCCCTAGCTGGAAGTGTTAGAAACTTTACATATAGGGATACCGGTTAAGTTCATGGAAAAAATGAAAGGCTATGGACAGCTGGATATACTGTCAAAAATGAACCTTGTCAACCTAATTTTTTCCCTAGTTCTGTGCTGAGAAACTCGCAGCCTTCTTAATTCACTTTTATGAGATGAATGAGAAAAGTGAATGGCTGAAATTTAGTTGCTAAAAGAAACATGGGGAACGCATGTATACCTGTGGCAGATTCATTTTGATATATGGCAAAACCAATACAATACTATAAAGTTAAATAAAATAAAATTAAAAAAAAAAAGAAACACTGGGAAGCTAGCTAGCTCCTTTTTGCTTATTTGGTAGGTTTCAATGAAGGAAATACCATATGATTACCAAACAGAAGGGGATGGGGACAGATAAATCAGGAGTCTGGGATTAACAGATATGAACTACTATATAAAAAAATAACAAGGTCCCACTGTAGAGCACAGAAAACTATATTCAATATATTGTAACAAGCTGTAATAGAAAAGAATCTGAAAAGTAATATGTATATTTATAATGTATAACTGAATCCCTTTGCTGAACACCTGAAACTAACTCAACTTTGTAAATCAACTCTACTTCAATAAGAAAAGAGGGGTGTGGATAAATTGTGAATTTTATAAGTGGAATACTTACTGTCCTTAAAAAAGAAAGAACTCCTGACTCATGCAACTGGATAGATGAATTCTAAAAACCTTTATTCTGAGTGAAAAACCTTACACAAGAGGGTGCCTACTTTGTGGTTCCATTTATATAAAGTCCCTGATAGCTCAGTTGGTAAAGAATCCTGCTTCAATGCAGGAGAACCCGGTTCGATTCCTGGGTTGGGAAGATCCCCTGGAGAAGGGATAGGCTACCCACTCCAGTATTCTTGGGCTTCCCTGGTGGCTCAGCTAGTAAAGAATCTGCCTGTAATGTGGGAGAGCTGGGTTCGATCCTTGGCTTGGGAAGATGCCCTGGAGAAGGGAAAGGCTACCCATTCCAGTATTCTGGCCTGGAGAATTCCATGGACTCCAGTCCATGGGGTCGCAGAGAGGCAGACATGACTGAGCAACTTTAACACAGTAAATAGACACAACTAATTTATGATGAAAATGATCAGACTACAGCAGGGACTAATCAGGAAGAAGAGGGGTGAGAGAAATTTGTGGGTTGATGGCATGTTCTTTACCACGATGGAAGTCTGTGCATTTGTTAAAGCTTATTGGATGGTATATTTAAATTGTGTATCTCATGATATGTTTTAAAACAAAGATTTTGAAGTCTATCTCATGCATGCTGAAGTGTTTAGGGGTAAAGTGTATTGACATTTGCAACTAACTTTGAAGTGGGTTAAAAAAAAAACTGATAAAAAGATAAAGGGATGGAAATCTAGCTCTCAAATCTAGGTGGAGTAGAAATGGGTTTGATTGCATAATTTTCTCAACTTTTCTGCACATATGAAAGTTTTCATAATGGAGAATTAGGGGAGAAGGCAATTTTTCTCTTCTAGCTTCCAAGAGTAGCAAAGATCTTGTTTTACAGGTGAAGGTACTGAAATCTAATTCCTTAAAATCCAAAGTTTTCAACAACGAAGTTAGTATTAAATTGAAGGGGGCTCTGATCCTACCACCTGTCTTCTTGTTTTGAGGCATGACTGTCCAAGTCCAAACACCCAGAACCCGTCGGATAAAATGGGAAGCAGGCAGGAAACCTGCTTTTCTTTGAAACCCTGTGGCCACTCCCCAATCTCAGAGTCAACTGACCTCTTTTCCAAACTAAAAGTTTTCCTTTTTTTTTTGAACTTTTTATTTTGCATTGGGGTAATGGCACCCCACTCCAGTACTCTTGCCTGGAAAATCCATGGACAGAGTAGCCTGGTAGGCTGCAGTCCATGGGGTCACTAAGAGTCGGGAATGACTGAGCCCCTTCACTTTCACTTTTCACTTTCATGCATTGGAGAAGGAAATGGCAACCCACTCCAGTGTTCTTGCCTGGAGAATCCCAGGGACAGGGAAGCCTGGTGGGTTGCCGGCTCTGGGGTCGCACAGAGTCAGTCATGACTGAAGCGACTTAGCAGCAGCAGCAGCAGCATAGCCAATTAACAGTGTATGATAGTTTCAGATGAACAGTTAAGGGACTGAGCCATACATATACATGTATCCATTCTCCACCAAACCCTGCTCCTTTCCACACTGCTACATAACACTGAGCAGAGCTCCCTGTGCTATAGAGTGGGTCCTTGGTGGTTATCTGTTTTAAATACATTAGTGTGCACATGGCCATCCCAAGTCCCTAACTATCCCTTCCTCCCAGCAACCAGAAGTTCTAAGCTGAAAGTTTTCTTGAGAGAAAAGATGCTAGGGGTAGTCAGGTTATTCAGCCCACTTTTTACTAAATATAAGTAAATACTGAGATATAATCTGTTATAAAGTGTCTGTTTTCTCAAAGAATTACTTTCCCTCCTGAGCTCATGTACTGGAATTTCAGATACAGAAGTAAAATTTCAGGTATCGTAGAATTATAAAAGCAAGTCTGCATGTAGTTTTGTCCTTGTTCAAGCAGAAATTCTGCAGACTTGCAGATGGTAAGCATGTCTCCCATTCAGAAGATGGCCGCAAGCAGGCTTACGGAGTAGCATGTGGAGTGGGAAGAATGCAGAGTGTATGTGTGGAGCCTGGGACTCTAATCCCAGGTCTCATCTTAGCTGGTCCTGTGACTCCGTGTAACTCCTCTAACCTTTGTCAGGGCCATCCTTTGATCTTGTTCTCCTTATTAGTGGGAGGATAAAACTAAAGCAAATTTCAAAGTTGAAAGAGTTGAAGGATACTCGAGCCCAACCTCCTCGTTTTCTTGGTGGAAAAAATTCAAGCCTAGTGATTTGTTCCAGGAAGCAGAGCCTTGACAGAAGCAAAGCCCGGCCCTAGAACAGTCTTTTTACTGACTTGCAGGTCAGTGTCATTCTCTCTTCACAATTACCTCCATGTAATAACTATGAAAGCACTTTGAGATAAATGTACTATAGGAATCACAGTGGTGGTGGTGCTGATATTTTTTAAGATACATATCAGTATCACATGTATATTTTTACTTGGAGAATATAAGTCTTCTGGATTTTAATATGGATACTAAGGCTTTATGTTAAATCTATTAACTATAAAGCCAGGTGTAGATAACAATTTATCTGTAGGGAACTGGTCCCTTTGGTAAAATTCATCATTTCTGTTAATACTCTCATCGCTATGCTGGACCTTTTTATAGATTATTTTTAAGTGTAATATTCAATATATGTAGTAAATCATGAGATTCACTGTTTGAGTTGTAGGTGTTCCACTGGGATCTGGTTGACCAAATATGTAAAGCAACACTGTAGAGAATTGCATTTTGACATAAGAGGACTTTTGCAACACTCTAAATACAATGGCATGTTTTCAATTATATTATTGATATTTTGTTTTTTTCCTTAAAAAGGCAAACACCATTTTGAGGTAAGACAGGCTAAATGAAAGTTCTTGAAGGCAGATCTGTATTGGCAGCTTTTTGATTTGGGCCTGTGTTTATGTTTTGTAGGCATCATGCAAGAGCATTATGTTTTTTTTCTTTTTATATTTCTCAGTTCAGTCGCTCAGTTGTGTCCGACTCTTTGCGACCCCATGAATCACAGCACGCCAGGCCTCCCTGTCCATCACCAACTCCCGGAGTTCACTCAGACTCTACTGAGGTATAATTCAAGTGCAATAAGCTGCACGTATATAATGATCATTTGATCATATTTTAAAAGCATTTTTTATTAGAGTATAGTTGCTTTACAATGTTGTGTTAGTTTTTATTCATTCAGCAGAATGAATAGCCATTCACAGCAGAGTGAATCAGCCATCCCCTCTTTTTTGGATTTCCTTCCTGTTTAAGTCACCTCGGAGCATTAAGAAGACTTCCCTGTGCTTATGCAGTAGGTATAGTTATTTATTTTATACATAGTAGCACATATATCGGAGAAGGCAATGGCACCCCACTCCGGTACTCTTGCCTGGAAAATCCCAGGGACAGGGGAGCCTGGTGGGCTGCAGTCCATGGGGTCGCTAAGAGTCGGACACGACTGAGCGACTTCACTTTCACTTTTCACTTTCATGCATTGGAGAAGGAAATGGCCACCCACTCCAGTGTTCTTGCCTGGAGAATCCCAGGGTAGGGGAGCCTGGTGGCTGCCGTGTATGGGGTCACACAGAGTCGGACATGACTGAAGTGACTTAGCAGCAGCAGCTCATGATACGTCAATCCCAGTTTCCCAGTTCATCCCACCTCACCCCACCTTTGTTCCCTCATTGTCCATATGTTTATTGTCAATGTCTGTGTCACAATTTGATCAAATTTGACATCTTCATAAACTGGTGAAGCCATCTCCACAATCAAGATAAAGAACATTTCTGTCATCCCCAAAACTTTCCTCAGAGCTCTTTTGCATTCCCTTCCTCATTTCTTTCAATGCCACCCCCAGGTAACCACTGACTTGCTTCTGCCCGCACCCCATCCCCCCATATCTAGAATTTTATGTAAAAAGAATTGTGTGCATAGGATTTCTTTTCTTTTTTCCTCTTTGCCCAGTAGTAGTCTATTATGTGGGTGGATATGCCATAACTGGCTATCCATTCATCTGTTGGACGCTTAAGATATTTCCAGTTAACGTCTCTTACAAACAGTGCTGCCACATCTTTGCGTGGATATGTTTTCGTTTTCTGTGAGTAAATACCTCTGATTGGAAGGGCTAGGTTATATGGCACGTGTATGCTTAACATTATGAAGTTCCCAAAGTGTTTTTCAAGGCGGTAATACCACTTTCCATTCCCACCATCAGTGAAGAAGAGTTCAGGTTGCTCAAAATCCTTGTCAGTGCTTGGTATGGTCAGTCTTTTAATTCTGGCCGATCTGATAGACGAGTAGTGTCACCTCATTTTGTATTTAATTTGCTTTCCTCTGAGGTCTAATAACATTTACATCTTTTCGCGTATGTTTGGCCTTTTGCTTACCTTTTGTGAAATGTCTGTCTAAAACTTGTGTCTTATCGTATACTGATGCATATATGGAATCTAGAAAAATGGTACTGAAGAATTTATTTGCAGAGTGGCAGTGGAGAAACGGACATAGAGAACAGACTTACGGACGTGGGGTGGGGGAGGAGGGAGAGGCTGAGAAGTATGGAGAGAGTAACATGGAGACTTACTATTCCGTATGTAAAATACATTGTTGCTGTTGTTCAGTCACCCAGTCATGTCTGACCCTCTGCGACCCCATGGACTGCAGCACGCCAGGCCTCCCTGTCCCTCACCGTCTCCTGGAGTTTTCCCAAGTTCACGTTCATTGCATCGGTGATGCCGTCCAGCCATCTCATCCTGTGACGCCCTCTTCTCCTTCTGCCCTCCATCTTTCCCAGCATCAGGAACTTTTCCAGTGAGTCGTCTGTGCGCATCAGATGACCAAAATACCGGAGCTTCAGCTTCAGCGTCAGTCCTTCCAGTGAATAATTGGAGTTGATCTCCCTTAAGATGGACTGGTTTAATCTCCTCACTGTCTGAAGGACTTAGAGGAGTCTTCTCCAGCATTGTAGTTTGAAGGCATCACTTCTTTGGCGTTCGGCCGTATTTATGGCCCAGCTCTCACAACTGTATGTGACCACTGGGAAGACCACAGCCTTGACTGTACAGAGCTTTGTCAGCAGAGTAATGACTCTACTTTTCAACACACTGTCTAAGTTTGTCATTTGTAAAATAGATAGCCAATGGGAATTTGCTGTATGACTCTGGGAACTCAAACGCGGGCTCTGTGGCAATTTAGAAGGGTGAGATGGGGAGGGAGATGGGAGGGAGGTTGGGGAGGGAGGGGACATGGGTGTGCCTATGGCTGGTTCTTGTCTATGTTTGACAGAAAACAACAAAATTCTGTAAAACAATTATGCTTCCATTAAAAAATAAATAAATTTTTAAAAAGACAAAAAAACTTGGTCATTTTATAATAGATTCTTAACAAATTTATAAGAGCTCTGCTATATTTTTGAATCCAAGTCCTTCTTCTGTTATTGTGTTGAGAAAATTTTGTTCCCAAATATGGCTTATGTTTTCATTTTTCGTGGTATCTTTCCAAGAGCAGAAGTTTTACATTTAATGAAGTTGGACTTAACAATTTTAGATTTAATGTTTTATATTTTTTTTTTCACGTGTTCTGTCTACAAAAGCTGCCGACCTTAAGATACGGATACTTTCTGCTCCATTTTCTTTTTGTAGTTTTAGATTGTACATTTAGGTCTGTGATTTGAATCAGTTTTTGTGTTGAGTGTGAGGTAAGAATCACTGTAGGTTTTTTCAGTTTTGATTTCCAGTTGATCCAACATCATTTGAAATAAAGGTTTTTTTTTTTCTCACCATTGACACAGATGTCAAAACTCAACATATACGTGTTCATCTGTCTTTGGATACTGTTTGGTACTGTTTGGTTCCATGGGTTTCTGTCCCTTTGCCAATAACCCACATCCTTGACTGCAGCTTTATAGTCGATCTTGAAATTAGGTAAGGCAAATTCTCCAACTTTTAACTATCTAGGTCCTTTGTATTTCCAAGTTAATTTTAGAGTCGTGTTGTCACTTTGTACGGAAAAGAAAAAGCCTGATTAATTTTGTTTGAAATTACATTGAATCTATGTATCAGTTTGGGGATAATTGCCATCCATGAATATGTGCAACTCTGTATTTATGTATAATTTAATATGACAAAGTTTTGTAGTTTTTGATGTACAGGTATTGGATATCTTCTCTTGGATTTATTCTTAGGTATTCTTTCCCCCTCCCCACTACTGTGAAAGGAATTGTAAAAAATGTATTTTCAATTTTTTGCCAATAATATATCATTATAGAGCTAACTTTTTGAATTAATCTTCACACGCACATGGCTGAATCTTTCATTAGTTGTGTAGATTTTTATGGGTTGCTTGGTATTTTCCAAGTAAAAAGTCATAATGTTGCATATATTGACAGTTTCACCTCCTTTTGGCTGTTATTCATGTATCTCTTTTCTTGTTAATGAAATGGTTAGATCTTAAAGTGCTGAATAAGAGTGTAGAAAGCACACATTCTTGCCTTGTTCTCATATCTATTGAGGAAAAAAATAGGTCTTTAATTCTTTGAGTGTGATACAGGGTGTTGGTTTTTCCTAGATGCCCTTTATTAATGAAGTTCCTATTATTTGTAATTTTCTTATTTAAAAAAATCATGAGGGGTGTTGAATTTTGTTAAATGCTCTTAGTTTTACATTTATTGAAACGTGTTTTTTTCTCCTTTATTCTGTGAATAACACTGATTTCTGTATGTTAAGCTAACCTTGCATTCCTGGAAAATGCTTCCTTGGTTTTGAGATATAACACAGTTTTGAACATATAGTTCTGTATAGTCAAAGCTATAGTTTTTCCAGTAGTCGTGTATTGTTCTGAGAGTAGGACCAGGAAGAAGGCTGAACACTGAAGAATTGATGCTTTTGAGCTGTGATATTGGAGAAGACTCTTGAGAGTCCTTTGGACTGCAAGGACATCAAACCAATCAATCCTAAAGGAAATCAACCCTGAATATTCCTTGGAAGGACTGATGCTGAAGTTCCAATACTTTGGCCACCTCATGTGAAGAGCCAACTCATTAGACAAGACCCTGATGCTGGGAAAGGTTGAAGGCAGGAGGAGAAGGGGATGACAGAGGACGAGATGGTTAGATGGCATCCCTGACTCAATGGACATGAGTTTAAGCAAGCTCTGGGAGATGGTGAAGGACAAGGAAGCCAGGTGTGCTGCAGCCACGGGGTCTCAAAGAGTCGGACACGACTGAGTGAGCAACGACAACAGCTATGGTAGTACTACGTGATTTGGGTTGGTTGAATGCAGAACTTAGAATACAAAGGGCTGACTGTAAAGTTACATGTAGATTTTTGACTATGTGGAGGATCAGTATTCCTACTTGGATATTACTGTCAAGTTGGCCTTATAAAACAAAGTTGGACAGTTCTTCCAACTTTATTTTCTGAAAATATTTATACAAGGTTAGTGACTTGAAAGTTTGCCAGAATTCACTAGTACAGACATTTTGATTGGGGATTTTCTGTTAGAAAAGATACTTGATAACTTAATTTCATATATATATTTCATTTTTATAATTGCCTGTGCCAGTTGCTAAGTGGTATTTTTCGAGAAACTTGAAAACTTCATATAGCTGTGACATACTTTAGTGTAATGATGTTGTATTATCTTACCCTTTTAAAGACTGTTGGATCTGTGTGACTTTTTTTATTCTGATATTGTTGATTTGTGTCTCTTCATTTTCTTGACCATCCCAGGTGGAGCTTGTCAGTTTTGTTGATCTTTTCAAATAACCAGCTATTAGATTTTGTCTTTGTCTTTTCTTTCATTGATTTCTGCCTTTTACTTTATTTCCCTTCTTTCTTTGGGGTTTAATGTGTTTATTTTCTCAGCTTTTTATGGTAGAATATTAGGTCATTAATTTTCTCTTTTTACCTGTAACATAAGCATTGAAAACTTTGTGTTCATGTCTAATCTTTTCTTTAACTCTATGTTGTAAATTTTAGTGTCTTGTATTTTTTGTTGTTGTGCAGTTCAAAGTAATTTCTAATTATCTTATGGATTTGTCTTTTATCCGTGAATTATTTTGAAGTGTTTTTTTTTAATGTACGGTATCCAATATTTTTCTAGTTGTTATTAATGTTTTCTATTTTAACTACCTTATGGTAGAGAATATACTATGCCTGATTTTGATTATTTCTAATATTGAGACTTTGTTAACGAGCCAGAATATGGTCTTTCTTGATGAATGTACCATGCATATTTAAAAGTAATACATATTCTGAAGTTGTTAGTTGAGTGTTCTATGAATGTTAATTAGATCTAAGTAGTCAGTTGTGTCTTTGAGGTCTTCCATGTGTATGATTTTCTTTTGAGGGAAGGAATGTAGTTTTCCTATAGATTACTGAAAGAGGAGTGTTAAAATCTCTTGGTAAGAGTGTAGAGATATCTATTTCTTCCCTTCTTCTTGTCATTATTTATTTCATATATTTTTGGGATCTATTAATTAGGTGCATTGGCATTTATAGTTGCCTGCCTAGTGAATTGCCCCTGTTATCGTTTGAAATATTCCTTTTAATCTCTGGAGATACTCTTTGTCTTAAAACCTGTGTTATTTGATATTAAAGTTGCATTTCATCTTTACTAACTGCATAGAGTATGTATTTTTTCTGTACACGTAAAGTGCCTTTTTTTGTAGCCAACATATAACAGTTTGGGTTTTTACATCTACTCTGCCAATCTGTGCCATTTAGTCTTTAGACCATGGTTGTATTTAGGTTCACCATTGAATTATTTTCTGTTTGTCCCAAGTTTTGATCCTCACTTCATTCTCTCCTGCCATCTTCTTAGTTATTTGAATATTTTTATGTATTCCGTTTTAGTTTATCTAATTATGTATTCTGGCTAAAGCTCTTTGTATTTTTTTTTTAAAGTTTTCTGAGGAATTACAGTATGTATACCAAGTATTTCAGTCTCTTTAGAGCTAATACTGTACCACTTAACATAAAATGTAGAAAAATTGCAATGATATGAATTGTCCCCTAGTGATCCTTGTTACACTTTATGTAACATGTATATGTCTATGTATATTGAAAATCCCACCAGCTAATAAAATAATTTTTGTTTTAAATAGTTAAGTGTATTTTAAAGAACTTTAGAAAGAAAAATAGTCCTATGTTATCCAAAAATTTATCATTTCTGTTGCTCTTCCTTCATTGCTGAAGATCCATGGTTCCCTCTGGTATCATTTTTCTTTGGTCTGGAGAAGTTCCATTAGCATATACATCTCTCACTTATGTATCAAGTCTTCTGGTGATGGATTATCTTATTTTTCATTTATCTGAAAATGCATTTATTTCCCTTTCATTTCTGTAGAATATTTTCACTAGACACAGAATTCTAGCTTGACGGTTTTTTTTTTTCCCCTAGCCTATAAAGATGTTGTTTTACCATTATGCCTCCATAGTTTCAGATGAAAAATCTTCAATATTTCAGCCCATTCCCCTGAGTCTAATGGGCCATATACCTCTAGCTTTTCTCAGTAATTCCTTCTTTATATTCTTTCATCTGCTTTATGTTTTATGGTTCGTCTTGGTGTAGTTTCTTTTGTGCTTGTGAGTCACTGAGCTTCTTGAATCTGTAAATTTATATACTTGACTAAATTTGGAAAGCTTTCAGGCATTATTTATTAAAAAAGAATTGTTTTCTCAAAATCTACATCATCTCCCTTGAATGTGAAATCTAAAATATAGTTGAGCAAATAGAAGCAGAGAATAGCATGTTGATTACCTGGAGTGGGGAGGTGGGGAAAACGGGGAGATAGACGTTGGTCAGAGTGTACAAAGTTGGAGTTTTGTATGATGGATGAATTGAGATGTACCGTATAATGGATATCACATATTTTTAGTGACTTTAGTAATCATTTCACTGTGTATATGTATATCAAATCATTATCTTACACACTTTCAATGTATACAATTTTCACTTAAAATTTTATTAAATTTTTTCCTCTACTTTTGGTTGTCCAATTACACATGTTAAGTTTTTGGAGTTTGTTTCATAGGTCTCTGAGACTCTTTTCAACTAATTCATCCTTTTTTCATCCTTCAGATTGGATAATTTCTATCCACCTATTTCAAAAGTACTTATTCTTTCCTACATTATTTCTGTACTACTATTGAGTTTCCCCAGTAAGTTTTTCATTTTAAGTACTGAATTTTTCACTTCCAAAAGTTTGTTTCCTTACATTATTTTTCTGCAAATTCCTGTATGTTCAATATTTCAAGAGTGTTTTTCTTTACACATGGAACTTAGATATAATATTTGCTTAAAATATCTTTGATAGCTCCGTCACATAGACCATCTCTCTCTCTCTCTCTCTTTTTTTTTTTTTTTGGTCTTTTTCCTTGAGAAAGGACATGTTTCTGGTTCTTTATATGCTGAGTAGTTTTGGATTGTATTCTGAATGTTATGACTGCTCTGTTGTATGCAGATTATTATATTAGTTCTATTATAACCATCTGCTGAATGATGATGATTTTCATCATCAGGCAGCAGGCAGGTAAGCCTCTTAGATCCAGATTGTAAGATGTGTCCCACCTTCTTTGGGAGGTGGTTCAGATCTCGGAGGGTTAGAATGAGGCTTGTACAGAAGGTGTAAATCTCTGTTCAGCTACCAGAGTCTTTGTTACCCTCATTTGAGACTGTCATGCATGCATAGCTCAGGAATTAAGGTGATATTTATTGATTAACAGAATTAAGGCATCCTTTGTTCCCCCTTTTCATCTCTGGTATTCTCCCCAAACTCTCTGGCCAGCAGGAATTCTTATTTTTGATTCGCTTTGCCAGAAAAACAGGTTTTATCGGCTTGTGCAGCTGCTATTGCTCACCGCTTTGCAGTTGGGGTCTACCCTTGGGGTCGGTCATACCGCACAAGGAAAAAAAAAAAGCAAAAGCAAAAATAAATGGGAAACATCACTATGTAGGTCACTTTTCCAAGGTTTTACTCTTTCATAATCTGCCAGCTTTTCCTGTTCCTCTGGTGTGTGCATGTATGTATGTGTGTAAAATTAAAAAATTTTAGTTGTAGTTAGCATGAGGAATGGGTGATAGTGTACTTACCACTGATGATAGAATCAGAACTCATGTTGAATTTTTTCTGAGGAAAAAATTATATCAAGATATAGGATCTGTCTTTTAAAATTAGCCAAATCATTGTGACAGAGTTCTTGTCATCTGTAAGTTCTGGGGAGCAGAGCAAAAGTGATTGTCAAATTGTGTCTATTTCACACTCTCACATACACAAGGTAGGAGTATAGCTGCTGTTACATTTTAGATTATACATTCCAACTATTCTTTGCTTATATTGTTATTTCAAGGACATGGGAGACATTACTATTTTGCTCCAACACAGGGTTATTAAAGATAAAATCGATTATATATGTGAAGTGCTTAGACTTGTCAGTATCAAGCTGTATATAAATTAAAGTGGTATTATTACTCTAATGCACAACTAATCCTTAGATATTATTGACCTCTTTAGGACCAATTCTTTGTAGGGATTTAAATATGCTTAAGAGTTTCAGAGTTAACATTGGTGACAGTATTTCCTGTTGTGAAATGTATATAGTAGGTCAATGACAACTTTTTATATGAAAATGAGTTTATATAATTGATAAAATATGTAAAATCAAGACAACAAGTTAGTATTTCTGAAAGATGTGCATTTTGGAAATAGTCCAGGAATTTTTTCATTTTTCTGAATCAGAGGCTAATGTGGATTGTGTCTTAATACATTTCTACTTTCTTTGGTGATGATTGAGTGACTCTTAAGGAAAGGAAGAATGGGGGCAGCAAGGCCATTTTATGTACTAATAAATTTAAAAAAAGGCTGTATGGACTTGCAATAAAATATAAGATTTTCCCATATGCTAAAGAAACCGTTCTGAGCCTGAATGGGGTCAAGTTATTTAAATTGGGCTCAGATAGGGAGCACACTGGAGTTCAGGTGAAGGAATTCCCTAATGGGTGCTTTCCATGCATGTATTAGTTTTGTTTGCCTCTTCAAACTGTGGGTATAAAAAAAGCAATTTTATGAATTTATGTTATTTTAACATGCACTACTTCGTGAGACATTTTGTTATATGGCAGCCAGAATGTAAAAAATATTTACCTGATTAAAGTCTGTTGTATCAAATTACCCCAATGGTTTATACTTTAAAGTTAATTTGCATTTGGTAAAATGCACAAATCTTGTGTAAAGCTCAGTGGATTTCACAAATACTTTTTTAATGTGTCTCCCAGATCAGGATAGAAAAACAATCCCATTGTCCGTTAAACTTCTTTCTTTCATTTTTCCTTTCGGTATCGTCCATCTCGCAGCCAGAGTTAATCACAGTTGACCTTTGTCAGCACATATTAGTTGCCTGTTCTTAAACTTCATATAAATAGAATCGCATATTATGTTTTGAGATCCATGTGTATTGTATATATCAGTAGTTCATTCATTTTCATTGTTGAGGAGCCCTGTTTTATCAACATGCCCTGGTTTGAATATCCATTTTTCTCCTGCTCATTTCCTTTCATTTTGGAGCTATTACAAATAAAAATACCTAGCTCTTCCTTGTACTTATCTTTTTGAGAATACAGTTTACATTTTTATATTATATAAATTCATTATAAATTGTTGAAATAAATCAATTTGCCTATGGAATCTCTTTTTCATGTCAGCTTTTAGAAGATACTTTGTGATAAAAAGAAAAAATGATCCCAAGATAAAGAAGCTAAACTAAGAGATTTTAACTTTTTTTAAAAGACCTTTTTCCCTTTTTCATCACTTAGATTGTTACTTAGATCTGATTCTTCTGGAAAAATTATAAATAAAAATTAAATTGTATAAATCTATTAAATGCATTGTAGAAGGAAATGGCAACCCACTCCAGAATTCTTGCCTGGAGAATTCCATGGACAGAGGAGCCTGGCGGTTTGCAGTCCATGGGGTCGCAAAGAGTTGGACATGACTGAGTGACTAACACATTAAATGCCTGTGAAAATTAAAACATACCACATACATGAAATTCTCATTTTTTAAAACAATTTGTATGATTATTTCACCCCCCCAATATGAACCACATGGTTCTGTATCTTTTCTCCATTGTGCTATTTCACTGTAGTATACAATGAGCGGTTTATGTGTCCCTCTCTCTGTCAAACCATAAGCTCCTAGGAGACAAAGGCCATCTGTGTCTTACTCTTCTGTCCCCAGCAGCTAGCACTTTGCCTGGCCCATGGTAGGTGCACATTATATGTTGAGTGAAGTGGATGACTGCTTTTTGTCTGGGGTATTAATTTGCCTTTCAGAAGTCATCTTTGCCATGGAAACATAACACACACTTAGCTTTAGCTCAGGAACTTACTATTCCCTTTATGTCTTAAGTCTTTTGTTTAATACATGAGCTGACTTATTCCCAGTTTCCTGTTTATACAGAGTAGGCTTTTGGTGAAAATGCACATTACCAAAAACCTATATAAGATTCCTGTTTTCTTTAATAACATTATGTTAAACTTCACTGGTATGTCAGAGAAAAATAACTTTTAAGTGAAGACATTCTATGTATTTACACAAATATACTATATAAATACATTATATATATATTCCTAACTCATCTTTGCTTCTAGGATATCTATTAGTGTATGATATATTTAGTGTATAGAATACAAGCATTGTTTTATTTATCTTTTTTAATATCGGCAAAAGACACAATATCTATTTTAGACAAAAGACCTTGAAATTATGCATGATTTTCATTATACTGGGATTTCTATGTTGAATCAAAGGTCATTATTCTAATCATCTCAGACTCTTCTTTTTTCCCCTAATAGATCTTTGCAGTGCCCATCTGTCTGTGGTTCATGGTATAACCTTTTTTGATAGGAGCAGAATGGCAGATGGGCAGCAGATGGGAGTTTTGCCCTGCATCTTGGTTCAGATCCTGGCCCCGGCAGAAGCTGTCAGGGATTGTCAGTTCGTCCTCACAGCTTGTGGGCTCCAGTCCTGTGTTTGGCATCCTGACCAAGGGTCTGAATTGACGCAGAGCTGGACCAAACTATTGGCCATTCTGAAGAATTAATGGTTAAAGACTAATGGTAAGGGTAGGGGGCACCCAGTGAATCTGTACAAAGCACTTGAGAGAAGTGTCTTTTGTCTTTCGCTGTGTGCTGGGTCCTCGGGACCCTTGAACCAGCTTGTTCTCAAGATGGAAGTGGCAGAAAGAGGAAAATATTATTGTCACATAGGCATTTATCTATTTTCAAAATATAGTCCCCAGAAGTCCTCCTTCCCGTGCAGAATCACATGAGGAAATGAGAAATAGAGTCAGTGTCTTGATCCTTAAACCAGATGTTTAGTCTAAATTATTAGGCAACTCATCAGTCATCTTCTGGAATTTCCAAGGACTCTACATGATCAAAACTCGGACTAATGGTAATATTTTGAATGCAGTAAATGCTTCTGCTAAAGCTTTAAAAGATAGTTCATGAGGTTGCTAGTCTTTCCAAGGGGAAGAAGAAAAGATTTTTTTTTCTTTTAATTCTGAACTATTTGCACATACCCCTTTTTTAAAAAATATGTACATAAATTTATTTCTTTGTGAGTAACTCCTCTTCATTTTAGATAGAAACCAGATTGGAGTAAACAGATGAGGTTGGGTAAATCCTCTTAATGGAGGGTAAGCCTTGGCAGTGACCATTGAATAAAAGGCAATAATGACTCAAATTGTATGCTGAGCTGAGAGGGTTTTTTTTTTTAATTACTTATTTAGTTTCTTTAAACTTAGAGTTTCATAGAGATCATATTGTGCTCTTTGTCCGAGTCCCAGATTGGATATCATAAGAGGGTTTATGTAACAAATACGTGTCTTATTAATTTCTAAATAATTGTCCCTTATAAGTATAGAAAACTGTCACTCTTTCCACTGAGATATCACTAATATCACCCAGAATTAAAGGAAAAGCCTAGACTATCCCATTCTTTTCCTGTATGATGAACTAACTTGAAACATTGTTCCCCTGATGGTTAACAGCATTTCTGCTCATATGGTAGGTAGATTATAACATGATTACACAATTTATGAATATGAATTGTTTATGTTTTAATATTTTCTTGTGTTTTGGAAGTCACTGGTTGCTTATACATATATGTTGTTCCAATGATCTCAATCACATTGGGTTGTTATGCTCAAATTATATTTGCAGTAATTCAAGCAATTCCTTCTGTCTAATTTAGAAATTTGCACTGTTAACCGCAATAGGGCACTTTAAAATCTAGATTATAACAGAGTGCTGGGCAATCAATTACCTAAACCTTGAGTAATCATCCATATTATAAAATGAATATGCATTGTATTCTGTGTTTCATCAGATATTCTTTTATCTTTTAGATTTTCTTCTTCATAACTTAAATATATTAAAAAAAAAAAAAAACACCTCTTGTGCTCATGTCCTGAGGTGAGATTGTACGTGTGCAATTATCCATAAAGTTATATATTTGACAGATGACCAAGGTACCTTCATTTTGGAGCCTTGGCACTATCTGGAGCTCCCTTGAAATAACTCAATTTATTCTTTACTTTTAAAGAAATCTTGAAATAGAAAAATCTTGTGATGTGCTGCCTAGGATGGCCTGAGGACTGAGTTAGACCCCAGCTAACTCTAAATGTACTTTAACGTGGATCTTGCTAACATGATTTTAGGTGAGGTGTGGGCAGGATCTAATTAGTTATAAATCTGTAAATGCTTGAACAGAGGGTTAGCTTGAAATTCTCCATCTCACTGATAACCACCACAACACTCTAATCCCAGAAAGCTATCTTATAATGAATTCCCATTAGCCACGGAGTTCAGGCAAAGTCATGAACTTGAGGAAAGCAAGCAATCCCTGTGACTTAAGCGGTTAGATGGAAGCTCATCTGTGCCTGTGAGCCTCCCCTAGATTTGTTCTCGCTTTGGGGAGGCAGCACTCCAAAGAAAGGTTACAACCACAAAGAGCAGTTCTATAGAAATCTTTAGGGTATCTTACTTAGAGTGTCTTCCATAAACAGCTAATTTATTTGATCATCCTTTAGGTTGTGAAGTGTGTAGTGTTTATGGATTTCAGTGTGCTTTGCTCATGCTTTATCTCTTTTGATGTTTGAATAACCCCCAAGAGGCAAGCAGAGAAGTCTAAATAACCAAGAAAATAAATTGAAGTCCAGCATCCACTTTGGTTAATAATTGCCTTTTGGTCATAGCCATTATCACTGAATATATAACATTGAACAATAAAAATAGTCCTTACCCTCAAGAAACTTTTATTCTAATAGACAATGTAGATAATAAATAAATAAATGCTAGAATGTCAAATCTCAGTGCAGAAATGCTATCACAAATGTTAAGGCAGGTGAAAGTGTCAGAGGGAGAGAGAAATTTTTTATGTAGTGTGGTCAGAGAAAGTTGTCTATAATTGTGTGTGAGTGTAGGTGTATTTTTTTTTCACAGTAAGCTTATTTCTTTATTAAGATATACTTTAGATTTACAGATTGAGAAATTCACAGATCTTGTGCCTGCAGTTTGAATTTTGATAAGTGTATGCACCTATGTAACCTTTAGACTTCCCTGGCAGCTCAGATGGTGAAGCGTCTGCCTCCAATGTGGGAGACCCATCCTTTGGAGAAGGCAATGGCACCCCACTCCAGTACTCTTGCCTGGAAAATCCCATGGATGGAGGATTGTGGTAGGCTACAGTCCATGGGGTCGCAAAGAGTCGGACACGACTGAGTGACTTCACCCACTCACTCATGTAACCTTTGGGCTTCCCTTAAACTCAGTTGGTAAAGAATCTGCCTGCAATGCAGGAGACCCCGGTTTGATTCCTGAGTTGGAAAAGTCTGCTGCAGAAGGGATAGGCTACCCACTCCAGTATTCTGGCCTGGAGAATTCCATGAACTGTATAGTCCATGGGTTCGCAAAGAGTCTGACATGACTGAGTGACTTTTATTTTCACTTTCAAGTAACCTTTACCCTATGAATATATGAAATATATTTGTATAATATCACTAGGAAAAGATTTCTCCTGCTCTTTCCTAGACAATTTTGTCTTCATAGCTTCCCCAAGACATAGCTTTCCACTGTTCTGCTCTGCTCTTTTCACCATTCATTCGTTTTCCTATTCTGGAACTTTGCATAAGTGGACTCCTAGACTCCTTTGTGGCTGGATTCTTTCCTCATATGAGGATTTTTGATGTTCATCCATGTTACTGCTCTGTTGTGATCATTCTGTTTTATGGTTGTTCCATTATCCGGACCTGTCACACCTTGTTTATCCTTTCTGCTGATGGGCACTTCAATAGTTTCCAGTTTGGGGCCGTTATAAATAAAGTTGTTAGGAACAGTTTTGTGTCAGATTTTTATGTATGTGTTTACATTTCTCTCAGGTAAATACCAAAGGATAGGTGTTTAACATCGTAAGGAATTTCCATGCCAGTTTCCAAAGAGGTGGTACCATTTTTCTCTCCCATCAGCGGTGTGAGAGAATTCTTTTTTTTTTTTTCACATCCTCATCAACATTTGATGTTGTCAGTCTTTTACATTTTAGCCATTTGAATGGGTATGTGGTGGGGTCCCGAGTGGTTTTCGTTTGCATTTCCATAATGACTAACGATAGTGAACACTGTTTCACGTGCTTATTGGTTATTCATGTATCTTCTTTGGTGAAGTGCCTATTTAAGTATTTTGTCTGTTAAAGTGAATTGTCTTTTTAGTATTGAATTACAGCAGTTAGATCGAAGTCCTTTGTCGGATATTTCTTCTCACAGCAAACATTTTCTTCAAGCCTTTAGCTTTACCTACTTATTTTCCTATGGATATTCTTCAAAGAGCAAACAGTTTAATTGTGATAAGTCTGCTTTATAAATTTTTCTCTAATTGTGAATATTTTCATCTACTCTGTAAGAAATTTTTGCCTTCCCCCAAATCCCAAAGAGATTCCTGTACAGCTGCCAGAAAAGATTTCTAGTTTAATTTTGATGTTTAGACCTATGGTAATCTAGGATAGATTTTTGTGTATAACTTGAGGTTTCATCTCCCTCACCTCAAATAGTCAGCCATTTGTTTTAGTATCACTGGTTGAGAATATTTATTTTCTTTAAGATTTTCTTAGAGAAATACTTTGGGGCCTTGGTTGGAAAATAGTGTTTTGGCCTTTATATTTAGGATATAGAAAGATGAACAATGTTCCTGCCTTTACAACAGTAAAATGGTAAAAAAAATTGGCAAATGTATAACTTTTCTTGAACCCACGGGAGAGCTAAGGTCCTCAAAAATTGAACTAAGCTAAAATCTAGAGAACAACAAATGCCTCCAAGGAGAAATGAGATGCAGTCACTTGTTGCTTATCAGAGACAGATGTGTAAGGTTGGTGGTAAAAATTCAACTAAAAATTTTAACATATTGCCAAAAGCCAAGTGCAGGATGATGAGAGAAGGTAAAACTCTTGAGGACTGCAGATATGAGGGGAATTTGCATCCATGCCAGGCTCTTCTATTCAGGCATGGGGTATTCATAAAAAAGGTAAGTCAGTCATCCAGAGAAATTATTTTGGTGAGTAGGCCTGGGAGAGTGAATCAGCTCCAGTTGCGGGAAAGGCAGGAAGTCCCACCATGTCTTTCTGTCTCCTGTGGAATAAAAACCTGAAGCAGCATGGCAAAGAGCAGCAAACTCTTATCTTTAGGGCACTGATGAAAGCTCCTTGTAGCTAAAAGATGATGTATTAATAGAAATAAACCATCTATCCCGGGGTAGGGTGCAGGAATACTTCTAGAGGCCTGACTTAGAGGTTGTAGTGGAGTAGGTCTTAAAAGGTCCCATTTCCAAGACGCAGGGACTCGGTGTCTACCCAGTTACTCAGAAAAACAGAATATACCCCAGCCTCTGCCACCTGAAAAACAAATGTGGAGTCCCAGTTTACGGATGAGGAGACGAGGACAGAGGAATTGAATGAATTGCCCCCAAATGTCACAGTCAATAAATAGGAAAACTGAGATTTGAGAGTAGATAGTTTGGCTCCAAAGTCCTCATGTTATTGTTCTTGTTCAGTCACTTGGTTGTGTCTGACTCTGCAGTCTCATGGACTGCAGCACTCCAGGCTTTCCTGTCTTTCACCATCTCCCAGATTTTGATCAATCTCATGTCTTGAGTCGGTGGTGCCATCCAACCATCTCATTCTGTCTTGCTCGCTTCTCCTTCTGCCCTCAATCTTTTCCAGCATCAGGATCTTTTCCAGTGAGTCGGCTCTTTGCATCAAGTGGCTAAAGTATTGAAGCTTCAGCTTCAGCATCAGTCCCTCCCATGAATATTCAGGGTTGATTTCCTTTAGGATGGACTGGTTGGATCTCCTTGCAGTCCTCATGACCACTACCGCTCTGCACTACTGCAGATCGAAGAGTGGAGAGGAATGAGGCAGATCAGAGTGGACTGTTCTGGAACAGGGGAAAGTGCTCAAAGGAACATGGAGTTTTAAGAAAGGGGTGCAAGACATGATAAATATGTGCAAGCAGTTCTTCATGTAGATTTCTCTGTGGAAACTTGGACTGTAATTGCTAGGCCCTATGTAAGCAGCTGTTTAATTTTAAAAGAAACTGGCAAACTGTTTTCCAAAGTGGCTGTACCATTTTGTATTCCTTCCAGCAGTGAATGAGATTGCCAGTTGCTCATCAACACTTAATATCATCAGTCTCCTTAATATTAACCATTCTACTAGATGTGCAATAGTATTTCATTGTGGTTTAACTTTGTATTTCCTTAATGATATTGAGCATCTTAAAAAAAAAATGGAGTCAGTCAACATGGAACACGTGTATATACCTGTGGCGGATTCATGTTGATATATGGCAAAACCAATACAATATTGTAAAGTTAAAAAATAAAATTAAAAAAAATATATATATACAGTTCTTTTAGAAGCAAAAAATAAGTGTCCATTCACGCTCACACTTACCCACTCAGTCATGTCCAACTCTTTGAGACCCCATGGACTCTAGCCTGCCAGGCTCCTCTGTCCATGGAATTTTCTAGGCACGAATACTGGAATGGGTTGAAATTTCCTTCACCAGGGGCTCTTCCCAACTCAGGGATCAAACCGACATTTCCTGTGGTGCCTGCAGTGCAGGCAGATTCTTTACCTTTGAGCCACTGGGAAAACCCAAAGAGTCCACTGGGC
Source organism: Bos indicus x Bos taurus (assembly GCF_003369695.1). Classification (NCBI taxonomy): domain Eukaryota; kingdom Metazoa; phylum Chordata; class Mammalia; order Artiodactyla; family Bovidae; genus Bos; species Bos indicus x Bos taurus. The sequence goes on along the minus strand of NC_040098.1, from coordinate 37,101,943 downwards.
TAGTCAACTTAGAGAAAATTATCTGTAACTTTAGCAGTGAGTAGTTTCACTGCTGCTAAGTCCCTTCAGTTGTGTCCGACTCTGTGCGACCCCATAGACGGCAGCCCACTGGGCTTCCCGTCCCTGGGATTCTCCAGGCAAGAACACTGGAGTGGGTTGCCATTTCCTTCTCCAATGCATGAAAGTGAAAAGTGAAAGTGAAGTCGCTCAGTTGTGTCCGACTCTAGCGACCCCATGGACTGCAGCCTACCAGGCTCCTCCGTCCATGGGATTTTCCAGGCAAGAGTGCTGGAGTGGGGTGCCATTGCCTTCTCCGAGTACTTTACTGAGCCTTATTTAAAAAAAACAAAAAACAAAAAACCCACTTCTGGGCTTCATCTCATCCACAGGTCTGGGATGGAGGCGGGGCGGGTTTTGTAACTTCTTAGGGTCAATGTCCCACAGCTGAGACAGAACCATCCTTTAAGTTCTAGACCCAAAGCTGATTTGTCTTTCATTCCCTCCAAAGAATCTTTGGACTGCAGAAAATGTGGCAAAAATACCAAACCAAGAAACCAACTTAGACTTAAAACACTATCTGGAGACCGACCACCTGTGAGTGGAACCGGGTACCCTAAGTCTCAGTCCCACCTAATGAACCTGTACTGCTGCTGCTGCTGAGTCGCTTCAGTTGTGTCCGACTCTGTGTGACCCCATAGACGGCAGCCCACCAGGCTCCCTCGTCCCTGGGATTCTCCAGGCAAGAACACTGGATTGGGTTGCCATTTCCTTCTTCAATACATGAAAGTGAGAAGTGAAAGTGAAGTCGCTCAGTCATGTCTGACTCTTCATGACCCCATGGACTGCAGCCTACCGGGCTCCTCCGTCCATGGGATTCTCCAGGCTAGAATACTGGAGCGGGTTGCCATTTCCTTCTCCAGTAGTTTCACTAGAACGGTGAAAATTGAAACCATAATCCATTGGATTCAGAAATGAATGAAGAGTGAGGAAGATGAGTTGGTAAAAATGCCCCCACTTCCTCTGAGAGTTTGGAATACAAGGATTGGTGCATCGTTAGCAAGTGACCAAGGAACAGGAGTGGTTTTTAAGGATAAGAGTAATTTGAACTTGTTTACAAGACAAGGGGAGAAGACAGAGTGGGGAAGTTTGTCATCCTAAGGAAGAAAAATAGACCAGAAAAAAGAAAAGAAAAATAAATAAGGTGGTGTCAAGAGGTTTGTTGATGTGTCTAAGATATGTATTGAAAAAGTTTTCTGGGAGTATAAATCCTTTATGTACAGTCTTAAAAGATACATAATTTGCATGGTTTCAATGTATTCCTTATGTCAGATAAAAACTTATCTATACTTGGAGAAACACACATTAATCTCATGTATCTTCCATGTAATTTTTTTGAATGAGTTAGCCAGGAAAAATTTGTTTCATCTTTACTGATGTGTGTTGATATGCAGTGTGTCGGGATACAGCTTTTTTGGTAATTGTGCAATAAACAACTGTCGCTCTGGTGTAGTAATATGTAGTAGATACACTAACTCAATCGTTCGTGTTACTTGACATAATGGAAACAGGCTTGTAAAAAAGAGAGCCTTAAGGAACCTGGTTGAAACTGCAGGTAGTGTGAGTTTTAGGCTCTTTGAGGGTGAGGACTGTATAAACTTCCATGTCTTGATCATCGTTCCCAGTATCGTAGATGCCTCAAAATGTCAAATGTATTGAGAGTGAATATACATGTATGTAAGTCTGCTATCAGCACTTGAAAGCGTATAGCTAAGCATCTGAAATCCTGTCTCCTACAATTCATAGGACCTCTAGAAATTGTGGCATGTCAACTAGAACCTTGAAGTTTCAGTTGAGTTTAGATTTAGTCATGATAGCCAGTTACGCTGGTCAATCTAGAAGGCGTTCCGCCTGGCAGAAACACTGGAAACATTTCTCCCTTACGCTTCTGAATCCCTGACTGTGTGGATAAGATTGTGTGGTCAGGTCCATTTCCGCAATATCCATCTTATTCTAAATATTCACTCCTTCCAATAATACAAATATAGTACATGTGTTATTTTTAAAAATGCATCACTTTTTTACTCCAAACCCAAGGTGAATTTATATCTATATCTAAATACCAACACATATTAATGAAAAAGTAAAGTTTTCATTTGGAAATTGAATTGACATTGGGAACTTTAGGTTGGCTGTCGCAGTGGGTCACATGAAAGAACTTGGCCAGGTTTTTCAGTCGTATTTGGCCTGGTTTTCTGCATATGTTTGCCAGATGCAAAAGCCAGCTTATTGCTTGAGGGCACAGAAACCTGGAGGAAAGGCTTGGAAATGGTGCCATTTAATCCACTGGGTGTCTGTCTTTTTGCTTAGATTTTGCCTGGAGAGGTTTGATTGTACAGTAGAATATAATAGAAGAATGATGCTTTTCTTTGTTGTTCATCAGCTACAGTTTTATTGAATGCTCTTGTCAAGCATATTTGGGAACACAGGTACAAAATAAATTTTAAATATAAGCTTTGTGGTGAAAAATGCAGTTCTGGGTATCAGTAGTTGACAAATGAGTGAATTAGCAAACACGGTCCCTTTTTTTGAAGGGGTCTCATACCTTGTGGATGTTATCACTTAAAATGGGACACCATGAAAATATCTGTATTCATAGGAAGTTAGACCCATATGTAACATATTGCAAAAATTTTGACAAATCAATCACACAATTAAAGGTCATATATTTATAGCTGATTCAAACCCCAGTTGAATAGAGATGTCAAAGCATTGAGCATATTGGACGTTTACACATGAATAAACAAAGTAGCAGAAATTGTTTTCAGGCAGATGTAGTTTTTTGCCTTTGCATGTTTTTTTGAGTGATTTTTCAGTTTGCCATTTTCAGAGTATTTTTTCATATTTACATTAGCATTTCATTAGCATATATAATTTTATGTAAATATGTAAATACTCCCCTTTCACACAAGAGGCAAATGGGTGAGGGTTTTTAATTTTCTTTACTGAGATATCTCCAGGCTACTTAGTATTTTGGGGAAAACTTTACTTTCTCTTTTTAATTGGAATTAATAGTCTTAATGCGACAACTTAGTATAAGTTCCATTTTTAAGTCAAGCATCTTACTATTTTAGGGCAGGTGTCCAAGTTTTAGGATCTGGAAGCCAGAATTCTGATGTATTTGTTACCTTTCCCTTCACATTTGGTGTTAGTTATCAAAGGAAATTTGCATTGTCCTCATAAAGCCTTCAAATAACCAGACACCTAAGCACTAACTCACGGTCACTACATTTCTCTGGAGGGAGTCTCCCTCTAACTCTCCTCAGATCACTGGAAAGTGTCATATTTGAGGAGAATAAAAATTGTAGGGTTTGGTTTAGGGAAACTCTGCGAGCCTCATGGTACTTAAAAAATCTGTACAGGGCTGAACTTGCTTAGGTATATTATGATTACATTTGTCCATCTCTACACTATATTGTAATTTAGTTAAAAGCATGGACAGTTGACTCTTTAAGGTTTATAACCTTGGGCCCAGTATTTATGTCAGAGCCTTTCAATAAATGCTAGTTGAATGAAGAAAATCATGAATAAAGTTTAATGTCTCATCAGGATTTCTCGCTTTTGTAATCTTCACTGAAGTCAAGTATTCTTTTGCTTGGGTAAGTGGCAGGAACTCAAAGCCATGTACTCCCTTTTAGATTGACTGACATTGTCAAGGAATTTCTGTATTAGTAGTAAAATGAACTTTGGGGTTTTACTGCACATAAACACTTGCATTTAAATTTTAGCTTTGCTGTTTATATGCTGGGCCTCACTGGGAAAAATGTATATCTTCCCGAGCTGTCATTTCTTTGTCTATAAAACGCACTAATAACATCTACTCCGTGTGATTGTTATTTCACAAAGTTACATTTTTTGCTTTATTTAAGAAGCTCTTGAAATCTCCCGTAATCTTAAACTGCTTAACTTATGTAGTAAGAATAAAATTTTGAAATGTTCCAAATCCTCTGTAAATCCTGTTGCCCTGCAGCTGCCACACTGTTGGAATCAATGGCCGTTATTGCTTTAGGCATATAGGGCAGATAGAGTCTGGATTCTAGAACAAGTATGTCATTGTGCAACGGACAGAGAAGTTCTTGTACAAGCCAGGTCTTGTTAAAATTGCTAGCACTTCCATTTTACGTATGGAGAAGAAAGCCTGAGGACTTCAGACTAGATCTCATAAAAGCAGGACCCAACTGCATAGGAAGGGAAGCCCCACCCACTGGTGCAAGGTGATGCTTGATGGGGGATGGGGCTATGGACAGAGAGCAAAAAAGGAAAAAGAAGATTGAGATGAGAGCAAGTGAGTCTGTGTTGACCTTCCCTCCTGGAACCCTGGGACAATGCCTCTTAGAAATATCTAAACCACCTTGGCATGGGCAAGTGTCCTCTTGAGGAAAGGTCACCTCTCCTCTCCTTGAATTGACTCAGATATTCCAGTGGGGCTGAGATTATGAACCCAGCTTATAAGGAGGAGTTGGTGGGCTCAGATGGTAAAGCATCTGTCTACAGTGCGAGAGACCTGGGTTCGATTCTCTGGAGAAGGAAATGGCAACCCACTCCAGTACTCTTGCCTTGAAAATCCAGGACGGAGGAGCCTGGTGTCCATGGGGTCGCAAAGAGTCGGACACAACTGAGCGACTTAACTTTCACTTATAAGGAGGAGTCAGTGTGCCTCCCAGTGTCACATGGGAATTTGTGGCAGCTATGCTAGGGTGTCCCTTAGCACCTGGGGTCAGGACAGCAGACACAGCCAAGTCTCTGAGATGAGAAGTGAGAGCCAAGTCTGGTCAGCCAGGGGAGATGGCCAGAGGCAGTGTTTGTCCCATGTCTCTGCTGAGAGAACCACCCTAGACACTTCAGGAACACATGCAGTGGATGTAGAGACCAAGACCCAGAGACCAGACCAGAGTAGCTCCTCCTCTCCCAGGCTGGAGCAGCCCCTGGCCAAGGCAGATGCTCTGCCCCACCACTGTAAAAAACAAACTCCAGTATGTTGGGAGAGCAGAAACAGAATGACCAAAAATAGACCCCAAATTAACTGTTTTCTGAAGAACCTGAGTGATGCCCAATGAACAGGTTTTCACATTTTGTTTCGATTTGCTTTTTCCCAAGTGAGAAATGAAGGCCTTTGAACAAGACGAGGTCAGTTACATGATAGGATAAACTTTTTTTTTTTTTTAATTAGTTTATGTTCATCAGCGTTATAATGAGAAAATTTCCAATCAGCCACACTAATCTGTCTTCCTCTTTGTTTGTAACGTACACATGTATAGTGTTCTCATTGATGATTTATGTGTTCATAACATTTTATGGTTTTCAGATACACCCTTGCATTGGTTTACCAAAATACTATGAGATAATTGTCAGTATTGCTATCCTTAAGGTTCAGGTACGGAAACTGAAGATTTGTCCAAGAGCAGAGAGCTGATAGGCAATGGCACCCCACTCCAGTACTCTTGCCTGGGAAATCCCATGGATGGAGGAGCCTGGTAGGCTGCAGTCCATGGGGTCGCTAAGAGTCAGACACGACTGAGCGACTTCCCTTTCACTTTTCCCTTTCATGCATTGGAGAAGGAAATGGCAACCCACTCTAGTGTTCTTGCCTGGAGAATCCCAGGGACGGGGGAGCCTGGTGGGCTGCCATCTATGGGGTCGCACAGAGTCGGACACGACTGAAGTGACAGCAGCAGCAGCAGAGAGCTGATGGCAGAGAGAGAAGAGAATGGCTTATGGATCAGGTTCTTTGCATGCTCAGAACCACCACAAAGCTGCTCTGCTGGGCTTCTTTTTGTTTCTCTGAAGCTCTGGCTAGGTGATACATTATTATGAGTACATCTAGGCAAAATAAAACAGCCGATGGAAAACTCGGGCTGATCATTTCACATCTAGGAAAAATGCAGAGAACAACACGAGTGAGTCAGTGTGTTACAAATTCAAGGTCAGTATTGAATGTCATGTCAGCGTCTAGAGTGACTGAGTTCCAAAGGGTTTATGTTATTATTGAGTTAGAAATGACCTACTCTTATTTGATGTATAGTGGATTTAGCCACGTAGTAGACAGAAAGAGACAGAATATAAAGGATAGAGAGCAAGGATATTTTGTAAGACGATGGCAAACCTCTGATGAGCTTCAATACACAGTAATAGAGACCATCTCATCTCTGGCTATTCATTCATCTTTAGCATTAGTGGATTTATGGCTTATATTCTTGATCTTGACCTAGAGCCCTGAAACGCTGCCTGTGCTTCAGCAGATACTTTTCAGGAGAGTGATTGTGTGTACATGTTGCATACCTATAACCAAGATCTTAGATCGATGGGTACGATTAGGATTGGGAGAGAGGGTATCGGTTGACACTGGCAGTTTCTCCTGTTTATTTTTGTGTACGATATGTCCCCTTTCAGTGTAAGCTTTTTGTTCTCAATGTTCAATCTAGGTGAATTTGTTGGGCTATTGGTCATAGAAATAGATCTATAGGGTTTTCTTCAATGATATTTTTCATTGCTAATGTATTTGCTAGCCAGCCAGGTTGACGGATAATGCAATTTGTGTACATACCAAAGTGGGTTTCTCCTCCTTGCTGAGGAATTTCTATTTTCCATCTGAGTTTGGTGGATCACACAGTACCTCCACTGTTCATACAACTTGCTCCCACTATTTAAGCAGTTTCTTTTAGGATGTTAAGAGTGTGTGTTGTCCCTTTTACATATTTTTTTATTTTCCAGGTCAGACTAAATTTGCCATTAGGGTGTTATAAATTCACATCTTAAAATCCTTTGGAATTTCTTGTTGTGTCCATATTTTTAGAGTCTTTCCATCAAGCCGAAGTTTTTCTAGCCCATCTTTACTTACATCACTGATGAAAGAGGGTGAGATGAGCAAATTCACGTGTTTGTGTGGCTGCAGTGACAACCCCTTCGCCACGTACTTATGGCAATCATCTGATACAGATGACAACAAATTAAAAAATGCTCAAGTTTAATAAATTAAATTTCTTTATCCATCACTTGAGAAGAATGGCAGTGTAACGTGTGTATGGTTTAAAATGACTTGTTGAAATATTTTTTTTTCTTTTGAACTTTTTATTTTGTATTGGGGAATAGCCAGTTAGCAGTGTTGTGAGTTTCAGGCAAACAACAAAGGGACTCAGGCATACAGAGACATATCTCCATTCTCCCCCAAATGTCCCTCCCACCCAGGCTGCCACATGACATTGAGCAGAGTTCTGTGTTCTGTACAGTAGGTCTTTGTTGGTTATCCATTTAAAACACAGCAGTGTGAACATGTCCATCCCAAACTCCCTAAACTGTCCCTTCCCCCCAACCTTGTTGGATTATTTTTGACTAGGTTCGGTGAATATCTCTACTGATAAGCCCATCTGATTGATCAAAATGTTCCATGTTATGTATTTAACTCAGTATTCTTGATGTTCACGGCTCATTTTTTTTTCCTACTGATAATGGCTCCATTGTGCAATGTATAAATATAATGAAAAATATACCCATCTGTGATTTTTTAAAAATGGAAAGAAACCTGTAATACACATGGATTGTATTATGTGGTCAGCTCAGGACTGAAGCTATTGAAGCTTGAGTTGTAGATGAGGGCACTGTACAAGAGAGGCTGGGAGTATGTGAAAGGATGAGGTGGGACACGCAGATGATGTGCTTAGAATGAGCCTGCTCCTGCTGTTGCTCTTAAACGAGAGTTCTCATCTTCTTTTCACCTATTATGTATCTTACATGCCATTATTGTTTCTCTTTGGCTCTCCCATTAATGCTTCTTTGCTGTTTCTGTGTTATATTTTTTCTCCTCTTTTTGGTATAAAAATAATGTTCACTGCAAAGTGCAAATAGCTTTGAGCTATTTAAGGAGGGTAGGGAAGAAAATTTCCCAGGCCTCACATATTTCCACATCTGGACCTAGAACATAGCATGTCTTGATATGAGTCCTCTAATTCATGTCTGTTTGGAAGTATTGCACACACACTTGAGCTAATTTTGGCAAAAGCCATGTCCTCTGATGAGGAAGTGACTGTCGGTCCTCTTGTGTCATTTCCCAGCCCTGGAGTCCTGTTTACACCAGGCTCCTTTGTTAAGGATTCGACATAAAGGTCTTTGATACTGTGGAGCCCATCCCTGACTCATTATCAGCCGTCAGTTTGTGTCTGGTGGCAGTTTTTCCATGAGTGGTAAGGTCAGCCTTAAACAGTGTTACACAACCTTCCCTCATTCCTTGTGCGTCATTGAGAATCAAATGACTCTCAATAGTGGAAAACAAAATCTTGGAGTAGGGTGGAGAGATGACCAATCTCTAAATAAAGCAAACCAATGTTCAGACTGGAAGGCTTCTCTTCTCTCATGTTCATTATGCATTTTATTGGTTCCCTGTGAAGAGCTTTCTCTTGCTAAAAGTACTCTTAACATGTGTCTTTGCTGTCTGTGAGTGATCATCACCCTTAATACAGTTAGGGAACATCTGAATGTCTTTCAGAGTCAGCAAAGTGTAGTAAAGAGGGCATTGAGTCAGCAGGTGTTCATTGGGAGGACCCTTACCTTCTCAATCTATGACTTCATCTGGGCGATAGAAATAATTGTACATTATTATGCATAATAATGATGCATAAGGGATGATGCATAAGGTGATGCATAAGGTGTGTAAAATAACTTGGCAAGTTAAAAATACTTATTTCAGTGAAATGGGCTGCTATTTAAGACCCAGAAGAGTTTACTGTCATTATTTGAGAGAAGGCCACTGTTTTGGGACCTCTTAGAAATTGCAGCATAATGTTTTAGAAGGGGTGATTTGATAAATACTGGCTTAAAGTGGGTTTTCAATAGCCCAGTTGCAATGTTTTTCATATTACTTTGCCTCTGTAAGGCTACTGTACTGTATTGAAAAATCATCTTCCTATAACCATGAAATTGAAAATGGAACTGGGTTTGGATTAGCTGCTACTCCTTCAGTGACTTGTCAGCAACGTATCTTGAGTAATTTGCTCCTTACAACTGTTTCACCTCTGACACCCAGCCTCTTTCTCAGTCCTTTCTTTGTTTCTTGGAAAGAAGCAATGGGGAATTTCCACTGACTCTTCTCTGCTCAGTTTTTGATGCACATACCCAGTTTTAAGGAGCTGGTATCTAATTCAGCAGAGAAGGCAATGGCAACCCACTCCAGTACTCTTGCCTCGAAAATCCCATGGACGGAGGAGCCTGGTGGGCTGCAGTCCATGGGGTCGCTAAGAGTCGGGCACGACTGAGTGACTAATTCAGAGAAAATGTAATATATGTTTGAAACCTAGCAGTGGGTACACCAATTCAGGAACCTATAAATAAAAGTTAAACTTTGGAGCCAAAATGATTGCTGGGGGACATCATCTTCATCATGGAAGTCTTGCCTTTATCACCTCATTTGGCAAAGATGCAGCTGTTCACTTGGGAAATGCCTTTCCAGGTCTTCATCCATAATTCTGAATGGATGCCAAGCCAGATTATTATTTGAAAACTCCTTCACATCTTTGCTTTATGGTCTCTGCCCTTAACCTCATGAATTCAGTGTGTGAACGTTGAACAGCCAGAAACTATAAATAGGAAAAGAGTGCCTTTTAAAAAATTGCAGTCATTAAGGTGTAATGCCATATGGGCTCAAGGGGTGGCAAAGATGGTGAGCGGCTTGTTGTTCATTAGGACTGAAATATTTATATGAGCAGTAATAATAACAGCATATTTGAGCGTCTGTGTGGTATGGAATTGAGCACTAATGCAATTAGATAATGCTGACAGCCCCTATTGTAATTATGTCAATGGTACCAAGTTCGTCTCTCCCTTTATCTTTCATTTCCACAAGCACATGTAAGGAGAGGGCTAGAACTGAGTCACTGCTGGGCTGGGATGCTGGGTTATCTATTTACCTGACAGAATAGCCCGGAGCTTATGTTCCTCTGAGTTATTTTTTCATCCAAATCAAGCATGTCCGGTGGGTTGCACAGAAGGGACACACAAATACGTGTTTATTTGAAGCAATGCTATGCGATAAAGCATCCACGTGAAAACCCGGCCAGCCCAGGAGGTCCATTTTGAGCTTTTCCATCTCAGAGCTGTGTGTGTGTACCGCTTGACCGATACTGACGCCTCTTTTGTTACCTTTCGAACAGATCATTTTAGAAGGGTCTCTGTAGGGATGTTCTCGCTGCCTCGCTGCCTATCAATCTTTCCATCTCAATGCAGAAGTATTTGATTAGTGTGTTTAAAGTAATAAAGACGTCCACAGTCATGTCACCTTGATTGATGCTAATTATCAGTCTTTAATGGCTCCTCTGCTTTGGCCACCATCCTTGCAGATTGTGATTTTTATGGTTAAAACAGTGCCCTGCCGTCCAGCGGCTTCATCATAAATTCGGGTCTCTCTCTCTTTAATGATTCTGCATGCAGTAGTATAATCCCAGCAACATACATTATCTTTGTCAAAAGCAAGCAGTGACTTTCATAGGGGGTGATTAATGCATTTATAAGGAGCTTGAGGAATCCTTGTTGGGATCACAGCAGAAGTTATCATGATGATGCTAGCTGGGCATTAGAATTAGCAGCAACGTTACATAGGCTGCCTGAAAATAATTGAAGATTTTCATGCAGTCCCCGTTTAGGACATTAATGTTGTAAATGAAACTGTAACTGCCGTGGTAAAAAAGACTGGTTTTGCAACCTGAAGATGCCGTCAGTGTGTGGTTGTCACACCAGTGAAATGGAAAGCAAGCTAAACGATCGGAGGGCTTTCCTGCTTTAGAACAACGGTCTTGTTAAACAGATTTGGGGTCACTCAGTTTGAAATATCCGTTGATTAAAATGTCTTTTCTGCCAGGGTTTTCCAGGCTGAGTTTTCTCAGTGGTAATATATGTTTAGTCTTTAATCTCCTTACTCTCAAGCCTGGAGATAGGGGTTTAAATAAGAGATGTGCCCATGACTGTATACCTTGCAGGACCTTCAAGATATGGATAATTTGCTTATGTAAATATGAGTCCATATATTCTACACAATAGTACGTCCCTGAAATGCCATCCCTTATTGAAGAAAAGCTGAACATAAATTAAAAGGCTTTACTATTTTATAAGAGCTGTTACCTTCATGTCACTTATAACATAGCTCCTTGCTTACAGTAGACATTTTAAAAGTGTTTTAATGCTACTGATGAAGGTACTGACGATTTTTAAAAAATATTTTGAATTAATATTATTAGTATGTTCTGTGTTTTTAATATTACTATTTTCTGTGCTCATAAATTAAGCTAGATGGAACTTCAATCTGTTACAATCTCAAATACGAGAAGTATTTGTACCTCTTTGCTTTCTACTAGTTTTATGCTCAGTTCTAATGATAATATCCTATACAATAGGCTCTACTAGCTCTGACCTCTTAAAATTAGTCAAAACTGCTCCTTAACTTCTAGCAGGAAGAAAATACTTAAATTTTTTTTGAGCCATATTTGTTTTTAGGTAAAAGTGAAGGTGAAAGTGTTAGTCACTCAGTTGTGTCTGACTCTGCAATCCCATGGACTGAAGCCCTCCAGGCTCCTCTGTCCATGGGATTCTCCAGGCAAGAATACTGGAGTAGGTTGCCATTCCCTTCTCCAGGGGATCTTCCCTACCCAGGGATCGAACTGGGATCTTCCACGTTGCAGGCAGATACTTTAGAGTCTGAGCCACCATAAAGGACCCTGTTTTTAGATAGGGAAATGCCAAGTTGTATTATAGGAAGTCTTTTATTCCCCAAGTGGTACCAACTTAGAGAAACCACAAATCTCAAGGGCCAGTCTTGGGAGAGTAGTTCACTTACAATATCATGTCTTTAACATTTTTAGATGTGACTTTAGTTTGAATTTTGGACGATAATAAACTCTACCCAATATGTTTCTTTAGCTGGGCATTTGAGGATAGATGCCAAGCTGCATAGTGTGTACTATATTATGTCCCTCAATTTGCAAGCACTGAAATGGGGACTCTTTAACATCTGCTTTGGGTTTCTACAATGATGACTGCAAAGTCTTTAAATCTTGCCATCATATAGTACAATAGGTTGAAATGTTAATTTTCATATATCCTTGTGTGCTGTGTTGGATTATGATTGTCCTAAGTGAGCCAACGTACATCTCTACCAGAGCGGTTATATACAGACTATAACCTCTCCCACAGAAAGCCCTTTTCTTTTGGAGTTTTGTGCAGACGTTTCAAATGTGAGTGGGCCGGAAAGAGATGTTGAGATGGATGAGGAAGGCCAGAATTAATTGAACTTGGATTGATTGGGAGAAAGGCCGTGTATGGGAACTTGAGGGCATGCCATAGGGGATCTGTATGGGGATTAATTCCCTGTGAAGACACCATATACCCACAGTGTTTGTCCACTTCATTTCCACAATTGTAGTATTCCGTTTATAATGGATGGTGAATCTCATTAGAATAAACCGAGAGAGACTCTTATGGGTGTGACGAATCAGTGGCCATCACAGAGATTTAGGCCTTAGAATTACATCGTGTGTGATTCTGCAAAGAGCAGTACAAACTGCTTGATCAGAGGAGGTGTCAGTTGTGTTGCTTAGTCTCTCACAATATGATTATTCCCTTTTGTCGTTTTGATAAATTAACGTCGGCTCACATATTCAATAGGGAGTTTTTTAAGTTATTTTTTTTTTTAAAGCCCCAGGGCTCCAGTTTAAAAATGCAGGTTAATTCTCAGAGGCTTTCGAAAGCATTTCTGCATCATGCTGCTAATTAAGATAAGGTTATCATTTTAAGTTATACCAGGAATGCAATTAGACCTTCTAGTGAGAACTGCAGCAATCCATTTTATACAAATTATTCAGACTTGGTAAGGTAGAATGCAGTTTTAATAGGACAAGTGAACATCCTGTGATTTATTAGATATCATATGAATTCAGTGACACCTGAACACAGCATCCGTAACCGTCGTGCGCCCACGTCACCGGGAATCCAAGTCCACAGCCTTTCCCCAGAAGAGACTTAATGATATGCCTTCCGTTCCCTGTTGTTGACTGGCCGTGATTTTGGATTTGAGAGGGATTTGTTTTCAGATTTGAATGGTTTTAGACACGAGAAAGCCATCTGTAGAATACAAAGCACAGATTACCTGGCCTTCTCATTTATCTAGACCGGTGCAGGCCACGGAGAAGTCTCCAGGCCTCCGCTTGCCTGCTTTGTTCTTTTGTGTGGTCTGCAGAGCTGGGTGACCAACTGACAGTGTGATTGACTAAATGTTTCTGTGTTGTCCATCTCTGTGGAAGAGGATTGGGTGTTGGATAAGAAAGTTACGTCTTATCTGCCACCTGTCAGTAATTACTTATTCATGAAGTGGTTACCTGTTTTCTGTGGATGTGTGAGGATGGCAGAGTTGAATAGCCCCCGGGAAGGTTGTCTGTCTTTTCCTCCTAAGATCCCTGCTGAACATCCAGAACTCAGTAATAGGGCATATATCTTTAAGGACACCTTACAAAGATGTGGGTAAAGAATCCATCTGCAATGCGGGAGAAGGGAAAGGCTACCCACTCCAGTATTCTGCCCTGGAGAATTCCATGGACTGTGTAGTCCGTGGGGTCGCAAAGAGTCTGACATGACTGAGTGACTTTCACTTTAAAAAGAGGTGAAAAGTCTTTTCCCTGCTTAGCTTTTAGTCTCATTTGATGTGTCAGCTGTTCTGCCTTTTGCGGTGTGCCTGCTGCTGCTGCTGCTAAGTCGCTTCAGTCGTGTCCGACTCTGTGCGACCCCATAGACGGAAGCCCACCAGGCTCCCCCATCCCTGAGATTCTCCAGGCAAGAACACTGGAGTGGGTTGCCATTTCCTTCTCCAATGCATGAAAGTGAAAAGTGAAAGGGAAGTCGCTCAGTCGTGTCTGACTCCTAGCGACCCCATGGACTGCAGCCTACCAGGCTCCCCCATCCATGGGATTTTCCAGGTAAGAGTACTGGAGTGGGGTGCCATTGCCTTCTCCGTGCGGTGTGCCTAAATTCCTCAAATTGAATTCTTGAATTCAGTTCGTATTTATTGAGTTTCTGTTGTGTGCTGTGCATTGTGCTAAGTATTTGGCACGTGGTGAATAAAGATAATGCTCTTGTATCTGTAACATGAGCCCACCTTTCCCCCTTCTGTCATGAACCATATAGCACCATCTCACCTTTCCTTATAATTTACAGAGAAGATTAATACCATCTCTTACAATCCCGTCCATCTTCTCTCTCCTACATATCCACTATTATCTACAGCTGAAAGGTTTTCTTTCTCTTCACTCTCATTAAAAATGTCTGTTCTCATCCATAAAATTGACCTGGTTAATTCTAAGAGTTACTGAGTCAGTTTTTCTTCCCCTCTCCTTTATCTCAGTTTTTCTCTCTCCTCTGCTCCTTCTTTGCAACCAAGATGCAGGCTCACATTTTGCCATTAACCTATGGGTAAACAATAAATAAAAATCTGTCTCGCCTCTATTACTCATTCAGGCTTTCTAGTTGCCCAGTTTTCTTGAAAGTGTATCTGTATAGATTCTGAATCTTCTTCCTCATTCGATTTATGTTAGTTTTGACCGCCTTGCATGTGTCTTCTTTTATAAAACAAGGGAGCCTAGTTATATGAATGCTATAAGGCTAGTAGCTTGACTCTTCTTTTTTTATCCTGGGAGGATTTTTAAACACTTGAACTATTGTTTTTTAGAGAATGTTAGGGTATAGACTTCTCAAGATGTCTGATCATGTCTGTGAAACTCCTGCATATTCTAGATTATTGAGTATCACATGCCATAGTTCAAAGTATGCTTTATGATCATTCATTAATCCTCTCCATTGCAAGGGTAAATTGGCGTATTTAAGACATTATGGACATGAACTGTGAGCACACACTTTTTAATATTGCTTAGTCACAAGACTTCTCCAGGGGGTCTTCCCTGATAGCTCAGTTGGTAAAGAATCTGCCTGTAATACAGGAGACCCCAGTTCAATTCCTGGGTCGGGAAGATCTGCTGTAGATGGAGCGACTTTCACTTCACTTCATCACAAGACAAATTGACAAGAGACCACCTGCTAATATTCTGAAAACCAGGCATGTTCCTTGCATAGAGACTACCACGTCCTCTCTTCCTCTCAGACTCTTGTCCATGGTGTTAGGTACCTCCTGGGTTTCTGCTCACAGTACTGTTTTCTGGTCTCATCCACATTTTTATGTAAGATTCATCAACCTGTAGATGAAGCTTGTCTGGGATGAAAATAGGGTGTTGGTCAGATTGACAAGAGCATCTGGTTGCACTGATAGTTACACATCTCTTTGTATATTAATACATTGGCATTCTGATTAGGATTTGGCTTTCTGTCTTACTTAGTGGGAGGGAATTCATGGTCTTTTTTGATAAAATAATGAAATGGCATATATGTTCTCTGTATTTGTGGGAGTGAAGAATATGAGTCTGGGTTTAACAATGTGACTAACTAGATGAAGTTAAGATGCCTGATGTTGTTGTTCAGTCGCTAAGCTGTGTCCAACTCTTCGTGAACCCATGGACTGCAACCCGACTCCAGGAATTTCACTGTCTCCAGGAGTTTGCTCAGATTCAGGTCCATTGAGTTGGTCATGCTGTCTAACCATCTGACTCAGTTTTATATTGGTAAATAGATTTTATTGGTAACTAGATGGAGAATTGCATTGAAACAAATAGCCAAAATCACATTGAGTTTCAGGGGGCTTTTAGTTTCAGCACATGTCTTGAACACAGTTCATTCATCCAACGGCTATGTGTTGAATGTCTTTACCAGAATAGAACCTGGGGGAAAAGGTGGGGCATAGGGCAGAGGGTTGAATATTCTCAGTCAGAATGAGAGCATGTATGAAGTATCTGAAGCAAGAAGAAGATGGCATGTTAAAGCAGGCGGAGATCACCGAGAGGCAAGGAAGCCAGTGTGAGGATTATGTGAGAGCAAACTGGGGAAGTAGGCAGTACCTGGATCTGTTACTTGTTTCTGTGGCATATGTTGGTCTTCCCTCCTAGCTCAGTTGGTAAAGAATCTGCCTGCAGGGCAGGAGACCTGGATTTGATTCCTGGGTCAGGAAGATCCCCTTGAGAAGGAAATGGCTACCCACTTCAGTATTTTTGCCTGGAGAATACCATGGACAGAGGAACCGGGCAGGCTATAGAGTCCATGGGGTCACTAGAGTCCATGGGGTCGCAAGAGTTGGACATGACTTAGTGACTACACCACCACGGCATATGTTATGTAGAGTATCATTTCATTCACTGGCTCTGCATGAATATGCCTGAATATATTTGGTTCACATCTGTCCCCTGCTCACTGCTGAACAAATTTGCACCATTGATGGACTCTTTTCTCTCATGTATACGCTACTTCCCCCTCTCAACTGCATCTTTTCCATTGGCTTTTAATAGCAGTTAAGTCCCAGTGGTCTGAAGGGAGGAAGAGGGATGTTCAGCCCAGGAAATATTGTTTATCATGAAAAAAGAGTGCTATTAAGTGATCTAGTCCCAAATATAAGGAACATATATACATATATATATATATATATATATATATTTATTTATATTTATATTTATATATGCAGAGAAGAAAATTCCCTGGGAGAATATAAGCCAAAATAACATTATAGTAATATCATATGTATGCTATGATACATATGTATAAAGAATCTGCCTGCCAGTGCAGGAGATGCAGGAAATGTGGGTTTAATCCCTGGGTTGGGAAGATCCCCTGCAGGAAGGGCATGGCAACCCACTCCAGTATCTTACCTGGAGAATCCCATGGACAGAGGAGCCTGTTGGGTCACAGTCCATAGGGTAGCAGAGTCAGACACAACTGAAGTGACTTAGCACGCACGCTGATAGATATGTATATGTTGGCTTGTGTGTGTATGTATATATATATATATATATATACATGCACATATGGTCAATTTATAGATTGAAATATCCATGGCAAAAAAACACACAAAAAAGCAAAGAGCTTTATTAAAGCTCTCTCATCTTAAGCACAAACAACCCTTCCTTGACTCCATATTCCCACTACAGGTATTGTTTTCTTTCCTCCCCGATTTTATCCGTGTTTGTTGAAAGCATTTCTGTCTTCATTTCCTTACCTTTGAATTCCCCTTCTCTAGTCTAGCTTCCATCTTCTTCACTCCATCAAAGCAGCTTTTCCTAAGTTCATAGTGGCTTTCTATTATCAGTCCCGTGGTCCTTTTCTTAGTAAACATCTTAATAGCATTTAAAAAATTCATCTTTTTTGAACACCAGCTCCTCTTGACTCCCAAATTGTTTCAGTTCCTTTTCCTTTGTATTTTTAGCAATACGTTCCCCTCTGCAGACAGTACTATAAAAAGAGGTCTAATTAGTTTCTAAATATTGATATCCTTGAAATCCCTCTTCTGTGTTACTCCCTACTGTCTCCAAAATGAGTCTCATCTCTGGGGACTTCCCTGGAGGTCCAGTGGTTAAGACTCTGTGATGCCAGTGTAGGGGGCTCGGGTTCAATCCCTGGCTGGGGAACTAAGATCCCTCATGCTGTGCAGTGCAGCCAAAAGATTAAAAAAGAAAATAGTCTCATCTCCTTCCCTGACTTGTTATGAGAGGTAGCTTAGTGTGACAGGTAAGCCCACACGTTCCAAGGGCAGAGCGCCTGGGTTTATATCCCAGCCGTGTGGGCTGGGCAAGTGTCTTTTAATTTCTAACAGTTTAGTTATATGTTGGATTTCCCTGGTGGCTCAGATGTTAAAAGAGTCTGCATGCAATGCAGGAGACCTAGGTTCAGTCTCTGGGTTGGGCAGATCCCTGGAGAAAGAGAAGGGCTACCCACTCCAGTACTCTTGCCTGGATAATTCCATGGATAGAGGAGCCTGGCGGGCTACAGTACATGGAGTCACAAAGAGTCAGATATGACTGAGTGGTGAACACTTTCACTTTCACTTTATGTTAAATAAGGATAATTATAATACCTGCCTCATCTAGTTTTAAAGACAAAATGAGTACATATATGTAAAATGCTTAAAACAGTGTCTGGAAAATGGCAGGAACCACTTGAATGTTTAGCTGTAGTATAATTTGTGAATGAAACATGAATTTATATTATCTCCATATGTATGGTATTCAGTTGCCTATAAACATCTCCTCTCTCAGCTCTAAGGGCACATGAGAGTCATGTGTCCAATCTTTTCATGTCAGATGCTTCCATGAAGTACTAAGAAGAAAAGGAAGGAAAACATCAAACATAAAGGAGAGGTTCCCCTGGAACAGAGGTAACTACCTGAAATGGACTATTTCCAATGAGATGCAGTGGCTAGGAACCCGAGCAAAGACAGACATCCTGGCTTTCACATTTATCCTAAACAAACCACATTGCACTATATAACCCAGGGGCATTTTAGTAATAAGAGTTTAAAAAACAAACAAACAAACAAAAAAAACTTCAGAAGAATCCACCATCGGTAGTAAATGTGGTGCTTTGATTCAACAGTCTGCTTGCAAAAATAAATCATAGTGTTAACTGGAAAACATAAGGCAGGTTTGAAAGTGATGAAACAATAATGCATCTATGTCATAAAAAATAAGCAAAGTTGAAATAAAGATGATTTAAGTCCAAGAAAAAAAAAGTTAGTGTATCCAAGATAAAATGCATCATATTTTGGTGTTTTGTTCCTGGAAGAAAATGTCTGGTCACTCCTGATGTTTCCTGCCTCAGTGAGTGGTTCTGCCATCCTGTTGTTTTACACAAGCCAGACAAGTAGATTCCATCCTCTGTGATCTCTTTTCTCTCATTTCCAGTTTATCACTCTGTCAACTCAACCTACTAAATTTCTAGTGAAAGCTTGTATTTTGCAGTGTTTACACTACCACCAAGCCCTTCTGGAGATACCATCCTGTCTCATCTTAAGTACTATAAAAAAACATCTGTCTGTTTTCACTCTGTCTACTCATCACCTCCAGTAAATTTTCCACCCTCTTGCCAGAGTTCTCATTTCTAAAGGCCAGCCTGATGATTTTCCCTTGGTTTTATACTCTTCCATGGCTTCCCATTGATCTGAGGATAAGGATCGATCAAAGTCTTCCATGTGGTCACATGAGCAATAAAAGGCACATTGGTGGTATGTACCCTTTATATTATATGACGAGTACATCATGAGAAATGCTGGGCTGGAGGAAGCACAAGCTGGAATCAAGATTGCCGGGAGAAATATCAATAACCTCAGATATGCAGATGACACTATCCTTATGGCAGAAAGTGAAGAAGAACTAAAGAGCCTCTTGATGAAAGTGACAGAGTGAAAAAGTTGGTTTAGCTTAACATTCAGAAAACTAAGATCATGGCATCTGGTCTCATCACTTCATGGCTAATAGATGGGGAAACAGTGGCTGACTTTATTTTTCTGGGCTCCAAAATCACTGCAGATGGTGATTGCAGCCATGAAATTAAAAGACGCTTACTCCTTGGAAGGAAAGTTATGACCAACCTAGACAGCATATTAAGAAGCAGAGACATTACTTTGCCAACAAAGGTCTGTCAAGTGAAGGCTATGGTTTTTCCAGCGGTCATGTATGGATGTGAGAGTTGGACTATAAAGAAAGCTGAGTGCTGAAGAATTGATGCTTTTGAACTGTGGTGTTGGAGAAGACTCTTGAGAGTCCCTTGGATTGCAAGGAGATCCAACCAGTCCGTCCTAAAGGAAATCAGTCCTGGGTATTCATTGGAAGGACTTATGCTGAAGCTGAAACTCCAATACTTTGGCCATCTGATGCGAAGAGCTGACTCATTTGAAAGGACCCTGATGCTGGGAAAGATTGAGGGCAGGAGGAGAAGGGGGCGACAGAGGATGAGATGGTTGGATGGCATCACTGACTCAATGGATGTGAGTTTGGGTGGACTCTGGGATTTGGTGATGGACAGGGAGGCCTGGCGTGCTGCGGTTCGTGGGGTCACAAAGAGTCAGACGTGACTGAGCGACTGAACTGAACTGAACCCTGTATATAATGTGATGAGAATGGCAAAGGCAACAGGTTGGTTCTCCTCCTCCAGTCCTATAACCCCGTCAGACCATAAAGAGAACATCAGACCAACCAAAGTTGAAAGACATTCTCATTTTGCACACTTCCTGAGCAGTGTTTCCCAGACTGTCAAGACCATGAAAAACAAGGAAAGTCTGAGAAGCTCACATCTAAGAAGCACCCAAGGACACGTGACAAATAAATGCAATAGGACATCCTTGATAGGATCTTGGAACAGAAAAAGGACATTAGGTTAAAAACTAAGGGACTCCAATAAAAATATGGGGTTTTGTTAATACTGTGTCAATTACTCATTGTGACCAGTGTAAGGTTTAGTTATATGGAATACCAGGAACTCCCTTTACCTTATCTTTTACGTTTCCCTGTATCCAAATTTATTCTAAAAGTTAAAAAAATAAATTTTTTTATGGGTGGTAGTGTTTCAGCTTAATTCAGTGCCATTTGCTTATTAGTTTTACTTCTATTTGATTAAGTATTACCTCAAGTTGATTTGAGTCACTCACATTTTTTTTAATGTGATTGTCATACGATTGATTTTTCCACAACAGAGAAGCCATTACATCCTTGTTTAATCCTTGGAAAATAAATCCCATCCTTTGTGACTGAATTTCTTAAGATGCTTTAAGAAACCAGGAAGATTCTAAGACGTTATGAGAGGAGACCTAGTTCAGAAGTAACAGGACAAAACCATTAAATTAGCTAAATGCATTGGCATAAAATCAGAATCAGTATTTGTGAGAGCATGATTCCAGACAATGTGTCTGTAAGATATACTTTACAAACTTAGTTTGATTAATTTTTGTTTTTCTGAGGATATGATTCTTTTCTGTAATTATCATTCTTTTTTCCCTGACAGGCTATCTGGTACTGCCTGCCTGAAGCTCCCTGTGAATTGAGTTATTCTCAATAATACTCTGTATTATGAAGGCATGATTTGAGTGGCTGTCCACTGTGATCTGGTTATTTGGACCTTTACATAAAACAGGTGGTTCTTCCATCTCATCAGCATGTCTTCTTATCCAGAATTCACCATCTTGTTGTCTGTGGCTTATTACAGGCGTGGCTCTATCCTATAGGTGGCCCCAGTTTATCCAGCTTCTTCTTTCCATCTTGGTCATTTCTTTTAGCTACTCCTAGTTCCCGTGTTGTTTCAGACTTTATCAGGGCTCAGATTATTTGGTTCTGTGTTTACTTATACTGTGATTAATTCCCCAGAGTCTTTGTAGAAGCTAATTCTGTTTGGCTCTGAGAGGATCCAGGCAACTCTGCCTCCAGTCAGATGGCATTTACACTCAGCGAGCACAGGACTGAAGCCCATAGCCAACGAGCAAGCCGCCTCTGATCTGTGGTCTTACTGTCTGAGCTCTGTGTTGGCTTAAGTGCCATCTTAATGACTCGTATGTGTGGGGTTTGATCCTGTTCACCTCGACTTCTCTGTTAACCTTTTTTGATCTGGCTAATGCTTTGAACTTGACCTATTGTAACATGACTCCAATCTCAAGAGCAAAAGCTATAGAGTCAGAGCAAGGTGTAAATCCTGCCTCAAAAGTTATTAGCTCTTTGATCTTGAGAAAGTTACTTCATCTCTGTGAGCCTCCATTTCTTCATTTGTAAAGTAAAACTAATAGTGGATTTGCAGATTGTTGTAAAAATTAGACTAAGTGGTTCTGAAGCTCCTGTAGAAAACTTGATGCCGAATACATACTGGCTGTCATCAGTATGATTATTCGATTGGGTTTATTACCTCATCTTCCCATCTAGTCCCGTCTAGGTGGCTCTCGATGACTCCCAGCCAGGTCTCAGCCCCCCATGTCAATTCATACACTCACATGTTTTTCTGTTTACTGTCTCTGTCATTATGAACAAAGCTGTCAACTTTGGTGCCCTGCTTCAGTGTTTCTTAAAACTCTATGGTGTGCCATTTGATTATTTCTCACTAGGTAAACATGTCATTAAACATGTTGTGTTTTCTTCCTTAAATGTTGCTGTCGTGTTCATGATAATGAGAAGAGTTGGACAGTCCCAGGAGCAGAGTCAGCTGGATATTTTGGTGACTGGGGTCTGGTGGGGGAGGGGAGAAAGAAGGAAAAAGATGCAAGGCAGAGTGATGGAGTCTGGTGCCAGAACTTGGGAGCCCACCTGCCTGAATTTGCAGCCTGGCTCTCCCACCTACTTGCTGTGTGGTCTTGGTCAAAGTACTTAACATTCAGTTACTGCAGTTTCTTCATCTGTAAAATGGAGATACAGATAATGCCTAACTCATAGTTCTCCTTGTGAGAATTAAATGTGAAATGCTCAGAGCACTGCCTAGCATGTATTAAGAAATAATTAAGTGTTCATATTATTAGAATTATTCTTTTTCCAATGTTTCACAACAGTCATTACATCAGATAATCTTACTGATAGATATGGCTAGTTACAACCTCAGTCACTTTGAAGTGTTAAGATTGCCTTTGTCTTTTTTTAGTATACTGGCACAAATAAGTTTCTCCTTTCAAAGTACTCATATTAATAGCTGCTATATTTATGTCTATATTAGCACTTTAAGATAATTACCTAAATTTTTTCTTTAGATTCTTTACAAAAATATTCTTTGGAATATCCTCAGTAATAAGAAATATTTGTCTTTCAAATCTCGAGGATCAAAAGTTAGAGCCAACGTATTAAATTTAAATGAGTGATCTGTGTTAATGATCTCTTCTACATATTTGTATAATTTTATGTACTTGTGTAATTGCATCAGTTACCTAACTTTATGATCACATTAATAGGTATACAGTTAATACCCCTCTGCACACAAAATGCGTGTGTGTATACTTAAAAGAGAGTGTCAAGAACCAGTGTTTAAGATAAGCTCAGTTACTTTCATGAAGAAAAAGTTCATCACTGAGCCACAGTTCACTTAAAGTCACACATAATCTCATGTTCCAGAAATTTTTAAGAAAGCTCAGGGACTTCCCTGGTGGTCCCGTGGTTAAGACTTCACCTTCTAGTATGGAGAGTGTGGGTTCGATCCCTGGTCAGGGAGCTAAGGTCACACATACTTCAAGGCCAAAAAACATAAAATAGAAGCAATATTATAACAAATTAAGACTTTAAAAAGTGGTCCACATTAAAAAAAAATCTAAAACGAAAGAAAGCCCATGTTTCTGACCTTACCCATCGAATCTACAAACTGTGCATTTGGAAACTGCATCCCCAGCGCTCTTACCTCCTTCCATATCCATGCATTCCTATAGGCACCGGAACACAACGGTACTGATCTTGGGGAACCTGCAGCAAA
The DNA here is from genome assembly GCF_003369695.1 of Bos indicus x Bos taurus. Lineage (NCBI taxonomy): Eukaryota > Metazoa > Chordata > Mammalia > Artiodactyla > Bovidae > Bos > Bos indicus x Bos taurus. The sequence goes on along the minus strand of NC_040098.1, from coordinate 37,078,564 downwards.
GGGTGCAGGTGAGTCCTGCTGCCAGTGAGATGCACAGTCTAACTCGATTTCAGAAGTATGCCTGCATCGACTGCTTGACAAAGTTGCACTGTCTTAACAGCCAGTGAACTATCTGTATGCACTTGGCATCCTAAACATGGCCATTTCAATTATTTTAAAGTTTCCTCTAAAAGTCTGCCTCATGACTTGAATGGAGACATGGTCATTTGTGCTAATTGCATTTTAGAATCTCTTATTATATGGGTGACAGGAAGCTAATGTTTACAACTTTTGTTCACATCAAGTACCATTAGGCACTTAATCATGTAACAATTGGCTACCTAGCTATACTTTGCAGATACCAGAAAGCATCAGTCTCTCTTCCCAGCGCTGTGTGTGTCTGGAATACATGTGCAGCGCATAGGCTCTGCTTCTCGTTGGGCTGTCTGGGTGGCCGCATGACCCTTGCTACTCAGACCCAGGCTGAGCTAGAGAAATCTCTGCCTGACTCCCAGACAGGGGGTTGAGACTGAGACAGTATCATTGCACCAGGGGCTCTGCCATGAGGCTTCTGAGAATGAGAGAAAGTAGGGACAGAATGACTCGGGGGGGGGGGGTGGCTTCCCAGGTGGCGCTAGTGGTAAAGAACCCGCCTGCCAATGCAGGAGACACAAGAGACTTGGGTTCAGTGTTTGGTCGGGAAGATCCCTTGGAGGAGGGCACAGCAACCCACTCCGGTATTCTTTCCTAGAGAACCCCATGGACAGAGGAGCCTGGTGGGCTAGAGTCCACAGGGTTACACAGAGTTGGATACAACTGAAGAGACTCAGCGTGGATGCATGCATGAGTGACTTGTGGATGTCCAAGATCATAGATAGTTGGATGATTTATATCTTGAGAACAGAAGACCTTAAAAAAAAAAAAAAAAAGCTTCTGACACATAAGCAGAGAGTATTAGAGCCCGGACACTCAAAGTCCTCCTTTTTTGTAGATGATGCTGAACTCAGAACAGTGAAGGACGAGCAGAGAGAAAGGCTGGCCCCAAACCGGGCTCCGATTTTGAGAAAATCACGCCTATCTTGCCAATTTTTATTTGTAGTTTCTTTAAGAGAAAAATTGTGTGGTCTAATAAGATACTTAGAAGATGAACTATTGTGGTCTGTCAGGTTATCGTCACGTAGGTTGGAATGTGCCTTAGAATCTCATCGTGGAGTGAATTTTACTGTAACGCAAGATCTCACCAGGAGCGGGTATTGTGTTAATGACCATATGCCATCATTCCTTCCCGTCTGACTGAGAATGTGAATAGTGTTCCCATCGTGTGAACTGCTGATTGCCATCAGGCCACTCTGTTGTCATGGTTCTAGTTAAAAAATGTGAAAGAAACTAGATCTTTTCAACCTAAAGGTTCTCTCTGTGTAGTTAATTAAAGACATTTTCAGAAGACATTTGGATTGTGGGAAGCAATGATAGCACATCATGACATTTATTTCATTCCTTACCCCCGAGAATCTCAGTAATTGGTTCACCTATTCAAAACGGTTATTTCATCCGAGGGTAAAGATTCCAGGACCCCCAGCCAGACTCACCTAATTTATCTAATTGGCAGCATCTTTTACAAACAACCCTGGACATAGGAACTTTCTGATTTGTGAATGTGCCATTCACTTGTTTTGAGACAGTTGAATGTGAAGCTTATCTAATGTCAAGGAAAGTCTTTAGGAAATGTTGTTTGGCTGTTGTTTAGTCGCTAAGTTGTGTCCGACTCTTAGGAAGCTTTAGCCAAGAGTTAATATTTTATTTATACCATTGTGTTAAAGAACACATTTTAGAAATGAAAATTCCATATAAACTGTTGAAATGCTGAAGATTTCACTTTGCAGCTGAAGAAATAAGACATGAATGGCTTACCTGTGATAGCAAATAAAAAGATGGTGGCAGAATGGTCACCAGAACTGGAGCTTTTGACTTCATGTCCAGTGGTCTTCCTCCTGGGCTAGGCTATTCTGCATCATCAGAGGTATTCCATTTTATGCAGTTCTGTTGTGATATAAGAAAAAAACAGAAGGTGTACTTATTGCCTTGTGGGGATTTTATCTTCCCGTGGAAGAGACGGTATGTGTATTCACAAATGCAGTTATGTTGCCTGCTACTCCTTTCCTTTTTGTTACCATAGAATCTGCTCAAAAGCAAAACAGAAATGGTCATATAGTTGCATAAAGCTGCTGTCCAGTGATTCATTTGGAACATGTGTGAACAAGGGTGCAGGTGAGCCGGTGAGTCACCAATGTGATGTGCCCACCTGGAGACCAAAGGCAGATGGTGCTGCGCTGATCGTGATCTGGCCTCTTGGAGGGAAGGAGACCAAAGGCAGATGGTGCTGCGCTGATCGTGATCTGGCCTCTTGGAGGGAAGGAGGAAGGGCCTCACTCTGTGTGGCCCCACTGTGGGACCTGGTGTTCATGTGACAGATCTTTCAAAGGGCCACCCATAAACTGGCATGAATTCAGAGACTGGAAAATGGGATGTTGAATGGATTAGATGTCACAGAGTAGTGACTGAAGAAGTTGCACATATTAGATGTAGAGAAGAACCATCTGAGTGGTGATTGTTGTTATTTAGTCTGTAAGTTGTGTCCAACTCTTCTGTGACCCCGTGGACTGTAACCCATCAAGCTTCTCTGTCCTTGGGATTTCCCAGGCAAGAATACTGCAGTGGGTTGCCATTTCCTCCTCCAGAGACTCTTCCAGAGTCAGGGATAGAACCCATGTCTCCTGCTTTGGCAGGTGGATTCTTTAGGGCTGAGCCAACAGGAAAGCCCATGGGTAATGACAGAGTCCCTCTAATATTTGAGAGACATCCATGTGAAAAGCACCCTAAACTTGAGTGCCTAAGCTTCTAAATTGAGGGCTGGTAAATAGAAGCTCCAGTGAGGCACCAGACCTTTTGGCTCAGGGCTTCAAAAGATGGAATGGGTTTCTGCCTCCCGGGGTACTGCATTTTCAGTCGCTGGAGGTGTTGCATGGAGGAGATATTTTAAAGGGCACCGTTCACAATTCAAATTTGCAGTTGGACGAGATGACCTTTAAGGTGCTTTGCAGCACCTGGGGTTTTATGATTCTATTTCTATTATGCTTCGACGCTGGGTATGTGTCACATTGTTTGAACCAAACACTGGACAGGAGCACAGTTTGGAATGTTGATGGCTCTCACATCTATTTTGTGTTTCAATTTCTGGAAGCGGTCTCTTTGTCTTTGAGGCAGTTTGGTCCCTGACCTTCTGTAACATTTGGATCTCAGCCACACTGTCTTTGTTTACTGTAAAGAGCATGGAAAAACTGACTTCCTGACAGTGCTCTGCGAAGTCTAAGGTCAAACCACTCACAGGTGAACAAACACAGTCTTTCCACCTTAAAATTGCCATTTGGCCCCTGTAAAATGTATCAGGGTCATAATACTAGGTAAGAGAAGAGAGGAGAGACCAGGGCGCTGCCAGCAGCCAACTATTAGTCATTTGTCATTCTGCTTTGTGAAGAGCGAATCTTAATTCAGTATCCATCCATCCATTTTGGGGAAGTTAGAAAACATGGCATGCAATTTTCAGTCCTCTGGAAACCTAGTGAATGAGCCCAGAGAGATCCTTCTTTTCTCTACGTTCGCATCATCAGTATCTCCCAGGAGATATTATAGAGACAAAGCATAGCATTCTTATTCACTTAAGAAACTTAAAAAAGAGTCACACTCATTGAGGTTCGTATCACCCAAGCTCGCTCTTTTATGGTAATACCTCAATGTGGCCTAATGTGTTGAGTTACTTTCAAGAAGCCATATTCATTTTTTTTTTTAAACTAACCTCTGCTATTCTTTGTTGGTATTTAGTTGCTAAGTTGTGTCTGACTCTTTGCAACTACATGGACTGTAGCCTGCCAGGCTTCCCTGTTCTCCGCTATCTCCTGGAGTTTGCCCAAATTCATGTCCATTGAGTCAGTGATGCTATCTAACCATCTCATCCTCTGCCGCCGCCTTCTCCCTTTGCCTTCAATTTTTCCTGGCATCAAGGTCTTTTCCAGTGAGTCGGCTCTTCACATCAAGTGGCCAAAGTATTGGAGCTTCAGAAAGAGTCCTTCTAATGAACATTCAAGGTTGATTTCCTTTGGGATTGACTGGTTTGATTCCCTTGGGTCTCTCAAGAATCTTCTCCAGCACCACAGTTTGAAAGTATCAGTTATCTGGAGCTTAGCCTTCTTTATGGACCAACTCTCACATACTGGAAAGACCATCGCTTTGACTTACATGGACCTTTGTTGGCAAAGTGATGTCTCTGCTTTTTTAATATGCTGCCTAGGTTTGTCATAGCTTTTCTTCCAAGGAGCAAGTGTCTTTTAATTTTATGGCTGCAGTCACCATCTGCAGTGATTTTGGAGCCCAAGAAAATAAAATCTGTCACTGCTTCCACTTTCTCCCCCTCTATTTGCTGTTGTCAAAAGCAGTAGGTTCCCTTTGTCAAACGGAGGGAAGTGTCTTCCTGGGTGAGGGTCTCATAAGCTCTTTGCAGACCCAGATGGTACCTTGTTCATTTTCTTCTCCCATCATGCTTCATACACTGTCTTACCCAAGAAGGTCCACATAACACATTGGTGTGAATGTCACTGAACAAAACAGTGACCTTGTTCACATATTACATTACCCATTTACTCAGAATCATTTATTTTCCAGATCGAAGTTTCTATCTTAATATTTAAAGATTAATCACTGGAATTAATCTAAAGCAATATCACAATATTCCCAACATAAATTTGCATTTTTTTTCTTTTTTCCTTCAACAATGTAGGAATAAATCTGGCTTTCACTGTGTTTTTTTCCCTTGGTCTCTAGTATAAGTAGGCTCTTGAAATGCCCTAGTTATCTAACATTGCTCTTGAACTCCACTTAGAAATGATATACTAGCCTTTTACTAAAATATATCTGGGTATTAAAAGCCCAATTCTTTACTGCTGATGAGAAAGATTATTAACACTTTTTTTCCCCAGCTATAATATGAGGCAATAATACCCCTTTTTACTTCCAGAGCCAGAAGCAGTATGTCATATTAACCTTCATTAGCTACTTAAGAAATGAGGTACATTTGTTAATTTAGGATTCTGGTTAGCTAAGATTGTACGCGAAGGGTGATAAACTTGTGTGGTTTCCCCACTTTGCTGTGTATCAAAAAATAAAAGAATGGTAAAGTATGTCTGGTTACGGATTTTACTGCCTTGGTGTAATAAGTGCAGTGTTCAAATTAGGAGCTAGACCTGGATAAGATGGGTCTGCAGGTGATGAGCAAAGATTGACGTGGCTGGAGCAGGGAGGAATTGGCGCATCTGATCAAAACGAGCCTGAAGAGGAGCCTTAAGGTGCATGATGGGTGAAAGCAGGTATCATTGAAAATCTGGGCCAGTGGTGAGAGAGAGAAAACAGATGCTATTTCTATGTATCTAATTTCATGATGGGGCTTGCCCCTTGGATATCCTATGAGATGTTAAATTTTCTGTAGTTTTTTCTTCTGTGTAGCATCGCTTTATTTTTCCCATTTCTACCTCCATCTACTTAACTGATTCATTCAGTATTTTTAAAAAATGTATCAAGTATTGTGCTTGGAAAAACAAGGATGGAGGAGATCAGTTTCTGAGCTCAGGGAACTGCTTGATTAATTTATCCAGGTTTAAAGAAACATGCAGTCAGCTTTGCTATCATTTTTCCCTTTCCCCAAGAACACCTCAGTAATGTTTTTTCTTTTTTCATAAAGCCTCTAGAACCCCTCTTGGTTTTTCTCCTGCCACTACTGCGTTCAGGCAGTGGACCCTTATAGTCAGGCTATGGCAGGAGCCTCTTGGTCAGTCTCCTTATATCCAGTCTTTCCTCCACCCTCTATTAATTTTAACTCTGTGTGCTAAGTCCCTTCAGTCATGTCTGACTCTCTGCAGCCCTATGGACTATAGCCCACCAGGCTCCTCTGTCCAAGGGATTCTTCAGGCAAGAATACTGGAGTGGGTTGCCATGCCCTTCTCCAGGGGATCTTCCCGACCCAGGGATTGAACTCCATCCCCTACACTGCAGGCAGATTCTTTATCACTGAACCACCAGAAAAGTCTTCCTATAATTTGGAACAATAATGGAAAAGTCACGTGCTTTTTAGGATAAGAGTAAAACGCCTTAGCCTTTTAATATGGCTCTCCCTGCTCTTGTCTGACTTCTACAAACCTTGCCCTCTGCTTGAACTGAATTGATCCCCTCATGCATCTCAGTCAGGATTGTGTGTCCCTCACCTTTCTGGTTTCCAGCTCCAAGGATGTACAGCATGGCAGTTAAAAAGTGGTGCTTAGGGGTCAGACGTATCGATCTGTTAGCCCTTACCTGCTGTGCAGTCTTGGGCAGCTTATTTAACCTCTCATGGGTACTTCTGTATCATTGAAAAGAGGTTATTAAAGCACTAAGTCCCTCATAGGATTAACTGTCTTCAGGGATGTGAAATGCTTAGAGGAGACCCTGGCATAAATGAAGGGCTAGTGTTTCATTCCTCTTGTTACTATTATTGTTATGGCCCAAACCTTGCCCCCTACCCTGGCCAGATGTTTCATAGCTCACTGCAGATCTCAGCGTTCTTTGGGGACCTTGGCAGACATATAGGTAGAATTCGTCTTTCCCTTCTCAGACCTTCTAGGGCACTATTTACCCAACATTCATTTGGTAGGCAGATTTAGACCTGTTTATTATTGTTACAAGAAATAAATCTTGGAGAGAGAGCAATTCAAGACAGTACACGGTTAGTGCCAGTAGAGCACAGGTTGCATAGATGACACATTGTCTGAGGGCAGGGGCAGTGCCTCCTGGGTCTTTGGTTTCCTTACCATGCTCTGGGCCTAGTTACTCACAAAAATAAGCCAAAATTACTATTTTTTTCCTGATTCAATGGATGATGTCTTCAGAGGGTCAGGAATAGACCAGTCTACTGACATAGATGATGTACCGTCAGATACAGGGTGTTTTTACTGGTAGCATGTACACCTGAAGAAATAAGGAGCCATCCTCAGTTTTGGAAGGTTTGCCCAGACCACATGGAGAAGGGGGTCTGGACATCCAGAACGTGGTGGTTTATTAAGGTTTGTTTAGTGGCCGGTCGCCCAATGGACTAGAAGAAGGAGGCGACAGAGAATAATGTGGACTGTGCCAGTGTGAGTGCGTGAGCGTAGACTCTGGAATGGAGGACTGGAGAGGACATCTTAAATTCAAGTGTAATTTGTAAGGAAAGAATCCATAGAACTCGAGAGTTCGTAAGGGTTGATGGCCGGAAAGGCATGAAAAACCGCGGGGTTTCTTCCTTAGATGTCTTTGGAGTATCGAGATTGGGAGATGGTTGACCTCGAAGGTAAAAAGACACATGTGGTTACTGGACCATGAGCTCTCGGGTGGCAGAGACCGTGCCTATCTTCTCCCCAGTGTCCAGGACAATCCTTGAACCAAACACACCTGGAAGCTTATAATATGCACTTGAATGAATGAAGGGCCGCTCACCTTGGTACCTACAGTTCAGTAAGACAAGTTGTAGACAATTCCTGCCACCTGTTTACTGATGCTCTCCTTCCAGTTAGCTGGCATGCTCAAATTTTCTAAAGAGGCATACCTTTCACACCGTGGGGAGGATGTTGCATATAGGCAGCGTATTTAATTCTGGGATGACTGATGGATTCGACAAGGCCCTGAGGCCATCTCTCTCCTACCTGCCTTAATATAACCGGTACAACGTACCTGGGCAGCACAGCACCTCTTCAGAGAGATGCCCTGGAAAGCAGTTGTTCGCTCTCACCCTGCCGAGGAGTAGCAATATCCACGTGGCTTAAGGGCTCTAGCTACAGCCATGAGCATCATCAGAAAAATATCACCACCATCCGCCAGCCTGAGATGCCACAGGGAAAGTATGAGGCTTGTCAGTTCAGCGAAGCAGAAACATTTTGCTTGTTTTTAATGCTTACTTGCAGGAGAACTTCATTATGTGTTTGTACGCCTTTAAATGAGAAAGTGCATTTTTGGAAAATAATGAAAATCGACTCTTCTCCCTACAAAGGGGCAAGCTTTTCCCACTTGGGTGAATATTGCCTGCGCCATCCGCCCAAGAAGAAAGGGAGCGGTCTTGGCCAGCATCTTATTAGTCTAAAAATAAATTATTCAGAATGCAGGTTCAGATGCAGATTGCAGGGAGAGATAATAGAATTGGTTTTCCAAGCCTGATCATGCTATGAAGACATGGCGTGTGCTTTTCAGGAATCCACTTAAGTGGAATCAAGCTTTGACTAATACAAACTGGAAATAATATTGCTGCCATCCAGCTTGTGTTTGAGGTACAGCATCCTCAGAATGTCTGCAAGCACCCACAGTGTCTCTAGGCTATGTTAAGTGTGCATGCTGCAAGTCCGGGTGCATTCACCAGCATTTCTTCAGAGATGCCTTTTTTTCTCATTGTTCTTTTAAGGAAATTTCTTCCTGGAGCACAAGAGGGGCATGTCTCACTTCAGCTCTGTCTCCCTCCTACTCCCCCTGCCTCGGCAACACAGTTGACCACATCAGCAGCCGACTCCAGTTGTCATGTGGCTTCTCATGTGATGCTGGGTCTGCTAGCACTTTGGAGCAAAAGCCTTTGTGACTCGGCACTCATGGACAGTAGCGTTCGGGGACAGGAGAGATTTTGGAGGGGGCGGGGAGGCCAATAACCCGAGAAACATCAGAAATAAAAGTCGCATGAAGTACTCTGATCTATGTATTATATATATTTTTTGAAATTTGATTTTAACTCTTGCTTTTTTTTTTTTTTTAATGGTTTGTGTCTGTTTTTCCCACCCCCGCAGGCGCTGAGCTGCGCTGTTTTGTGTTTCTTTCTTTCTTTTTTTTATTCTGAAGCCAGACCGTCTTTCCTCACAGCTCCAGGGCTGCATCGCTGCGGGCACGCCAAGCTTCTCCTGGTTACCTGAGCTGCTGTTGCTGTCTCCCGGCTTCGGCTTCTTCATGGCGCACGGGAACCCAGCATCATCGGTCTACGCAGCGCAGAACAAGGACCTGCTGGTGGAGCTCTGGCCGGGGTCCCCTCGCAGGCAGGCGAGGGGACTCGGAGGACAGGGTGATGCGGGAGAAGACCCGGGGTGGGATGGATAGAAAGAACGCCAAGGACCGGGCAGGAGAAGTTAGGAATTTGATCCGTCCAATGCCCACTGGTCTTCCCCACGGCGCACCCAGCTCAGGCTGCTCTTGGGGATTAGTCTGGGAGGAAAGACCCATGGCGAGATGTGGTGGCATTTTACTTGAGAGTGGAGCTGAAGATGGATAAACCTGGTCTCTGATGTGTCTGCCTGCCTGCCGACGAGGCACAGTTGGAGAAAGGCAGAGCGAGGGAGCGCCTGAGAAGAAAGAGGAGAGGCGGAATGCCGTTCGATTGTCTGCCGCTGGCCCTGCATTCTCATTCTAGGGAGGAAGGCATAATTTATAACCCAGTCTATGGGTGGAAGAACTGTAAATTGTAGTCTGGATGTCCCCGGTGCTGTCAAGGAAGAAACTGATGAGCTAGGTGACTGTACCAGTGTCCCCAGGGAGAAGATCAGCCTTGCAGCATGGATTTAAATGCATGTGCATGCATGTAGAGACATGAAAAGAGGGCGATTTCTGACCAGTTTACACAGGAAGTCTGTCACTTGGCTGGATCGGGCTTGATTGCAGCTTGTATTTTCAGCTTCAGCTCAACACCCATTTCCTGACTAGCTAGAGAGCATGGCCAAAGCAGCTGCATGCAGAATTTTCTTGTTAATGTGAAAGCAACCCTCCTCAGCTTTAACTCCTTGAAGTTCTGAATGCTCTGTGCTTCGCTCGGACTGACTGTAGGGTTTTGTTTGCTTCTTCTTCGACAGATCCCCTGTAAACACAGCTGTATTCAGTATGATGAAAAATTCTATCCAGTAAATAGAAATCTGATCAATTTAATCAAAATAAATGTATCCCAGATGACTTTGAGACCAGCTGGCTACCACAGGCTTCAGATGCTAAGCGTACAATGGAGATGAATGCAATCTTATATTTACGTGTTTCTGAATTCCCGGATCAGCCTATAATTAAAAAAAGAAATCCTTTTGTAGGAAAGAGGTGGTCCTACCAGCTCTCAAGGTAGCTGGTTAGATTCAGGTGCGGATGTTGTTCATGAGATTTGGGATCACGATGTCGCATTTCGAGGGCGTGTGCCATGTGGCAGAGCAGAGTCATGCTCCACATAGAGAAAGCCTGCATCTACCTTGCCATCTGGAGACGCGGGTCCCCTCGAAACAGCCTCTGGTGAGGTTGGGGGAGGCACCTGAAGCTTGTTTTAGATTCCGATGTGTGGGCTCTGGTGCTCCAAGCCCAGCTCAAAACTGGGGGTGAGGTGCTTTCCCAGTTGTCATGGGGAGCTCTTCTGGGACGCCTGTCTGGCCCTTCCACTGTTTGTTACTATTTCTACAAAGGCGGCTCTGTGTGTTGGATTATGTTTGGCCAGCTGTTGGCGCATTCCTGCGGGTGGGGCTGGGTGGAGACCTGATTACTGTACTTGGAAACTGTAGATCTCTGTGCGGTGGAGAGCAGGGAGGGAATGCAAAGAAAGCAGGTTGGAGAAGCTGATCTCTCTTAGAGATTTGCTCCAGGTAGTTCTACAGCACGTGCAGAAAGGCTTCCAGTGTAGAGAAGGAAAGAGGGGATGATGCGGGGCGGGGAGCAGTGAGGGAAGGAGAATGCAACTGAGCAAGCCCATCAGAGAGAAAAACAGACTTTAGAACTTCAAAGCTGCATAGACAAGCAGAATGTCAGCAGCTTGTAATTAGTGGTTCATGGTTGCGTCAGCGCCTGCACCTCTCCAAGAATAACTGTGTGATGTGTGCCACAGAGTGAAGAAGACAGTCATAACTAAGTTATCAAACCTAGTTCAAACCAGGGCAAATGGAGTCAGGAATTTTTCTGTGTTTGTAAATCAAATCCTGATGGATTACACGTCTAAGACTTGCTGGGTTCTGCATAATTGAAGGCTGGATTATCCATTTATGGGGGAGGGTGGAGGGATATTGTATGTTCATTAAACGAAACTATGAACCCTTAAAAATGCAGATGAATCGTGCATGTAAATATCAGCGCGCTCTGCGTCAATACACGGTATTTCCTCCAATAGCCCCAAGCAGCTGTTGCCAATCTCCCCGAATCTCTGCATCCACACAGAGTTTTTATTTGCTCGGTTTTTGTGCATTCACGTGGAGAGGAGTTAAAAGTTACAGTTCAGATGAAATAGGGTCAATTAAATGCGAAAAATCGCATCTTGGAATTGGGCAACTGCAGCGGGGTTCTGATTTTTGTTGCTGCCCCCGTGTAAAGCTTGCCGGAGCCTTGGCGGTCTCGCAGCCAAACAGCCGTCTGTTAGTAAGCCCGTGGGAAGTCGGGGCACCGCAGTGGTGGGGAGGCGAAGGCCACGTTCACTTCCCTCCCTTGTCTCTGGCGCTTAGAGATTGCCGTGTGTGTGACTCCAGCCCCACAAAGAGCCGGTGGGAGGAGCTGATTGGTCGGGAGGCTGGGGATGTTTACTCTTATTTGTTTTCAGCGCTCCTCCACGGCATTCATGCCGTATTTGTATTTGTGTTCACGCCGCACAATTACTCCTCGCCCTGCTTTGTTTCTCTGCCCGAAGAGAAGTCAATTTTAGTTCAGCTCCCCGGGTTTCGGCCTCCTGGCTAAAATCCTACGTATTGCTTTCCCCGGGTCTGCGTTTCCTTTTTTAATGTGGATTAGGGGGAAATCGGTGGCCGGGAAAGCCGTGCATATTCAATCAGTAGCTTTTGAAGCCGCGCCTGTCAGATAATTTAAATATATTTACTCTGGGGGTGCCGGAGCTGGCGTGGTCGGAGCCCGTTTTAATGTACCTCTTCGCTTTCGTCAAGGAGCGGAACCTGCCGGCTCAGAATGGCGTATTCTGTGCACCCAACAGGGTGGAAGACATGATTTTGTTTGTGTTAGTTCAAACAGCTGGTCATTAATGCAGTCCCCATTTCGCCACTGAAGTGCGGGTGGACGTGAATGGCTGCCTGATTAATGCTGTCCCCTCCGAGGGTCCTTCACCCAGCAGTCAGGCTCGGAGCAGAATAATGTAGCATGATGTGATTGCTCTCTAACAGGGTAGTATGTCATTGTGTCACCAAGCAATTGAGGTTATTACGGGGCAGGGCAGACAGACGGGACAGTGGGGTTACTAGACCGTAGCATTTTTAGAAATACAGGCCTGACCTACTTAGAGTTATTCTCTCTGGCTGGCAGCTGCACGGAGCATCCAGTCTTCTGATAGGCTGAGGCTGTTGCTAGGGGGGAATTAGCCTGAATTTTTCCACACACAGACTCAGTGACTGAATGATAAAAGCTGACTGGAATTAAAGAGATTTGGTTTAGTATTATACAGATGGATCGGCCCCGTTTTTCTTTCTCAAGTGCAAAGGAAGAGTGCAAAATACAGATTTTTGTGTCCATCTTGTTCCTTGACCCTCTGGTTCTCCCCCACCACAGAACCGCCAGAGCAAGGCAGTTATGAAATTTCGGTTAATCTCTTTAAAGTCGGGGGTCATGGAAATGATGTTGCAAATGGCAAGATATTTAAGCTTAAAGACCGCTGAGAATGACTAACAGAAGGTTAGATTATTTTTCCTCTTCTGTGCACTAAACTGTTTTGAAGTTGGGCATGCATCTTTCATGCACTGTATATTTAAACTCTCTCCCCCTTTTGGGCTTGAACAAAACATTTATATAAATTCTCTTCTATCCAAACAGATAGAAGCTTGCAGTCTCTGGCTTGTTTAAAATAAGATGGTAAGGATTCCAGATTTGGATGGGGGAGAAAAATATATATAACACTTTTTTTTTTTTTAATTACAAAGTATTTTTTTCTGGGATATTTTGGGTTTGGCTTATTTTTTAAAAGCCAGCCTGGTGTTTGTTCTTGTGGATAAAACTTAACTGCTCCCACCCTACCGTCTTGGCTTCACAATGTACAGAAAGATACAGGTTTTTTTTCTCCAGAAGATAAAGTATCTGCTGAATTTATCTGCATATTGTTTTTCCTGGTTGCTCATATAAGCACTGTGTGTAGAAAGTTCACATAATCAATTTTATATGATGACACCCCCTTTTTTTTTATCTACTCCTGTATTCTCCAAGTATCTCTGAGTTTGTGATTTTTTAATAGATCTTTTCCAGAGGCAGATTTTTTAAAATAGCTCCTTTAATGAAAACTGAAAGTCCATCAGGATAAAAATTAAAACAATATATAGTCAAAAATACTTTGTTTTTTTTTGTTTGTTTGTTTCTAATTGCATACTATACTATGTTTCTAATTGCAAACAATATATAGTCAAAAATACTTTGTTTTTTTTTTGTTTGTTTGTTTCTAATTGCATACTGTGCTTTATCCACAGTGTCCTTCTGTTACCTTATCTGTTCCTCTGCTGAAAGTAATCATTATCCTGCCTTTTTGATTTGAAATTAATTTTTGTAAGAACATGCTGTGATATCACAAGTACACATGGAGCTTGGCTACATTAGGGAGAGGAAGAATGTAGTTTCTTATAAACGTCTAACACTGGATTCCTTGGCCATGTGGAAAAAAAGTAAATTTAGATGTGGGGTTTTCTTTTCATTTTAGGATTTTAAAAGTATTCAAGTCTATATGGTGGTTATCACTTACACCAGATATCAGAGTCAAAAGAAAAAAAATGATCGAATGATATCATAGCCAAGAAACTCATCAGTCTTTTCTCTTTTTTAGGCCAGCAATGTTTACATTTCATCATATAACTATAACATCAAGCTAAAACAGTGTATTTTCTGATGTTGTAATTGATGTTTCTTTCCCTTACTAGCTTTGAGAATCCCCCAAATAACATTTTTTTTTGTAAAGATTTCCAAACATACTAGTGATTTTTCTTTACTGAATAAAATACCAATGTATATTTGTTGAATAAAAAGTTGCTTTTGTGTGCTGCGCCTTCCAAAAATGAAGCCATTTCATTTATTATTTTAATAAGTGAACATTTTAACTCTTCTTCTTTGGGTCAGTGGATGATCATTTAAATATTTTAAGTTCAAAGTTATAGAGATAAAATGTCTCTTTAAAATCACTTAGGGGAAAATGTTGACCTAGATTTATTAACATTTGTTAAAGGACAGATGTTTAATTTTTATGTTGACTATAGCCTGTGTCCAGGTACCCGGGCAAATCAAATGTTTATTGTCTGTTTCATAATAAATTAATCACACTGAAGTAATTCAGTGTAAGTCTTATTTGATCATTAGGTTGTGAAGAATTTTTCATTGTTGTGGCTTTTATCCATTTCTGTTAGGTGGATCAAAAACAAAACAAGACTGTTATTTATGCTGCCTTGCTATAATTAAGCTTAACTTCTAGGTACTCACTTTGACTCTGTATGTTCATAGTGTTAATTTCAGCCAGTGCCATTGATCAAAAAGCCAAAGGAGCAATCATGGTCAATCACTGCATCAATCACTTATTCATTAGGTAAGTATCTACTTTCTGCTCACACGTGAGACTGGCTTCTCTAGTGATAGGTTTCCTGTGTTCTGTTCTGTGTACACCTGACATTGTGTAATCCTTAAAATTTGAGGGGCAGAGCTGATGGTAATAACATTAGATGCTTGAGATGATCGGCACCCCTGATCTCACTAGCAAGCAACGTCTCTTCCAAACCACCCAAACACTTTCATAATATTGAAGATCTGCAGTGAGCTAGTGTGTGTCTTTGGTGAAGTCATGAAAGCATTTTGTAACCCAGAGACTTTAGACATAGTTATTTAAGCAATTAATAGCATTTCAAAAACATTTAAATGGCTAAGCTGTATACTCCCTGGAATTGCATGAGTCACAGTTGTCTTGGTTTGGTTCCTCCTTTCCTTTCCTTTCATCTCCTACTTCTTGAAGTATGAGTGGGTTATCCTCGTGTGTGGCCACCCCTGACTTTGCCAAGCAGAGTACTGAACTAACCCTATTCTTTTCAATCCTCTGCTGACTTCTGTAATAAACTGAGTTTAGACCTGTCTGATTCTCTTAGGATGATGCCTTTTAGCCTTCCTTCTCTCCAGGCTCCTAGTTCATTAGAGCCATCCTTGTGTGGTATTTTATCTGCTTTTTCTCCATGAGTCTCTAACCTGATTTTCATCTGTGTGCCTGGTGCATAGTAGATGATTCACAAACATTAGTTGATTAACAAATGAGTGATTTAAGGGGAATCCAGATGCCAGATTCTAGAGAAGAATAATGACGTCTTCTATCTGGAGACTCACCAATGGTGTAGGGTCAGGGAGCAGCAAACTTTATTATTATTATAAAAGGCCAGACACCAAATGCTTGAGGCTTTGTGGTCCTTAAAGTCTCTGCAACTTTTCAGCTTCACTGGCATAGTAAGAAAGCAGCCACAGACACAGTGTAAATGAATGAGCATGGCTGTGTTTCAATAAAACTTTATTTACAAAGACATGCAGTGGGCCCCGATTTGGCCTGTGGACTTTAGTTTGCTGCCTCCTGGAACAATCATTACCTGTGATATTTTGAAGATGTGATTAGGCAGGATGTGTATTTAAAAAAGAAGAGACTTTCAAACGGTTGAACAAAAATTAAGACAAAAGGGCAAATATTTACTTGAGAAATATTGCTAATCCAATAAATTTGATTCCCTTGCTGATGACATGTGAAAGTGAAAGTCACTCAGTCATGTCTGACTCTTTGCGATCCCATGGACTATAGTCCATGGAATTTTTGAGGCCAGAATACTGGAGTGGGTAGCCTTTCCCTTCTCCAGGGGATCTTCTCAACCCAGGGATTGAACCCAGGTCTCTTGCATTGCAGGTGGATTCTTTACCAGCTGAGCCACAAGGGAAGGCCAAGAATGCTGGAGTGGGTATCCCATCCCTTCTCCAGGGAATCTTCCAGACCCAGGAATCAAACTGGGGTCTCCTGCATTGCAGCCCAATTCTTTACCAACTGAACTATTAGGGAAGCCCTAATAGCTACTGGGGAAGCTGATGACACAGGTGGGCAGTTTATTTCAAAATTCAAAGATGAAAGCAAGGATTACTGCTCTTCCTTAAAACACAATACTACTATATTATTGAATACATAAAGAAGAATGGAAAGTTTTTACTTTTCAAAATTGCCATTCTAATGCCAGTTACCTCGGGGCAAGGAGGAAGCCCAACCTCTGTTTGTTCAAAGAGCTAACGGAGCATTAGAATCTGTGCTCAAAGGTGAATCCGGAAGCGTTGCTGCTGCCTCTTGTTGTTGTTTGCAGATTCTTTTAATCAACTTAAATCCTGAGTTATTTTAGCAACCTAAGTCAGAACTTCTTTTCCCCCATCTCCCCAGTTGCTTTTCCATTAAATTGTACTTCACCTGCGGTGTTAGCAGCTCTGTGCTCTCCCTTGTCATCTTGACTTTTGTTCTGCTGGGGGAGGGAGAGTCTCTTTTCTTTCCCCTGTGTTATACTTTGGCTTTGGTTGATGGTGTTGGATGCAGTAAGCAAGTACATACATCCAGTGACTTAAAAGCCTGAGCTGGCGTTTAGGCAAGCCTGTGTTTAAATCCCACTCCAGCAGCAGCCAGCTGTATGTGACTCAAGGCACCTTAATTAACTTCCCTAACTTATTTTCTCCTTCATAAAACAAAGGTAACGGTAGTGCCTACCTCACAGAAGTTTTGTGATAATGAAATGAGATCATGAACTTTCTCACCCTTCTCATCCTCGGTAAGTGTTCCATGGAGTTGAATGCTAGTGCTGTGGCTTCTACTACTGCTCTTGCAATTATTGTTGAGAGTTTTTCTTCAGACAAAAGTTACTGGCATTAGGCTTCGAGATCTCCATATCATCACTGTAGGTAATTCTCCTCAATGTGAGGGGTTCCCTAATTATTTGTTTTGGGTAATCGGGTATCAGAAGTCCTGAAGTAGAGATCAAAGCCAACACAGAAGCCTAGAGGTACCCAAAATATTTCAAGGAACTGTGTGCTTACTGTTCCCTCTCAAAAAAAAAAAAAAATGTCTGGGAGTGTTTTAGCATATTCTAGGACTGTTCCACTCCAGTATTCTTGCCTGGAGAATCTCAGGGATGGAGGAGCATAGTGGACTGCTGTCTAAGGGGTCACACAGAGTCGGACACGACTGATGTGACTTAGCAGCAGCAGCAGGACTGTTCTAGAGGCTTAGTATTTATTTTTTTATAATTTTAATTTTTCTTTTTGTCTGTTTAGAGTAAGACCAAAGACTGATGGATCACAAGAGTGTTATTCTACCTTAAAGCTATAATTTCTTTTTCTGAAAATTCTGCTCAAGGCTTATCTCCTGCAGAAAATTTATCCTGATTAAATGGCTTAGGAGCAACACATGTCTGCAAATGTTCCTTAGTCCTAAGCTGATTTTGTGTCAAATGATTTTTTTTTAAAAGAACATTTGTTGTTCATCGTCACCTGGCTAACTTCTCTGCTCCTTCCAGGCCTCTGTTCAGTCATCATGTTCCCCTGGAAATCTTTTCTGGCCCCTAAATGTGACCTAGGTTATCTCTTGGGTGACATAATTCCCCAGCAAAACAGTTACTCCACCGTTTTTCCTCACTTTTCAGCTCTCTGATCATCACCCCCAGTAGGCTGTAGGTACCAGAGGGCAGGAGAACTGTCTTTTTTTAGGATGATATTCCAGCAAGTAACGCGGTGCATGCTAAGTGCTCAATAAATGCTTGGGAAAGAAATGACTGTCAGAGGCCTGTCCATTCTGTGTGTTCTAATAATCGGTATCAAATAAGTCAGTCGGCAGGGTGCTGCGCTTGTAGTAATCAGTACCCATTAATGGTGAAATTCACAAGCTGATCTATCTCATTAGTCATTGGACATACCTAAAAAGGGTCCTGTCCATATAGTTATGAAATTTGTAAATAAGAAAGTACATATATTACTGGAACTGCTGAGATTAGAACCAGCTAATTCTCCAGCTAATTCTGTTTAAATTTTGACATAGTGAAGATGAAAAAAACAGTTTTAAATTGGCAAAAATCAGAATTGTTATGAAGGAAGCATTCTATACAAAAGAATGCTCATTCTTTTGTGGGGGTTTTTATAAGACATACCTTATTCTAGGAGTGGGACGTGGTCTTACCATTGAGGAGCTTATTAAATGAAAAGTGTTCAGGAAACATCAGTTGAATTTGATTATTTTGGCTTGTCTTTATGTTTTTCTTTAATGACAGAATAATCCTTTTAGCTCTCTCTCCACCCAGAAAAATGCTCCTTTGATGCTTTTAAGGACCCCTTCCTACCCCACCAGACGAAAGTATATTAACAGCAGAGAGGTGTAGCTGCAGGAGAGGTGGGGGCAGAAGAACCTGTCTGGTCCCCCTGGGGCTTTCCCTCGATGCTGCTGCTGGCCACAAATGGCCACATACCCCAGGGGAATTGAAAGCGACAGCAGGAGAGTGGGAGCCTTTTTGTGTTTGCTGCCAATTATTAGGTGTGATTGAGTATTTTGAAAGAAACCACTACATAAAAATCGGCATTTGGCTGGTGCCTTATAGAAGTGATCTTTTCTGCCCCCGTTTTCTTTTCAAATGTGTTTGAGTCTCTGACATTAGACTCTGTCTTCCCCTCTCGTTAGCAGAGGTAGACAGCAGTCTTAACAAAAGATGGTCTGTAGATATGGGCTGGATGCTCCTGGGTTTGCTGTATTTTTCCTTCTTCAGCTATTATGGGTTTATGTGTTTTTCCCTTGTTCTGTTACAGAGATGCCTTTTCTTCATCTGTTTTTCTTTTCCAGGACCATAACAATCAAAGTTCGTGCCACAGAGGCTCTTTGGTTTAGGTTTCTAGTTGTGAAAAATGAGGAATGCCAAAATTGTTTTGCAAGAGTGATCACTGGTCCATTTAACATACTGTATTTTCAGAATGCAAGGCAGAATAAAACTTGTTTTTGTGTTTTTACTAAGGGAATCTCTTTACATTTCCTTATTGCGAAAATATCCTGTGAAATTTTGCTTTTCACATTTTTTTCAGCAGAAACACAGTAGTAGTTGGAGTGATACTGAGCAATCACTAATTTTTACTAGAACCTAAAGAAACTCATAATTAAACAATTAAGGAAGCCCCAAGGTTTATTTTAGGCAAAACATACACATAGAAAGACCCTTTTAGCGAAATGTTAATCACTTAAAGCCCATTCAGATACGGGCCAGCAAATGGAGTATGAACAGTTGCATCCTGCTATCTCCCGATTCTCTGTGTTGGTAATTGTTGGAAATTAAAAGTAGGGGAGCTTGGTTTTCTTTTGGGAGATCATGGGAAGAATAGATAACTATGAAATCCTTGAGAGGAAGTACTGATGTGATGCTGTGCAGAAAATATATACTTACAGTCTTTATGTTTTGAGGAAACACAGGGAAGCCTGGTCTGCTGCAGTGCATGGCGTTGCAGAGAGTCAGACACAACTGAGCAACTGAACTGAACCCTGCTGTATTTCTAAGACTTTAGGAACCAATGCACTCACTTCTGTTCCCTTAATCACTTGTACAGGTAGAAAGGCAAACATGGCCTAAGGATCTGTATTTTTATTTTTTAAATTTTGAAAATATCATAACGCATTTATAGGAGACTTGAATACAGAACAAAGTTACATATAGTTCTACTATATATTACATTCATTTTTTATGTAGATAAATTAAGACTTTAGTTGGAGTTTCAATATCAAACCCTCAAAAATTAATAGAATGAATATACAGAGAAGTAGAAGGATATAGTAGACCTGAAAAGCACTGTGAACCAATTCAACACAATTAAGATTTACACAATTTTCACACAGCAGTAGGATACAAATTTAAGACCTATATTTTAATAGAATTGCTTTTTAAGATCAATTTTTCATACTCAGTTGACATGTTATATTATTTACTCAATCCTTAAAGGAACATTATTTTAATTTCTTTTAAACACTGGACTGTGAAGTTCATGGGGATGAGTGTTATATCAATTTAGTTCAATGTTGCCTGGCTCAGAGAAGGTGCTGTATATGTACTTAATGAGTTTTAAACAGTGGTAGAATACGAAGATATTTTATGCCAAAAGGTAATTATAATCAATTACCTTTAGTTTAAAATATAGAAAAAACTCTATTCATGCAACCTTGTTATAGATCATCCATTTTCCACTTTTGTTTCAGTAAAGTGAAACTTTCTGAAGGAAAGGATAATTTTAAGCATGCTATTGCTTTGTATGATACTTATTAGTGTAGGAGGCTTGCTTATTGAGAAAGAGTGTTGTTATGGTAGGGATTGCTTAAGATTTGATTTTTTTTCTCTATAAGATATTCAATGTAATGTGACCAATCCTTAAAGTATCCATAAAGAGAACAGGTGGTAGCATTCCTTTTTCTTTTAAGTAGAAGACAAACTTAGAAAGGTTGTTATTATATAATCATTTGTCTAGCAGGAATTAGAATAAGTATCTTAGAACTGGAAGAGATCTTAGAAATAATCTAATCCTCCCACTGCCAGTCATTTTGCACATAAGGAGATTGGCTCATGGAGATGTTAAGAGATTTGCTCAAGGTCACACAGCTAGTTTTTCCCAGAGCTAGAACCAGAACTTATTTTTACCCCTTACTTCGAAAACTATGTATGTTCTGCAAGGCTGCTATACCGTAGGCCTCGTTCCTCTACTTTAGAACTAGGCTGTAGTTCTTGCATTTTAGAATCAGTTGTGCCTTTTCATGCCTAATATATGTATTATTGAGAACCTACATAGAAAAAATGTGGGGAAGTACCATTGTGACTCTCTGCAGTAGAAATACATGTATAGTAGGCTTGATTGTGTGACATTCAACACTGAACAGAAAGTTACAAAACCAGACACGTAGATCACCAATCTGAATTTGCTGTCAACTTGTATGAGTTTAGTTGGGTCATTGTTTTTCTCTGCTGCTGCTAAGTAGCTTCAGTTGTGTCCGACTCTGTGCGACCCCATAGACGGCAGCTCACCAGGCTCCCCCGTCCCTGGGATTCTCCAGGCAAGAACACTGGAGTGGGTTGCCATTTCCTCCTCCAATGCATGAAAGTGAAAAGAGAAAGTGAAGTCGCTCAGTTGTGCCCGGCTCTTCACGACCCCATGACTGCAGCCTACCAGGCTCCTCCGTCCATGGGATTTTCCAGGCAAGAGTATACTGGAGTGGGGTGCCATTGCCTTCTCTGGTTGTTTCTCTAGGGACTGATTTTGTGCAGTGAGGGGATAGCACTTTGATAATCGCCCGAGGTTTCCTCTGTTCTCTTCCTCCAGCAGTCTGTCAGTGCCCAAGAAAACTGAGCCTGTATTTTTGAAGCTGTGACTTACTTCCTTTTTAGTCAATCATGGTCTATGGACTCTGTCATGAATGAGAGGAAGTCTGCTTCCAAGTAAAGACATGACGCAGTTGAAGTTGTACCGTAAGAAACTGCTACCCTGGTGGTTTCCCTCATGGTAAAGGAAAAGAAGAGTTCTGGGCCTGAAATTCTACCACATTTGTACTCATTTTTAATGTTTTTTTAAATTATTAAGTACAGAAAGAGCACATCTGAGTATCATTCTTTTGTTGGTGTATATGTACTTATACATGTAAGTATATATATATTCTTTTGGTGGTGGAATAGACTCATAAAACATAAAAAAAGTTAACGTTTTATGAGTATATTGTTCAATTTGTTATCACAGTATACTCATAAAACATAACTTTTCTTGAGTAACTAATTTTCATCTTTGGAACATAATAGTAGTTATGGTTAATTACCTTGAATCTGTGTTTATAGTTGGGCAACATTAGATGAAAACAGAAAAATGAGTATGTGGCAAGAAAAAAGTATTGGGCAGTGCTGTCTAATAGATAGCTCCTAGCTCCTTATGTCTGCTGAGTACTTGGTATAGGGCTGGTGTGAATAGTAAGGATAAAACATGCTCTAGAATTTGAAGGATTAGCACAATAAGAGGAATATAAAATATGTATTTAATTAATTTTAATGTGGATTTTATATTAAAATATTTTGCACAGATGGGGGTAAAAATAGGTTATTAAAATTTCTTTTTATTTTACTTTTTAAAATGTGGCTTCTAGAAGATTTGAAATGAATGTGTGTCTCTCATTCTGTTTCTACTGGACAGCACTAGACTATGCTATGGCTTTCTTAATTTTCATGTGGAAAATCTTTCTTTTGGTCTTTGAATTCTTTTGACTACCAGACCTTAAGAAGGACACTGGATGTGCACTTGGGAGCTTGGGAAGGATAGATGACTATGAAATCCTTGAGAGGAGCAAGCTTCTCACAGTTGAGGTCATGACTTCTTTTTCAAATCTGTTAGCCGTGATTCTACATTTGTATTTTAGTACTGATTAACTTAGAATGTTCTTAAGTGCAGAGATGAATGTGAGTAGCTACCAATTCATAATCAACTGATTGAAATCAATTGATTTTAATCTCCACAGTACCAGATGTCTTGACTTTTAAAGGGTGCTTCTTTTATAACGCAGCTTGTTGGCTTCAAGTAGATTTAGCCTGAGGTTCTTGCAGTGCCAAAAAAGACTTAATTACCCATAGGATTCCTGATAATAGGGAAATTATAGAAGTTGGAATAGAATAGATG